>NC_090444.1:1203873636-1204511969 GCF_031143425.1 Pleurodeles waltl
TTTAGGAAAGAACACTGGTTCTGGGGCCTGGCTAGCAGGATCCCAGCTCACTCTTAGTCAAGTCAGCATCAATATCAGGCAAAAGGTTGGGGATAACCATGCCAAAAGGGGCACTTTCCTACAAGAATGACATGCACCGGTCGTTGGGTACATCCCTAGTACATGATTTCTGTCTTGGTTGGATTAAATTTGAGAAAAATCGCTTGCATCGCACTGACTCCCAATCCTGTAGAACATTTAGATGTAGTGCAATGATCCTGAACCTTTATATTTAGGAAGAGCTGGGTAACACTAGGAGAGATAAAGAATAATACATTATGGGCTAGATATATCATTCTAACGGTCACAAAAAGTAGTTGCAATTTGCGACCACTCTTTTTGAGACTAATATTGAATTTTGCAACTGACCTATGTATCAATTGGTTGGTTTCAAATTTTTTGAATTGGACTGGGTGTCAGTCCATCCTACCTCTTTAATATTCATATTGTAGGTTGCAAATTGGGACTCACTTTGATTGGTGGCATGCACAGAGATGATAAAGCAGACAGATTTCCGTAAATGAAGTAGGTCTGCTTTATATTTCTACTTTAAAAAAAAAATAATCCTAAAGGGTTTTTTCACAATTTGCAGTGAGAAAATGGGTCTAAGTGGGGGCCATTTGCCTTTTGCAAATATATTACCACCACTAGCTTGGAGTTGTAGTTTTTCAATGGTTTGTGACAGGGATCCCAGTCAGAAACTATTGTTACATTTGGTACAGATTTACAATTTGAAAGGGAGGCCCACAAGATGCCCCTTCTAAATTAGTAACAATTTGGACATCCATTTTAAGAGTCAGTAAAAGTTTATCAACTCCTAAAATGGATTTCATACATAAGCAGTACTTAGTTTGTGGCCACAAATATTTCAGTTTTGCAAATCAGAGTGTTTGCGACCACAAACTAGGTCACTACCTCTGGCTCTAAGTGCCAGATGTACAAGGCCATAGCGCCTCCTTTCACCTCATTAGCGCCATTTGTTTTATGCTAATGTAGCTAAACAAGGCAAACATTGCCACGCCATATTTACCAAGTTGTGCAGTGCATGCATTGCTCCACTTTATGACCCTTTGTGCCACATTATGCCTGCGCCAGGCATAATCAATGCAAGGGGGCATTCCAGCATTAGGAGGCCAGCAAAAATAGTACAATGAAAGCTACAAGATTTAATTGCACCATTTTTGGTCTAATTTTTAACGCTTGCTCAAAGCATCCATTGTAATCAAAGGGCCTCCTTGTACTTTGCTGCACTAGCGCCAAATTGTTTTACGTTAGTGGAGCAAAGCACCACAATAGCGTAAAAAATGTTGATGCTATTGTCCTGACGTGATGCTATTGTCCTAACGTGTGCCATTGCGTGCTGTATTGTAAATACGGCGCAACCATGGTATTGTTAGGGGCACGCAAGAAAAGTAGCGCATCAGGACCAATGCACCACTTTTTTGTAAATCTGGTCCTAAGTCTTTACAGCAAATTAGCTAAAATCCTAAGATATCAGTTAGAAAGTAGAGGGGAAGGAATCTTTAGGTTTACCCCAACTAACTGCATCTGCATTGGATGAGAAAATTGAAAGTTACACCAGCCTTGTCTAGTATGATCGATGCAGCATGACTCAGCGAATGCTTTCTGTCCAATGGCCCAGGTGATTAGGTGGTGTATTAAAAGCTGATGATTATGGTTATTGAATGCCACAGGCAGGCCTAATTGACCTTCATCTCGGCCCATGGCAATCACATAGTTGCAGCCCCCTTCTGGGCCAATAGAGATCAGGCATTTATAATCTTCATCCAGGCCTATAGTTATCAGGCAGCTGTAGCCCTCATCTGCGCCATCAATAGTCACACACTTTTTCGAGAAGGAGCATGCTTTCTACTTGGAACAGAGATTAGAGTCTCAGGGGCACCCACAGACATCAGGGTCCTCCCTTGTTTTCTCATAAGTAGCTAGCTCTTCCTGGGCATCCTAGAACTACCAAGGACGTGCTAAGCATTGCTCCTTCTGGACAGTTTTATTTCTGCAGCATTAGATAGTCTCCTTACTCTCTCAGCAGGCAGGGAATGTTCAAGGCTCTTTAGGGAAGGGACACAGCTTCTCTAGTTGAAAGTCCAAATTTAAGATGATGTCCCCACTTCTTTTGGAGATTGGTTGTCAGGCAGACACCACCCTGGTTGCACAGCAGTTCTTTGCATGCTCTGCGGTGCCCTCTAATTCTTGATCATAAACAACTTGGAACTACCTCAAAGTGGGGTGATTTCATTCAAAATTATTAGACAGGAGATCTGGAACCACAGTGTCAAGATATAGAACTGGTTTGGGGTGGTTCTTTTTTCAAGTGTCCTCTCCAAGCTATTCCCCAGACACAGTCCTTGTACAGAGTAATACTTCTCACAGCTCGTAGTACTGGAACTGTCTCCATCCTGGAGCACCCACAGTAGAAGTATAAATAGATATGAGGATGCTGCCCTTGGTTGGTATCGGTACAACAGAAGGAGTAATCAGACGCATACAAAAAGGCAGGCCTCACCTTACACAACAGAGCTTGCATCCCACCACTCCCCCTACCATCCACCTAATAGCAGTGCCTAGGAAAACTAATCAGCTGCTTTTTGCTAAGCAAAAGAGTTCATAGAATTTCTAAAGGCAACCCTGCCTCCATTCCTCTCACTAAAGTGTCTGAGTCTGCTCCTTGAGCTAATCTGGGAGGACAGATCTCACCCTGCATCATGTGCAATGTCAGGGCTATTCAAAATTAATCCCACTGGCCTCCACTGATTTGGCTTACTCGCACATCATGCATGCACAGGGACATGTTAAGGATTTTGGCTCTGGACCAAACTATTTGTGGGGGCCTGTTCTAAACAGCTTTGAGTTAATGATCCAGTTGCAGCTCTTTTGTGTCCTCTTTGACCAGGACACTGATCTCATCCAAATTTTAAATGTGTTTACATATACTATTCAGGGATAGTGACTTGTGTGTACAATATCTGACACAGCAGCAGCTCGCTAATATGACTGCAAATAACCTCTGTGACACCCTCCTATTTCTCAAATGTGAGGTCCTGTTTCGATTTAAAAGAAATGTTATATGGATAGTGCATGAAACATAAACACAGCATGTCTCTACAAAATGTCCATAATAGACTCTCATATGTCACCCTACATTAAAATAATTAAAAATAAAGGAAAATGGTATTTAAAATAGTTTATTAATCAAAGTAATCAGGGAAAGACTCTCTGCAGAACAGAGCTGGCTTTATAAGGGGTCCCCCTGAAAGGCTATGGCCGTGGGCCAGAGCCCACTTTACCCATACCTTAAACTGTTTCTGTGCATGAGTTGCATGCACTACACACACACACACACACACACACAGACACACGCTTAACACACACTCAAGATGTCAGCACAATGGCACACTTTGGATGTCAGTAGAAGGGTCAAAATACACACATAGAAACTGAACTTTACATAGGTGGACTAATTAGGACTCATATTGAGCAATTCATATAAAAAGATTGGGTCATACAATTGATTTCTCTTAACCTTGGCATGCCACAGCCACCACTATATGAGCTATACCAATGACTGGGATAGTAGTCCACTGTCAGCAACTTGCTTGTGTTCAGGTTCATAGAAGATGTGGGCTGGCAGCTTGAGTTAGATTGCTCCTAATGAAGCAGGGTTAATGCTGATTTGCATATGGCTGTGTCCAAACTCAGGTGATATGTGTGCAAAATAATAATTGACTGGAATGCGGACCGAGAAATTACCAGTGCCTGAGACTAATTTGAGCATTCCTTCTGTCACTTTTCTGTGTACTTCAGTGGGATATCCTAAGTGGGATGGTTATGTCCACACATGGGTCCTGTGCACACTGTGCCACTGGAACCAAGCTATACCCACCTGATGAGCCGTAATAAGATAGAAACTGGCCGTGGGTTGCTTGTGTTCTGGTTCAGGGAGGACCTGATTTGGTAGTTCAGGCTGTGCTGTTCCCAATGGAGTAGGGTCAAGACTGATTTGCATATGGCTGAGTCCAAACTGAGGTAGCATGGTGTGCAAAATAATGATGGACTGGGATGTAGCCCTAATAATTACCAGCGCCTGAGATTAATTCAAGCATTCCATCCACCACATTTTTGTATACTTTAGAATCATTTATAGTGCACCCATAAACCCATGGTTTAATGGCGGTAAGAACAATCAATAAAAGAGAATTTTAAGTTTAGCATAGATTTCCTTACACCATTTTTACTGCTCCCCTAATGGGGGAACGCCCCCTTTGCATACATTATGCCTGGCTCAGGGATAATGTAGCACAAAGGGTTACGGGTGGCCCAATGCATGCATTGCGCCACCCTTTAAATACAGCGCAGGGAATTCGGCCTAATGACGTAAATGTGGCACAAGGTGGCATTAGGGCATTATAAATGTGCCCCTCCGTTCTGTAAAGTGTGAACTGAATGAATATGAGGAAACATCAACATTAGCCATGCTGATATAAACTGCAGTTCTGACATAATGGTGACCATTATACTGTGGATTTATGGCATATAGCTCTGACATGAAAGTGATCGTTATACTTTGAATTTATAGCATACAATTTACTTTACTCTTATTTTTAAGTGCTAGTCATTGTACCAAAGGAGTGTTTATGTTGTTTTCTGAAGTTATTCTTTTTAATGAGAAATTGACTTTTCTGAAATTGTAGAGGATTACTCTGTCTGAATGTTTATGAAATATTACATAATAAGTAATTACTACTGTGCGTTATACTTAATTGTTTCATTACTGAACATTTATCCACCTAGGTGGCTTTTGCCTCCGCCTCTTTGATATTGAGTAGGTAGTTAAGTACTTCCATTACTGTTCTCTACTTTTCTTCATAAATAATCTCAAATTCCAATTACATTTTTACATTTTTTTAAAAGTCTATAATTGTGAACTTTTCCCCTTATTTTTGTTACCTGGCAATTACGAATGTATTCCTTAAACTCATTCTCAATCGTTCACATTACAGTACTCATTTGGGCCCCACCTCTTTCTATAAAACCTGCACACTTAAGCCGACACAGTGTTTCAGCAGGACAGTGATGGTTTGCACTACCTCGCGCTCCTGAGCCTTTAGGTGACTGTTTGGTTGGATAATACAACGTTTTGCCCCTGATAGTATAACTTGTTCATCTCACTTCAACGGGTGGTTTCGCCATTTTCTTTACTATATTCTAGTCACTTAACCCAGAACCGAAACAGCCAGTCTATTCCTCACTCTTTTTTTAAGAGTGTATCTGTGCGTTCATACCAGCCGTTGTGTCTCCCGACCATCTTATTTGACTTGTTACTTCTTCTTTTAGTCATTTGAAGATTATCTAGCAACCGTTCCACCTGTTTTTCAGCACTCTTACACATTCAGGGACATATTTTTCAAGGAACTGGCGTAGGGCAGCGGTGCCAGTCTTATTGCTGCCCTATACCAATTCCAAAGGGCAGAAATGCCCGTATTTACCAGATATGAAGCATTTCTGTATTTTCCCCCGTGCTGGCGCTCAATTTGCTGCCTAGCACCAATGCAGGCACCCTTGCACCATAGTGCAAGGGTGTCGGCATTGTTCACATGATTGTTTTTACACAGGAATAGGCACCTTCCTGCACAAAAACAATCCAGAGAGACATTTTCCTCTTTTTATGTGTGTTGCAGAGTGCAGCACACATAGAAAGAAGAAGCCAGGGGAAATAAAGATATTTCTCTTTGTTGCACCTGCCCTGAGGAGGTGTACAGTTTTGTTGCATTCCATGGTATAAAGATCCTTGCAAATCTTGGGAATGCGACAAAACCCATGAGTGTTGTGTGGGAACACCCAATTCAATGCCCATGGAACCCCTCCCTGATGCAGTGTAAGTCAATGCAGCGACTTGCACTGCATTTCCTTACATCCTATCTACGTAGCTGTGAGAAGTCACACAAAGGGGGTCATTCCGACCCTGGCGGTGCCGGGGACCGCGGAAGCACCGCCAACAGGCTGGCGGTGCTTCCTGGGCCATTCTGACCACAGCGGTAAAGCCGCGGTCAGAAAAGGGCAACCGGCGGTTTCCCGCCGGTTTACCCCTGGCCCAGGGAATCCTCCATGCAAGCAGCGCCGCCATGGGGATTCCGACCCCCTTCCTGCCATCCTGTTCCTGTTTACCGCCAGGAACAGGATGGCGGGAACGGGTGTCGTGGGGCCCCCTAACAGGGCCCCATAAAGATTTTCAGTGTCTGCTTTGCAGACACTGAAAATCGCGACGGGTGCCACTGCACCCGTCGCACCCCTACAACTCCGCCGGCTCCATTCGGAGGCGGCTTCATTGTTGAGGGGGGTTTCCCGCTGGGCCGGCAGGCGGCCTTCTGGCGGTCGGCCGCCGGCCCAGCGGGAAAGCCAGAATGGCCGCCGGACCGCGGTGCGGTCATTCGGCGGTTCCCTCCAGGCGGGCGGCTCCCGCAGCCCGCCGGGGTCAGAATGACCCCCAAAGTGACTTCACAAGTCCTCCTAGATATGGGTCTGCATTCTGTGCCACCTGACTGTCATAAAAAGTGATGCATTGGCAGTGCAAGGGACTTGAAAATATTCAACTCAGTCCAAGGTGGGCATATTTTTCTTCATGGCTACCTTTCTGCAAACTTTGAAGCACATACGTTTTGAAGTTTTTCTGTTTTTGTTGCTATACAGGATACACTCCTGCCATTTGTTCAGATTTAATCTCAACTACATTTTGGATTGCGTACTTACTTCTTCATCAGATAAGCGTCCATTCATGCTTGAACACCTTAATTGACTCTTCCCTAGTAATTCTCATTTTCCTACTCTACAGAGATGCTATCTGAATTGATTGTGTCCTTACAATGATTCTGTGAACTCGCCTCCTTTGGGTTGAGACATCAAGTATCAACAATTTAGACTGGCCCTACACAACCTTAAGTATGGGGATAAGCAGGCATTTTCTTGATCTATTCCAGCAGGCTGGGCTCTTATATTTTGACTACCACTGCTGTACATCTATCATATATTAACACCATATTTATACTTTGATGCCCGACCCCGCAAACGTAAAAATTTAGCAGTGTGCGTCATTTTCTGGATACGTGAAACCGCCTTGTGTTAATGACATGTAAGGTAGCCGTTCCCCTGTGCACCTTATTTATACTCCTGCGTCATTGTGATGCACAGGAGGGGGCGGGTCTTAAAAAATGGCGCCCACCCTGATTTGCGCCGTTTTTTAACGCCTGGGTGAGGGCAGGCGTTAAGGGACCTGTGGGCTCATTTCCATGGTCTCGGACCATGGAAGCAGTCCACAGGTGCCCTTCCCTTCCCCCAGGGACACCCCCTGCCACCCTCGCCCACCCCTGGAGGACACCCATGGATGGGGGGACCCATGCCAGGTAAGTACAGGTAAGTAGAGATAAGTATTTTTTTTATTTTTTATGTGGCCTAGGGGGTCCTAACTTGAGCCCCCCTACATGCCACTGTGCCCAATGGCCATGCCCAGGGGACCGAAGTCCCCTGGTCATGGCCATTGGGAAGGGGGGCATGACTCCTGTCTTTCCTAAGACAGGAGTAATTTCAATGGGGGCTGTGTGTCAAAAAATGGCGCAAGTCCGGTTAGAGCCATTGACACACGGAAAGAGCCTGTGCTTCCCGGTTACAGTCATTTTTTTACTCTAACCAGCCCGCAGCACTGGCTACCATCAATCCATAAATAAGGCATCCGACTGGTGCATTGGAATGGCGTTAGCCGGCGGTACATTTTTTGACGAAAACCAGCGCTAGCACTGGTTTGCGTCAAAAAGTATAAATATGGCCCTTAGTGCTCTACCAATCCACTCTGCTCTCCTATTCCACTGCCTCCTAAGGCCCTCTCATGCGATCTGCTTGTCATACAATGTATTTAAACCTTATGGCCATCATTACAACCTGGCGGTTGGAGTTAAAGTGGCGGTAATACCACCAACAGGCCGGGGGTAATACATGCAGGAATATGACCAAGGCAGAAGCATCTCAGACACACAACCACTTTAACACACCGACCGCCAGGGTGGAATCAACAGGCACCACGGCGGTAACCGCCAACAGGCAGGCGGAAGACAATGTTCCACCCACTGTAATATAACACACCTATCTGCCTCCTTTTCTGGGTCGGTACCAGCGACAACAAAAGCATGCCGGAAACACTGCACAGAAGGGAAACTACTCACCTCTGGAGACTCAAGGAAGAACCACGCCGCCAGGGAGTCCGAGTTGCATGTGTTCCCCATGCTCTTCTACGACCTGCTCCACTACGAACACCAACGCCGGCGAAGATGACCACGGTGAGTACTGCCACCTAGCACACAGGGAAGGGGGGAGGAAAAAGAGAGTGACACACACACACACGCACAACACCCCCCCACCCCCAACACCATACACACAAGCAGATGCAGTAATAAAACATATTTACCCCGTCCCCCACAGGAATAATGCAGGGACAACAACTGTATAGCAAAAAGAGTGTAATACGACAAATATAGTAGAAATATGCGCATCAAAATCAAAAAAGTATGTACATATTTACAGTGCAAGGGACACTGCCCAGTCCTCAATGTCCGTGGGCCACAGGGCCACATCACAAAGTCCAAGGCTCCACCTCACTCCTGCAACAACACGGAGAGAACATTGCAGGGGCATCCGGTCAAAAATATACAGGCACCACCGGGGGACAGGGAACGGGGGGCACCTCAGCCGGAAGATGGTACAGCGCTACTAGTCCTTGCGGGGGCAATATGCCCTGTGCACTGTCCTGGGGAGTGCAATGCCACAGTCTCTCAAGTGGGTGACTTGCCCACTGGCTCTGGAGGGGGTAACATGCCCATTACTTGGTCCTGGGGAGTGCAAGGCCACAGTCTCTCGATTGGATGGCTTCTCCACTGGTTATGGAGGGGGCATGTTGCCCAGTGATCTTCATCCTGGGAACGATGGGGTGAGTGGATGGCTTCTCCACTGCTTCTGGAGGGAGCATGGTGCCCAGTGATCTTCATCCTGGGGAGGATGGGGTGAGTGGATGGCTTCTCCACTGCTTCTGGAGGGGACATGGTGCCCAGTGACCTTCATCCTGGGAAGAATGGCATGAGTGGATGGCTTCTCCACTGCTTCGGATGGGGCATCATGTCCTGTGATGCAGATTTTGCAGAGTGCAAGGTCACAGTCTCTCACCTGGGTGTCGGACCCACACGATTCGCAGGGGCCAGGCCGCACAACAGCCCATGGATGCAGGACTACTCACTGTCCATCGGCGGTGACGGCTGCTCAGTGGTGGGGGAGGCTTCTGCTCATCTCCTGCTGCCTCGGACGGCTGCCCCACCATGGTTGGTGGTGGGGGCTCCGACTGAGTCCCAGCACCAGGCCTCTTGTCCTTTCTGCCTGCTGGTGCAGGCCCCTTGCCCTTCCTGCCAGCAGCTGGGGATGGCTCCTTGCTCCTTTTGGCAGCAGCTGGGGACTGCCCCTTGCCCTTCCTTTCAGCAGCCGGGGATTGCTCCTTGCCTTTCCTTTTAGCAACTGGGGGTGCCTTCTTGCCCTTCCTTGCAGCAGCCGGGGGTGCCTCCTTGCCCTTCCTTGCAGCACTTGGTGAAGGCACCCTTTCAGTGTGGCTGCCTGGTGCCCGGGATCCTCTCCTACCTGGAGTAGCTGTGGACACTACTGTGCCCATGGACTGGGTGGCTATTGTAAGTATTGTGCTTGTGTTTGCCTTGTCCACTCTTGTGTGTTTTCCTAGGTGCCTGCTTGTCAGACTGTGTGCTTGGAATAGGTTGGGGTTGAGGGGAATGGGATTGGGTGGAGGAAGTTGGAGGGTGGAAACAGGGACAATGGCTGCCATCAGGCCAGAGCCTGGATTGATCTCTGTTGGGCCGCCAAGCCAGTGTGAATGCCCTCCAGGAATGCATTTGTCAGCTGCATTTGGGCTGCCAGCCCCTGGATGGCATTCACAATGGTTCACTGCCCAACAGAGATGGATCTCAGGAGGTCAATAGCCTCCTCACTCAGGGCAGCCGGGCTAACTGGGGCAGGGCCTGAGGTGCCTGGGGCGAAGGAGATGCCCACCCTCCTGGGTGAGCGGGCACGGGAAACTAGCTGTGGGGCTGTTGGGAGGGCGGTGCTGGTATGGGGGTGGAGGCTCTACCTGTAGCTGGGCTGGGCACAGAGGTGTCCACCACCATCAGGGAGCTTCCATCAGAGGAGGTATCTGTGTCCGAACTGTCCCCTCCTGGCTCTGCCGTGGTGCTCCCTTCGCCCTCCGTCCCACTGGTGCCCTCTGCGTCGGTGGACTCTGCCTCCTGGGTCCTGTGGGATGCAGCTCCTTCCATCGCCGGTGCCTCTGCTCCTCCGCCAGATGATGCTAATGCACAGAAGGACTGGGTGACAAAACAAAAAGGGGGGAGAGACAAAGAATACATTTGGTCAATGGCTGCACCAACACCACTGTTGGCGTACACAGCACCCTCACACACAGGGAATAGCCCTTCGCATTAGGCAATGCACTACCAGTCACAATGCTAGTCAGCAGCCCATGGATATGGACACCTAACACCAATTGCAGCATACCTGAGACCCACAGAGCCAAGGCCGGTAGTGGATGCCTACTAGCTTGGTTGGAGGACTTTAACATAAGAACCCTGCCCATCATGGGACCTATTCTGCAATGTCAGGCCTGGCCTAGGGGCACCCACAAGCCCACATCCCCCACCCGGATACCACCCCACCAGGCATAGGTAGTAATGAAGGGCCCTGTACTCACCCCCTTGTGGCTGCTGTGATGCCCTCAAGCTCCCATCTAGCTCCTGATAGGCCACCGCCAGTGTGCGGGCCATCAGGGGGGTCAGGGTTCGAAGGGCACCCCTTCCTTGTTGGGAGGCCATCCCCAGCTGGGCCACCGTCGTCCTCCGTGCCCAGCTTCTTAGGTCCTCCCACTGTTTCTGACAGTGGGTGCTCCGCCTGCTGTAGACCCCCAGGGTCTGCACATCCTTGGCGATGGCACACCAAATACCCTTCTTTTGATGGGTGCTGACCTGCAGAGGAAACATACAGAGGGAAAGGTATTACTCAGACTGTCCTGCCAGTTACACTCATGGCCCACCATGCCCCATTCCATCCCCATTATCACAGACATGGCCCAGCATACATGCTGCACGTTGCCCAGGGCCCATCCACCAACCCCCCCTACACAAGGCCTTCACACACAGCACTCCATGCATTCATGCCCCATGCATCGTGCTCACATTCTACTCACCTGTTGGTCTGGAGGCCCATCCAGCAGTCGGTACTGGAGTAGGATCCCATCCACAAGTTGCTCCAACTCCGCCAAGGTGAAGGCAGGGGCCCTTTCCCCAGTAATACGAACCATGGTCGGTTCCAGACACAGGTCACAGAAGCACATGCAGTGTAGGTCCTATCCTGTTGAAGGTCAGGTAGCAAGTGGGTGAACAGATAGAAAATGGCCGTCACATCCACGGCGGTGCATACCGTCACCGCCGGCGTACATCACCATTAGCCATTGTACCCCATAGGGCCCAATATAAACCAATGAGGAGTTGCACGGCAGTTCTCGACTGCCTCCCCCAACGGTGCACAACATCAGCAGAATTACCTCATTTCCACATGTCCCTTCATACAGGACAGGCTGACGCCATTTCAGGGCGGGGAGGCAGGCCATGGATCCTAACTGCATCACAGTACACATATACACATAATGGACACATCCCACCACAATATTGAGAAAATCACAAAACACATTGCACTGTAGTGGTTAGAATGTACAGATAATGCCCAACTACTCACTCTTTTGCCCCATAGATTGCAACAGCTGTGTATGAATAGGAGATGGAGACATCCCCTGTGTACAGATCCCTGGTGTACTTGGCACAATGGAGGACAGGCACATTATCCTCCCCCATAGACTTGACAGGGCCACAATCACAGAGCTGTGTGCCCAATTGGAGCCTGACCTGATATCTGCTATCCGTCACCCCACTGGGATCCCCCTCCTGTGCAAATGCTATCAGTTCCCCATTTCCTGGCAACTGGTTCTTTCCGAGTGACAGTGGGCTTGGCAGCAGGAATGTCACAGCCAATGTTCTCAAACTTGCTGACCAGAGTGTTGTCTGCCCTGATTAAACACATGTGCAGCTACCTAGTTTTCCCTCAAGAGGAGGATTTAGCCACAGTGAAAGCTGACTTCTATGCAATGGGACATATCCCCAACATCATTGGGGCAATAGATAGAACACATATTGCATTTGTACCCCCCCGGCGAAATGAACAGGTCTTCAGAAATCAAAAGAGTTTTCATTCCATGAATGTCCAGATGGTGTGCCTGGCGGACCAGCACATCTACCATGTCAATGCTAAATATCCAGGATCTGTACATGATGCCTTTATCCTCTGGGATAGCAGCATCCCAAATGTGATGGGCCAACTCCAGAGGCACTGGGTGTGGCTAATAGGTGAGCCCTGGTTCCCACATAGTAGATGTTAGTGTATGGGTAAAGTGTGGGCCCTAAGTGTGAGTGTGTGGCTAACAGTTGGCCCTCAATATTTGCTGGTGACTCTGGTTACTCCAACCTCTCATGGCTCCTGACCCCTGTGAGGAATCCCAGGACAAGGGCAGAGGAACGTTACAATGAGGCACATGGGCGAACAAGACGGATTATAGAAAGGAAATTCGGCCTCCTGAAGGCCAGGTTTTGTTGCCTCCATCTTACAGGTGGATCCCTGTACTTCTCAGCCAAGAAGGTCTGCCAGATCATCTTGACATGCTGTATGTTGCACAACCTTGCCTTGCGCCGACATGTGCCTTTTCTGCAGGAGGAGGAGGCTGGAGAGGGCTGTGTGGCAGCAGTGGACCCTGTGGACAGTGAAGATGAGAAGGCAAAGGATAAGGATGAGGACAACAGAAGTGCAGTCATTCACCAATACTCCCAATGAGACACAGGTAACACAGTCGAACTTCACTTTCCATTAACAGTTTTTGGTTTCCCATTGTCACTGGCAGGCTGTGAATTTCCACTTCTATGCCCACTCACTGCACCTTTTGACATCTCTTTTTGCAGATGTTGGTGCCCCACTATAGCTCCTGGTGTGTTCATTGCAGCCAACTACAGGTCCTTGCTCTGTAAACATTACTGTACAGTTGAATTGCCATGTTTGAACCTTGTTAATTAAATACATTTTGAAATGATTTGACATACACCATACTTACAATTTCTCAAAGGGTGTTTATTTAAGTGCTAAGGAGAAGGGGGGCAAGTGCATTGGGCTGGGATGATGATGGAGGAAAGTCCAAGTTAGAGTCCAATCTATTTGTAACACAGGTGCAGTGTCCAAGGGGGCATAGGAAGGGGAGCAATGGCAGTTGAAGGTGGACAGGGTGACAGAGCGGGACACAAGGGTGACAATCAGGAGAGTCTTATTTCCTGGCGGAGGTCTTTGCAATAGTCTCTGGCTTCTGCCTGGATCACAGGGAACGTTTGCTGGGTGGTTTTCCTTCTGCAGAGGGAGGGGTGCTGGTGGCCTGTTGGTCCTGTGGCGGGGCCTCCTGTCCACTAGTGGCAGCAGAGGTGGAGGGCTGTTCAATAGTCTGGCTTGTGTCAGGGGCCCACTGTTGTGCCACTGCCTCCCTCATACTGTTGGCCATGTCTGCCAGCACCCCTGCAATGGTGACCAGGGTGGTGTTAATGGCCTTCAAGTCCTTCCTGATCCCCAGGTACAGTCCCTCCTGCAGCCGCATGTTCTCCTGCAACTTGTCCATGATCTGGCCCAGCGTATCCTGGGAATGTTGGTATGCTCCCAGGATCGCGGTGAGTGCCTCCTGGAGGGTCGGTTCCCTGGCCCTGTCCTCCTCCTGTTGTACAGCAGTCCTGCCAGCTTCCCTGTTGTCCTGTGCTTCTGTCCCCTGAACCGTGTGCCCACTGCCACTGACCCCAGGTCCCTGATTGTCTTGGGTTTGTGGGGTGGCCTGGGTTCCCTGTAGTAGTGGACACACTGCTGGTTGACGTGTCCTGGGAACAGAGGTATGGGCCCACTGGGTGGGTGCAGTGGTGGTGTTTCCTGAGGGGGGAGGCTCTGTGGTGGTGTGTGAGTGTGCCTGGGTAACCTACTGTCCGGAGGTCCCTGATGGGCCAGGTTGGTCATCCAGATCAGGCAAGGGGAGCTGCTGTCATCACTGTGGGCCTCTTCTTTGGGGGGACTGGATGTTTCTGGCACCTCTTCTCTGGGGACATTGCCTGGGATACCTGTGGGGATGTAAATGCAATGTTATTGTTTCTGTGTGTGACATCTTGTGCATGTGTGGGTTGCCCTCTATGGTTGTTATTGCCCTGGCAGCTTTGCCTTGTGTGAGTTGTTATTTGGTGTGCTAGCCATTTCCCTCTAGTGTGCATGTTTTGGTGATAGCTGCCCATGCAGGGCTGTGAGTGGTGTCCATGAATTGGTGGTGCAAACAGGGCTTGGCATTGGGATGAGTCGGTTGTGATGGTGGGGTGTGTGGGAGGTGGTGGAGTGATGGGAGTGAGGGTGGGGGTATGTGATGGCATGCAGGTAGGGGGGTGATAGTTGTATAGAGTTGAATTACCAGAGTCCATTCCTCCTACTCCTGCCAGGCCCTCAGGATACATGATTGCCAAGACTTGCTTCTCCCATGTTGTTAGTTGTGGGGGAGGAGGTAGGGGTCCACCACCAGTCCTCTGTACAGTGAGTTGGTATCTTGCTGCAATGGAACGCACCTTCCCCCGTAGGTCGTTCCACCTCTTCCTGATGTCGTCCCTTATTCTTGGGTGCTGTCCCACGGCATTGACATTGTCCATGATCCTCTGCCATAGCTCCATCTTCCTAGCAATGGATATGTGCTGCACCTGTGATCCAAATAGCTGTGGCTGTAACCGGACAATTTCCTCCACCATGACTCTTAGCTCCCCCTCAGAGAGCCTGGGGTGTCTTTGTGGTGCCATGGGTGTAGTGTGAGTGGTGTGGGTGAGGGTGTGTGGGGTGATGTGTTGAGGTGTGTGATGTGGGGTGCATGGGTGATGTCTAGGTGATGGTGGTGTGTGGCTGTGGTCTTGTCTGTGGTTGTGGTGTCTGTCTCGTGCCAATGGTTTGTAGTAGTTGTAAGAGGTTGTGGGTAATGTGTGTGTGTTTTATATTGGTGTTGGTGTGGTGTGTGTAAGTGTGTCAGGTGTGTGTAGTTTGAATTGACCAATGTGGTGTTGTTTTGTCTGTGTTTGTGTATTTTGAGCGCGGCGGTATGTACCGCCAATGGTTTACCGCCATTGAATGTCCGCCATGGTGATTTGTGGGTCATAATGTTGTGGGTGTAGTTCACTTGGCGTAACGGTGTGGGTTTTGATAGTGCCACTTTATCACTGACCTTTGGTGTGGTGGACTTTTGTGTGTGTCTGAATGGTGACGGATTGGTGTGTGTGTGTGTCTCATAATATGGGTAGCGGATATCCACGGCAGCGGCGGTATGTTGGCGGCAGTCGGCATGGCGGTAAGTGGGATTTACTGCCAATGTCATAATGAGGGCCTATATGCCAGTGTGGGTGTTGGGAACTGTGACCCCTTCAATCTTACTGACCAATCATCGCCCCTGATAAAAATTCACTCCTCATTCGCTCTCCCTTTTGCCCATGCTGTGTTCTCCATGTGTAGGACCAATTGTTTTTTTTTTATCTTACAACAAATTATGGAAGTCTATTGGATATAATTTTGTTATTGCAAAAAACTGTGCAGTTGCCAATAAATGTTGTCAAAGGAGCCATTGTTTTTCCTTTAGCATCGGCAGTACCCAGATTCACAATGATTTGGGTGCTCCCTGATTATTGTTCATGTCAGTCGCTTTTGTGTCATTTTAATTATTATCTGTTATTCTTTGTAACTAATTTGACTTGAGAATTTAAGTCATTTAGGCCCATATTCAAGAAACGTTTGTGCCGTCTTTGCACCATTTGTTATGCAAAAGCAGCACAAACCTACTGTTATATTGATATTTTGTCGCTAGACCCATCTAGCGAAAAAATATCTGAGCTTGAGTCATTTTTTGGGAGCGCCAACCCACCTTGCATCCTTTTGCGACAATGATCTGCAAGATAGGAGTTCCCTTCCAAAAAATGACTCTAGCCCTCCATTGCCATATTTACACGCTGACGCTAAAACGATGCTCATGAGGGAACCGGACCCAAAAAATTACGCAAAGCCTGATTTGCCTCAAATTTTAATGCCTGGTCAGACCAGACGTTAAAATTAGGCCCACACACTACTACCTAAGGGAAACACACAGAAGGAGCATTGGCAACCTCCTAGACAACATGGAACTGTTAATGCTCCAGCTCGGCACAGGCCGCTGACGACAGCAACAACAAGCACCACAGCAGCAAACCTAAACACCACCAGAGCAGCCACAAAGGCATCGCAGAAGGAGGGAGAAGATATTTTGACAGCACACAACCATCCTTAGGCTCAGGGAAGAAGATGTCATGAGAACCTACCGTCTGAAACAGGAGTCAATTGTACGCCTGCTGCACCACATAGCTCCGAACATCACTGCAAGGGTGGAAACTCCAACAATTTTTCCATCCATGACCAAACTCCTAACTGTCGTCTATTTGCTGGTGTCAGGGTCATTTCAGACAATGGCCGCACAAGTGGGTGGTATCTCCCAGCCATCCTTCTTGGCCTTTCTACCAAAGGTTCTGGATGCAGTCATCCACCTCACACCCACCACATCCGCTTTGTCAACACCCAGCAACTGCAGCAGGAGACCAAGCAAGGTTTCTACCTAATTGTGGGGTTCCCGCATGTGCTGGGTGCAATGGACTGCACCTGCAGCAATGAAACACTTCTATAGGAACAGGAAACACACCTATTTGATAAATGTGCAGGCTATTGTGGACCACTGTGGGGTCTTCACAAACATCCTAATCAAATATCCCAGCAGTGTCCATGATGTCTACATATTTCAGCATTCCACCATCAACAAGCGATTCCAGGATGTACAACATGGCAATGTGCTACACATAGGTAAGCCCCCATACCAATCATTACACTGACAACACACCAACCTTGTAGGACAAACAAGACATACACCACACTAAACACACATGGGCAGGGGAACACAGATGTACAGACACCAACACACTTGCCACACGCCACACTACGCCATATTCACACACATCACACACACAATCACCCATATGTACATGATACAGGCACAACCTGACTGGCACACCATATAAAGGGCAGGTGGAGCTATGTACCAAAGCTGGGCCCAAACCACTACAAGTGTCAACTGGTTGACAACTAAATACAGATCCCACACACATCACACCAAAGAATGAATAGCTCAGCTATGTGAATGGCATAGGCCATGTCAATTTAAAGAAAGTCACACATTGGCAAAGCCCCACATTTATCAAGGTGTTCAAGCCTCTGGTGGCACCAATATCAAATGGCTCCCAAGTTTGCCATTACCAACTACATATCACCTACACATACCTGAAGTACCCATTGTGTGCACCTTTACCTGTCTGCTGCATTGTGCATCACACACATAGGAATATAACATCACCAGCCATAAAAGACCATGGGGACAGATTAATGAAAAGTGGTGCAGCTCCTAATCCAGTGCAACTTCACATGCGCCCCTTAGCGCCCTCTAATGCCATCATGTGTGCGCCATATACAAGAAAAATCCCACCAGGGCGCAGAGTAGGTGCAATACTGTAAAGGTGATGGATGCCATACTAGGACTATTGAGAACATACCTGACCTTTCATGCACAGTACGTAGGGACCCATGAAAAAATATAGGGGGTCATTACGACCTCGGCGGTCTTTTTTCAAGACCACCGAGGGACCGCTGTGTGGAAGACAGGCGGTTTGCCGCTCGGCCTATTATGACCGTTGGCAGCTCTCCGTCCCTTTACGGATGGAGTGCCGCCAACAGCCATACTGGCGGGAGGCGGGGAAGTGGAGGTTGCTCCACCTCCACCGCCACGCCAACAGAACACCGCCCAACGAATTACGTCCTGTGATTCGCCGTGGCGGTGTTCTGTTGGCGGTGTGGTGTCGGCGGTGGTGCCCCCATGGCTCACGTCCCCTCCCGGAGGATCGACGGAACAGGTAAGTCGATCGTCCGTTAGGGGAGGGGGGTGGAGCGGTGTTGTGTGCGTGCATGGGGGTGTGCGTGTGTGTATATAGAGGCGGTGTGTGAGTGCGTGAATGCTTGCGGGGGTGTTGTGTGTATGGGAATGAGTGCGTGTATGTCTGTGGGTACGTCTGTATGGATGTGTGCGTGTATGTTTGAATGTGGGTGTGCGTGTCTGACTGTGTGTGTGGATGTTGGCATGTATGTCGGGGGTGTGCATGTGTGTGTTGGTGGTGCCTGCATGTGTGTCGGGTGTGTGTGCGTTATCTGCTGTTGGGGGTCGGTGTGGGGAGGGGTGCCCTGCCACCTTTGGGGGGTGGCAGGGGTGGTGGGGGTGTAGGGGAAGGAGTCGGGGTGGGGGTGGTGGGGTGAGGGAGACCCCTATCAGTGCCAGGGAAGGAATTCCCTGGCACTGATAGTGCTTACCGCCATGGATTTCATGGCGGTTCAAACCGCAGGAAATCCACGGCGGTAAGCCGGGTCAAAATACCGCCGGCGGTATAGTGACGGCTGCCGGGCTGGAGACCCAGGTCTCCAGCCCGGGGGTCGTCTCCGCCCTGGCGGGCGGAAAGGAGAACCGCCAGATGACCATGGCGGTAACCGCCATGGTCATAATCCCATGAGGGGAGACCGCCAGCCTGTTGGCGGTCTTACCGCCGGTTCTCCGCCTTCCGCCAGGGTCGTAATGACCCCCATAGTGTGCCCCTTCCCAATGCCTGGACTGTGCTTGTGTTGAACGTGTCTGTGATAAATCATATCTAGGAACCTTGGAGATTCCTCTGTTTTGCTACTCCTCCAATTGTGTGAACAACACCATTGTACACATGATGGCTGGCACAGGTATAATCTTCCTCAAAGGGTCACTAAGTGTCGCACTGCATGCACAGTGCTACATGGTAACATGGAGGCCTGAGCTTGGTTTTGTAGGGCTACCATGGTGTTAATACAATTTATACTATTGTGGTGCAAGGAGGTGGTAGGTTCCACAAAAAATAGGACACAGCCTCGAATATGGACCACACAACATATATTTGGCATGGTTGAACTGTAAGTTTGGATTTATTTTGACAATCACCAGGTCCCTGAGCCATAACCCATGATGGTAATGTCCTTCAAAACAAACCAATGCAACCATTCCACAAAATAGGAACACACACAATAAAAGAAGCAAGTCTGAGTCACCACTCCACCTAAAACTAACATCTGCCATGGAACATACAAAACCACAAATATGCATTGCTGACACATATTCTCTAATTCCTTTGCAGCAAACCAAGGTTGCGGCATTCAACCATGGGTGATTACTTTTTTTTGCAACCGGACAACAGTGGAAGGGCGGGCATACAATGAAGGGCACATGACAACACAAAATGTGGTAGAGAGGACATATGGGCTCCTGAAGTCAAGGTTCAGGTGCCTGGCCCTGACAGGAGGAAGCCTGTTGTATGCCCCACCCCTGGTATGCAAGATGATACTTGCATGTGCTATCTTGCATAAGATATGTATACAGACTAATGTCCCCCAGGATGAACTGGTAGATGTCCCCGATGAGGAGGAGGATGAAAATAGTGCAGCACATGTGGAGGGGAAACTACAAAACAGTGCTGCTGGAGTTCGCAAGAGATAACAAATTGTATAGAACTTCTACACCTAGACACTGTATAACTAATATCACTTTGTAAATATCACCAATAAATCACTTTGCAGCAGAATGTCCATAGTCTACTAATGCTCTACTACATATACTATTGGAATGTTTCCCATACCTCAGAGAGCAGGACAGAAACACAACAGTTACAAAAATGGTTAAAACATAGGTTGTGACGTAAAAGGGTCCAGTGCCTCCATGCCACACATCAGTGTCACATAACTCACGGCCATGAGGTTCTCGAAAGCCTAGAGCCACACACCATAAAAAATATGTGGCGTTAAGTAGGCATTATGCAAAATCCTACCCCTTTCCCCACATCATCCCCATGCTTGGCAGGATGTATGCAAGGGTGCATACATATGGTAGGGCCTGTTTCCAAATGGTGCATTAGAAAAATAGGAACTAAACTGTGCCGCATCTCAGCCAGGTAGCTGCTACACCAGCACTGAGCACGTGTGGCATGGGGGGACACCATTGGTATCATTTAGGGTTAGGAACCAAAGTTTGACCTAACCCTGCACCGTATATCAATGGCACCGCCATTGGGCCCAACCCTGCCACATGGTATGCTGTACCTCAAATATAGCACACACATGTTGGCTATGAAGTGCGCTAAGGGTTGCTAGACAAGTGAAGCAGCAATGGGTGCTGAGTCACTCTCCATACACATGGCCCACAGCCAGGAATGAACAATACAATGGGAGACTGCACCACCAAATGAATGTCTGGGTAGAATGTCACACAAATCTGCTGTCTTGACACATGCCTGCAGCTAATATAGATATACATGTGAAGACTGATGTACAGTGTGTGGCTTAGGTAGGAAAGGGTTTGCAATTACCTACAATGGTTGACATGTGTCAGCAAGGTAACCTAGTATAGTCTGTGAGATACCATTACACACCATCATTGACACCTGCATGCCTGACCAAGAGAAAGTTACCTGCTGTGACAAAATTCCCTAAAATGTGTAGGTCTCCAACATGCCACTCAGGTGTGGGATATGCAAGTATGTCTAGCAATGTCCAAACATATCACAGACCCATCCTAACTTGTATGGGTGAAGAATGAGACAGATATGTTGAATGTGGCAAATTAAAAATCCAGCGCTGAGATGATTCCACACACTAACAAGATACACTCATGGTGACAGTGACATAGGTTGTGGAATGCAGATTTGAGTGAATACCCATGTACACCAAAGGATGTGGAAGGACAGCTGAGAGATTCCCACAAACACTTGGAGATACATGGGGAGGTCACTTGGAGACTACACAAGTGCTATGGCAGGTGTACTGCCATGTGTGTGTGGAAGTCATGTAATCTTGCAAAGCCTATAAATAGGAGGAAAGCTATCACATAGCCAGTAGTTGAATATGTGTACATCTTCAAATTACAAAAGTCACAAGTAGAATCCTGTCCTTGTATTACCGTACAATGTTGCAGTAGAAGATGTGTACAAAGTGTAAGCAGCCTAAAGAATGCCAGCAATGTAGGACCAAATCTATTCCAAACAATATGTACCGTAAATTTTGGAGAAGGTACACACATAGACCAATACTTACTGTGCAACAGAACAATGTCACCATGTGATCACCCAACATATGTTCACAGAGGATGCCTAAGTCAGTACATAACCTACTCATGTTTGCTACAACAACATTGTAGTTGCCCATTGCATACTATTCCGACAGAAGGCAGTGACAGATGACATCATCTGTCCCCTGTGTCGTACAAACATATCAAGTTACACAAGAGATACAAGTCCTAACCGAGCTGCAAATGGAAATTACTAAGAATGTATTTCCATGCCTGTCAGACCATGCCAAATGATGAGACATGTCCTACACATACAAGTAGCCAGTCCTCTATACATGATAGGACAAGCCTGACATCCAGTACCCCAAAGGAAAATTAAAATCCCAGGCCATGTGATCACATATGTGCATGTGTCTATCTGCAGGGGATTGCGCATTGCTCTGCTGAAGAGCTATCATGATGATGCTAGATCCCCGCCCAACACCCCCTAACCTCAATACTGAGACTACATTGACTCTTGATACAGTCAGGGGCTTGATGCATGTGCACAGTGGACTAAGCATAGTGGAGCACCATCAACCTGCGCCAAAACATGCAACCATGGGTCTGTATGGGCATAAAAAGTCTCACAGTAGTAATGATGACTAGGCTGCCATCATTGCCTGACTAACACTGCTACACAGTTGTATGCCATTGTATGTGACAGTCATTTTTGTGGTTGATTGTTAAGTACCTAGTTTGTGGCATGCACATATATGTCTGATTTCTCTGCACACGTACATGTCACATATGTGAGGTTTCATATCTCATGAACACACTGATGTGGCATTGTTTACACATATGCCACTACACATGTCTTTCCACACACAAGGTACATACCAACCTTCATATACCCATGTGAGTACACCATCTCCTGCATCATAGATGCATGGCAACCATATCTTACACGTGTAGCAGAACATCATGAACCCTGAACCTAACAAAACACCACAGTGTGGACACACATGCACTCACATTGCCAGGGGTAATGTAAAATCAACCCATCTGTAGTCCACTGCATCCTCTGAGTGCGATTTGTCAAGGGTATCACATGTATGACCATGTAGTGGACATAGTCCATCATATCTATTGTGTTGTTGTTAAATGTACATTTGGAAATCAGACATTACAATGTGTTAGACCCACAAATATGTGCTAGTTCACATATGTACACTCCTAGTACACATGTGGTATTATGTATGTGGACAAAGTCTGCCAACACATGCACATTTGCAAACGGTATCAGTCATCGCATGCATCACACACACATACAAAAATAATGGTAACACACACTGATGTTACTGTTAGAATATGAATGCACATGAACACTCAGGTAGCCATTACATACTGACTATTTACATGCATACCCCCTGTGACATGGAATGTGAATCCGGGTGCACTGTCAGCCTTTCCAACAAAATCCACGCATTTCCGTTATGCATCAACAATGCTGATGCAAACGGCAATATTCCATATATCACTATGCCAAACAATGACGTCTGGGACCTGCTCATCAGTCGCTAGTCCACAGGCCTTGTCAGCCTTCTTGGGAAGGAATACCATGCATTACTGTCATGCGTCAATTTTTTTTGCAAACGCCAATACTCCGTACATTGCAAATCATAAAATGACAAGTCTTGAGGCTGTGTCAGCCTCCATGGGAAAAAATCGACGGATGACCGTCATGCGTTAAAAAAAAGTACCTGGGAACTAGGCCTGAACTGTACATAGAAGCCCATTGTGAGCAATGGCGTGCCCCCTTGTAACATGTGCTCTGAGAAGATGTTAACCCAAGGACACGTGAATGATGCTTTGGCAAACCTTAGAATTGCCGGTGGGAAGTTTCGTGTCCCCCTATCAGATGACCTCCACCTTGCATCCATGATTCCTGGCCAAGGCCCGATGTAGCACCAGGGGTGTCAAAGTGGTGGATTGCATACATTGTTCCATTTATTGAATATGGCACAGGGATTTGGAACTTGTTGGGCCACTTGATCCTCACTCGTATGATGACACAAATGTTGCATAAAGGCACAGTAGTTCACTTACCTCTGGGCCCTGATGTTCAACAATGGATAGCCGTTACCCCAGTGACATGTACATGATACTGTAGGTGGCTGGTAGGAATTTAGTACAGATTCGGAGTTTGTCAGTGTTGTGGAATGTGTGGTGGACAACATGTGTCATCTGAGGATACTGTGTACATTGATTGTCTGTTCTACCTCCACCCAATTATGTATTTGATGCCATGTTCTTCTCATGTTTTAGCTGCCAATATGACCCCAGCACAGAAACATGCATTTGAGAAGTAGGGCTGACTGATACAGACACATCATGGAGGTACAAGCCGGGTACCAAAGGATGGCAAAGAAATATCAAAGAGAGAAATCCACTGGGGTTTGGCTTGCCTTTTCTAATGGGAGACCTCTGCTATAGCCCACAACTGTGCAGGCCACATCGGAGAAAAAATTTGGGATCAAGGGGACCTCTGCTGGTCCCAACCCCTCCACATCTACTGTACCTATCCACATTCAGGCACCCCAACAGCCACCTGCTCCAGCCACAACCTCAACCTTTGAGGCAGACATGAGATGAGAGATGGCAACCATAATGTCAAGATTGGACAAATTAGAAAAAGACAATGCCAGGCACTCTAAATTGCTTAAGTATTGCAAAAAGAAACTTAAGAGGATGTAAACAGTTTGTGACACAACCTCCCAGTTTATTCCCTTTTTCCTTTTACTAATGTTAACTTTTTTAGTGGGTTTTAGGTGTGTAGTGTTAGGTTAGTTAAATAGTTTTGGTTAGGTGAAGGTTAGTGTAAGTATAGTTGGGGGTGGCTTTCAGTAGATTTTTTATTTTGGGGGTTGGGGGGTGGTTATATTGAGGTTTCTATGTTTATTAAAAAAAACAAAATGTAAAAAAAATAAAAAAATCTAAGAAAAACTTACAAAATATATATATATATTTGTTTAGAATATAGAATAGGTTAGTAAATGTGTGGCCTTAGTTTATGTTGTCCTACTCGTATCTTGTCTGTCAAGGGGGGTCAGGGGTCAATGTTTAAAGTGTGGCATTACATATTTAAGATAAGTTTAGAATAGGATAGATAGCTGTAGGGATAAGTTACAATAAGTTAGTGTAGTGCAGGGTAGTGTCTAGGTTAGGTTTGATATGATGTGTTTAATGTTTTAATAAATCCTGTTAGTATTAGACAATTATCTCTCCATGTTGATTGCGTGTCTGGGTATTCTCATGTGTGCACTGGCCAAGTAGGAGGAATGCCTTAGGGAATGCCTTCTGCTTTTATTTCCATGGATAACAATGTGCATCCTCTATGACCAAGGAGCTGGCAGATTGGCTGCAAAATGACATCAGCTACTCAAAACATTTGTCATCCACAGTTCCAGAAATTCACATTGTGTATGTATACTGAATCTTTGACAGGCAATAATGGAAGTCTGTCAGAATTATTGGTGGAAAGTCTGGCATATATAACATCAGCCATTTTAGGGTCTGTATCCTGGCACACTGACAGCTGCCCATCACTGATGAAATGTGCCTCTTCTGAACCACACTTATTAGTTGTACTGCTGCTCTCATCTGGTAAAGTTTCAGACACTTTATTCTGACCCATACATGCCATGTGCCAACTTACATGGATATCTGTTCAATACATGTATTTAAGGCTCTGTAAGTTGGTTGTAGGCCACAACACCATCTGTCACCTTTTTCATGTTAGAATCCTAGGTTGTGGCTTTGCGTCTGACAGTAAGGCACACATGTAATTAGGTTATGTTCTCATTGACATAGCTTCACACAATACATACATTTAGCTGGTTTGACGGATCACAATAAACGTTGACATTATACATGTGAACAAGGAGATTTATTTAGAGGTGCAAGTATATTTTCCAATGCAATTCAATGTCCAATTCCCAGATCCCATGAGAGATCCTGAGCCATTTGTTGTACAGTCAGAGTCCAAGGGTAAGACACGTCATGAGACATGGGTAAGAGATGTGTGCATTAGTAAGGGGTTGACAATAGGTAGGAACTGAGACAATGACATTATATAGCAGAAAAGTCAACAGTGATTGAGTGAAGAGGGCACACTGCCAGCTGTCATAACACTGGTATGATCTTAAGCACAGAACTAAGGAGATACTGTCCATGTGGCACAGCCTGGTGCTACTGGGTGGTTTTCCATGTGAATGTTGTTCCTTCAACATCTTCACCCTCTAATGTGTGTGGTGTCTCCTGTGCCATAAGTGATGCTGTTGAGGATAAAGGGGCCACACACACATCAAGGGAAAGAGATGTGGATTGAAAGGTCACAGCAGCTGCCATTTGTGGGAACACATAAGGCATCACTGCAGCAAGGATGAACTGCTAATTTCTCAACACCGCAGCAACATCACAGTGATAGGCAGCCATGTTTTCCCAGAGGGAGGCCACTACCCGCTGTATGGACTCCAGGGTATTCTGTATAGCCCCCAGCCTGTTGTCTATCATGCTGCTACCACTTTGGGAGTGCAATTGTTAAAGCCTCTGACTCATGACTGCAGCAATGTTGGCCAGGGACTGCTGGAGTCCACGTAGCAGGGCGTGGGTGCCTCTTATGACAGCTGAGTTGTCCTTATTTGTACTGAGGCACCTCTGCACTCCCTCTAGGCTGCCTGCCATGGTCTCCATCCCCACCTTCACCTGCTTGGCCAGCTCCCACTGGACTCCTACTACTGTACTCTGAAAGGAGATGCCAGGGTCCTCAGAGTCCAGGGTAGTGTCAGGACTGGCTGTTGCTCTGCGTTGGTAGCTGGATGGTTTATGTGGAGATCCCGCAACACAGTGTGTCCTCCCTGTGACTGGAGGTGGTGTCTGGAGGGAACTTAGGACGTCCTGGAGAGTCTCTTCTTTGATGGTCGGCAGCTGGTCATCCATGTCATTTGTAAAATCCAGGACAGGCATGTACGCAGGAGGTAAGGCATTGTCCCCTGCAATAAGATAGTGAAACGTCAATCTTTGACTGTGGTGGCTGTTGACATGGCACATCATTTACTTGCTACTGGAGGCTCAATGACATGTTACAGACCCCAGGTTGTAGTTGTAAATTATGTGTTGCGTTGTGCATCACACACAGGGCAACCTTTCAAGGTATTTTGTGCTTTGATCCCACATGGCCAACTTCTTTGCAGGCTCCTTGCCACTGACACCATGGTGGGACGTCATTTACCTTACTATTCACCATGGTGGACATTTCCACAGTAGTGTAATGTTTGCTGTCACTTTTTTGGTGCTATAATGCATTGCCACAATGAATGATGGCACTACTGCAGGAAGGCACAGGTAGGTCTATTGCTTACAATGCTTGTGTTACATTGTTATCTGCCTTTAGCAGGCCCCACAAATGTGGTAATTGGATGGGGCAGTGCAATGGATTAGGGATTGTCTGTCCCATTAGTTTGTCCCTCCCTACATTTGAGCCATTTCCTTGCATACAGCATATCTGCCAAATGCATATGCTGCGGTAAGAATGTAGATTGTAGATCAATGCATGCATTTTGAGACTTTGTTGATGTGGCAGAAGCGGAATGTGCAGCTTGGATCCACATGTGCAACTATTTATATGATGGTAAGTGTGAGAAACTGGGGCTGATTGCAGAGGCCCCCTAACTTTTTGCCCCCATTTTCCACTTTATGCTGGTGTTTTCCTGACTCTGATGGTGCCCTGGGTACTGCTAACCAGTCCCAGGGCCTGTGCTCTGTGTAAAATGGATATGCAAATTAGGCTAATTATAATTGGCTAAGTTAACCTACCTATAAGTCCCTAGTATATGGTAGGGCATGTAGGTTTAGGGACCACAGAATAGGTGGTGCACACCTAGGTGCATTGCTGAGGTGCCCAGTGTCATTTTAAAAGCAAGCCTGCCTTGCTGCCTGCTTTTAAATTAAAGTTATATGCAAATTCGACTTTGGAATTAAAGGTACTTCCAAAGTCTTAAACTACCTTATTTTTACATATAAGTCACCCCTAAGGTGTGCCCTATGTGCCCCTAGGGCTGGGTGCCATGTAACTATAAGCAGGGACTTTATAAAAATAGATTTATAAGCCCTGGTGAGGTAAAAACAGCCAAATTCGTTTTTCCCCCATTGAAGTAAATGGCCTTCATAGGCTAGAATGGGCAGACTTTATTTTAAATTTTAAAGTCTCCTTAAATGTTACATACCAAGAATTTGGTATCAAATTGATTGTTATAATAAATCCCACAACTTCCAGTTGTTGGATTTAATATAACTAGTGCAGGTAAAAAGTTTAGACTTTACCTAAAAAGTTGCCAATTTCAGCTCTGCATTGTTTTTGCTCCTGTGCTCTGATTGGCCAGCCTGCAGCAGCTTCTGCCAGGCTACTTTAATGAGGTGTGAAGTGGCCTGACTTCACACAAAGGAATGTGCTTGGGGGAGAGAATCTCCCCTCAGCAGATGGGGAAGCAGGAAGGGGGAGGGCTGCCAAACTGGTCTTCAAAGGCAGAGAAGGACATCTGGAGCACCCAGCAACACCCCCACATCCTGCAACCCCAGACAGCTAGGTGCCCCCTTGATTAGATTAGGAGAGGGCAGGAGAGGGGTGTGTTTATGATTTTTAGCCACACCAGTGGGTGGGCTCAGCCAGATCTCTCCTCCAAAAATCAGATTCATCCATTTTGGATTTTTAGAGACTATTGCCTTCTGGGATGGATTTTTGCCACACTTCCCAGGAAGTGGTCATCACAGGGGGACGACCCTGTCCCTGATTGGAGGACCAGGACCCCCCTGCTTTTCACCCAGGAGCAAGGATAAAACTGGCAGACCTGCACCCACGCCTCAGATCCCCTCCAGAATTCAACAAGAAAGGAACTAAAGAAGAAGAAGGACTGCCCTGCTGGACCCCTGGCCTGCACCTGGACCCTGCACTCAGAAAGACTGCACCAGCTGCACACTTGGGCTTCACCACAAGAAGGACTTTGCCTGGCTTCCACTGGTTCAAGGAGGGACTCCCTGTTTGCTACAGGTGAAAAATTGCTAACCAGAGTCCCCTGCACCAACTCCTGAAAAAGTGACCAGCTGACCACTGCCCAGTGGCCAAAAAGGAGTTTGCGCCAGGTGCACTCTGGGAGTTGAAGTCCGCACTTCCCAAGGACCATCACAGAACTTCTGGACCCTTGGGGTGAGCTGTGGACCCCAAAAGAACCTTAAAAGAACATCTGGGTGAAGCCCCAGAAGTTTGGAAAAGATTGGAGAAATTTTAGAAAAAAGCTCCATAAAGTGACCGACTCGACGCGGAAATTCTAGCCGGCTTGCCTCAACCGCGACCCGGCCTGACTTCGTGGTTCGTCCCGGTCAAGAAAAACATCCGAAAAAGAGACTAAGTCCGAACGTAAAAAGTTGACCGGGACCTTCCAGCCATCGTATCCGAGAAGGGCTCCACGGACGTCGGATCAAGATCCAGGTTTACCCCGGTCGAAGGATTTTCATCTCGAAAAAACGACTAAGTCCGAAGGTAAAAATCACCACCGAGGAAACCGACTTCGCGTATCCGGACAAGGGCTCCAGGAGGTCGGATTCAACTGACAGGTTCGTCCCGGGGAAGAAAAACATCAAAAAAAGAGACTAAGTCAGAAGGTAACTTTTTAACCGAGGCCTCCCGCGACCTGTAGCCGAGCAGGGCTCCATCGCGGTCGGCCTGAAAGTTTGACTTTGTCCCGGTCCTGGTGCAACCAGATGACCCGATTGGCGCTTTTTGTTTCTATGCGCTAGAAAATAATAATACTTTAAAAATTCATATCTCCGGTTCCCCTGAACCGATTTTAATCGTTTTTGTGTCATTTTAAAGATAAAAATATAAGCTATTTTTATAAATTGGTTTTGGATTTTTAAACTGTTTCCTGTGTTTTATTTAATTACTGTTTTGTGATATTTGAATGCTTTACACTTTGTCTCCTAAGTTAAGCCTTGACGCTCGATGCTAAGCTACCAAGGGTAGAGCTGGGATTAATTTACTGAGACCTAACTGTACTTTTGTGGAGGTTTGTGGCTTGTTGCTAGGTGTAGGTACCTACCTGCCCTACCAATAACCCATTTTCCAACAGTAAGGTTGAATTATGGGCTAGTGACATTGTGCTGATAGTACAACTTTGATGCTACTTGTGCCAGTTCTTACGAGTGCAGATGTCCCAATATCCAGAACTCCAACCATTCACACAACACAGACAACCTTGGTACATGGTGAGATTGAAGCTACATGTACAGCAGCACAAATGATGATCACAGACATGCTCCATGTATTACATGAGTTCACTTTTGTGTCCATTCCCAAATGGCGCATGGAGGTGTGTGGAGTTGTTATTGGTCCACCCTGTGCGGTTTGTGTTCCGCAGGTGCACACATAGACCCTGTTTTTTTCTCAAGTGGCATAGCTCAGTGCAGCACCAATATACGTTGGACGGCGCTGCGCCACTTTTGAAAGGCAGGGATGTGCCATATTTACTGTAATTCCCCAGCGCCTGCGCAATGTGTTCTCCCTGCACCAAAGCAGGCATCCTGGCACCAAAGTGAAGGGGTGCCTGTGATGAGGGGATAGATTGTTTATATGCTGAGAGGTGTCCCTTCCTGCACATGACAAGTAATTTTGGCAAGGTGGCATTTCTATGTGTGCTGCAGGATACAGCACACAGGAGAGGGGCAATGACACAAGGAGGAAGGAAAGCATTATGCCTTGTTGCACCATCCTGACACCATCTCTGGGTTGGTATTGACTTCAGTCACAGTCTCTGATGAACGTGTTGTGTGGGATCTGGGGCAAAAACAATATGCAATGGGTGTTGTGGCACAGCCACAACCACACTAATTGCAAGTCCCTTCCAGGCAATGTGCTGCATTTTTGCAAGGTGGTGTAAAGCCACAGTAAGTGGCTGATGACCACGTTGTGTATATGTTGGAGTGCATTGCGCAACCAGAGCGTCACTACAAGTGTGGCTCGGGTGGCGATGAGGCGTTTGGATTAAGGGCCTATGTGTCCTGATGAAACACTTAAGCATCCATTGAGTGTGTCCTATGTGCCTCCCCCTTTCGCAATTTGTGAGATTATAGATAGTCCCCCCCTGTAACTCACCCTGCATGGTGGTAGTTCTTGGTAGTATGTGCTGTCCTGTTCTGCGACTCCAGTGACCAGCTCCTCTCGGATGACCGCTGCCACCATCTCCTCCAGCTCATCCAGGCCATCCTGTGGTGTGGAACTTCCACCTCCAGTCTGCAGTGCTGCCTTTTGGTTCCTGGCAGGTTTCTCCTTAGTTCTGCACTTGCAATCGTGCCATCATCTTCTAGAAATTGGTGACAGTCCTCCTCACCTCTGCCACGCTGTTGACTTTGTTTACTATTGCCTGTCATATGGACTCTCTTCTACCTATTGGCAATTCGGAGGTGATGAAGAGCTGGTGCTGGTGCTCCGCCACCTCTCTGACCAAGATGTCATGCTCCTCCTTACTAAAGCGACACTTCCGCTTCCCCTCCGCCTCAGACTTTTCTGGACCCTCCTGGCTGGTACTTGGCTGATTGGGATCTCCTTGGGGTTTCTCCTGGCCTGCATTCTCCATTTTGTCTTCCCTTGCAGCGCCGCCATGGAGGATTCCCCTGGGCAGCGGGAAACCGGCGGGACACCGCCGGTTTCCCGTATCTGACCGCGGCTGTACCGGCGCGGTCAGAATGCCCATGGGAGCACCGCCAGCCTGTTGGCGGTGCTCCCGCGGTCGTTGGCCCTGGCGGTCCATGACCGCCAGGGTCAGAATGACCCCCATAGTACTTTTTATCTTAGGTCACCCCACTGTCATCAATAAAGCTCTCAAAATTCAGACGTTCTAACTTAAAATATGTACATCCTGATTAAAGGTTTCTGAAGATATCCTGTAGAAATCAAATAGATTTGCAGGGCCATAAGTGTAATCTCGCGACCGAATTGTCATTTAAAACCATGACAAGGTCAACTTACTATAATGCACTCTAACGGATTTGTGCAATTCTGATAGGATGGCATTGGTGGATCATGGATAGCAGTTTAGGAAGAGTTCTAGCCAGATGGTGACGAGGGTATGTTTTCTCGTCTTTCCCTTTCAAATCAATTATTCTCATACGTTTGATTTTTTTCTCATTTAAATAATTTGTAGTACATTATTATTTTTGCATTTGTTTTGATGTTTTTTTAAGTTGCTGCTCTACACAGACGATAATGATGAGACATACATAAAATGGCAGATAATTGGACTTCCATTGGCATTCGCAATGTATTTATTAGACGTTTTGACATCTGTGCTCAAAGCTAACTCAGATTTACTGATTTTAGGATTAAATGTGCTGAAGGTGTTCTTAGGTTGAACTATTGCATTTTCCAGGATAGATATTACTACACCATAAACAATTAGTGCAACTTTTGTATTTAACAGCTGTCACAGGATGACAGTTTTCTTGCAGGGGTGCATCACCAGAGTCACAACTGGCTTTCATGGCTAGCTGGAGGCCTTGAAGGAGGGAATTCAAAGCCTTCACAGCTGCTGATTATCGCTCTGCTCTGCCTTTCTTCTTTGCTTTTACAATTTGACAGGGCTGATGGGGAGGCAAGGGCTACAGACGTGTCCCTTTCCTCAAGTGGTTCAAACTGACACTGCATGAAAGAGACAGCAGAGCTTAGTAGTAGAAATTGGAAGCCTTCTTTGCATAACGACGTCCACAGCCTGTTCCTCCCTCACTCCACTGAAAGCGAGAGGGGTAGTTTGCAGACTAGCTTGTTAGATTATTGACGACACAGAGACCATGACAGTATGTTTAGCACTCTCCTGCTCTATTGTTTACATTAGAGCTATCAAGATCCCAATGATCTAAGCCTATACGCATGCAGTCTTTGCAGATGAGACTTATCTGTTGAATAAAACTAAGAAAACTGTAAATCCCGAGCAATTTATTGTCGCTTAATTCGCCAATTATTTCAGCAAGATTTTAACATTATTTATTGCTTAGGGTCCCTTCATAATTTTAAGTTACAGCATTTCCCACCTGTTTTTTTGTGATTACTGAATAATGGTCCTTTCTTGATGTGCATGCCAATCACATGAGGTTTTGAAACAAGAGACTATTTCTATAATACTGGAACTTGCCAGCTCAAGAAGAAATATGAACGCTTCCGTCATCGGTACTCAGGTGTTAACTTTTCCAGCCCATTATTTTTCCATCTTGCATTAGAAAGGGTCAAGCTTATTTTTGGAAAGTTTCTTACAGGATGATGTTCCAGGACACCTGCATCAGAGATGTGTCTCAAATATGGGCTACTTGATTATGTTCTCTACAGTAATTTTAGCTAGCAGGTAATTATTTCACAGGGGGGGGGGCTGTTGAATGAGATGCTTAATCTCACCCGTGCTCTAGGTATGTCTGTCTGTCTGTCTGTCTGTCTGTCTGTCTGTCTGTCTGTCTGTCTGTCTGTCTGTCTGTCTATCTATCTATCTATCTATCTATCTATCTATCTATCTATCTATCTATCTATGTTTTGACCTTAAAATCAAATATTAAAGCAAAGTTATGTCCAGCATGGGTTATAACAGCTCAACGTATTTTTTAAAGAACCTCAGAAATTCCCACAAAACACAGTAAAAGTGACTTATGGGTATGTATTAAAATAAAAAAAACACTGGAATTCGTAAGTTATGGTTAGGAGTAAAGTTTGTAACTTGCACATATATACACTGAAAATAACAGAGGGTAAAATGACGTTAAAATTATGTTATGGATCCACATGTGCATACTGCTATGCTGTATATGACTATGGCGCTATAGTGATGTAATCAGTGATGTTATCATGAATGCCATTTGAGATGTCATAACTGATGTCATTATCATGTCATGAGTGCTGACATATGTGAGGTCATGAGCAGTGTATGGGGGCTTAAAGTATAGGTGTTGGAAAATGGCCCTCTCTGTAGGGTCACCGCAAACTTTTTGCCTTTCTCCTCGTCTTTTTCTTGCCTCATTTTTGTTGGCTTTAGGCTATGGGCACTTTACCTCAGCTAACCAGTGCTAAAGTGCATGTGCTCGCTCCCTAATAACATCAGCTCATACCCAATTGGCATATTTAATTCACCTGTAAGTCCTTAGTAAAGTGCACTAGATGTGCCCAGGGCCTGTAAGTCAAATGCTACTAGTTGACAGTAAGCTGACTGATCCCAGGAAGCTTGCTGAGGAGGTGGACCTCTGGGCTAGCACCAGGGTGTCTAAGAAGGTACCTGGGAGTGACCCCAAGTAGGATGGTTCAGGCCCCCCCACAAGAGTCACAGGGAGGTTAAAGATGACCCAGACAAATCCCAGAGTAAGGTGTTAGGAAAGAGTTCCCATGCCCTATCTGAGAAACAGGGTGGTGGTACTGGTGGGCGGTGGCCCAAGGCACTCCATTTCCAGCCCGCTGCTTGAGTGCTCCCAGCTAGGATACAAGCAGGTGGACTCTGTCTGTCCAAAGAAACTACCCTCTGGTGGGACCTCTACAGGGATGACCTTAGGGGGGAAAGTAGTCCCCAGGGGCATGTCATAGACCATTCCATAATTTCCCTCAGTTGGGAGATAGACTCAGAGGGTGAGCAAGTGATCCGTGAGAGTGGGAGTGAATGGGGTCCCAGTCACTGCTTTGAGGGACTCTGGGGCTAGTCAATCCATGATGGTGGAGAGACTAGTTTCCCCAGAGCAGTACACTGGCCAGGTGTGTAGGATGACTCCAGCCCATGGGGAGGATTGTTTTTGCCCTATGACCCTGATATCCCTGGGGTGGGATGTGGAGGTGACCGGGGGGGGGGGTCATAGTTAGTCACCAGATGCCCACAGCCTGCGTTCTGGGGGATGATTTACCGCTGGTGTCAGAAGAACTGGAAGGGGTGGCCCCTAAGGGCACCCTGACAGTTCAGTTGCCTGGAAGTACCACTCCTCAGAGGAGGGTAGGGTCACCCAGATGTAGGGGCAAGGTGAGGAGGACTCACCCCTGACCCCTGTTCAGCCTCAGGGTAGAGACCCTGGGTTGATTGGCCAGTGTCAGACTGCAACCCCTGACCTGGTGGGAGGTAGACTGGAGAAAGGGTGCACGTCACCTGGTGCTACTGCCCCCCTCTGTGAGATGCCTAAGAGGTCAGAGAAATCTCAAGACCCTATAGGAAACTCCCTGTTAGCTCCAAGGCTGGAGGAGAAGCTTACCCAAAGGCCACTCTTAGGGCCTCGACTTAGCAGTGGATGCCCTTGCTCTTGACATTGACACCTGTCATTGACCCCTGTTGCTTGCTATCCTCATGGACAGAGTTTTCCCTGGGTTGGGGACAGAAGTCAGACCCAAGGAGTGGAATGGGCCACATCACTTTGTTGGCTATAGTGGTACTGTCTGCCTACCCGGATGCATTGGTGAGCAAATTAAGGTTAGGAGCTTCAGTGATGGTGGTCTAGAGATGAGGAGAAGGGTTCACCATGGGTCAGTTCAGTGGAAACAGACAGTATAGAAATAGACAAAAGGATCCAATTGAGTTCAGAGAGGTATAGTACTGGGAGGGCCTCTGCAGTATTTGGCCATTGTCTATGTTCTATCTCCCTAAGCAGGGAAGTCCATCAAGGTATTCATTAGTCTACCATGGCTTTAGGCTGGAGGGGTGTTGTGTTGGAAAATGGCTCTCCCTGAAGGGTCACCACAAACTTTTTGCCTTCCTCCTCCTCTTTTTCTGACTTCATTGTGTTGGCTTTAGGACTCTGGGCACTTTACCACTGCTAATCAGTGCTAATGTGCACATGCTCTCTCCCTAAAACATGGTAACATTGATTCATACCCAGTTGGCGTTTTTAATTCACCTGTAAGTTCCTTGTGAAGTGCATTAGATGTGCCCAGGGCCTGTGAGTTAAATGCTACTAGTGGGCTTGCAGCACTGATTGTACCACCCACATGAGTAGCTCCTCAGCCAGGTCTCAGGCCTTCCATTGCAAGGCCTGTGTGTGCAGTTTAACTGCCTCTTCAACGTGGCATTTAATACTACTTGCCAAGCCTTAAACTCCCCTGTTTCTACATATAAGTCACCCCTAAGGTAGACCCTAGGTAATCCATAGTGACGACTGCTATGTATATAAAAGGCAGAACATGTACTTATGTGTTTTATGTGTCCTGATAGTGAAAATTCACTACTATGAGGCCTGCTGCTCTCATAGGCCCACATTAGAACTATCCTTATATACTTTGAAGTGGTAGAATCTGAACTGAAAGGAGTAGCACTGTTATGGCCAGAATGGTGATAGAAAATCATGCTTACTCGTGAAGTTGGATTTAATATTACTAATTTAGAAATTCCACTTTTGGAAAGTAGGCATTTCTCTGCACTTAATGCTGTCTGTGCCATACAGCCTGCCCCCAGTCCATGTCTGGTCTGTGTGAGTTGACAGCTCCCCTTGTGCATTCTGCCCAGACAGCCATAAACACAGTGCTCTCAGTTACAGCTGCATTCATCTGCATATGGAATGGGTCTCCATGGGCAGGAAGAGTGGAGAGGCTCTCTCTTGCACTTCAAAGCCCAGTGGCCTGCCCTCACACAAAGGGCTGATACCTCCCAACAGGGATCTTGGCAGACAGGACTGGGTTGAAAGGGGAACTTGTGTACTTCAAAACCACTCTTTGAAGTTTCCCCCACTTCAAAGGCATTTTTGGGTCTATATACTGGGTCTGTGACCCTTCAAAATTAGACACTTCTGGATCCACAACTGGACTCTGTAAGAAGGACCGCCTGACTGCCCAAAGGACTCATCTGGACTGCTTTACTGCTGGAAGGTCTGCTGCCCTGCTTGTTGCCCTGCTGGCCCCTGACTACTCTGCAGGAAGGATGCTGCCTTCCCCACAAGTGCTCTCCAAGGGCCTGAATTGAGCTTGCCTCCTGTTCTGAAGTCTCAGGGCCACAAAGACTTCACAAAAACAAGAAAACCCCTGTGTGTCAGAAAATCGATGCAACGCTTGCCGAAATTGATGCAATGGCTGCCTCATGGCTAAAAAAATCACTGCATCATCTACCGGATCGATGCTGTGCCTGCTCCTTTGTACCAGCACGTCAAGGATTTTCAATGCATCATCCCTGGGCATCAAAATATTCCTCATCGCAGAGAGGAACCACGGCTGCACTCCTGGAAATTGACGCATCACCTTGCAGTGTGGAAAGAAACAACGTATTGTCTGTGCCACGCCGGGAAATCTGACATATTACCTTATTTTTCAACACATCTCCTCCTCTCTGCTGATCCTGTGCATCGTTATTTTTTACGCATCCCAGGTACTGTGTGTTAAAAGGATACAACCACTGATTCTTAAGGACTGAGACTCATTTAAACCTTTAACAAGTGATATTTTGACTTGTGCATATTGGATTTTTGTCATTTTGGTCTTATTCTATTCAGATAAATATTATCTATTTTCCTAAACTGGTGTGGAGTACTTTTGTGGTGTTTTCACTGTGTTACTATATGAGTTATTGCACAAATGCTTTTCACATTGCCTTCTAAGTTAAGCCTGCCTGCTCTGTGCCAAACTACTAGAGGGTGAGCACAGGATAGTTTGGATTGTGTTGTGACTCACCCTGACTATGATTGTGATCCCTACTCGGACAAGGGTGGAAACCTCTGCCAACTAGAGACCCATTAACTAACACTCAGTAAGCTATAATATGAATTTTAGTTTTGTTTTTTTGTTTTAATCTTATTTCAACACCTAGCCATAATGTCACTTTGACCTTTGTTTTTTTTGGTGAATTTCTAGGGTTTATGTTAACGTAAGCTACGATCTCACTATCAAACTGGATACCGATGACCTCAATCTCGATATGACAGATGCAATTGCAATTGTCAAAAATTAACCTCACAAGCTAGACTACGCATTTCATTATTTTTAATACTGATGTAGCAGAAATTGTTACTACTGTCCCTGAAATCACATTGACATAATCAAAGTACTAAATGTTTTTTTGTAAAGTGGTGCACTGAAAAGCCATATTAATGTGCATTCACTTTAGATTATTGGTCAAAAATCATGTTGTATAGCCTTTATAGTTGATGTTTAAAAAATTAATTTGCTTCTATACTATAAGTCATAATGTAAATTACCAGCCTGCACTAAAACGAAAAAAAAAATTCATGAAGAAAGTATTTTTAAAGTAACATGCAAATATAGTGAATGTAGTTCTGCACTATAGTTACATTAAAGGTTTAACAGAGTCATTTCATTTTGAACTTCCTGTAACATGAACATTGACAGACCTTATTAATATAGAGTTTATGGTTTAGAGTATTAAATGTGTATTAAATGCATAAATGGATGTGCTGTTTCAATTCACTTTGCTTAGTCTACGTGAGACCTGCAAGGTCCTGCTTCATGACTGTGCAGATAATGTTTAGTCATTCTTGCTAACGTGGGCTTTCCGTTCAGATATCGTTCTCATGAGAATGCTAGCTTGGAAATAGATATTATATTGTTTTATACATATTAGGCTTGGGAACTCAACCTTGAGCGTGGTACATTCGGGATCTGTGGTATAAATACAAATGTTTCAATTCGCATGGATGAGCTAAGACGGAAGCCGTTATACATGAAGAACTTGGGAACATTTACTGATGTTGCAGTCTGTGTTGCATGACTGCTTGCCAGTGGACATTTTCACCTTTTGCGTCATATGGAGTGATGGATGGACAAATCATCTCGCCCTATGAACTTTAACACATTGTTCCCCTTCCCTTTAGGAGCTGGACCCATTGGACTCTGACAGGCATAGTCCTCTCTACCCTTGCTCCTTTGTCTCTGCTAAGTGGTGCTGCATGTGCCAACCAACATGAACTGAAGAAGATGGTACCTAAGATAAAGGCTTCTGCCAAGAATTCAACAAATGTGAAGAAGTAGGTAATTGCCATGACATCAAGCCCATTTCATTTTTTTTACCATCGTCTGTAACACTGTATACCTACTGCACCATCTTCTAAACAGGAAGCTGAGACTTATAGATGCTGCATCATCTTCTGAGCAGAATTAGAGATGGTGCATCATCTTTGGAAAATGAACCTTATACTTAAAGACTCTTCCCCTGACCAAGAGAAGAAGACTGTTGATCGACCCAGACCCAAGAGTAAGACTCTTGATCGAGCTTCTGAAATGCTCACTCCTTGCATTTTTATCTACTTTTGTCAACCTTAATTAGTCACCTGTTTCCCCAGATTTTCTTTTTCCAAAATCCTTTTGTCCTTTTGGGCTTTTTGCCCAAATGTGCTAGTCTCAGCACATGTTAGTATGGACTTTCTTTATTTTTATTTTTGGTGCTGGATGACCTGGAGTTTGGACCATGGGGTGCATGATAGGTCATTTGTGGGATTAAATCATTGGGGTGTAAAAGCAATGGATGTTTTGGGATAGTGACTGCCAGAGATTATATTTCTTCCTGTTTTTGTACAGGTTTTTAATCATACTTTGGTGTCTAGTCTGCAGTAGGCCAATGGTGTTTTCTTAATTGATATTCGAAAAATCTTGGCTTATGTAATTGAGTTTGGGGCATTTTAATAGTTTATTTTAACACGTTTTGTGAGTTTCCATGTTTCTCCACTGTTATAATTTTTTTATTTTGGTTAATTATTTGACATTCTTAGTGCTGCTCTACTGGTAATGTAGAGGCCAATAAATGGGTCTAAGCACGTTTGTATATATGTGTATAATCCTTTCCCTGCAGTGGTGCAAGTATTTATGAGAGGACTGAAGGGACAGCATTTAGGGCAGAAAGGTCAGTCTGTCATTGCTCTCCATGCTTTCTCCTTTCTTGCCATGTACTCATTGACCATTTTCTGACACTGACATTTGCCTCATAGGCAGCCATATTTGCCTACATGCCTTTCCCCTTTCAAAGCCATATGACCTTCCACAATTTTGCAAAACTGTGTGTAACTCATAGGTGGCCACTGATAGAGCGGTCCGTACTAATAATTTTACCTGTGTTCGGACGCTCTTTAGGCCGATGAATCTTTTGACTAAGTGGGACTCTCTGTACTCTATATCGATCAACTTCCTTAGTATCAATAATTAATAACGGATATAAGCAATACCTTGATCAACATAACACTTGACAATTAATCCAGAATACATTTCGGCGAACCCTGACCTTTCAGTCAGGAATAACCACACCAGTTTATTCAAAGTTAGTGAATTTTATTTCCCTATATTAACAAAGCTAGCACAATATAGATGTGTCTCAACACCAAATGATAAACATATATGGACATTAATAGCTGTCCATAACGGCGAAACAGGTGCAATCTATGTAGCATTTGAATCACAAGGCATTCGATAATAGCAATGCAAAACACTAATACGATAATCTGTAACGAACTAATTGCATACATTTAGTCAGCATAACAAGATCTCAAATTGCATCGTGCGACATGTGGAATCCTCGTCTAACCTCAAATTAGCATCGGCATGTGGGACTTCATGCAAAAAACAATTTAGCAACATTCATTTAGAAAACTCCTAACTAGGGCTCTTATCAAAATCAGCAGTTGGTTACCTAAAGGAAACACAATGCAATTTTATAATTTCCTTTCATATTTACCAATTACGATCAGCAATCAAGGAAGTCTTCGTCTCACAGGTACCGTTTCTCGATCAGCATGGGACGGGGCAAAAGGGGCAGGGGTGGACGGGGCAATTGCCTCACGGCGGCAAGGTAAAACTACTACTTCATGCAAGGGATCAAAGTTAAAGTCTCTAGGGCAAGAATCATTAAAGTCTCTTTCTCTCGATAAGAGAAAGCATCAAAGTCTCTTTCAAAATGGCGTCGCAGCAAAGTGGGCCATAATAGCTACGGAATGACGCGATGTCGGGCAATAGCTGGTAATGGCTGATAATAGCTGTAATGGCTACCTTCTTCTCGTGCACCTGGTTTTTATAGACAACAGTTCAAATCCAGTAAGGTCTTCCATTGGAGGGTTCATAGGTTAGCTTCAAATTGTCCAATCAAAAACGACAGTTCTCAAGCTTTTACTTAAGCATACATTATCCTTGGAGATGGGTACGCAAGTTGCAATATTTTATACCAATTAACTCACTTTCAGAGCTTCTATTGTCCGCACCTGCAGATCGACCTTGGAGTAAAGAGAAAATATGCCAGGCTGGCACGAAACCTTAAGATAAGCATGTGAACGGTCTCAGTGGAAAAGTACAGCTTCAAGCAAAAGTACACGTTTAATAGCACATTGGAAAATACGAGCATCTAAACCGTGAGACCAGGCCACTAGGCCGAAGCCTGCACTAAAGTAATGCTAAGCTAAAACATTTCAAACAAGCAAATCATAGCACACGTTTACGATTATGTCGGATTAGTGCAATTCTAATACACCACGTTATATAAAGCACGCTTATAAATGTTGGCAAACTACTCTGAGGGCACATTTTGTCCCCGTACAATCTTTATTAGTTCGGTTAAAGTCACACATGATTATTTCACACTACGTTTACGTGTTAATAAATGTAAAACCTTCATTTTCTGCTTCGTCAATCCCTCCTCTGATGACTACTTGTCATCACACCAAATCATGCCCACAAATTTTATTCCATTAAAATTCTGTCAGTTCTCTTTTCCTTTTAGTTCCCCTAGTTTGCGCTTTGTATTCTTCTGCCATTCTTTTCATAATTTTCTCTTCTTTTCTTCTCTTAATTCTTTCCATAATCATTATTATTCCCCTTTTTATTCCCCAAATTCCAAATATGCAAATTATCACCATTAAAATTCCCTCTATTATTTTCAACAATATTCCATTTCAAATTTCCCCAATCCAATGTCCCACTGAAACAATACCTTTTCCAACCTTCTCCCACACTCCTGGTTCTTTCAATTCCTTCAAATCTGCACTCTCTTTTGTTAGATTAGCAAGCATAGTTTTAATTTTCACACTATTGTCAGGAATATATGTACAACAGTGTCGTGCACCAAGCATTTTGCAAACGCCACCATCCTTTGCTAAAAGAATGTCTAAAGCAAGCCTATTTGAAGAGTCATAGCTCTTTCCGCTGCAAGTTCAGCATCTATCAGGATCATAGCACCTGAAAACTTCGTCAACATGTTATCCACTATAGTAGACAACTTTCTTATTTTGATGGAATTCAACACGACTCCCAACGAAGGAATCATGGCTCCAAATATATCTCCTACCACAGCAGCTGCGGTCTCTCTTTTCTGGATACGATGGGATCCAGATGTCTTTTGAATCATCGATAGGTCATCCAGTTGATAAACCTTTGGGAACACTATACCCAAATAACATCTCCCCCACCATCCCTTTGGAAGACGATAATAGGCATTATACCCACAAATGTAATATACACCTGGAATGACAGGGTCAAGTCCGTCCATCATGAATGTCCATTTGGCCTTAAAGATAAACGTATGTTTACACTCACTCGCTCCTACAAAAATGTTGTCATAATAAGATTCACCTCGATATATACAAAATTTCCCTACATGCCAAGCATCTAAATCTATTTTCCCTTGTGTCTTTATTGCAGCAAAATCATAATTATCTACTGAAGCCCTCTTATGTAGCTCCTTTTCTAATTTCGCATTCATTTGTGCCCTTCTATCATCTGTGCGATCTAAAAAGCTTATTTCTATTGCCGAGAGCGAGCAGGTAAGGTTTTCCCTATGAGCGTGAGCCGTTTCAAAAGGTTGCATTGGCTCGAAAAATTCCCTCATTATTTTAGCATCCCAATCTTTAGCAATCTGGCTTAGCTGCGCTATTATAGGAACATATGCAAAGGTAACATCATAATTTGAGTAAAAATACTGTATGTTAGTTTGACCATAAAATCTAGACATTACTATACTACATGTAATCCCGTATGTAAGAGGCATGTGGTGATATGTCACCCCTTCCTTCACTGATGTCGGTATCTGTGTACACACATAACAATCTTTTGCATCCATAGTCTCAACATATTCTGTTAGCAAGCGATAGAAAACGTTATACGAAAGCTCTTTCTTATCGTGCAAGAGTCTCTCATCCAATGCTAGTCTTTTCAATGCGGTTAGTTCGGTGACAGTAACAGGAGCAAGAGTAGAAGCATCAATTCTCTCATTCTCAGTCTTACCATGTATTCCAAGCACAATTGCCATTATTATTAGTACACATGCAATTATCAAGCCTATACACACATATTTACAATATTTCTTTCTATTGTTTTGCGTCATGATCTGTATAGAATCAGAGAGCTAGAAGCACTTGTAAATGAAACTATTTAGCAATTCAGTTACAAAGCTGAACGAGCACAATGTTCACACCGTCTTCTTCAGGAGGCCAGTCACTTATCGGTTAGCAGCATTTGTCTCAATTCGGCAATAACTCAGTCTTTATCAGTTCAGCAAGTCTCATCCGGTTTAGCAATGTCTCAGCTGGTTGTTTGTTTCACGTTATATTGTAGCAAGCAATTTCATTTATTACCCTTTCAATCGACAGAGTCCATAAAACTTTTCTTTTCTATTGGTATCTCTTCTTCTTCTTCGTTCTCGATGCTTAGAGATACAAACTCGTCAGTCCAATCGTCATTGACTACATATGCCCATTCAGGACCGGAATATCTCCTGTTTGGTATCCTTTTCCTTTTCAATTTTGCTTCTCTTTTTGATTCTGCTTCGCTGGTACTTTCCTCTTTTGTCAAGTCTTTTTCTTCACTTGAGGATTGTTCCACAACAGTCACTTCCTTTCTTTTCTCTTTCACTTTTGGCCTTTCTCCGTCGTTCAAACTTTCTTTAGTCCTTTCTTTTATTGGTGATATACTTAGTCTCCTCTTTGCACCGTGTCCATTTGATGGACCTGCGATCTTTTCTGAGGAAGCTTGAACCTTTTCGTTCTGTTCTGCCTTGTCCCCTCCTTCTGGGGAATCAATCACGTTCTCTTTTTCTTTTTCTATACCGTCTGCTTATGGGAAAACCCTCCTCTGATCAGGCTCTCCTGCTTTTTCACCTTTTTCGAGCCCTTCGTCACCGTTACTTTCGTCAGGCTCTTTATCACTTTCAGCTGCTTCAGGTTCTTTGTCACCTTCAGCTGCTTCAGGCTCTTTGCTACCCTCAGCTGCTTCAGGCTCTTTGCTACCCTCAGCTGCTTCAGGTTCTTTGTCACCTTCAGCTGCTTCGTCGCTGTCTGAACTTTCTCCTTGGTCTCCCCCAAGCGAATTGGTCTCTTCGTCCTCAGAGAATATCTCCCTCTCTCCCGTTTCTGCCTGTTCGCTTTCAGTTCGGTTTTGCTCTGTCTCAGCACTCAGCACTGTTTTGTCAGGCACTGGCAGTTTTAGAGCTTCAACTTCCTCATCTGTGGGACACAACACCTTCTTTGTGTGACTGGCGTGAATCCAGTTGGGAACCCCCGCACACTTCACAGCGGTAGTTGTCGTCAGGATCACTTGGAAAGGGCCTTTCCAACGGGGTTCCAGACACGACTTTCTCACGTGCTTCTTTACCACGACCCAGTCACCTGCTTTCAGTGCGTGTCCTGGACCTTGGATCGGTGGCAAGGTGGTCGCTTCCACCTGGTGAGAGAAAGAGCGAACCACGTCAGCCAGACCCTTGCAGTAGTCTAACACCATATCATCTGTAATATTCAAAAGCGCGTTTGCGGGAACTGCAGGAAGTCTCATAGCCCTGCCCATGAGAATTTCGTGCGGAGACAATCCAGTCTTTCTATCAGGGGTGTTTCTCATTGACATTAGCACTAAGGGCAATGCGTCAGGCCATTTAAAATTTGTCGATGCACATATTTTCGCCATTCTTGATTTCAGTGTACCATTCATTTGCTCCACCAGTCCTGAGGCTTCAGGGCGATAGCTACAATGTAGTTTTTGCTCAATGTTCAGCGCTTCGCAAAGTAACTTTATCACCTCGTTATTGAAGTGACTTCCCCTATCTGATTCTAAAGAGATCGGGAATCCGAAACGTGGTATTAACTCTCTCAACAATAGCTTTGCAACTGTAAGGCTGTCATTTCTACGTGTGGGGTATGCCTCAATCCAATGACTAAAAATGCACACAATCACCAACACATACTTCAGACCTCCATGCACAGGCATCTCAATGAAGTCCATCTGCATACGACTAAAAGGCCCGCTTGCCCTACCAATGTGGCTCGCGTTCACAACTGTTCCCTTTCCAGGGTTCATCTGCTGGCAAGTGACACATCGATGGCAAACTGCTTCTGCAGCTTGACGAAATCTGGGGTTAAACCAATCAGTTTTGAACAATCTTATCATGGCATCTCTCCCTAGGTGAGCCTGCCCATGATAGAACCGCGCAAGCTGTGATAAGAGACTGTTTGGCAAAACAAATTTTCCCTCATTTGAAACCCATAACTCGTCTGGTCTCTTTATACATTGTGATTTAATCCAGGAATCTCTTTCATCCTCCCTGGCATTATTTTGTAATGCTTTTAATTCATCTATTGTATCTACGACCTTCAAGGCAAATGCTTCAGCTGGTTCTAGTTCTGGCTCACTTATTGAATTCCATTCGTCCCTGAGTAATATACAGTTCAAGGCACAAAATCTCGCGACTTGATCCGCATATGCATTTCCCAGAGAAACATAGTCCTGTCCTTTCGTGTGAGCACTGCACTTTACCACTGCAACTTCGGCTGGCACTTGAATGGCGTGTAACAATTCCCTTATCCTCTCCCCGTTCTTCACTGGGGATCCTGAAGAAGTCAGGAAACCTCTCTGTGACCATAGTTGTCCAAAGTCATGCACAATCCCAAACCCGTATTGACTATCAGTGTAAATGGTGACTTTCATCAATGCAGACAGTTGACATGCTCTGGTAAGGGCTACAAGTTCTGCTACTTGTGCAGAATAGACTCCTTGAAGCCATCCCGCTTCCAAGACCCCTGTTACAGTACATACAGCATATCCTGCTTTCAAAATCCCCATCCCGTCTCTTAGACATGAACCATCAACAAAAAGAATTTGGTCATTTTCATCAAGCTTAGTATCCTTAATGTCCGGTCGAGGTTTTGTGCAAAATTCAGTCACCTGAAGGCAGTCATGCTCGACGTCTTCAGCGTTCTCAATTTCGGCATTTTCTCCAGGGAGCAAGGTTGCTGGATTCAACGTAGTGCACCTTTTCAGCTGCACATTCGGTGAGCCCAGAATTATCGTTTCATACCTTGTGAGTCTAGCTCCAGTCATGTGCTGCGTTCGGGAGCGGGTCAAAAGTATCTCAACTGAGTGAGGGACCATGACTGTTACTGGGTGTCCCATCACTATTCCTTCACTCTGAGTGAGGCTGATACCAACTGCTGCTACGGCGCGCAAACACCCTGGGAGTGCTGCTGCGACCGGATCCAAAGTAGCTGAAAAATACGCTACTGGTCTGTTTACGCCACCATGGGCTTGAGTCAAGACAGACAGGGAACATGCATCAGGTTCATGACAAAACAATGTGAAAGGCTTTGTGTAGTCAGGCATACCTAAAGCTGGAGCCCTGCACATGCATTCTTTCAGTTCAACAAAAGCATCCATCTCATCTCCTTTCAGCTCAATTTGATCCAAGGCATCCTTCTGGGTCAATTTCAGTAAAGGCTTTGCTAGAGTCGAGAAGTTGGGAATCCACTGGCGACAATAACCCACCATTCCCAAAAACTTCCTCACCTCCCTCCTTGTCTTTGGTGGACTCATTTGAAGTACGCTTGTTATTCTTTCCTTCATTATTCTCCGTGACCCTTTCTCTATCTGGTGACCCAAGTATTTCACTTTCTTCTGACAGAACTGCAATTTGGAAGGAGACACTTTATGTCCATTCCTTCCCAAATGATTCAACAGAGCAATGGTGTCGGCTGTGCAGCCACTTTCTGTCTTTGATGCAACCAGTAAGTCATCAATGTACTGTACTAGGGTTGACTCGAATGGCAATTCTAATGCTTCCAAATCTTTCTTTAGAATCTGATTGAAGATTGACGGTGACTCAGAAAACCCTTGAGGAATTCGACACCAACTGTACACTCTGTCTAGGAATTTGAAACAAAAGAGAAATTGGCTGTCCTCATGAAGAGGCACCGAGAAGAATGCTTGTGACAAATCGATGACTGAGAAACACTCAGCATCACAAGGGACCTGGAACATTATCACAGCTGGATTCGGTACTACTGGGCAGCATTTGACTATGATGTCATTTATTTTCCTCAAGTCCTGCACGAGTCGGACCTTTCCACTCGGCTTTATTAGTCCCATTATTGGTGAATTACATGGACTGCTTAACACTTCTTTCAGTACTCCCTGTTTTACAAATTCGTCAATAAGTTGGGCAACTTTCATGAGGGTGTCTTGTGCCATGTGGTATTGTGGGGTCTGGGGAAAGATTGCATTGGGCTTTACAGTCACTTTCACTGGTTCCACTCCTTTCATCAATCCCACCTCTTTCCCTGTCATGTCCCACACTTCCTTTCCGACTGTCTCCCGTAATTCGGCTGGAATATCTTCTTCAGTTATCATCGGGAAAAGACAAATCAGAGGATACTCTTCATCTACAGTTTCCATCTCATCCCCCTCTACACTGTCCTCTTCTTCCCCATCACTGCTCGTCTGTATTGTTATTCCTTCGTTCGAACACATGATCGAACAACCCAATTTGCACAATAGGTCTCTCCCTAATAGTGCTATCGGGCTTGAGTCACATACCACAAACTGATGTACCCCTTGATAGTTACCGATGCTGACTGGTACCGGATCTGTTATTGGGTTCGTCAGATGTCTGTTTGCTACTCCCACCACTTGAACTGTCCTCCCTGAGAGTGGCAAATTTGGTTCTTCACTGCTCTTAACAGTTGAACGTGTGGCTCCCGTGTCAACCAAGAACGAGACACGATGACCCATTACTCTTCCCTCTACGTACGGACCCTTTTGATCAACTTCCAAGGATGCTGCAAGCACACAATCTCCTTCTTCTTCTGAGCTTTCACTCTCCCATACATTGTTTATTCCACTCTCACTGTGTAGTGGGAACTGTTGCACGGTGCCATTTGTACACATTACCTGACCCGAGACCTGTGGAGGAACCATCACTTGCTGCTGACTCATTGGTGCCAAGGGTATTTGCATTTGCTGATTAGGTACCATGGGTAACTGCTGTTGCATTGGCTGCATTTGCGTCATCTGCATACGAGGCATCTGCATCTGCTGCGGCTGCATAGGTTGCAATCCCTGTGTAAAGAAATGGCTCCCTGTTGCAGTTACCCCCCACTTTTTGCCTGATACTGATGCTGACTTGACTGAGAAGTGTGCTGGGACCCTGCTAACCAGGCCCCAGCACCAGTGTTCTTTCACCTAAAATGTACCATTGTTTCCACAATTGGCACACCCTGGCATCCAGATAAGTCCCTGGTAACTGGTACCTCTGGTACCAAGGGCCCTGATGCCAGGGAAGGTCTCTAAGGGCTGTAGCATGTATTATGCCACCCTAGAGACCTCTCACTCAGCACAGACACACTGCTTGCCAGCTTGTGTGTGCTAGTGAGAACAAAACGAGTAAGTCGACATGGCACTCCCCTCAGGGTGCCATGCCAGCCTCTCACTGCCTATGCAGTATAGGTAAGACACCCCTCTAGCAGGCCTTACAGCCCTAAGGCAGGGTGCACTATACCATAGGTGAGGGTACCAGTGCATGAGCATGGTACCCCTACAGTGTCTAAACAAAACCTTAGACATTGTAAGTGCAGGGTAGCCATAAGAGTATATGGTCTGGGAGTTTGTCAAACACGGACTCCACAGTACCATAATGGCTACACTGAAAACTGGGAAGTTTGGTATCAAACTTCTCAGCACAATAAATGCACACTGATGCCAGTGTACATTTTATTGTAAAATACACCACAGAGGGCACCTTAGAGGTGCCCCCTGAAACTTAACCGACTATCTGTGTAGGCTGACTAGTTTTAGCAGCCTGCCACAAACCGAGACATGTTGCTGGCCCCATGGGGAGAGTGCCTTTGTCACTCTGAGGCCAGTAACAAAGCCTGCACTGGGTGGAGATGCTAACACCTCCCCCAGGCAGGAATTGTCACACCTGGCGGTGAGCCTCAAAGGCTCACCTCCTTTGTGCCAACCCAGCAGGACACTCCAGCTAGTGGAGTTGCCCGCCCCCTCCGGCCAGGCCCCACTTTTGGCGGCAAGGCCGGAGAAAATAATGAGAAAAACAAGGAGGAGTCACTGGCCAGTCAGGACAGCCCCTAAGGTGGCCTGAGCTGAGGTGACTCTAACTTTTAGAAATCCTCCATCTTGCAGATGGAGGATTCCCCCAATAGGGTTAGGATTGTGACCCCCTCCCCTTGGGAGGAGGCACAAAGAGGGTGTACCCACCCTCAGGGCTAGTAGCCATTGGCTACTAACCCCCCAGACCTAAACACGCCCTTAAATTTAGTATTTAAGGGCTACCCTGAACCCTAGAAAATTAGATTCCTGCAACTACAAGAAGAAGGACTGCCTAGCTGAAAACCCCTGCAGAGGAAGACCAGAAGACGACAACTGCCTTGGCTCCAGAAACTCACCGGCCTGTCTCCTGCCTTCCAAAGATCCTGCTCCAGCGACGCCTTCCAAAGGGACCAGCGACCTCGACATCCTCTGAGGACTGCCCCTGCTTCGAAAAGACAAGAAACTCCCGAGGACAGCGGACCTGCTCCAAGAAAGGCTGCAACTTTGTTTCCAGCAGCCTTGAAAGAACCCTGCAAGCTCCCCGCAAGAAGCGTGAGACTTGCAACACTGCACCCGGCGACCCCGACTCGGCTGGTGGAGATCCAACACCTCAGGAGGGACCCCAGGACTACTCTGATACTGTGAGTACCAAAACCTGTCCCCCCTGAGCCCCCCACAGCGCCGCCTGCAGAGGGAATCCCGAGGCTTCCCCTGACCGCGACTCTTTGAATCCAAAGTCCCGACGCCTGGGAGAGACCCTGCACCCGCAGCCCCCAGGACCTGAAGGACCGGAGTTTCACTGGAGAAGTGACCCCCAGGAGTCCCTCTCCCTTGCCCAAGTGGAGGTTTCCCCGAGGAATCCCCCCCTTGCCTGCCTGCAGCGCTGAAGAGATCCCGAGATCTCTCATAGACTAACATTGCGAACCCGACGCTTGTTTCTACACTGCACCCGGCCGCCCCCGTGCTGCTGAGGGTGAGATTTCTGTGTGGGCTTGTGTCCCCCCCCGGTGCCCTACAAAACCCCTCTGGTCTGCCCTCCGAAGACGCGGGTACTTACCTGCAAGCAGACCGGAACCGGGGCACCCCCTTCTCTCCATTCTAGCCTATGTGTTTTGGGCACCACTTTGAACTCTGCACCTGACCGGCCCTGAGCTGCTGGTGTGGTGACTTTGGGGTTGCTCTGAACCCCCAACGGTGGGCTACCTTGGACCAAGAACTGAACCCTGTAAGTGTCGTACTTACCTGGTAAAACTAACAAAAACTTACCTCCCCCAGGAACTGTGAAAATTGCACTGTGTCCACTTTTAAAACAGCTATTTGTCAATAACTTGTAAAGTATACATGCAATTTTTATGATTTGAAGTTCCTAAAGTACTTACCTGCAATACCTTTCGAATGAGATATTACATGTAGAATTTGAACCTGTGGTTCTTAAAATAAACTAAGAAAAGATATTTTTCTATACAAAAACCTATTGGCTGGATTTGTCTCTGAGTGTGTGTACCTCATTTATTGTCTATGTGTATGTACAACAAATGCTTAACACTACTCCTTGGATAAGCCTACTGCTCGACCACACTACCACAAAATAGAGCATTAGTATTATCTCTTTTTACCACTATTTTACCTCTAAGGGGAACCCTTGGACTCTGTGCATGCTATTCCTTACTTTGAAATAGCACATACAGAGCCAACTTCCTACATTGGTGGATCAGCGGTGGGGTACAAGACTTTGCATTTGCTGGACTACTCAGCCAATACCTGATCACACGACAAATTCCAAAATTGTCATTAGAAATTGATTTTTGCAATTTGAAATTTTTCTAAATTCTTAAAAGACCTGCTAGGGCCTTGTGTTAGATCCTGTTTAGCATTTCTTTTAGAGTTTAAAAGTTTGTAAAAGTTTGAATTAGATTCTAGAACCAGTTGTAGATTCTTAAAAAGTATTCCAACTTTTAGAAGCAAAATGTCTAGCACAGATGTGACTGTGGTGGAACTCGACACCACACCTTACCTCCATCTTAAGATGAGGGAGCTAAGGTCACTCTGTAAAATAAAGAAAATAACAATGGGCCCCAAACCTACCAAAATACAGCTCCAGGAGCTTTTGGCAGAGTTTGAAAAGGCCAACCCCTCTGAGGGTGGCAACTCAGAGGAAGAGGATAGTGACTTGGAGGACAATTCCCCCCTACCAGTCCTATCTAGGGAGAACAGGGTCCCTCAAACCCTAACTCCAAAAATAATAGTCAGAGATGCTGGTTCCCTCACAGGAGAGACCAACACCTCTGAAATCACTGAGGATAACTCCAGTGAAGATGACCCCCTGTTAGCCAGGATGGTCAAAAGATTGGCTTTGGAAAAGCAGCTCCTAGCCATAGAAAGGGAAAGAAAAGAGATGGGCCTAGGTCCCATCGATGGTGGCAGCAACTTAAATAGGGTCAGAGATTCTCCTGACATCCTAAAAATCCCCAAAGGGATTGTAACAAAATATGAAGATGGTGATGACATCACCAAATGGTTCACAGCTTTTGAGAGGGCTTGTGTAACCAGAAAAGTAAACAGATCTCACTGGGGTGCTCTCCTTTGGGAAATGTTCCCTGGAAAGTGTAGGGATAGACTCCTCACACTCTCTGGAAAAGATGCAGAATCTTATGACCTCATGAAGGGTACCCTGATTGAGGGCTTTGGATTCTCCACTGAGGAGTATAGAATTAGATTCAGGGGGGCTCAAAAATCCTCGAGCCAGACCTGGGTTGATTTTGTAGACTACTCAGTAAAAACACTAGATGGTTGGTTAACTGGAAATGAAGTGTGTGACTATGTTGGGCTTTATAATTTGTTTATGACAGAACACATTTTAAGTAACTGCTTCAATGAAAAGTTGCATCAGTATCTGGTAGACCTAGGTCCAATTTCTCCCTAAGAATTGGGAAAGAAGGCAGACCACTGGGTCAAGACTAGGGTAACCAAAACTTCCACTGGGGGTGACCAAAAGAAAGGGGTTACAAAAACTCCCCAGGAGAAAGTGGGTGACACTAGAAACAAAGAAAAAGAGTCCTCTGTAGGCCCCCAAAAACCAGAACAGGTGGGTGGGCCCTAAGACACAACCCAAAACAAAGGTGGGTACCAGGGTAAGAACTGGGATGCCACGAAGGCATGGTGCCACAACTGTAAACAGTCTGGGCACCACACCAAGGACACTTCTTGTCCCAAAAACAAACCCCAGAACAAAATTCCAGGGGTAACCAGTGTAGCCATTGGAGATGACTCCTCAGATGAGGAGGTCTTCATAGCTTTCAACTGGAAAATGGGCCCAACAGGTGAGTTGGAGATTCCAGAGGGAAGTAGACACTTCCACCACCTACAGGTGAATGGAATCCCAGCCACTGCCCTGAGAGACACTTGTGCCAGTCACACTATTGTGCATGACAGGCTGGTGCTCTCAAACCAGTACATCCCAGGTGAGATGGCCAGAGTAAGAGTTAGCCCAGACAGGGTCACTAATAGGCCTGTGGCTCTTGTGCCCATAGAAGTGGGTGGAACTTTTAGCTGGAGAAGGGTGGTAGTCAGTACAGACCTCCCCCTTGATTGTCTCCTTGGAAATGACTACCCAGAGGTTAGTCAGAGCCTAAGAGAAGAACTGGTCCAGGGCCAGTCCTCTCCCAAGGATTCTGGAGTGCCTGCCTCTGCAGTAAATGCAAGTAGGCCCCAGAGGAAAAAGAAAAGGAAACAGAGTAGGAAAGGTGGACAACCTTTAGACAAGGTTCCAGCAAGCCAAGGAGATTCTGCTCCAGTAGGGGAGAACTCCAAAAATGGCTCTGATAAAGTCCAACCTGACCCACAAGAAGTCCTGGCTAGTCAGGCAACTGTTAAGCCTGAGTGGGTGGCTCCTCAGCTAACAGAAGAAAGAGTGGAAGAAGGGTGTTTACTACAAGATGTGGTAACCCCCCACTCTAATACAGCAGACAGGCACCCTGAACCCAAAGAAGCCTGTAACTTAGCCCCTTCCCTTGTAGGTGAAGAGCTAAAGGTGTGGTTCTGGGCACTGACAGCTGTCAGTGGCCTCTGCTGGGTGTTAGCCTTTATGGCTGCACTATCCTTGGCATGGTGGTCTGACCCCATGCCAAATAACAAGTTAGGCCCCCTGACCCTGTTGGTCATGGTGGGGTTACTCCAGCTCTGGGTAACCTCTTTGGGTAAGCTAGGGGTGACCCTGGCTAAGATAAGATTAGCAGAGGTGGATACCTCTGACCTCAAAATAGAGAGAATGGGTGAAGACATAAAAAGCACAGACAAGAGGCAGTTCAGACTAGGTCCTATCACTGTGGAAGTGGGTCAGTTCCCCAGAGGGAATGACCTGAACAGGAGGATGTAAGGCAGAGTAGGCCCTGCAACAAACCAGCCATTTCCTCTACTCTTCCTCGCCTGACAGACTAGGAAGACTCTTCCAGCGTTGGCTGAGTCTCCTGGCCTGTGGGCTGGGGGGGGCGTGTGTAAAGAAATGGCTCCCTGTTGCAGTTACCCCCCACTTTTTGCCTGATACTGATGCTGACTTGACTGAGAAGTGTGCTGGGACCCTGCTAACCAGGCCCCAGCACCAGTGTTCTTTCACCTAAAATGTACCATTGTTTCCACAATTGGCACACCCTGGCATCCAGATAAGTCCCTGGTAACTGGTACCTCTGGTACCAAGGGCCCTGATGCCAGGGAAGGTCTCTAAGGGCTGTAGCATGTATTATGCCACCCTAGAGACCTCTCACTCAGCACAGACACACTGCTTGCCAGCTTGTGTGTGCTAGTGAGAACAAAACGAGTAAGTCGACATGGCACTCCCCTCAGGGTGCCATGCCAGCCTCTCACTGCCTATGCAGTATAGGTAAGACACCCCTCTAGCAGGCCTTACAGCCCTAAGGCAGGGTGCACTATACCATAGGTGAGGGTACCAGTGCATGAGCATGGTACCCCTACAGTGTCTAAACAAAACCTTAGACATTGTAAGTGCAGGGTAGCCATAAGAGTATATGGTCTGGGAGTTTGTCAAACACGGACTCCACAGTACCATAATGGCTACACTGAAAACTGGGAAGTTTGGTATCAAACTTCTCAGCACAATAAATGCACACTGATGCCAGTGTACATTTTATTGTAAAATACACCACAGAGGGCACCTTAGAGGTGCCCCCTGAAACTTAACCGACTATCTGTGTAGGCTGACTAGTTTTAGCAGCCTGCCACAAACCGAGACATGTTGCTGGCCCCATGGGGAGAGTGCCTTTGTCACTCTGAGGCCAGTAACAAAGCCTGCACTGGGTGGAGATGCTAACACCTCCCCCAGGCAGGAATTGTCACACCTGGCGGTGAGCCTCAAAGGCTCACCTCCTTTGTGCCAACCCAGCAGGACACTCCAGCTAGTGGAGTTGCCCGCCCCCTCCGGCCAGGCCCCACTTTTGGCGGCAAGGCCGGAGAAAATAATGAGAAAAACAAGGAGGAGTCACTGGCCAGTCAGGACAGCCCCTAAGGTGGCCTGAGCTGAGGTGACTCTAACTTTTAGAAATCCTCCATCTTGCAGATGGAGGATTCCCCCAATAGGGTTAGGATTGTGACCCCCTCCCCTTGGGAGGAGGCACAAAGAGGGTGTACCCACCCTCAGGGCTAGTAGCCATTGGCTACTAACCCCCCAGACCTAAACACGCCCTTAAATTTAGTATTTAAGGGCTACCCTGAACCCTAGAAAATTAGATTCCTGCAACTACAAGAAGAAGGACTGCCTAGCTGAAAACCCCTGCAGAGGAAGACCAGAAGACGACAACTGCCTTGGCTCCAGAAACTCACCGGCCTGTCTCCTGCCTTCCAAAGATCCTGCTCCAGCGACGCCTTCCAAAGGGACCAGCGACCTCGACATCCTCTGAGGACTGCCCCTGCTTCGAAAAGACAAGAAACTCCCGAGGACAGCGGACCTGCTCCAAGAAAGGCTGCAACTTTGTTTCCAGCAGCCTTGAAAGAACCCTGCAAGCTCCCCGCAAGAAGCGTGAGACTTGCAACACTGCACCCGGCGACCCCGACTCGGCTGGTGGAGATCCAACACCTCAGGAGGGACCCCAGGACTACTCTGATACTGTGAGTACCAAAACCTGTCCCCCCTGAGCCCCCCACAGCGCCGCCTGCAGAGGGAATCCCGAGGCTTCCCCTGACCGCGACTCTTTGAATCCAAAGTCCCGACGCCTGGGAGAGACCCTGCACCCGCAGCCCCCAGGACCTGAAGGACCGGACTTTCACTGGAGAAGTGACCCCCAGGAGTCCCTCTCCCTTGCCCAAGTGGAGGTTTCCCCGAGGAATCCCCCCCTTGCCTGCCTGCAGCGCTGAAGAGATCCCGAGATCTCTCATAGACTAACATTGCGAACCCGACGCTTGTTTCTACACTGCACCCGGCCGCCCCCGTGCTGCTGAGGGTGAGATTTCTGTGTGGGCTTGTGTCCCCCCCCGGTGCCCTACAAAACCCCTCTGGTCTGCCCTCCGAAGACGCGGGTACTTACCTGCAAGCAGACCGGAACCGGGGCACCCCCTTCTCTCCATTCTAGCCTATGTGTTTTGGGCACCACTTTGAACTCTGCACCTGACCGGCCCTGAGCTGCTGGTGTGGTGACTTTGGGGTTGCTCTGAACCCCCAACGGTGGGCTACCTTGGACCAAGAACTGAACCCTGTAAGTGTCGTACTTACCTGGTAAAACTAACAAAAACTTACCTCCCCCAGGAACTGTGAAAATTGCACTGTGTCCACTTTTAAAACAGCTATTTGTCAATAACTTGTAAAGTATACATGCAATTTTTATGATTTGAAGTTCCTAAAGTACTTACCTGCAATACCTTTCGAATGAGATATTACATGTAGAATTTGAACCTGTGGTTCTTAAAATAAACTAAGAAAAGATATTTTTCTATACAAAAACCTATTGGCTGGATTTGTCTCTGAGTGTGTGTACCTCATTTATTGTCTATGTGTATGTACAACAAATGCTTAACACTACTCCTTGGATAAGCCTACTGCTCGACCACACTACCACAAAATAGAGCATTAGTATTATCTCTTTTTACCACTATTTTACCTCTAAGGGGAACCCTTGGACTCTGTGCATGCTATTCCTTACTTTGAAATAGCACATACAGAGCCAACTTCCTACATTGGTGGATCAGCGGTGGGGTACAAGACTTTGCATTTGCTGGACTACTCAGCCAATACCTGATCACACGACAAATTCCAAAATTGTCATTAGAAATTGATTTTTGCAATTTGAAATTTTTCTAAATTCTTAAAAGACCTGCTAGGGCCTTGTGTTAGATCCTGTTTAGCATTTCTTTTAGAGTTTAAAAGTTTGTAAAAGTTTGAATTAGATTCTAGAACCAGTTGTAGATTCTTAAAAAGTATTCCAACTTTTAGAAGCAAAATGTCTAGCACAGATGTGACTGTGGTGGAACTCGACACCACACCTTACCTCCATCTTAAGATGAGGGAGCTAAGGTCACTCTGTAAAATAAAGAAAATAACAATGGGCCCCAAACCTACCAAAATACAGCTCCAGGAGCTTTTGGCAGAGTTTGAAAAGGCCAACCCCTCTGAGGGTGGCAACTCAGAGGAAGAGGATAGTGACTTGGAGGACAATTCCCCCCTACCAGTCCTATCTAGGGAGAACAGGGTCCCTCAAACCCTAACTCCAAAAATAATAGTCAGAGATGTTGGTTCCCTCACAGGAGAGACCAACACCTCTGAAATCACTGAGGATAACTCCAGTGAAGATGACCCCCTGTTAGCCAGGATGGTCAAAAGATTGGCTTTGGAAAAGCAGCTCCTAGCCATAGAAAGGGAAAGAAAAGAGATGGGCCTAGGTCCATCGATGGTGGCAGCAACTTAAATAGGGTCAGAGATTCTCCTGACATCCTAAAAATCCCCAAAGGGATTGTAACAAAATATGAAGATGGTGATGACATCACCAAATGGTTCACAGCTTTTGAGAGGGCTTGTGTAACCAGAAAAGTAAACAGATCTCACTGGGGTGCTCTCCTTTGGGAAATGTTCCCTGGAAAGTGTAGGGATAGACTCCTCACACTCTCTGGAAAAGATGCAGAATCTTATGACCTCATGAAGGGTACCCTGATTGAGGGCTTTGGATTCTCCACTGAGGAGTATAGAATTAGATTCAGGGGGGCTCAAAAATCCTCGAGCCAGACCTGGGTTGATTTTGTAGACTACTCAGTAAAAACACTAGATGGTTGGTTAACTGGAAATGAAGTGTGTGACTATGTTGGGCTTTATAATTTGTTTATGACAGAACACATTTTAAGTAACTGCTTCAATGAAAAGTTGCATCAGTATCTGGTAGACCTAGGTCCAATTTCTCCCCAAGAATTGGGAAAGAAGGCAGACCACTGGGTCAAGACTAGGGTAACCAAAACTTCCACTGGGGGTGACCAAAAGAAAGGGGTTACAAAAACTCCCCAGGAGAAAGTGGGTGACACTAGAAACAAAGAAAAAGAGTCCTCTGTAGGCCCCCAAAAACCAGAACAGGTGGGTGGGCCCCAAGACACAACCCAAAACAAAGGTGGGTACCAGGGTAAGAACTGGGATGCCACGAAGGCATGGTGCCACAACTGTAAACAGTCTGGGCACCACACCAAGGACACTTCTTGTCCCAAAAACAAACCCCAGAACAAAATTCCAGGGGTAACCAGTGTAGCCATTGGAGATGACTCCTCAGATGAGGAGGTCTTCATAGCTTTCAACTGGAAAATGGGCCCAACAGGTGAGTTGGAGATTCCAGAGGGAAGTAGACACTTCCACCACCTACAGGTGAATGGAATCCCAGCCACTGCCCTGAGAGACACTTGTGCCAGTCACACTATTGTGCATGACAGGCTGGTGCTCTCAAACCAGTACATCCCAGGTGAGATGGCCAGAGTAAGAGTTAGCCCAGACAGGGTCACTAATAGGCCTGTGGCTCTTGTGCCCATAGAAGTGGGTGGAACTTTTAGCTGGAGAAGGGTGGTAGTCAGTACAGACCTCCCCCTTGATTGTCTCCTTGGAAATGACTACCCAGAGGTTAGTCAGAGCCTAAGAGAAGAACTGGTCCAGGGCCAGTCCTCTCCCAAGGATTCTGGAGTGCCTGCCTCTGCAGTAAATGCAAGTAGGCCCCAGAGGAAAAAGAAAAGGAAACAGAGTAGGAAAGGTGGACAACCTTTAGCCAAGGTTCCAGCAAGCCAAGGAGATTCTGCTCCAGTAGGGGAGAACTCCAAAAATGGCTCTGATAAAGTCCAACCTGACCCACAAGAAGTCCTGGCTAGTCAGGCAACTGTTAAGCCTGAGTGGGTGGCTCCTCAGCTAACAGAAGAAAGAGTGGAAGAAGGGTGTTTACTACAAGATGTGGTAACCCCCCACTCTAATACAGCAGACAGGCACCCTGAACCCAAAGAAGCCTGTAACTTAGCCCCTTCCCTTGTAGGTGAAGAGCTAAAGGTGTGGTTCTGGTCACTGACAGCTGTCAGTGGCCTCTGCTGGGTGTTAGCCTTTATGGCTGCACTATCCTTGGCATGGTGGTCTGACCCCATGCCAAATAACAAGTTAGGCCCCCTGACCCTGTTGGTCATGGTGGGGTTACTCCAGCTCTGGGTAACCTCTTTGGGTAAGCTAGGGGTGACCCTGGCTAAGATAAGATTAGCAGAGGTGGATACCTCTGACCTCAAAATAGAGAGAATGGGTGAAGACATAAAAAGCACAGACAAGAGGCAGTTCAGACTAGGTCCTATCACTGTGGAAGTGGGTCAGTTCCCCAGAGGGAATGACCTGAACAGGAGGATGTAAGGCAGAGTAGGCCCTGCAACAAACCAGCCATTTCCTCTACTCTTCCTCGCCTGACAGACTAGGAAGACTCTTCCAGCGTTGGCTGAGTCTCCTGGCCTGTGGGCTGGGGGGGGCTTGTGTAAAGAAATGGCTCCCTGTTGCAGTTACCCCCCACTTTTTGCCTGATACTGATGCTGACTTGACTGAGAAGTGTGCTGGGACCCTGCTAACCAGGCCCCAGCACCAGTGTTCTTTCACCTAAAATGTACCATTGTTTCCACAATTGGCACACCCTGGCATCCAGATAAGTCCCTGGTAACTGGTACCTCTGGTACCAAGGGCCCTGATGCCAGGGAAGGTCTCTAAGGGCTGTAGCATGTATTATGCCACCCTAGAGACCTCTCACTCAGCACAGACACACTGCTTGCCAGCTTGTGTGTGCTAGTGAGAACAAAACGAGTAAGTCGACATGGCACTCCCCTCAGGGTGCCATGCCAGCCTCTCACTGCCTATGCAGTATAGGTAAGACACCCCTCTAGCAGGCCTTACAGCCCTAAGGCAGGGTGCACTATACCATAGGTGAGGGTACCAGTGCATGAGCATGGTACCCCTACAGTGTCTAAACAAAACCTTAGACATTGTAAGTGCAGGGTAGCCATAAGAGTATATGGTCTGGGAGTTTGTCAAACACGGACTCCACAGTACCATAATGGCTACACTGAAAACTGGGAAGTTTGGTATCAAACTTCTCAGCACAATAAATGCACACTGATGCCAGTGTACATTTTATTGTAAAATACACCACAGAGGGCACCTTAGAGGTGCCCCCTGAAACTTAACCGACTATCTGTGTAGGCTGACTAGTTTTAGCAGCCTGCCACAAACCGAGACATGTTGCTGGCCCCATGGGGAGAGTGCCTTTGTCACTCTGAGGCCAGTAACAAAGCCTGCACTGGGTGGAGATGCTAACACCTCCCCCAGGCAGGAATTGTCACACCTGGCGGTGAGCCTCAAAGGCTCACCTCCTTTGTGCCAACCCAGCAGGACACTCCAGCTAGTGGAGTTGCCCGCCCCCTCCGGCCAGGCCCCACTTTTGGCGGCAAGGCCGGAGAAAATAATGAGAAAAACAAGGAGGAGTCACTGGCCAGTCAGGACAGCCCCTAAGGTGGCCTGAGCTGAGGTGACTCTAACTTTTAGAAATCCTCCATCTTGCAGATGGAGGATTCCCCCAATAGGGTTAGGATTGTGACCCCCTCCCCTTGGGAGGAGGCACAAAGAGGGTGTACCCACCCTCAGGGCTAGTAGCCATTGGCTACTAACCCCCCAGACCTAAACACGCCCTTAAATTTAGTATTTAAGGGCTACCCTGAACCCTAGAAAATTAGATTCCTGCAACTACAAGAAGAAGGACTGCCTAGCTGAAAACCCCTGCAGAGGAAGACCAGAAGACGACAACTGCCTTGGCTCCAGAAACTCACCGGCCTGTCTCCTGCCTTCCAAAGATCCTGCTGCAGCGACGCCTTCCAAAGGGACCAGCGACCTCGACATCCTCTGAGGACTGCCCCTGCTTCGAAAAGACAAGAAACTCCCGAGGACAGCGGACCTGCTCCAAGAAAGGCTGCAACTTTGTTTCCAGCAGCCTTGAAAGAACCCTGCAAGCTCCCCGCAAGAAGCGTGAGACTTGCAACACTGCACCCGGCGACCCCGACTCGGCTGGTGGAGATCCAACACCTCAGGAGGGACCCCAGGACTACTCTGATACTGTGAGTACCAAAACCTGTCCCCCCTGAGCCCCCCACAGCGCCGCCTGCAGAGGGAATCCCGAGGCTTCCCCTGACCGCGACTCTTTGAATCCAAAGTCCCGACGCCTGGGAGAGACCCTGCACCCGCAGCCCCCAGGACCTGAAGGACCGGACTTTCACTGGAGAAGTGACCCCCAGGAGTCCCTCTCCCTTGCCCAAGTGGAGGTTTCCCCGAGGAATCCCCCCCTTGCCTGCCTGCAGCGCTGAAGAGATCCCGAGATCTCTCATAGACTAACATTGCGAACCCGACGCTTGTTTCTACACTGCACCCGGCCGCCCCCGTGCTGCTGAGGGTGAGATTTCTGTGTGGGCTTGTGTCCCCCCCCCGGTGCCCTACAAAACCCCTCTGGTCTGCCCTCCGAAGACGTGGGTACTTACCTGCACGCAGACCGGAACCGGGGCACCCCCTTCTCTCCATTCTAGCCTATGTGTTTTGGGCACCACTTTGAACTCTGCACCTGACCGGCCCTGAGCTGCTGGTGTGGTGACTTTGGGGTTGCTCTGAACCCCCAACGGTGGGCTACCTTGGACCAAGAACTGAACCCTGTAAGTGTCGTACTTACCTGGTAAAACTAACAAAAACTTACCTCCCCCAGGAACTGTGAAAATTGCACTAAGTGTCCACTTTTAAAACAGCTATTTGTCAATAACTTGTAAAGTATACATGCAATTTTTATGATTTGAAGTTCCTAAAGTACTTACCTGCAATACCTTTCGAATGAGATATTACATGTAGAATTTGAACCTGTGGTTCTTAAAATAAACTAAGAAAATATATTTTTCTATACAAAAACCTATTGGCTGGATTTGTCTCTGAGTGTGTGTACCTCATTTATTGTCTATGTGTATGTACAACAAATGCTTAACACTACTCCTTGGATAAGCCTACTGCTCGACCACACTACCACAAAATAGAGCATTAGTATTATCTCTTTTTACCACTATTTTACCTCTAAGGGGAACCCTTGGACTCTGTGCATGCTATTCCTTACTTTGAAATAGCACATACAGAGCCAACTTCCTACACCCTGCAATTGATTTATGGTCTGAAAATTTGGGTTTGGACCTCTCATTTTCGGTCCCCTCATTGTCTGAAATGCATTGACATCATTGTTTTGCTGACCAACACCTACACCTGCACCTGCACCTTCCTGCACCACCATCGGGCACTCGCGTTTCCAATGACCTACGATTCCGCACGCGTGACACGGCATCACCTTCTTCATTGCCTGCACACCCATCACAACAGTGTTCAAATCCGGACCATTATTCGCAAAACCTCCTCTGCCTCTGCCTCTGGCCTGTGGCTGAAACGTCGTGTTTCCCTGTAACTGCGGCTGCGGTTGCGGTATCTGCTGTTGGAACCCTTGCAACCCTTGCAGACCTTGCAAACCTGTCTGAGCTGCCTTAAGCTGCATCATCATCACCTTCTCTTTCAACTTTTTCTGTTTCACTTCAATTTCGTCGCTACAGTATTTCGCATAATTTAAGACTTCGTCAATTGGTTTAGACTGCCAGCAAATCAAATGCGACTTTATCATCTGACTTATCTCTGGCCTCAGCCCTTCCACAAATCTAAACACAAAATGAAGCATGTCCTTCGCCTCTATTGTTTCCGTGCCACTGTAGTTCTTAAACGCCTTCAACAACCTCTCATAGTAACTATGAATCGATTCTTTAGCCTCTTGGGCAGTTCGATCAATCTTCTGCCAATCCACATTTTTCGCAGCAACCTTCGTCTTCAAATGCTCAATCACCTTATAGTACAAGCTCATCACCATAGGTGATGGTGCACCCGTCTCCCTGTCTCTCTCTGGTTCACTTGTCGGCCAACCTACAGCTCTTTTGCAATCCTCCCACAAATCTGCCGGAACCACAATCTCAAAGAGAGTGTTCAGGTCTTCCCAGAGACATTTTGCAAGCTTCACAAACCTATCAGTCTGTTTATACCATTCGATCGGTTTCTCTCTCAGTTTGGGAAAATCGTCCGTAAAAGACTGAATATCGCTTCTGTGCCATGGTACATGTATTAATTTTCCCCCTGCTGTCTCCCTCATTGGTAACATGGTTACTGTCTCGCTGCTTTGTGGTCTTTTCTCATTATGCTCTGTAGCACTGTCCCTCCTCTTTTCCTTTCTCTTTACCCACCTGCTTTCCCACTTGTCTAAGCACCTCCACACTTGTGCACTCTGCAGCAATTCTCTAAGGTGCGCCTTCATGCCTGCTGACCTCATGTGTTCAAAATCTTTGGCCCCAAAATCCAGCCTGTAGCTCCTGCTCAAATGTTTTGTCTTGTCCATGTCAACCCCATTTTTGTCGGCTATTTCCTGCAAGCTTTTATGTACCTTGTTCACTTCCTTCGTAATCTTTGGACATAGATACCTCAACTCTTCTTCCGAGTAGGACTCTAACCTATTCACACCCATAGTCCCTTCCACCAATTCTTGTGCTTCCATGTTTAACCTCATCCTATTCAGATAATCTTCTCCTTTCCCACTGGCTGAGCCCTGTGTGGAATTCAAACTGTTGAACCACTGTGTCAGCTGTTGCGCATTCACCCCCATCAGTGTAGCGTTCACATCGACTGCCATTGATGGTTGCGGCAACTTTTCAGTGTTCGATGTTAGAGGTATTATCAGGGGGGGGCTCGACCTCACCAGTGTTGACTGAGCACACATGGGACTAAACTCCATCAAGGACCCAGATCCATTTGGCTGAGCCGCTATCGAAGTTATCCCTGGAGTGTTTTCTATGCACCTCGTTTCGGTCCCATTCTGCAGCATTGATCCCTGACCGCTCATACCTAAGTTAGGCTGACTATACAAAGGTACCGGTGGACCTACAGTAATGGGTAGTGATATCGCATCTGGGTTTTGTCCATTTCCCATGTTCTGAGGCATGTTCATTCCCACACCATGGGTCATCATTGCCGGCATGCCCATCTGACTCCCCGTCATTTGAGCATGTGCGTTTCCCCCCTGCATCTGCTTTTGGGGCATCAAAAACTGAGTTGATTCAGCTTGTGCCAATGTCTGGTTGTGACCATTCTGTACTCCCCTTACGGTTTGTTCTAGAATCATTCCTCCACTGTTGTCACTGCTGTAGTACCCTGGCATCTGCGGCTGATAATTTTCTGCTGGTTTCAACATGGGCACATCTGGATATATTCTCCTAACCTGCGGAATCTGCGGGGTGAACAATAAACTCGGGTCCTTAGATCCCGATGACGCTCCTGAACTCTGGGTTTCACTGTTCCGTACCGGTGCCGGAGGGGCAGAACTGGTACTTGGACCTTGTCCATTCTCCGCATAAGGTGGTGGACGGTCGTTCAGCAATTGCATTATTAACTCCTCATCCTCTAACTCCTCTTCTCTTCTCAACTTTTCCTCGTCCTCTCTATCCTTGGAACACTTCCTGTCTGTCTTACAGGTAGCTTTCTTACCTGCCTCCCCTTCTTCCTTAGTAATTGCGGGAAACAATTTTATCCCCTGCAATACATCTGACCTCCACACCTTCTGTGCATTATCCCACCTAGCATCCGCTAGTGTCTTTTCTACCTTTCTCATCCTGGTCTCAAACTTCTTCTGCTGTTGCTGTCTGGCCATTAGTTCCCAAATCGCTAGAGCCTCAAACTGGGCTGGCCTTGGAGGCACCTTCATGTCGTACATCGTGAATCTCAAATTCTCTAGGATCCTTATATTGAATGTCCCATGTATCGGGAACGCTACGCTCCCATGTTTCTCTGTCAGTTTGTGCCATTGCTTTAGCCAAAGACACGGAGCTACCCCCTTCTCTTCCATTACAATGTAAGCTGGTGTGCCCTCGGGCGGCGTCTCCTCTCCTACGCTCGCTTTAATGTAAGACTCCCCCTTCATCGCACTCCTAAATGCTTTAAAGAATTTCATTTTCTCGTCTTTTATTTCACAAAGTTTGTAATCAATAGGTGACTTTAATTCCCGGAATACTCTTCGCTTGCCTTTCCCCTTCCAATCGAGTCCCACGGACTGCGTCCAATCCGTGCGCGACCCTTCTCTGCAACCAACCTATCCCAGCGCGGCTCCTAGTGATGTCACACTCACACACACTGCGGCTGAGAAAGCCTCGCGGCTAGTCTTCCTTCACTCAGCTCCTCTCGTAACAACTTCTTGCATGTATCGCGAGCTACCAAAAACTAAAACAGATCTGTCGGTTTACTACAGGAAGGGTAACACAATCGCTTCAGGACCTTAGGGATTTTTCACTAGCCTCGGCAGTTATTCCATCTTTCTCGGTCCCCACGTTCGCAAGCAAATCTGACCCGCAGACCTACTCTCAACTTGTCAATGATCTGTTCTAGTGCACTTAGAATCTTGTCAAAGCCCGAAGTCGAAGTTTCTTTCACTCCCTTACACACGTACCGACTCGTTGACCACGCCCGATCAACCTACTAAACCGCCCAGACCACAACATAAAACAACATACTCCGGAGTCTCTTGACCTCGCAGGGCCCGTCTCAACAACAACAACCACGTGGACCTTTTTATGCACAAAGCGCCACACGCACATGAAGTTCGACGACTTCCCTACTCTCACACTCGGAGTCGCTCCTCCGCTTTTTCTATGAAGTTCGACGACTTCTCTACTTCTACACTCGGAGTCGCACCTCCGCTATCTTCTAAAAGAAAAATCCTCGCAACCTTTTCACACACCCTGCGGCAATAAGCTGTGCAAGCGCAAAACCCTAACTTCACTCATACCATCACTAGTACCGCCAACGCCGACTCCACACCTCCATTCTCTCCATTCGCAAGCTCCGAGATCCCGGGAAAGTCGCGGTGGACCTAGCCCATCATCATTCTGTCAATCTATTTTTATCCAAGAAAAAAAATCTAATTCAACTTCTCGAGTGGGGTCTCAAAATGCGTAACCGTTAATTCAACACCATGTACTTTAAGAGTACAGGGTCCCAAAAGACGAAACCGTCCTCTGCTACCATCTACTGATAGAGCGGTCCGTACTAATAATTTTACCTGTGTTCGGACGCTCTTTAGGCCGATGAATCTTTTGACTAAGTGGGACTCTCTGTACTCTATATCGATCAACTTCCTTAGTATCAATAATTAATAACGAACATAAGCAATACCTTGATCAACATAACACTTGACAATTAATCCAGAATACATTTCGGCGAACCCTGACCTTTCAGTCAGGAATAACCACACCAGTTTATTCAAAGTTAGTGAATTTTATTTCCCTATATTAACAAAGCTAGCACAATATAGATGTGTCTCAACACCAAATGATAAACATATATGGACATTAATAGCTGTCCATAACGGCGAAACAGGTGCAATCTATGTAGCATTTGAATCACAAGGCATTCGATAATAGCAATGCAAAACACTAATACGATAATCTGTAACGAACTAATTGCATACATTTAGTCAGCATAACAAGATCTCAAATTGCATCGTGCGACATGTGGAATCCTCGTCTAACCTCAAATTAGCATCGGCATGTGGGACTTCATGCAAAAAACAATTTAGCAACATTCATTTAGAAAACTCCTAACTAGGGCTCTTATCAAAATCAGCAGTTGGTTACCTAAAGGAAACACAATGCAATTTTATAATTTCCTTTCATATTTACCAATTACGATCAGCAATCAAGGAAGTCTTCGTCTCACAGGTACCGTTTCTCGATCAGCATGGGACGGGGCAAAAGGGGCAGGGGTGGACGGGGCAATTGCCTCACGGCGGCAAGGTAAAACTACTACTTCATGCAAGGGATCAAAGTTAAAGTCTCTAGGGCAAGAATCATTAAAGTCTCTTTCTCTCGATTAGAGAAAGCATCAAAGTCTCTTTCAAAATGGCGTCGCAGCAAAGTGGGCCATAATAGCTACGGAATGACGCGATGTCGGGCAATAGCTGGTAATGGCTGATAATAGCTGTAATGGCTACCTTCTTCTCGTGCACCTGGTTTTTATAGACAACAGTTCAAATCCAGTAGGGTCTTCCATTGGAGGGTTCATAGGTTAGCTTCAAATTGTCCAATCAAAAACGACAGTTCTCAAGCTTTTACTTAAGCATACATTATCCTTTGAGATGGGTACGCAAGTTGCAACATTTTATACCAATTAACTCACTTTCAGAGCTTCTATTGTCCGCACCTGCAGATCGACCTTGGAGTAAAGAGAAAATATGCCAGGCTGGCACGAAACCTTAAGATAAGCATGTGAACGGTCTCAGTGGAAAAGTACAGCTTCAAGCAAAAGTACACGTTTAATTGCACATTGGAAAATACGAGCATCTAAACCGTGAGACCAGGCCACTAGGCCGAAGCCTGCACTAAAGTAATGCTAAGCTAAAACATTTCAAACAAGCAAATCATAGCACACGTTTACGATTATGTCGGATTAGTGCAATTCTAATACACCACGTTATATAAAGCACGCTTATAAATGTTGGCAAACTACTCTGAGGGCACATTTTGTCCCCGTACAATCTTTATTAGTTCAGTTAAAGTCACACATGATTATTTCACACTACGTTTACGTGTTAATAAATGTAAAACCTTCATTTTCTGCTTCATCACCACCTTGTGTTTGTTTTTCATGACTCCTGCCTTCTCAAGCCAAGCACTTATGCACTGTTTTGCGAAAGCAGTGTGTGACTTACTATTAGTCGCCTTGTCTTTGCACTCCATTCGTCTGCCTTGTCAAGCCTTGTGATCATCCACCATTTTGGGAAACCAATGTTTTTGCCTGACCATTGATGAATAACAATTTTATGTCACTTGTAAAAACCTTATGTTGGGAGAATGTTAGGTGTAATGACAATTTAAGAGATCTCAGATATATTCCCTAACTTCTCCTGTTATAATATTGTGCTTGTTCACTGGTTGTACTAGTCTTTAGTCCGTGGTTATTATTTTCACACAGTTTAGAATATTTTGTCAGCCTTCAGATAGGTCCCGTGGGTGTTCCCTTTGACCTGGAGGGACACCAGTTGTTTATATCTCATTTTTTTTATTTTTCCCACATGATCTTCTGTATGAATTGGGCAATCTGGGTCAAGGTTATCATTAATTTTAATTTCTCAATCATTTTTTTGCAGTGTCCTGCTGGCTTCCAGAAAAGTCCATGGAATCTGGAGGAACACACGATATTTGGTATTTATGTAGTTTTCAATTATTTGTGTCTAACTAGAGCTGGGTCTCACAATGCAATTAGTTTACGCATGGGTATATTATCATGCCCTGTATTACACTGCCTAGAATTCCCAAATCTGACTGTCTTCCTTCTTATTTCTATTGCCTGCAAGTGGACAAGACCAAAGCTAAGACAGAGAAAAAGAGAGGTCTGTGAATTTGTTGACACTGGAGTCTCTGCTAAGTGGTATTGCCTGTGCTAACCAACACAAACTGAAGAAGATGGTACCTAAGATAAAGGCTTCTGCCATGAGTGCAGCCAGTCTGAAGCAGTTGGTAATTGCCATAGCATTAAGCCCACCTCCTTTTTTGCCTTTGTCAACAGCAGTGCAGCACCATCTTTTGAACAGAAAGACACTGGGAGGATCAACCCTGGATCATCAACGGGACCGTCACCAAAAAAACTAAAGCAGATATTTCTCAGTGCTGCAGAAACTTCAGTCATGGATGAGACCAGTGAGTTTGAAATGTAATTGTCTTAGTAGGAACACATGTCTGCTACACCTGAACATTACATTGAGAACATCATCTTCACAATCTCATGTGAGGAAAAGAAAGACTACTCCCCTATCTTCTCCAAGTCCCCTTTCAGATTAAGGTGAGATGGAGTGGAGACCCACTACTGAAAACAAGGCAAAAGCAAATTTACAGAAATCCTGCTTGACAATGAAGAAGATGAACCAATGGTTTTCATGTTGAGAGATGTACTATGAAAATGCAGATGACAGCCAGGTCTCAAACAACAGCACCTGCTAACACCTTTTCAACGATCCAAAACAAACATCACTAACAACCTTTACAGCAGTCAGGGCCTGCCATAAGGAAAAGCAAACACATCATAGCTCCAGAACTACTTCTGGCTTTGTCTCTGTAAAGAAGCTCTCCTTTCCTGTTTGGCACTCCTCTACACTTAGGCCAGATGAGAACCACATTGCAGACTGCACAGCGTGCCACAAACCAGTGTATCATGGGAAGTCAGGGGGAGACTGTGGTATCTGAATTCAGTTGGCCCATCTAAAAACCAGCATCTAGTCCTATGAGAACAACACCTAAAAAGTGGCTTTCTCTGAGAGAGAAGAACTTAATCAGATAGAAGGCGGTGCTGGTGAATAAGATGTCATCATTATGAGAAGCAGCCATGTCACTCATATTGTATACTCATTCTCAGCAGTAGCAACCTCCAATTAGCAAAAGGAAAACGGAGCATTCCTCAGTCACCTCTAAGCGGTCAAGCAGCCTACCTCCACTCTCGTCACTTGAGATGGATTGCCACAAAAAACAAAAACAACCCACTATCAAGGCTATGTTCTGCAAGGATGTGCCTTACCAATGATCCCATTACTGATCTATATAATAGAAAACTGGCCATATTTATGGCACTTGACCTCCTCCCTTTTTGTTTGGTGGAAGGAGAGTTTTTTTTTACAATTTGTGGATGTCCTTTTTCCAGAAAAGAAAGTTCCAAGCCAGATCTGTTTTTCAACTTTGACAGTCCCACAAGTACACTATCGATTGCTGACATTGGTTGTTGGTGCTGTCCATCCATCTCATAACAGACGTATACCAGTACTCAATTTGCAGACTAGATATGAACCACTCTACACTTGCTAATGCTTTTATGAAGCATTTGTTGGCCCACAACAGTTGCAATGTTCTCCATGGAAAAAGCACTCACAGCTGTCATGTCCTGGAAATATTCAATACCAAAATAAAAACCAAATGGCTTCAACGCAGAGGTTTCAGAATTAGATTCATTGCCATCAACAATTGCAGTTATCTTGTTAACCTGTGGCAGGTAGAGCATTCTTCAGTGTGCTATGATCTGTGAATTGCTTTAATTTAATTGTGTGTTACATCCCAAATACACATACAGTAATCCACACAATACTGGTCAATTGTTGTAAAGTTTACATACATTTCAGTCATTGTTTCAAAGCCCAGAAGCAGTTGAAAATCATTCATGTGCTACTAAAGTCCACATATAGGAGGTTCCAGCCGATTCTACATGCTGCAAAGCCTGTTTGAGCCACCCAGGTCTATAAATGGTTAAGTGCTGCAAAGAAGAGTAGATACAACTGAAAAAGCTAAACTGGTAGAGATTGACAAATGGTGGCTAACATAGAGCCTGATCAAAATTCTAGTGACTTTTGAGATTTTGACAAAGGACACCAGCAATGTGGATTGCACCATGAGACAACCCATCACATTATTGCACTTGCTGCAGGCCCATTTGCGTAAGAATGAAACATATACCATTGTCAATGAACAATCACCTGGTATGATCAACAGCATAACCCTTTGTCTTGATAAAAATCCCAGGATGGACAAGTGATCATGTTCTCTGAAGTGTACATCTGTGCCACTGTGCTGGATCCCCAGTGCATACAAGGGCTATCAGCTTTCATTTCTTTTTCAAGACTGGATTTCTCCATTTAAAAGAACTGGATCATCAATAAAGGAATTGAACTGGACAATTAAAGATTGCAACTTCAAGGGAAAAGGAGAACTGAACTACTGTCTTTACAAAATTCTGGAGGCACCTGGGCACCTAGCCTGCCACTTACCTGTTGCCTCCAGTTCCTCCTTGTTCCAGTCCAATCCAGTTACTGCTGATTGAACAAGTGACACAGCTGCTGCCCAGGTTTTCACATCTGAGTTTTCCTGATCACCGTTTTTCCCACCAACAGAAGCTCAGCTTGCCCCAGGAGCTAACTAATGCAGGCTGCAGCACATAACGCACTGGTAGGCACCTGGTGCCTAACCTGCCACTTGCCTATGGCCTCTAGTTTCTGCTTTTTTCAGCTTGATCCAGTTGCAGCTGTATGACTAAGTGACACTGCTGCTGCCCAGGGACATACTTAATGCAGGCCACAGCATGGCTGCACCACTGGAACACTGAAGGCATTCCAAAGGCAAGCCCATATGCAGGCGTCCATGTCTGGACCATGCCCAATGTCCCGACCCCTGTGCCTGCTGTCCCTGCAGACACACCATTGGCAAGCTCTACACCCTTGATCCTGGACACCGCAACAAACACTGCCACTGTGCTGACCTATGCTCCACAGTAGGACTTTTCACCTGCACCCACTACCACTTCAGCTGTCACAGCACACACACAAGCCCACCGACCAACCCCACTCAAACACACCACAGACATCACCTGAAAAAAACACCAACTTGTGTACACCCTTCTCAAGACACGCTCACTATGCAAATATACTACCAAGATTTGAGACCTTATCTATGCCCTCACACATGACAACCTCTTTCTCACTGAGACTTAGCTCAACCCCATCGCCGCACCCCAGATTGCCACCACAATATCTGAAGGAGACAAGATCACCCACAATAACCGCATCAACAATCCTGATGGAGGGATCGCCATCATACACAAGGAATCCATCTAATGCACCACCACAAATGATGACATCACTTCAGACATGGAGCACCTTAACTTCTGACTACAAACAGACAGCAAAACCGCCATCAAAGGCACCCTCGCCTACCATCTTCAAGGACCACAAACAGCCTTCTACAATTTCATTGCTGACTTCATTGTCCCACTCGCCATTACCTCCAACAACTAAATTTTCTTTGAAGACCTCAACTTCCAGCTTGACACCCACAATGATATCAACACTACCAGCCTCCTCGACAGCATGAACAACATTAAACTCACCCAACTCGTCCATGACCTCACGCACACCACAGGCCACATGCTACACCCCATCTTCACCTCCAACTACTGCATCAGGTACAGCCACTACATGGAACTCATCTGGACTAACCACTCCATTGTCCAATACAAAATCATCAGCTCACGAACCTCTGCCCCCAACCATCCCAATGCCTCCAGCCAAACCTGGAGCAAAGACTCTTAGGACACATGGATCAGCACCCTCAACACCACCCACCACATCTCCTCCAACCACCTAGACCAGAACACCAGAAACTTCATCAATCAGATCACCAACTGTGCCAACAGTGTCACTCCAATCGGCAACAACACCCACAGAAGGTCCATCAAAACAGGCTAGCTGGTATACTGAGAACCTCAGAACCGCTAAACAACACTGTTAAAACCTGGAAAGGAGATGGCGCACCATCAAGGACACGACCAACAAGTTGAGCGAATCAAAGAAAAAGGCCTTAGAACTTTTCAACATCGTCAAAGAATTATCCAACCCTTCATCTGCAACAGACATTACTTCCTCATAGGAACTTTGCAACAACTGTGCAAACTTCTTCCACAACAAAATCGTCAACATCTACAGAAACTGCAAACCTCAGCCCAAGGCCACCGACTTCTTCAAATAACACACCAACCCTGCTACCACTATGGGCATTCGACTAATGGAATGGAGCCACCTCGCCCCACAGGAGACTGCCTCCATCATGAACTCGGTCCAATCAGGAGCCCCAACCAACCTATGCCCTCACCACATCTTCAACCTAGGCTAAGCCAGAATCAGCCACTTACTCATCACCTTGTTCAACACCTCAATTTTGACGGCCACCTTCTCTGAGTACTGGAAATATTCAGAAGTCAATGCCTTACTAAAGAAACCTTAGTCAGACCCCAGCAAACATAACAACTACCTACCAGTGTCCTTGCTCTCATTCCTAGCCAAAGTATTGGAAAAAGCAGTCAGCCAACAACTTTCCTCACAGTCAGAATTGAATCTCCTACTCTCCTCCTCGCAATTTGGATTTTGTAGCAACCACAGCACCGACACAGCCCTCATTGTGTTACCGATTACATCCAAGCCCTACTTGACCGAGGAGAGACTGCAGCTTTGATTCTCATAGACCTCTCAGCAGCCTTTGATATGGTCTCCCTCCACACAATAATCACTAGGCTGAAGAACATGGGCATCCAAGGAGCCACTCTCAGATGGATTACCTCTTTTCTCACCAGAAAAAGCAAAAAGTCTGCCTCCCTCCCTTCTCTTCTAAACCCAAGGAAACCACCTGTGGAGTACCCAAAGGATCATCACTCGGTCCCATTCTCCTTAATTCCTACAGGACACCTCTGGCCATCATCACTAAAACCCACAGGCTCAACATCATACCCCATGCCTACGACACACAACTCATCCTCTCCCTCTACGAAGACACCACCAACTTCCACAACTGCATAACAGATATTGCCAACTGGATGAAGGACAACTTCCTGAAGCTCACCATGGATAAGACAGAGGTACTGATCTTCGGAAACAAAAGATCCCCATGGTACGCATCCTGGTGGCCCTCAGAACATGAACCTACTCCTCTCCCTACTGACCGCGCTAGGAACCTAGGCACCATTCTAGATAACAAGCTAACCATAACAACTAAGGTCAACTCATTCTCCTCCTCCTGCTTCTTCACCTGCCACATGCTTTAGAAGATATTTGAATGGCTAACCAAAAGCTCAAGATGCACCATCACACAGGCCCTTATCTCCAGCCAAACTTACGGTAGCATGGCTCTCAATGCAGGGATTGCAGCCTCCACTGATTACTACAGACGATACATAGCACTGCAGCCAGACTCATCCTTGATCTCCATGGACAAAACCACATCACCCCCCTACCTCAAGGAACTCCACTGGCTCCCTCTACAGGAAAGATGCCAGTTCAAAACCTTGACCCATGCATACAAGGCTGTACACAACTGTGGACCCGCCCTTGTGACAAAGCTGCCTAAACTTCCATTATCCCGCCAGATACCTCAGCTCCGTTCCCTTTTTGTAACCCTCACCCCTGCACCCAACATAGCAGATGCAGAGGTTGCTCCATCTCATACCTATCAGCAAAGACCTGGAACAAGCTTTCCTTTCATCTCCAAACCTCCCCATGTTTTCCATATGTTCAAAGGTCCCTGAAGATCTGGCTATTTGGCTAATCAACTGGACCCTGCCAGGGTCTGGATACCCTCAAGGGTGACAGAAGCATTCTACAAATCTGCTGCTTGATTGATTGATTGCTTTACTAATTAGCACAGTACTAAATCTGAGTCCAGCCAGAAACATGACATAACTGCAGCAACAATATCTACCAATGGTAAAGCAAACACGATTCCAAACACCCATGCAACTAAATCAACACCACCAACAGCATCACTTTAACCAACCTTTGTGATTTTCTATTGCAGTTCCCTGACTTAACTCAAACACAGAAATATGGAGAATTTAAGATGTCAAGACTACCTGGATGACCATACCGAATTCTTTGTGGATCAAGAGCCATTGATTAATTGGCATTGGAAAAAAGTTAAAAGTCAGAACTCAGTGGGCTTGCAGTAACATATCCAGTAGCCAGTGTTTTCTCAGAGTGGGGTTTCATTACAACTCTTACAATTGTCACAGTCAGAAGGACCAGTCTCCCTCCTCAAACTGTGGAGAGATTGACAGTGATTAAACTGAATAAATATATCTTCAGCCAGCGCTGGTTTGCGTAAAAAAGTATAAATATGGCCCTAAATTCCCAATCAATTGATCTGATCTCACCAAATACCAATGTTTGTTCAAAATGTCTCTAACTTTCTCTGATTCATTGTTGAAGGCAGCAATTAACCTGATACACATTGTTATTCTCATTCTTCACAATCTTTTTGTTATCTCCAATTGCTAAAAGGCTCTCTCTAGGAATTGCAACTGCTCTCTGGATTGCCCCTTTAATGACTTTCCTGGGATACCCCCTAGCTCTAAATCTCTTAGCCATAGCAACTTGTTCCAACTCATAAGCTGCTGCCGTACCGCAATTTCTTTTTGCACAGAGAAATTCCCAATAGGGGATGCTCCATTTACGTTTAGTAGGATGATGGTTCTGGGCATGTAGGATCCTGTTACCTTTTCTGAAAAGACTAGTCTGTACTGCCCCATTCTCTACTTTGATCAAAATGTCCAAAAAGTCAATCTCGGATTCATGTATCATGTTAGTAAATTTCAAATTCAAATTCTTGTTAGAAATGAAATCCAAAAAGGCATACAGCTTGTCACAGGGACCCTCACAGATGACAAACATATCATCTATACAGCGTATCCATAACGCCAAATGTCTAGTCCAGTCCTCATTCTCTTCTGTCCAAATGAACTGTGACTCCCACCAACCCATGAAGATGCAGCCGTAGCTCGGAGCAAAGCAACTTCTGATAGCATTCCCAGTAAGCTGCCTATACCACCGCTCGCCAAACACAAAAACATTGTTTTCTAGACAGAACTGAAGCATCTCCAATAACATCATGGAATGATCATAAAATTACAATGGTCTGTCCCGAACAAAATGCCTGCATGCCTGTATACCTAGATTGTGATCAATACAAGTATACAAAGATACCATATCCATTGTAACTAGGATATATTCAGGTTTCCATGGGATATGTTGTATCTAGGTAATAAGGTCAGTGCTATCCCTACAATAAAAGGGCAGACTCAGGACATAAGGGAATAAAAAGAAGTCCAAGTAGACTGAAGCATTTTCCAAAAGGCTATTATTTGCCGCTATAATCGGTCTCCCTGGAGGAGTCGTACTGTTAAAATCCCCTTTTTTAGGGGGTTATTCCTTCATATACGTGATGTTTATGTCTTGCCTCAAATTTAAGTTGATCTCATTTATTATTATTTTTGCCTCAGTGTTTGTATATAGGTTTCTGTCTTTTGGGATGATGTTAGTGGGTTTTTTGTATGTATTTATTGTTTATTTTCAGCATATATATAATTTTTGTTGTCCTTCTTATATCCATGGGTATACCTTTGGGCTTGAGACACATTTTTTCTTGATGTTAGTAAATTATGTGTTTGGATTATCTGTATCATTTGGCTTGTTGTTTTGGCACCTGCCAACCATTTACGCATTGTGCTAATTTTGCCACTTACCTTTGGACTGTGCGTCTATATATATATTTTTTCTCTTTGGAACTCTGGTGCGTACATCATTATTATTTAGGCCACTTTGTTGACATTTGATACTAAGCCACTGTGCTCGGCTACATACATTGTAATAAAAAAACGAATAGATAATGTCAATTGGATAGCCTTATGTAAAATGCTGTGTGATAGACAAAGAAGTATTCTTGAAAAAATATGTCCGTATGGTGACGCATTTTTGCATATAGCACTGATGTGTTGTAACTATTGTCTCGAGGAAAACAAAGTAACAACGTTAAAAGTCTGAAGTATTTTTTTCATGTTTACTTTAGAAATATGCTGACATGTCTTTAAATGTGACGGCATTGTTTCCACTTTGGGTGCTCTGACGAGGACCGTGTTGGTCGATACGCGTGAGTCTTAATAAACAATTTTGTAACAGCACCCTGGAGTGCGCTTTCTGGAGTGGAATACAAAGGAGTTTTGTTTGATAGATATATATATATATATATATATATATATATATATATATATATATATATATATGTATATATATATACGGTGTGGTGTTGGCATTACACGCATTAATCAAATATTAGATTGCATTAAGAAAACACTAGAAATTCAGTCAAAAACTTACCCCCAAAAAAGAAAATAGGTAAATTAAAATTACTTTAAGGGTTTAGGGGTTAGCAGTGGTTAATGGAGGTAGAGGTATGGATAACTTTAAGGTTTAGGTTAGTATGGGTAAAGGAAGGTTAGGAGTAACTAAAAAAGGGGGACACCCCCCCAAAACAAAATGTATATGTATGTATGTATATATATATATATATATTTATATATATATATATATATATATACACACACACACACACACACAACCGTGAGCCTGATTCACAAAGGTAAATGTACTATTTTTTGTAAGTTTATGCTTTCACGATTTAATAGCAGCCTTATAACTGTGGAGACTTCGCAGCTATGCAGGGAACTTCACGCATAAAATGATAGACTTGTCCTATCTTTTTATGTGCAAAGTTCTCCACCTTGAAGGCAGAGTCTCTGATCACAAGGAAATAGGACAGAAATTCAAACTCACTGCAAGTTTACTAAAGCCTAGTAGCAGTACACAAACACAATAAGAGAAATGCCTGACAGGCATCAACCAACTCAGGACCTGAAATAATTTTACCATTTGTATGCAAATAAACTACTACTATTCCATTTCAATCAGCACAGGCTCACACCTTGACTACTGAGGAAATCTTGAAACTTAAAACCTGTGGAAAAATGCCATGCTATATCTTACTCCTTCACTGACACTATAACTGACTCCTTGACTCATGAGTAAACCAAAACCATCAAAACATAAAATACATAAAGTGTTAACATATAGTAAACAAGAATATTAATATAACACCATCCACAAGCACACCCTTAACACCATGTTAGATACACGCTTTTACCTTCCACATAAAAAGCTTCTCATTTTCACCAATCCTAAACTGGATCACCTATTCACAGGACAGTGTACACAAGACAGTGCCCAAATTATCTTCACCCAACTACAGTTAACTCTTTTTGGGTGTCCAGGCCATGCACCCAACCCCCACAGACGCACAACCCCCTGATGCACATGGCTTTCAGCTGTGTGTAGCTTGGGGTTGGGCTCAAGGCCTGAGCCCACCCCACACAGGCACCTCACCCCATCAGGGCACATCCTTTGGCCGTGTGCAATGTTAAGTTGGGGAGAACACTTGGCCTGTGGCCAGGTCCCGCACCCACCCCCCTGATGCACTTGTCTTTTTGCTGTGTGAGACATGGGGTTGGAAGTAGGAAACAGCTTTAAACCATACACTGCGTAGAGTTGAGCATAGGGCCTGGCATCTGCCAGACCCTGCATTCAATCCCATGCAGCAAACAGCTGACTATGTGATGCAACAGTATAAAGGGTATCACTTAATGTAAGACAGACCGACTGACTTTGCAAAAGGGTTAGAACACCAAAATATAAAAGCAGGCCTAGGGGCTTTATCAATTGGTCAGCACATACATAAAGTAGACCTATTTTCTTAGTCAAAAAGCTACGAATAACTATAATCAAATGTATGTTTCATACTTCCACACATTAGGACATTTAATAAAAGTGAGTGTCATAAAATAATTAACATAATAATAAATAATTAGAATTAATATAATAAAAATAAAGTAACATTTGTTTTTAAAATAACACACATTTGAGTCTTTTTTTAACAGTTTTTGGTGGCACTACCAGCAAGAAAAACATCATTAAAAAAGCCCTCCCAGGGCATTATGGAGTGCTTTTTGCTAGAGCAGTGAATAACAAATGAGCCATAATAAAACAGTCAGCCCCAGGTGATGGGGTTCTCTGGGCCTCAAAATGGCTTGGGGCAAGGCAAACAACTTCTCCTCTTATTATAATATTGGGCCCGGGGAATGGGGTCCTTGGAGCCTTTTGGAGACTCAGTGAGTGGGGCTGCACGCCCCTAACCCCATTAAAAAAACACACTAATCCTCAAATCCCTGGCATAATCCACAGTGCATTTTTTTAAAAAAAGCATAGAAGCCCCTCCTTTTTCATTTTTTTTTTTACTATAGATGGGCTATAGATTCGCTGCAATTTCTTTAAGCATTAAGGCCCTTATTATGACCCTGACGGTCGGTTATAAAGTGGCAGCAATACCACCAACAGGCTGGCAGTAACCACCGCCAAATTATGACCACACTGACTGCCAGGAAGGAAACAACAGTCACCACGTTGGTTACTGCCTACAGCCAGGTGGAAGACAAAGTTCCAATCACCAAATTGTGACATGCCAAACTACCACCTTTTCCGGGGCGGTACCAACGCCATCAAATGCCTGGTGGAAACAGAGCTTAGAAGTGAAAGGACTCACCATTGGAGACACAGGGAAGAACCACGCTACCATGGAACCAGAACTGCAAGTCTTTCCGATGGTCTTCTACATTGTGCTCCACCACGAACACCAGCACCGGCGAAGACAACGACGGTGAGTACAGCTGCCTAGCACATAAGGTAGAAGGGGAGGAAAACGACAGGGACACACACATGCACCACACATACCCCATACACACACACCAAACACACAACCAGCTGCACCAAAAAACCAATTGATCCCGTTAAATCGACTGAATAATGCAAGGACAACAGGAACTGACTGAACTGATTGTAATAAGATCAACAGAAAAAATAATAGGTTGATGTAGGAATGCAACAGATATGTACAAATGCGCAAAAAAGGGACACTGCACAGTTCGCAGGGACCACATGGCCACAGAGCAAAGTCCAAGGCCCCACTCGATCCCTGCACCAATACGGAGAGAACACTGCAGGGGCATCAGTTGTCAATTAGGCAGGCACCTCAGGGGGAGAGGGGCAGCTCAGCCGGATGCAGAAACAACACCACTAGTTCTGGACGGGCAACATGCCCTGTGCTTGGTCCTGGGGAGTGATGGGCCATAGTTTCTGGAGTGGGGGACTTGTCCAATGGTTCTGGAGGGGGCAACATTCCCTGTGCTTGGGCCTGGGGAGTCCAAGGCCACAGTCTCTCGAGTGGGTGACTTGCCCACTGGTTCTGGAGGGGGCAACATGCCCTGTGCTTCGTCCTGGGGAGTGCAAGGCCACAGTCTCTCAGGTGGATGACTTGCCCACTGGTTCTGGAGGGGGCAACATGCCCTGTGCTTGGTCCTGGGGAGTGATGGGCTACAGTTTCTGGAGTGAGTGACTTGCCTACTGGTTCTGGTGGGGGAAGGCCGCACAGCAGCCCATGGAGGCTGGATCATATGGCATCTGCCGGCGGTGAAGACTGCGGTGGTAGTGGGAGGCTCCTGCTCAGCCCCTGCACCCTCCGATGGCTGCACTGTTGTGGTGTTGGTAGTGGGAGGCTCCTTCGCACCTGCACCCTCTGATGGCTGCACTGTGGTGGTGGTGGTTGTGGGAGGCTTCTGCTCAGCCCCTGCCCCCTCCGATGGCTGCACTGTGGTGGTGGTAGATGTGGGAGGCTCCTGCACTCACTGATGGCTGTACAACCACAGCTGGCAGTGGGTGCTCTGTTAGAGCTGCTGATGCAGGCTCCTTCCCCTTCTTGCTGGCTGGTGCAGGCTCCTTCCCCTTTTGCTGGCTGGTAGGGAAGAGGTCAATGGTGGAAAGGAAATGCTTTTTAGGGACATTGGGGCGGGAAGAGGATATGGTAATGGGAGCGGAGGATGAGGGAGGGGTTGTTGGAAGTGTTTGTCTGCTGGATTTGGCTGCAGGTGCAAGGGTTGTATGCTGTTGTGAGGTGGATGGCTGTTGGGTGTCTGAGTGCTTGCGTTTGTGTACTTGAGGAGGAGGACAGACACGGTGGGAGAAGACACAGGGGACGTGTGCATGGATGTTGTGGAGTTGTCTGCCAGTGAGGAGTGTGTTCTGCTTGGTGTGGTGATGATGCAAGTAGTGGATGATGATGTAGTGCATGCAGGTGTTAGTGTAGATGTAACTGGGTGGGAGCTGGAGGGGGATACAGTGGAAATAGTGGATATTGTCATGACTGCAACTGGATGGTCTTTGTGTGAGTGCCTGTGGGATGAAGTGTGTTGCTTGTGTTTGCCTGTGACACTCTTGGGTGTTGTCTTGTGTGCATGCTCGTCTGGCTGTGTGCTTGGGATGGGTTGGGGTTGAGGAGAATGGGACTGGGAAGTGGTAGTTGAAGGGGGGACAGTTGAAACAGGGACAATGGCTGCCACCAGAGAGGAGGCCAGAGCCTCGATTGATCCCTGTTGGGCCGCCAATCCACTGTGAATGCCCTCCAGGAATGCATTAGATTCCTGCATCTGGGCTGCCAGCCCCTGGATAGCATTCATAATGGTTGATTGCTCTACAGAGAATTCTCTCAGGAGGTCAATAGCCTCCTCACTCATGGCAGCAGGGCTCACTGGGGCAGGGCCTGAGGTGCCTGGGGCGAAGGAGATGCCCACCTTCTTTGGTGAGCGTGCACAGGCAACTTGCTGAGGGGCTGCTGGGCGGGCGGTGCTGGTACAGGTGTGGCATCTGTACCTGTAGCTTGGGTGGTCACAGAGGTGTCTGCTACCACCAGGGAGCTCCCATCAGAGGAGTTATCAGAGTCTGTATTGTCCCCTCCAGTCTCCACCATGGTGCTCCCCTCGCCCTCCGTCCCACTGGTGCCCTCAGTGTGGGTGGACTCTGCCTCCAGGGTCCTGGGGGATGCAGCTCCCTCCGTCGCCGGTGCCTCTGCTCCTCTGCCAGATGATGCTAATGCACATAAGGACAGGATGACAAAACAAGAAAGGGGGGAAGAGAGACAAAGGATACACTTGGTAAATGACTGCACCAACACCACCGTTGGCGTACACAGCACCCTCACACACAGGGAACAGGCCTACGCACTATGCATTGCACTACCAGTGATATTGCTATCCACCAAGACATGAGGAGGAACACACCCTGCCAACTGCAGCACATGTGGGACCCACTCAGCACTGACCAGTAGTAGATGCTAACATGCTAGGTAGGCAGTATTTCCCCTTCAGACCCTTATCCACCAGAGGACCTATGCTGCTATGTCTGGCCTGGCCTAGGGGCACCCAAGGACACACCCAACACCACCTGGATACCACCCCTCCCGCCGTGAGCTTTAATGATGGCCACTGTACTCACCCCCTGGTGGCTGCTGTGATACCCTCAAGGGCCCATCCAGCTCTGGATAGGCCACCACCAGTATGCAGGCCATCGGGGGGTCAGGGTTCGATGGGGATCCCTTCCTCGTTGGGAGGCCATCCCCAACTGGGCCTCTGTGGTCTTCCATGCCCAGCGTCTCAGGTCCTCCCACCATTTCCGGCAGTGGGTTCTCCGCCTGCCATAGACCCCCGAGTCAGCACTTCCTTGGCGATGGCACGCCATATACCCTTCTCTTGATGAGCGCTGACCTGCAGAGGCAATACAGACAGGAGAACACCATTAGCCAAACAGTCCAGCCTGTACCACTAATGACACACCATACCTGTTTCCATCACTATTGGCACAAACATAGCCCAGCATTCAGTGTGTACCCAGCAAGAGAACATTCCTCCCCCCTTACACAATGCCTTCACAGACACCTCCATACATTCATGGCACATGCATCATGCCTACAGTGTACTCACCTGTTGGTCTGGAGGCCCATACAGCAGTCCGTACTGGGGTAGGACTCCATCCAGAGTCTCTCCAATTCCTCTGAAGGCCTCTGAAGGCCATGTTCAGGTTTCTCCATCTGAACAACCACATTCCCCACAACTCTTTACAATTACAAGTCATTGGCACAAGACTGACACCAATACCACTGACACAACTACATACGCACACCACATACACCCATACATCCTTCAGGCACCCCACTTCACACACATCACATAACACCCATGGCACCACAAATTTACCCCTGTTTCACTGAGGAGGAGTTAAGGGTCATGGTGTAGGAAATTGTCAGGGTAGAGCCACAGCTATTTGGAGCACAGGTGCAGCAGATATCAATAGCCAGGAAGAAGGAGCTATGGCGGAGAACCGTGGACAGGGTCAACTCCGTGGGACAGCACACCAGAACAAGGGACGACATCAGGAAGAGGTGGAACAACCTACGGGGAAGGTACGTTCCATAGTGGCAAGACACCAGCTCGCTATACAGAGGACTGGAAGTGGACCCCCGCCTCCTCCCCCACAACTCACAGCATGGGAGGAGCAAGTCTTGGCAATACTGCATCCTGAGGACCTGGCTGGAGATGGAGGAGAACTGGATTCTGGTAAGTAAACTCTCTACTATTATCACGCCCTGCCTGCATGCCATCACATACCCTCACCCTCACTCCCATCACTCCACTACATCCCACACACTCCACCAGCACATCTCTTCAATCCCAATGCCAAGCCCTGCATGCTATACCAATGATTGGACACCCCTCACAGCCCTGCATGGACACTCATCACTAAAGCATGCATACAATGTGCCCACCTGTACAGGGACCCCAGGCCACACATCGCCCCCAAGACAATCAGAGACCTGGGGTCAGTGGCAGTGGGCACACCGTTCAGGAGACAGAGGCACAGGCCAACAGGGATACTGGGAGGACTGCTGTGCACCAGGGGGAGGACAGGACCAGGGAACCGACTCTCCAAGAGGCACTCTCAGAGATCCTGGGAGCCTATCAACATTCCCAGGACACGATGGGCCAGATCCTAGACAACGTGCAGGAGAACAGGCGGCTGCAGGAGGGACAGTATCAGAGGATCAGGGAGGACTTGCAGGCCATCAACAACACCCTGATCTCCATAGCAGGGGTGATGGCAGACATGGCCAACATTATGAGGAAGGCAGAGTCACACCAGTGGGCCCCTGCCACTAGCCAGTCATCTGAACAGCCTTCCACTTCCGATGCCGCTAGTGGCCAGGAGGCCCCCGCCACAGGACCCCCGCCAGGAAGTTAGACTCTCCTGATTGTCACCCTTCTGTCCCACTCTGTCACCATGTCCACCTTGAACTGCATTACTCGCCTTCCTATGCCCCATTGGACAATGCACCTGTGATACCAAGAGACTTGACTCTAACTGGACATTCCTCCACCATCACCCCAGCCCATTGCACATTCCCCTCTACTTATGAGCACTTAAATAAATACCCTTGAAACAAACACAAATCTTGAGTCTGTCAAATGATTGAATTATGTATTAATACAACATAATGGAAACATTGCAAGTCATATGTACAGTCATTTATACATTGGTATGATCTTTAGTGGGCAGCAGTAAACATACCAGGAGCCAGAGTGGGCCACAGAGATCTGAAAATAGAGATGCCAAAGGGTACAGTAAGTGGCCATAGACATAGGGAAATCAGGCTGCCATGTACAATGTCCAACAGAAAACTGAAATGTAAAGTGAAGTTACAGTGTCTTACCTTTGTGTCACTGGAAGTACTGCTGTTTTTATATTACTTCTGTTGTCCACATATTCTTCCTCTGCCTCCTCTGTCCACAGGCTCCACCACTGCCACAAGACCATCTCCAGGCTCATCCTCCTGCAGAAAAGGCACCTGCCGTCTCAAGGCCAGGCTGTGCAACATGCAAAATGCAACGATGATCTGGCACACCTTCTTCGGTGAGTAGTACAGGGATCCACCTGTCAGATGGAGGCACCGGACTCTGGCCTTCAGGAGGCCGAAGGTTCTTTCAGTTATCCTCCTTGTTCGCCCAGGTGCCTCGTTGTAACGTTCCTCTGCCCTTGTCCTGGGATTCCTCACTGGGGTCAGTAGCCATGAGAGGTTGGGGTAACCAGAGTCACCTGCAAATATTGAAGGATACCTGTTAGACACACACTAACCCTTAGGAACAACCCCATACCCAGACACCAACTTATACTGGGTGGGGACTTTGGGCTCACCTAATAGCCACAGCCGGTGTCTCTGGAGTTGGGCCATCACATATGGGATGCTGCTATTCAGCAAGATAAAGGCATCATGCACAGAGCCAGGAAACTTGGCATTCACATGGGAGATGTACTGGTCCGCCAAACACACTATCTGCACATTCATAGAGTGGTAGCTTTTTCTATTCCTGAACACTTGTTCATTTCTCGGGGGGGGACAACTGCTACATGTGTACCATCAATGATGTTGAGGATATGTCCCAGGGCATAAAAGTCAGCTTTCACTGTGGCCAAATCCTCCACCTGGGGGAATACGATGTAGCTGTGCATGTGTTTCAGCAGGGCTGACAACACTCTGGTCAACACGTTGGAGAACATTGGCTGAGACATCCCTGATGCCATGACCACTGTTGTTTGGAAGGAACCACTTGCCAGGAAATGGAGCACTGACAGGACCTGCACTAGAGGGGGGATACCTGTGGGCTGGCAGATAGATGACATCAGGTATGGCTCCAATTAGGCTCACAGTTCTTTGATTGTGGCCCGATCAAGTCTGTAGGTTAGGATCATGTGTCTGTCCTCCATATTCACAAGGTCCACCAGGGGTCTGTACACCGGAGGATGACACCATCTCATATTCATCCTCAGCGGCTGAAGCCCATGGAGGAAAACGGTTAGCAGAGGGTCATATTCACACATCAATTGAAAAAATTATGCATTTTTTCCTTTACAGAACCTGTATGTGAATCTGAGAGTCAGTTGCTGTGCCAATGTCTGCTGTGATGCATTTAGGTGCCATGGCCTGTGCCCCCTGAAATGGCCGCTGCCTGACCTCTGAGGAGGGACAAGTGGAAATGAGGTAATTCTGCTGGTGTTGTGCGCCATTGCGGTATGTAGTCGACGACTGCTGCGCAACATTGCATTGGTTATCATTGGGCCCTAAGGAGAGGACTTACACTGCAAGTGCTGCAGTGACCTTTGTCTGGAAGCGACAATGGCTCATGTGTCTGGGGAAAGGGCCCCTGCCTTCACTGTGGAGGAGTTGGAGAAACTGGTGGATGGGGTTCTACCCCAGTACACGTTACTCTACGGACCTCCAGACAAACAGGTGAGTACACTGTGAGCATGACGCGTGGGCCATGAAAGTATGGATTGCTGTGTGTGTAATCCACAGGTAGGGGTGGGCTGAGGCCTCCTGGCCAGGGCGCTCCATGTATGGTGGTCAATGTGTGTGCATCAGGGTATGGGAGGGATCTGGTGGGAAATGAGTGTGATGGTCTGGACGGTTAATTAATTCCCTTTTCTGCTGTCTTTTCCATGCAGGTAAGCACCCATCAGAAAAAGGGTATTTGGAGTGCCATCGCCAAGGAGGTGCAGACCCTGGGGGACTTTGACAGGCGGAGCACCCACTGCCACAAACGGTGGGAGGACCTGCGCCACTTGTCAAGGAAGACAGCAGAGGCCCAGCTGGGGCTGGCCTCCCAACGAGGAAGGGGTGCACGTCATACCCTGACCCCCCCTGATGTTCTGCACCCTGGCGGTGGCCTATCCGGAGTTGCATGGGCGCTTGAAGGCATCACAGCAGCCACAAGGGGGTGAGTACAGATTCAGATTCATGACTGCGCGCGTTAAGGTTTACCTGGGTGGGGGATGTGGGCTGTGGGTGCCCCTAGTCCAGGGCGAACATGGCAGGATAGGTCCCTTGTTGGTCAGGCTCTGAAGCACTCCACCCCCAATAGTGTTAGTGGGCATCTACTACTGGGCAGGGTCCTGTGGGTTTCAGGTGTGCAGCTAATGGCGTTAGGCATTGTACACCATGGGCTGGTGACTAGCTTAGTAACTGGTAGTGCATGGCCTAGTGCATAGGGCTGCTCCCTGTGAGTTGTCTAAGCCAACGGTAGTGTTGTTGCTGGCATTGACCAAGTGTATCCTCTGTCTCTCCCCCCTCTTTTTGTTTTGTCACCCTATCCTTGTGTGCATTAGCATCATCTAGTAGAGGAGCAGAGGCACCGGCGATAGAGGGAGGTGCATCCCACATGGGCCTGGAGGCCGAATCCATCAACAGTGAGGGCACCAGTGGGACGGAGGGAGAGGGGAGCACAATGACGGGGACAGGAGGGGACACTACAGACAGCGACTCCTCCTCCGATGGAAGCTCCCTGGCGGTGTTGGACACCTCTGTACCCACCTAAACAACAGGTACAGCCGCCATCCCCCCTACCAGCACCACCCTCCCAGCAGCCCCTCAGTGTTCTTCCTGTGCCCGCTCACCCAGGAGGGTGGGCATCTCCTTCGCCCCAGGCACCTCAGGCCCTGCCCCAGTCAACCCTGCTGCCCTCAATGAGGAGGCTATTGACCTCCTGAGATCCCTCACTGTTGGGCAGGCAACCGTACTGAATGCCATCCAGGGTGTCGAGAGGCATTTGCAACAAACAAATGCATACCTGGAGGGCATTCACTCTGGCGTGGCGGCCCAACAGAGAGCATTTCAGGCTCTGGCCTCCGCACTGATGCCAGCCATTGTCCCTGTCTCTAGCCTCCCTCCTCCAAATTTCTCTACTGAGTCCCAATCCCCTCAACCTCAACTTATCCCAAGCACACCTTCAGACCAGCATTCACTCAATTCACCACACAAAAGTGGCTCAGGCAAACACAAGCACCACACTTCATCGCAAAGGCATTCACACAAGCACCATCCCCATGCAGACATACCAACATTCACTGCCTCCACTGTGTCCCCCTCCTCTTCATCCACCTCCCTCCCAGTAGCGTCTCCACTTACACCTGCATGCAGTACATCCTCATCCACTACCTCCACCACCAGCACGTCCATCACAACACACCCCTCACTGGCAGTCACCACCCCCACGTCCATGCACACGTCCTCTGTGTCCTCTCCCAGTGTGTCTGTGACCCCTCCTCCCAAAGTACACAAACGCAAGCACCCACCCACCCAACAGCCATCCACCTCACAACAGCATCCAGCCCATTCACCTGCACCCAAACTCAGCAGACAGACACCTCCTACAACCACTCCCTCTTCCTCCACTACCAAGCTCTCTCCATCTTCCCACCCCAGTGTCCCTAAGAAGCTTTCCTGGCCAACTTTGACCTCTTCCCTACCCCTCCCCCCGTCCTTCCCCTCGGGCCAGGGTGGCCAGAACCCAGTCCAGCACCTCAGCCACCAAATCTTCGTCTACTGTGGTTCCTGCAGCTATCAAAGGCTCAAAGGGGGCACCCGTCAGCCCAGCCAGTGTGCCACCAACCCCTGCAAAGGCCAAAACCATTCCGCCACCTGGCAAGGTGAAGAGGGGGACAGGATCCAGCAAGGGGAAGGAGCCACAACCACCCAGCAAAGCCACCTCAAAGACTCCAGCTGCCAGAGCCAAGGTCACACCACCATCTGCCAAGGTGAGGAAGGGGCAGAAAACACCAGCCAAGGCACTTCAGCCATCTGAGGCTGCAGGTGAAGGCCTGGTGGGTAACAGCACAACCGCCAGCACCGCCACCTGCACCGTGGCCAGCACCGCCAGCAGCCCCGCCGCTAGCACCGCCGCAAACCCCGCCGCAAGCCCCGCCACCTGCACCGCCGCAAGCACCACTACTGTCAGCAGCAGCAGCCCCAGTGGGCAGCCGTCCGAGGCTGCAGGCAAAGGGCTCGAGCCTCCCTCTACCACTGGCAGCAGCCCCACCAGCCCCGGCACTACCACCAGTTTGCAGCCGCAGCTGTCGCCTGATGGACTCTAGCACTGCCTCCATGGACTATCATGCAACCTGGACTGTGAACTGCCACACTCCAAGTGTTGCATCACTGGACACAAAGCCCCCTCCAGAACCAGTGGAGATATGCATCCACTCACCCTATCCTTGGCAGGATGAAGCACACTGGGCCCAAAGCCCCCTCCAGAACCAGTGGAAGAAGGCATCCACTCACCCAATGCTTGGCAGGATGAAGCACACTGGGCACAAACCCCCCTCCAGAACCAGTGGAAGAAGACATCCACTCACCCAATTCTTGGCAGGATGAAGCACACTGGGCAGAAAGCCCCGTCCAGAACCAGTGGAAGAAGGCATCCACTCACCCAATCCTTGGCAGGATGAAGCACACTGGGCACAAAGCCCCCTCCATAACCAGTGGAAGAAGGCATCCACTCACCCAATCCTTGGCAGGATGAAGCACACTGGGCACATAGCCCCCTCCAGAACCAGTGGAAGAAGGCATCCACTCGAGAGACTGTGGCTTTACACTCTCCAGGACCAAGCAGTGGGCAACCCACCCACTTGAGAGTCTGTGGCTTTGCACTCCCCAGGACCAAGCAGTTGGCAAACCACCCACTTGAGAGACTGTGGCTTTGCACTCCCAGGACCAAGCAGTGGGCAACCCACCCACTTGAGAGACTGTGGCTTTGCACTCCCCAGGACCAAGCAGTGGGCAAACCACCCACTTGAGAGACTGTGATTTCCACTCTCCAGGACATCGCTGTGGGCAACCCACCCACTTGAGAGACCGTGGCTTTACACTCCCCAGGACCAAGCAGTGGGCAACCCACCCGCTTGAGAGACTGTGGCTTTGCATTCCCCAGGACCAAGGAGTGGGCAAACCACCCACTTGAGAGACTGTGGCTTTCCACTCCCCAGGACCAAGCAGTTTGCAAACCACCCACTTGAGAGACAGTGGCTTTGCACTCCCCAGGACATCGCTGTGGGCAACCCACCCACTTGAGAGACTGTGGCTTTGCACTCCCCAGGACCAAGCAGTGGGCAACCCACCCACTTGAGAGACTGTGGCTTTGCACTCCCCAGGACCAAGCAGTGGGCAAACCACCCACTTGAGAGACTGTGGCTTTGCATTTCCCAGTACCAAGCAGTAGGCAAACCACCCACTTGAGAGAATGTGGCTTTGCATTTCCCAGGACCAAGCAGTGGGCAACTATCCCACTTGAGAGACTGTGGCTTTGCACTCCCAGGATATCACTGTGGGCAACCCACCCACTTGAGAGACTGTGGCCTTGCACTCCCCAGGACATCGCTGTGGGCATGAAGCCCCCTCCAGGAGCAGTGGCGTTTTACCATCTTCTGGCTGAAGTGCACCCACCTTCACCCTCTCCCTGAGGTGCCTGTGTGTTTTCGACCTGATGCCCCTGCGATGTTCTCTCCGTATTGAGGCAGGAGTCAAGTGTGGGCTTGGCCTATGAGTTTTGGCCTAGTGGCCCATGGACATTTTGTGTGGACAATGTACCGCCTTATGTACATATTGTATATTTTTGTAAATATTGTTTTTAAAAATCTTACCTATATCTGACTATTTCTAAAATATCACTAATTTGATGCTATTCCTTTTGTCCTTGCATTCTTCCAGGGGGTTAGGGGTGTAAATGTAATGTTGATGCATGTGTTTGTGTGTATGGTGTTGTGGGTGAGGGTGGGGGTGAGGGTGTGGCGTGTTGCGTTCTCTTTTCCTCCCTCTCTTCCCCTGTGATTAGGTGCAGTACTCACCGTGGTCGTCGCTGCCGCCGTTGGTACTCCTGGTAGATGAGTAGGTAGACCAGCATGGGGAGGACCTGCAGCTCGGGCTCCATGGCGTCCTGGTTCTTCATTGAGTGTCGAGAGGTGAGTGGTTTCTCTTCCAAGTACTGTTTCCGCAGTGCTTTTGATGGCGTTGGTACCGCCCTGGAAAAGCTGTCAGATGGGCAGGTTGTGATGGGGTGGACAGTACATTGACTTCCGCCTGTCTGTTGGCGGTTACCGCCGTGGTGTTAGTTGCTACCGCCGTGGCGGTCAGAGTGTTAAAGTGGCTGTATGTTTTGGTGGTTTCCGCCATGGTCGTGATCCCATTTTTTTTCCTGCCGGCCTGTTGGTGGTATTACCGCTGCTTTAACACCGACCACCAGGGTTGTAATTAGGGCCTTAATCCTTTAGAAAACAGTGAGAATGTTGTTAGCGTATAAAAGTACCTTAGTAGCGTCAAAATAAAGCCACAGGGGCGAGTGTGCATCGAAAAAGGCCAGCAATGCGTCGATTTCTCACATGCAAGTGAGAATGTGTGTCGTTCCTTCTCCGGTCGCGTGCGTTGTTTCTTTTCTCCTGCAAGAGAGCGATGCATCGATCCGGACGGGCACCTCGGGTCTGGACAGGCTTTGCATTGATTTTCCACTCCCAGCGATGTTGTGTTGCAATCCGGTCCCACTGTGTCAAGAAACCACGCTGCGTGGGGACTTGCATCGGTAACAGCAGCCGCTGCAGGTGTTGCGCATCGTTTCTCCAGCCATGTTGTGTCGATTTCCCAGCCATGATGCAGGTGGAGTGTCGATTTTAGCCGCAAGGCTGGCGGCTTGTCGTTTATCAGCCGCGAGGTGGGTGGTGTGTCCAAAGTTTCTCCTCATGCGGCCATTGCATGGATTTCTGCCCTTTTCCACCAGCTTATCCTTTCCATGGCCCAGAGACAGGTTGGGGCACCACTTGGCAGGCAGGACTATCAGCAGGAAGCACTGACAGAGAGAAGTCTTTGATGTCCCTGAGACTTCAACAACAGGAGGCAAGCTCATGTCAAACCCTTGGAGATTCTTCACCAGTAGGAGGTCACACAAAAGTAAGTTTTTGTCCTCTCTCAGGCAGAAGCAGCTACTGCAGGCCAACCCAGCAAAGCACAGTCACAGGCAAAGGGGCAGTACTCCTTCAACAGCTTCTAGCTCTTCTCCTTGCCGAGGTTCCTCTTGGTTTCAGAAGTAATCTGATTTTCAGGGGTTTTGGGTGCTCTTCTTTTACCCTTTTCTGTCTTTGAAGTGGGCCTACTTCAAAAAGAAGTCTCTGTTGTTTTCAAGATCCTGCCTTGCCAGGGCCGGGCCCCAGACACACACCATGGAGTTGGAGACTGCATTGTGTGAGGGCAGGCAAAGCCCTTTCAGGTGTAAGTGACCACTCTGCCCCTCCCCTCAGCACAGATGGCCCATCATGGTATTTGCAGGCTATATACCCTGCTCCCTTTGTGTCACTGTCTAGAGGAGAGGTGTCAATCAGCCTAACTCTCAAACTGACCCAACCAGGCAATACACATACCAGCAGAGTCACAGAATGGTTAAAGTAAGAAAATGCCTACTTCCTAAAAGTGGCATTTTCAAACACACAGTCTAAAAACCAACTTCACTAAAGGTGTATTTTTAAATTGTGAGCTCAGAGACCCTAAACTCCATATTTCTATCTGCTCCCTAAGGGAATCTGTACTTTAATAATATTTAAAGGCAGCCCCCATGTTAAACTATGAGAGAGAGATGCCTTGCAACAGTGAAAAAAGGAATTTGGCGGTATTTCACTGTTAGGACATGTAAAACACATACGTACATGTCCCACCTTTAACATACTCTGCACCCTGCCCATGGGGCTACCTAGGGCCTAGCTCCAGGGTGCCTTACATGTATAAAAAGGGAAGTTTTAGGCCTGATAATTGGGTACACTTGCCAAGTCGAATTGGCAGTTTAAAACTGCACACACAGACACAGCAATGGCAGGTCTGAGCTATGTTTGCAGGGCTACTAATGTTGGCGGCACAACCAGTGCTGCAGACCACTAGTTGCATTTGACTTACAGGCCCTGGGCACCTCTAGTGCACTTTACTAGGGACTTACTAGTAAACCAAATATACCAATCATGGATAAGCCAATTACATATACATTTTATATAGGAGCACTTGCACTTTAGCACTGGATAGCAGTGGTAAAATGGCCAGGGTAACAAAAACAGCAAAAACAGAGTCCAGCACACATCAACAACCTGGGAAACAGAGGCAAAAAGTTAGGGGAGACCACACCAAGGATGCCAAGTCTAACAATGATGAACACTATCTTACCTTGCCGATCCATTTGAGGAGAGGTATATTGCTACTGATGTTTTTCTTAAGACTGTTTTGCCTTTCTTTCTAGGTACCATCCACACTATTTGATAGAGCCATAGTCAGATGTTTTTCAAATTTGTGTTTACTAAATTGTCTTGTATGAAGCCCAACATGCTGATGCTAATCTGGTGTTAGAGAATGATTCCTCACTAATGAAGTTCACTATATGGAGTAACTTTTGAAGTCTTTTCTTTGCTGAATATAAGTGTATGTGATATTGTCTGCGCAAAGGCTAATCAAATTGCACTGTAACCTTAGAATGTGAAGTGGCTCGAGCTTTCTTTAGATTATGTTTCTTTCACTGCTTTGGACAGCCACTGATGTTTCTACATGTTTATTATGTCAATTGAGATTATCTTCATGACATTACCATTATTAATATAGAGAAATAAATATTCTTATTTTTACTAAAGGTGTGGTTATTCATGACGAAAAAGTCACGGTATGTGACAATTACTGACTCCATTGATTACTAATGCTATTGATTATCATTGATTATTGATGTTAGTGATTGGTTATTGATTATCGATCTGCATATACTGGAGTTATGGTGGGAACATCTTAATTGCGAGTCAAAAGGTTCATCTCCCCTTGTAAGTTTATTTATTAAGGCCAGACGAGCTTACACTATCGGACACTGTGCTGGTAAGACAGCCACATCTCGTCACTCACATTTTCCGAAGTAGTATAGTTTGACTTTGTTCCTTATGCTCTTCCCTTTTCCCAACCTTAATGTACTCACTCTCTTCCTAAATTTAAAGAAATATTTGCCACAGCTTGTTAAGTTTCACAATGAGTAAAATGTTCTACCTATGGCCAGCAAGCAAGTACTGTATTTTTAAAACTCCTTTCATTGTTAAAAATGGACTAGGAAAAATGCTTCTTAATCAGCTAAAACTAGCTGCTCCGCTCTTCCAAAAATACTATACACTACTGATGCAAATCACCAAAGCAAAACCAATGCTTTTCCCAAGAAGTGTCAAGTCCAACAGCTAGCTTGGACGTGCAACGAAATGTATGACACATTCCCAATCAGCACATTGCAGATTCCTCGTGCACGCATTTACTCTCATATTGATTTTTATTAGAAAATGAACCAAACTGTATTTCAGCACATTCTTCACTGCTTTCAAGAAAACTGCCGACATATAAAATATCCCCGTAGTTATTTCTGAAATATTCCGCGGAGAGCGTTGAAGTAATAACTGGCCTGGACATTCAGTAATAAGAGTCTTCATAACATCTCATAAACAACGAAAACGCGGACAATGAAATATTTGTATGGTTTCGTGTCATTAGTTGCACACTAGGGATTTCTTAGGGCACATATTGAAAGAAGTCAACAGAGATTCGGCGAATCTTTAGCCCGAGTCGTGTGCTCGCAATGTATTCATTCATAATCTGCACAATCAAGACAATCTGAAGTGACTAGGGGCCAGATGTAGCAACTTAAAAATTTGCGAGTTGCAAAGTGCGAGTCCATGCGACTCGCAATTTGCATCTCGCAAATTGGTATGCAGTACGGTGTCTCAGACACCGACTGCAACTCGCTATGGGATCGCACTGACCCACCTCATGAATATTGATGAGGTGGGACGCAAATTGCGGCCCCATAGCGAGTATAGGCACTCGCAAACATGGAGGCCTGCTGTCGTCAGCAGACCTCCATGTTCGTGACTGCTTTCAATAAAGCAGTTTTTTTTGTTTTTAAGTGTAGCCCGTTTTCCTTAAAGGAAAACGAGCTGCACTTAAAAAAAAAAACGAAACCTTCAGTTTCGGTATTTTTTCAGGGCAGGGAGTGGTCCCTGGGACCACTCCCTGCCCTGAAAAAATATTTTTGGGTCCATTCACAAAGTGGAAGGGGGCCCATGGGGACCCCTTCCAATTTACGAGTGGGTTACCATCCACTTGAAGTGGATGGTAACTGCGATACCATTTGCGACCGCGTACGCGGTCGCAAATGGTATTGCATACCACTCAGACTCGCAAATAGGAAGGGAACACCCCTTCCTATTTGCGATTCTGAAATGCATATTGCGAGTCGGTACCGACTCGCAATATGCATTTCTGCATTGGGAAACGCGTTTAGCGAGTCGCAAACGGCAATTTTTGCCGTTTGCGACTCGCTAAACGTTTCCTACATCTGGCCCCTCGGTTTGCAAACACAACATACAATACAGTAGTGTTCTGTTTGTCATAATTACCCCTAGCGTTGTCACAGAAATCCTCTTCCAAATAATATTAACAGGACTGCAATTAGAAGTGCCGGGAGGAGAGAGAGCAACTCTATAAGGTCTTATTAACAATCAAAGCCAATATAGGCAAAGATTATATTTTACGAGTTAATTACTGTTATCCTGTCAACCTTCTGCTATGCCACTGGCATTCCTGGAAAGGACATGATGCAAGCAAGTCCTTCCAAGGAACAAAGCCAGAAGTTGGTGAAAATAAAATACTGTCCGTCATAGGTGCTGGAATTGGGGTCGGGTTGCTGAAGCACCCCAAAATCACCATGCTGGAGTTCATAAAGTGAATGCAATGAAAATGTCATTAAATTTGGGCACCATTTATCATTCTTTCATGCAGCGCAATGTAGCGAGCCACGGGCCAGATGTAGGAAAAATCCAATTTGCGAGTTGCAAATTGCGAGTCATTCCGACTCGCAATTTGCAACTCGCAAATTGGTATGCAGAACGGTGTCTCAGACACTGTCTGCAACTCGCTATGGGGTCGCAATGACCCACCTCATTAATATTAATGAGGTGGGTCGCTAATTGCGGCCCCATAGCGAGTCTAGGCACTCGCAAACATGGAGGCCTGCTGTAGTCAGCAGACCTCCATGTTCGTGACTGCTTTCAATAAAGCAGTTTTTTTTTTTTTAAAGTGTAGCCCGTTTTCCTTAAGTTTGGACCACTACCTGCCCTGAAAAAAATGTTTTGGGTCCATTCACAAACTGGAAGGGGTACCGTGGGGACCCCTTCCAATTTGCGAGTGGGTTACCATCCACTTGAAGTGGATGGTAACTGCGATACCCTTTGCGACCGCATATGCGGTCGCAAATGGTATTGCATTCCATTCCGAATCGCAAATAGGAAGGGAACACCCCTTCCTATTTGCGATTCTGAAATGCATATTGCGAGTCGGTACCGACTCGCAATATGCATTTCTGCATAGCAAAGAGGCATTTGCACCTCGCAAACGGCGATTTTCGCCGTTTGCGACGTGCAAATACTTTGCTACATCTGGCCCCACCTTATTTATATGTTGAGTTTTGGAAAACGGAAAAAAGAGAAAGCGATCCTACTGGTCGTGCTGCTTTTTCAACGAATGGAACGAGAGAAACTGAAAAATAAGAGTTAAAAAATATGACAGTGGATGGCTGAGCTGTATCTTTGCAAGAAAAGTTAAAACAAAATTTAAGCTAACAAGATGCCCTGGGTAGGTTGCCTAATAGCGCAACAAACATGTTGCATGCACTGAAACAGCCTACACATTGATAACTGAGAAAAGTGTTTTGAATGACATTTTATTCCTTTATAGTGTGACCTTTACTTTTTTTCAACTGACTACCAAGTACCAACTACTCAATATATTTTTACAACCTACAGTACTGGGTGCATGCAACTGTTTTCCTGAAGAAAATGACTCTGGGTGGATATGCAGAACGCGGCTGCGAAGCCACTCTCTGTCCAGTATGATGAGAATGAAAAACGTCACAACTTGGTGAAGTAAAAACGTTTTCAAAATGGAGTCAATATGTAGGTGAAAGTGGTGGTGTCAGCTGGCAGTTCTCAGCTGGCCACGGTGGTCCCCATGTGGCGAATCACATAAAACTGGACAGCGAGGCATGTAAGTATGTATGCATGTATATGGTATTTGTATAGTTTAAACCTGGCTGAAAGGCAATGGAGTGCTGTGAATGGTCAAATGCAAAGATACCATCAATACGTGATTGGAGGGATAAGTGGATTCTGAGAGCAGAAATGGACTATTACTTCATTGTATTAGAGTGTTCTTTAAATATTTTTGTCTGCAGCTCTCTTCTAAAATGAAGCAGGGTTGGGTCAGTTCTTTTGATTATAGAAATGTAGTTCCAGATAGAGTCTGTTAGACCTGTCAGCCTTAAGGATGTCTTCCCTCTAACATTTTGCCTACCTCCTCCATTTTTATGACCTTTTTTTGCTGGTATCAGGACTCTGCACACTTTACCACTCCTAACCAGTACTAAAGTGAGTGTGCTCCCCCCTCTAAAATATGGTATATTTTGGCATATGCCCAATTGCCATATTTAATTTACTTACAAGTCCCTAGAAAAGTTCAATACATGTATCCTGAGCCTGTGAATTAAATGCTTGTAGTGGGCCTGCAGCACTGATGGTGTCATCCAATTAAGTAGCGTTATAAACGTGTATCAGACCTGCCATTACAGAGTCCATGTGTGTAGTTTTAAACTACTGTTTCGACGTGGCAAAATACACCTTTTGCCAAGCTCAAACCATTCATTTTAGTACATATAAATCACTCCTAGTGTAGGCCCTGGACAGCCCAGAGGGCAAGGTGCAATGTATTTAAAAAGTAGGGCATATACTGTTTAGTTTAGTCCTGGTGGTGAAAAACTCTTAAATTTGGTTTTCACCACAGCAAAGCACATCTCTCCCATAGGAAAACATTGGAGTTGCTGCATTAATTTTATAAGTGTCATTTTCACTTGGAAGAGATAATTCCTTCATGTTTGGTGTCTCTGGAATGACAATTTAAAATCATAACATGGTGAAGTTTGATTTTAAATTGCAACTATGAAAATGCCACTTTTAGAAAGTGGGTGTTTTCTTGCCTTAGCCATTCGATGCCTGCAGCCTGTCTCATGACAATGATTGGGTGTAATTGGCAGTTAAGGTTTGTGTATTCCTCCTAGACAGCCACACACAATGGGAGCTTAGGTGTGACTCGATGGTCCATCTAAGGCCATATGGGAAGGAGGAGCAGGACACATCCTCACTTACACCTGAATAGGCTGGGTTCGGTGCACACACAAAGGGCCTAACAACCCTGTAATGTCACTCCAGTCAGCTTGGAGCCAGGACCTGGGAGGCAGGTAAGTCCTTGCCCTTCAAAGCCACTGTCTAGACGTTTCTTCCACCTTCCAGAAATAGAGGAACAAATTATAAATACTGGACCTTAGACACCACCACTTCAGTACACTTCTGGAACCTGTGGATACTTTGCCAGGAAGAAGGACTGCTGTGCTGCTGATGGACTGCAGTCTGCTGGACTCCTGCTTTGCTGTGTTGACCCTTGCCAACTGCCCTCTTTCCTGGGTGAAAAGGTCTGGACCTGCATCTTTTGAACCCAGATTGACTCCAAGGACTAGTTGGCTGGTCTCCTGATCTGAAGTCTTAGGGACATAAAAGAATTCCAACCACCCGGATTCTGCACCTGGATTATGCCATCTGTGAGTCTACCATGTCAAGTGGTGCCACCACTGTCCTGGATCCTTGGAAGTGGGCCTATGGTGCTTGCCAGCAGAACCGATGCATCCTCTTGGCTGATCGATGCATCCCTGAGCAGGAGCAACACATCTCCTTGGCTGAGCAGCGCATCCTCAAGCAGAACCAATGCATCACCGCTGCTGCGTGGATTGGATCCATTGCAAAAAATTTGCATCAGCAATGCAGCTTGCATCTTGGGTTCAACGCATCACCTTTGGAGCTGCTGCTGTGCGATCCTTCTCTGGAGCAGCTCCCTGCATTTCTCATCGGCAGTAGCTTCAACATCTATGCTGAAAGCTCTGCATAACAGCTTCACTGCTCATTGGAATCGACCCATCACCTCAACTGCGCAACGCATCCGACATTGGCCTTTGCATAACAAGCCCCATCGGCGGGATCCTCAAAGTCGATGCAACAGGACCTCACACCGCAGTCTCACCACATTTCAGAACCAAACACCTCTCCTTGGCTGTGCAATGCATCCTTGACACTGATCAATGCAATGCACTGCAACCAAGATTTAAGGTACTTTATTCAGCTGGCTTAACTGGGACCCTGTAGCCAGCCCGTGCGCCATCACAGTTGGTCTGAACTTGTGACTTTGTCCTGGTCCAGCGCAACCAGATATCCCCAGTAGTGCTTTGTGCTTTCTGATGCTATTTTTACTTCAAACTTTAAAATTCAAAATCTCTGGCTCTATTTATTGGATTTTTGTCATTTTGGTTTTATTTTAATTATTAAAACTAACTCTATTTGTCTAATTCTGTTGTGGGCTCCTTTGTGGTGTGTTTTCACTGTGTTACTGTTTGAAGTGTTTCACAAATACTCTACACATTGCCTCTAAGTTAATCCTGACTTCTCTGTGACAAGCTTCCAGGGAGCACCGGTTAATTTGGGGTTTGCCTGTCTCTTACCCTGACAAGGATTGCGGTTGCTTTTTGACCAGGACTCACACCCCAGTCAAACAACAACCCAATGTCTTACAGACTCAAACTGACCATTTAGCTTACTGAGTATTTCCCAGAGGAAAGGGGGAGGCTGAGGCCAGTGGAGGCTAGTTTTTGAAGGCTAATGGCTGCCACTTTCATCTCCATCACTCTCTCTAGCTCCCAGGGTTTTGCACAGCTGACACAATGGGAGAATAGCATAGAAAGGAGGGAAAGGTAGAGATGAAGGAAAGAGAGAAGAGGGTAGGAGAGAGAAGGTGAAGAGAGAAATTACAGAGACAGGGACAGAGAAATAAAGAAAAGGATGACGGATAGAGAGGGAGGGGTGGAAGTGAGCAAGATGATGGCAAGAGAGGGAGTGTTTGATAGAGGAAAAAGAGAGAGGGAGATGGAGAAAGAGAAGGAGTGGGAGCGAGAAAGAAGATAGATGGAAGGTGTCTGGTGTTATGTGGTGCTAGTTCGAATATTTTTTCCAGGAGTGTTTTTAGTTCCTAATACATTTAGATTTTCCGATTCTGGGTACATACAAGGGGATGACAACAGCATGTTTCTAGTGATGACTTACTAAGGCATTAAACTTATAAATATGTGCATATCTATCTTGAAGGCTGTGTGGAGAGGAGAAGGTAGACCCTAGACATTATAGCTGCACATGTACTAATCTCTATTAATTCACCACCAGTACAGAGTTAGTTACTAGTTTTTTTATATATCTACATACTGCACTTCTAACATTATAAATCTCGACACATAACGCAACTTACTATTAATCCATGTATTGGTACTCAAGTTACAGATGGCATGAGGATGTAAGGCTGAGTTGGCTTTGCTGGGATTCAGTGCTTTTGTAAAGTTTCCATGGCCATTATGCACAAAAAAAAATGGACCTGCCTGACAGGTACAAAAAGACAGTCATAATTGGAGTCCAGTTAACCCCTCACATCCCTGCTACATGGTGCAATGTAATCTGCTGCACTAATGCCAACTACACCCCTACTGGAGTGTAAATGATTAACCTGCAGATCTGTGGGTGGTGAACGTATAATTCCTTGAGTCATCCTGCTACCCACTTTTTTGTGGCTTTGAAGGCTTAAATGACAAATACACCACAAATATGAAAAACAAATACATTTTAACACCATATTCGATATAACTGCAGAATTATTTCTGTTAATTTGTTTAAGTTTGTGAAGAGATTCAACAGATACAATTTTTCACAGATCTGCACTGTGTTGGGATCACCATGCTACATGGCCCATTGCAATGATTATGCAGCCCTCATTATCAATTTTGTTCTAGGAATGTTCTTCATTAAAGAAATCGGGCTAACCCCATCTCTAGTCCTGTATTTCACAAACCTTTCTTACCTTGTATCTTCTCACAATAAAACCTGCAACAATAAAACAGATAGTGGAATACGTATATTGTACACATCCTCTTGGCCTGGCTCTCACGTAGGGGTGTGTGGCTTTGCTAATGTTGCTGTGCCTGCTGCCAATTCGATATACAAACCCTCACATTCTATATCATATACTAACCACCACACTCTAACACATAATACAATGATACATTTCTTCACTGTATTGCTTACATGATTTTCACTTGCGCCCAAGCATCATCTTGGGATTTCAGTCTCCCATACAATGTTGCTACAAAATCTAAGATCCAGACCTTGTTTCATCACCTCCCAAACAGCAAAATCATATAGGGGTTTGGTGGGGTCTGTTGGGGGGATAGCTACTGTAGAAGGGTGGAAGGGTTTTCGGGGTGGGACAGGAGAAAATAGCTACTGGAGTAGCACAATCTAGACTCCATTCTTTACACATCACAAGTGTGCAATCATATTCTCGTATTTGACATTATACTCACTGTGTGCCTTAAACATATTAACATGTGTGAAACATTTAAACTCATTAATGAAATGTAATCACTGTAGGAGTTAGAGATTAGTACACTAATGTTTGGATAAAGGTGTAATCATGACATTTCTTTATTCATTCACATTTACACGTACATTTCAAGTTACATTTTCCTATGTAAACATGTATACTTTTATTCATGTTTTGCATTTATTTTGAAAGTTACACTTGCACATGCATTCGTGTTCATAATAAATGCTAGTTTAACTTAGTTAAATGCATTTTAGTTGAGGCCTCCAATTTTGCATGCCAGCATGTTTTATTTTTTCTTTGCAGAAGCATTCTCATGATTCTTCTTAGCTAGAGAACGGAATATAGTTTCTATTAGTCTGTGGATAGTGAGGCTTGAAGAGGAAGAAATCTTGGCAAGGAGTGTAAAGACTTAACATGCAGAAGAAGCTGTCTATTCATCAAGTACCAGGACTGTGAGGTGTCAATCGTTGCAGTAACTGTCTCAGTTTCAATGTAATGGGATACATAAGTGATGTTAAAAATGCTCTTTCGAGTAATGAACTGGTTAGTTCCTGGTCGAGTGGGAAAAGATACAAATGTTGCTGATGCTTGTGTTGCTTTAACTGGTTTTCACACAGTTAGTAGCTAGGGGAGATTCCCATTGGACTCTAAGGGGTACAGACCTCTCAGCCTTTCCATTATTCTTAGCTTTATGCTGGACATTTATTTCCTTTTTCTAGACTTCTACAGAGGTCTATGCTATGCTGACATCATCTATTCTCCCTGATTAGAAACCTTGATGTAGAAGATCCTATCAATGACATGTTTAGAAGAGAAAGGGAAGTTTCTTTATGGAACACCTATTTGCTTTAATTTATTTCTTTATTTTTGAGGCTGTAATTAATCTGTATCTCACCTTGTTTTGCTGAACCAACTGAGACATTTCAGTTTGTCAGCTGTATTTCTGTACCTTTCGAACTTACTTTTGGTATGCATATATACTGGATTGATTAATATTCTGAAATAAACCCCTGTTACCAGCAATTGGTGATTCCTGGTCCTTATTGTGGAGTCACATAGGCTTTACATGACTAAAATGTATTATTGATGTTTACTCCCTTTCAATGCTCCATATCAACCAAGAAGGGTCCATACGACAAATGAGAAAAAATCATTGATAACTTTAACAAGAGATTGCTGTAAACCTCCCTGCATGCACTCACTACGGTGGCCGAGATGGCAGACATGAGTTGCTAAGCTCCACACCTGAAGCCCTGCATATCCATAGTAATCCTGATCGATGTGAACTCCACTTGGCCTAGAAGACACAGAAACAGGCTTTGGAGACTAAATTGATGGGATTACAGCCACAAAGGGAAAGTTAGTGGTCAGAGGGTGGGCCTGAGTGGCATAACAGCTGAGCAGTGGTGTTGTAGGCCTTCTGGCCTATGCAGTAGAAGACAGTGCCTCTTTGTGGTAAGTGGAGACTCTGGCCTGAGTCATCCCCACCATGAGACACAAACACACAAAGGGGGTGAGAGCAGATGCCAACAGGGTTTCATCAACTCCAAAGTGACCCTGGTGATGTGCTGCAGATAAACAGTGAAGACGGCCACCAGAGAGCTCTTCATACCCTGATGGTTCACTTACATAGTACCTGATGCAGAGAAGAAGCAGAACAAACTAAGCAGTACACCACCCTGATGAAGAAGTAAGATTTTACAAGTGGAGGGAAAGGGGACCCACCAGTAGAATACACAGTGAGGTTCATTGAATCCACTACAAACAAGGATCGCCACACATAAAGAATTCTTACTACCTTGTAGCAGAGGTCCCACATGGAAGGGTGAACTCGAACTGTATACAGTAAAAAAAAACAGGAGGTGAAACCACATGAAAATTTGATAGAACTGATGTGATTGATAGCGAGCACAGGGAGGGACTACACAGAATGGGGAACTGTAAGTACTGGCAGTGGGAGCCTTTCCCTCAACTGCCAACCAGAACTTTGGCAACCATGTCAGTAAAAGTAAAGGCTGCAGGATACGGGGCATGCTTTGTTTGAGAAAGGACAGTTGAGAATAGATGAACTGTAAATGTTGGTTTCTCGTACTGCTCCTTCTGCCAGTTCCATATGTTGTTACACTGTTGGAAGGGAAAAAGCAGACCAATGTAGAACAGGATGGTGAATGCATGCCAAGTGTAGTAGTGAACCTGCAAAAGGGAGTTTTCTATACAGATAAACCGCCTAACTAACACTAATGGACAGCTGAAACTCTGGCGCACCCACAGACAGCCACAATTTTATGAAGAAATCAATGACACCAAAATAACTCCCCAGTCACAGTTTACTCGTCGCTTACGGTTTTGGCCAACTGGAACTGCAGGATGGTCTTGATTTTTGTAGGTCCTGCTCTGACCAAGGTAAGGGTGGCCATTTCTGGTAGCCACAGTGCTGCTGACAATAGTACGTCAAAAGGCAGCCCGTGCCTTCCAGAAGGAGTCCCAAAGGAAAAACCCAAAGGGAAAAAACCTCTATGACTGTAACTCCCTGGAACAGAGAATAAGCACAAGAAAAAATGTAAGACTTCCAATAAAAAACAATAACTGGAAGAAACTGGAACGAGCAAAGGAAAAAAGGCTGGAAGAAAAAACAACCGGAGCATGATCACCACCAAAAGAAGTGTTGCAGCGCAAAGAGAACAAGAATACCACTCCTTAAATAACCCTAAACAGGAAGTGACATACAGGAAGTCAAAAAACGCCATGTTGGATTGAGAAAGGACTATAGGATGAAATAGATGAGGGCGCCATTTTAGAAAAGGAACCTAATGCATGCAGGGAAAGAGGTAGAAAGAAAGGCATGCTGGGAGAAAGAAGACTATGGCCCCTGTTTGGAAAAGCAAAGGAAATAAGGAAGTCCAAAGAAAAGTCAATCACCAGGTAAGTGAGGGGTGGGGGGGGTCCATTCCTAATCCCAAGGGCGTGCCACGCCCTGAACTCACCAAGACCTGATGCCCAATCTAGGGCCTTGTGCGAGATGAGGCCGAAAAAAGGGGTCGTGGTGAGCCCTGCGGCAAGGAAAATGAACAGCGGCCCCAACCGCGTTCCGAGCCAGTTTTCCTGCTCGGGGTGCGCCCGCCTGCGGCGCAACATCCCCTACCAGTGATGACATGCCAAAGCTCCCTTTGTGTTATGCTAATTGTCAACAACAGTGCACCTGAGCAATCTCCACACGTAGAGATACGGACTAGCTCTGAGAAACTTGATGCCAATGGTGAGGCAATAGGGAATATTAGAGAATCCATAGAGAGAAAAAAAAAAAAACTTTAGTGGCCTTAGATCTGGTGTCGCTCAAAGAAGACAAAAATAGGGTAAGAGAAAGGATGAATGAAAATGAATGGTCTTTCCAGAACCAACAACTGAAGACAATGAAGCTGCAGCACCTAGTGGAGGACCTAATGGACCAGATTCGATTATTGGAATGGACAGCTGCAAAAAATGGAGCGATGGGCAGATTGATGGGCATAACACAGCAACACAAACATTTTGGATGTACTAGAAGGAATGGTGAGCTGAAGTATGGACCAATTTCTAGAACAATGGATGACAAAGGATTCCCTTCCCTTTTGCAAATAGCTTACCACCGCAACTTGGGAGACTTAAAGTTTTCAATGTTTCGTGATTGGATTTCAGTCACAAAATTGATGCATCATACCAAATTGTTATTTTGAATGGATGACTGCAACATGCCCTTTCCAAACACTGAACTGGTATTTGGTCATCATCCCATATTAGAAGTCCTTAAATGGGATTTGTACGTTATAAAACACATGTTATGGTTTGCAACCTCCAAATCAGAGTGTTTGCAATAGAAAAAAATGATTTGTACTTCTGGCCCTGTGTTCGGATTTTTGAGCCACTAATTACAACAATAAAACATAAATGACATGTCTGAGTATCCAAAGTGGCATTATTAAAAAGCCAGGACCGACGATGTCAAGTATGACATGGGACCACTTAGTGGGTATGATACAGGCTCTCTTTCTTTCCCTGTCCTACCTCTTTCCACCAACATTCCTCGCAAGGCTCTCTGCCTTTCATTCCCTTGTCCAGCTGGACTGAACTTAACCCATGGCAACACCTGTGCTATCAAAATAATTATGTTGACATCCCATCACAACAAGTGCAAACTTTGAAAATATAATGGACATCATGGAAGTGACCTTAAAGGATCACCTTATTAGCTATAGATCATTGTCAAAATAAAAAAGTGTACATCTTTTAGTAGCAAATTATAGCATATATGTAGATGGAAAAGTAAATGTAGTAGAAACTTATTTTATGAAAGTAAAAGGACATCTCATGTAATCCCAGTAAAAGAGACAGTTAATTTTATGGTAATTTATTAATATTTGAATGCTTGGTTACTGGTTCTCAAAAAACATAGAAACAACTGATCATTCTCAATAGAGTATATCACAAGCATAGGCAAGGCCAGAAGGCCTGTCCAATACGTGAACTTGGCTGTTTATGGATTTTTGTGAGTATGTGTCATTGTAGTATTGTGGATGCATTACTGAGTAAATGAAGAATCAGTGATCAACTGTATGATGAGTGAATAAGCGCATGGAATGTTAGTGCTGGACTATCAAGATTGAGAACTGGTCAGGAGGAACGTTTTTAAATAATACAAATTAGTTCAATTGATATGTAGGGATAATGTGTAGGCCTCAAACAAAAAGCTGTATTTTAAATGCAAATGAGAGAACTAGGTTTTCACATTTATGTGTATTAAGTTAAGAAGGCTGTAGAATGCATTTTTCTCTTCTTTTACAAAACTCCGACTTAGGACAGGAATGTGAAATGATGCAAATGTGTTGAGAAATGTATGATTCAAGAGAAATTGTTCGATTTCATCCTTCTCATAGGCATAGTTTTCATAGAATATAATAATGTACTAAAATAGTTTAATTTCCATAGAAGTTTTCATATGAACAATAAGGTTGTTAGTTTAGATGGGTGAGAAATCCATTACCTAAATGAATTATGCAGAGCCTTAACTATGAACTGCAGTATTCTTATAGTAAGAGAACACTGGTAATCTTTCCCTGACTTAGCAAATGTTTCATAAAATGTTTCTTTATAAAAGTTTAATATCTATGAGCCATTGTCTCTAAAGTGCTGAGCTGGCACAAGCTTTCCTGTTCCCGTGTTAACATAGTGCACTGATTGGACAAGACAATTGAGAACTGCAACTAAGGGGCATATTTATACTCCGTTTGCGCCAAATTTGCGTCGTTTTTTTCGACACAAATTCGGCGCAAAACTAACGCCATATTTATACTTTGGCGTTAGACGCGTCTAGCGCCAAAGTATGAGTAAAGAGCGTCATTTTTTTGCGTGAACGCCTTCCTTGCGTTAATGAGATGCAAGGTAGGCGTTCCCGTCCAAAAAAATGACTGCGACGCAAATGCATCGTATTTATACTCCCGGGCAAAAATCACGCCCGGGAGTGGTCGGGGCAAAAAAACCCGCATTTGCGCCTCTTTTTAACGCCTGGGTCAGGGCAGGCGTTAAGGGACCTGTGGGCTCAAAATGAGCCCACAGCTGCCCTCCCATGCCCCCAGGGACCCCCCCTGCCACCCTTGCCCACCCCAGGAGGACACCTAAGGATGGAGGGACCCACCCCAGGGACATTCAGGTAAGTTCAGGTAAGTATAAATTTGTTTTTTTTAAATATATTTGTTTGGCACAGGGGGGCCTGATTTGTGCCCCCCTACATGCCACAATGCCCAATGACCATGCCCAGGGGACATAAGTCCCCTGGGCATGGCCATTGGGCAAGGGGGCATGACTCCTGTCTTTACTAAGACAGGAGTCATGTAAATGGCGTCTGGGCGTCGTTAAAAATGGCGCAAATCGGGTGGAGGCGATTTTTTAGCGTCAACCTGACTTGCACCATTTTTAAGACGCCCTAACGCCATTTTTCCCTACGCCGGCGCTGCCTGGTGTACGTGTTTTTTTTCCACGCACACCAGGCAGCGCCGGTCTGCTTGCGCCGGCTAACGCCATTCAAGAAATACTGCGCCCGCATGGCGCTTCAGAATGGCGTTAGCCGGCGCAAAAATTTTTTACGCTAAACTGCGTTAGCGCAGTTTAGCGTCAAAAAGTATAAATACGGGCCTAAATGTTTCAACTGTTCATATGAAGACTTTATAAAAATGTGTGTTCCTAGAGTAGGACAGATTATTCTGATCCAGACTCTTTGTTGACTTTCTAGACCACTCTGCAGAGCCCTTTGCAGACACCTCTCAGATTTATTCTGAGAGACGCTTTTACTTCCCTTGCCTGAATCTAGGCTGCTTCGAGATTCTACTGAGTTGCTTGAACCTCTCTTTATGAGGAGGTCTGCTTCATGATTTGAGATTTTATGTTAAAAGCTTCATGCTTTCACCACTAGAATTTAGAGCTCTTTATGGGTTATGACAGATGCTTTTCTCTTATTCCACATTGCTTAGAATATGGTTTAATGCAATTGCTCGTTTATTGATCATTTATGATTACTCTGATTGACTGAATTGAACAGAAGAGATTTAATATTGATTCTGCTGATTAAGATTTAAAACCTTTGGGACTTGAAACTCACACCAACTCTCATCATTGACTGTTAAAAGAATAATATTGAAATTATGACAAATACATTGATTTGATTTGCAGCTCCTGGTTACTTTTATCTACAAGCAAGGTCCGTCACTTGGGCCCATATGAGAAAGTGGGGAATTTTTGTCCAGATGAATTGGTAAGATTGATACCCTGAACCAAATATTTAACTAAAGTCCCTGCTCCACAAAGTTGGTAGCAAGAGGACAGTTTATATAATGATAAAGAGGAGCTGTAGTAATTACATTTTGCCCCAATATTGATAGATACTCATGTCCCATTTGCCCAAAGCCCGAGCTTGAAGATTGATGGAGTGCGGATTTTTAAGGTGGTTGCTGAATTGGAGGTGTGAGTATCAATAGGGATATGTGTCAAAATTGTCATTGATTATTGATTATTGTGGTTGTTCATTGGTATTCATCCATGAATGATACCAAGTAGCTCTGAGAAAATTAATTATTGAAGCTTATGAATTGCTGATGCTTATGCGCTTTTGTCGAAGAAGATATAGAGATTGTCAGACTAAGAAGTAGTCCAAGATCCCGGGATAAACATATTAATAAAGAGTAGATTTCCTGTTTTTCTTGTCTACTGATGATTTTCGTTGGGGATCGTGAGACGCAGTTGCCCGTTTGTTGTGATTGCACTAATATTGATCATTGTTAGTGGAACTTGATGCACAAAAGTGACTCTGCATTAATTTAGGTGATTTCCCGCTTTTCGAGATTGCATTGGTGTGCATCAAAAACTCTTTTTGATTGAGAAGTGGTAGGGTGTAAAAACCTGAACATTACGATTGCTGAATTGTTCTTTTTATTTTCTAGTGAAGGGGTAGGCAAAGACTTTTAGTTTATGTTGCATTGAATAGTAGAATCATAGCTTTGTGTGAATATGAAGGAATTGTAAAGTGGGGTGAGCCACTGCAGGGAGCAGGTTGTCGCTTCATATTGTGCAGCGCTGGTATTGGTCGGTTGGTGTGAAACACCGTGGTGTGATTGGTCGAGCTGTGCAAAGAGCTGTGCAGTGATTGGTTTGCTGGTTTACAGAGCCACACTGAGATTGGGAGACGGGCTTACTGAAAATTGACATATACGGAAAAGAACCAAAACATTGAAGATTTATATTTCATTGTTTGCTATTTGTTGATTTAAATTCAAAATCATGGAATTTTATTAGACGTTTTATGAGAGATGATGTGACTATTGCAGTACTGGAGGGTGAAAAGGCACCTCCTGAGGGTACGTCTCCATATCATGTGATGTCTGAGGAAGGGTTACACCCTGTGTATGTCTTCACCAGTGGTGGAAGAGCGCTGAGAAAGAGGGTCCATTAAGCTTTCCTAGATGGGGTACATTTAATTTGAGAATTATAGACAGGTTAAGGCAAACATTTTGTGACATTAAGCCTCTTCCTAAACCTACACAATTTGAAGCACAATGTGCCTGGGAGAAGATGGCTGTAGAGAAAAATACCAAAGACAAACAAAAAGAGCTATGAGAAATTACACAGATGCAATTTGGGATGACCAAAGGTGGAGAAAGAATATAGTGGAAGGAATTCGATTATACTCTGCAATTACACATACGAAAATGAGCAAATTGAAATACATGAAAAACTCAAAAAGAAAAAGATTAAAGGGGAAAAGGGGACAATAGATTAAACAAAACCAGGTACTGATTCAAGAGATTATGGGGGTCATTCTGACCCCGGCGGTCATGGACCGCCGGGGCCAGGGTTGGCGGGAGCACCACCAACAGGCTGGCGGTGCCCCGCAGGGCATTCTGACCGCGGCGGTTTGGCCGCGGTCAGATGTGGAAAACCGGCGGTCTCCCGCCGGTTTTCCGCTGCCCAAATGAATCCTCTATGGCGGCGCAGCTCGCTGCGCCGCCATGGAGGATTCTGACACCCCATACCGCCATCCTGTTCCTGGCGGTTCGCCCGCCAGAAACAGGATGGCGGTATGGGGTGTCGTGGGGCCCCTGGAGGCCCCTGCAGTGCCCATGCCAATGGCATGGGCACTGCAGGGGCCCCCGTAAGAGGGCCCCACTTTGTATTTCAGTGTCTGCTTTGCAGACACTGAAATACGCGACGGGTGCCACTGCACCCGTCGCACCTTCCCACTCCGCCGGCTCCATTCAGAGCCGGCGTCCTCGTGGGAAGGTTGTTTTCCACTGGGCTGGCGGGCGGCCTTTTGGCGGTCGCCCGCCAGCCCAGTGGAAAACCCAGAATCACCGCAGTGGTCTGACGACCGCGGTGCGGTGTTCTGGCGGGGGTACTTTGGCGGGCGGCCTCCGCCGCCCGCCAAGGTAAGAATCACCCCCTATATTTTGGACAAGTTATTGGCGGCACGTCCACCACCTTTTGTGGGTGATGTGACAAATACTGATGGGAGAACAACTAATAATATGACAGTGGCTTCAGCCCCTGTTGATCCAAATGCATATCAAATTGATAGACCATTGCCAATGACTCCTCCCGTCATAGCACACCCTGATGTAGCACAACTAGTGATGACAGCCTGTTATAACACAGCCTGTTGTACAACTCGTGATACCTAATAATGTGCCTGCCCAAATTGAGATTGTAGAGGCAGTGATGCCTACAGGTGTTACTGCTTCTATTGTGAATATACCAGCACCCGTTTCTAGGGTTATCACAGCACAGACAGTAGAGATGTGTACACCAAATGATCTGATTGATATTGTCCTAATGCAGTAGATCAAGAAGCTGTAGAAAGAGCACCTGATACAGGGATTATTCTGACTTTGCAGAATTCACAGCTTATTATATGGACAGCACCACAGTCTGTTCAATCACTAGGGGAAGGAAGGAGAATTGCCTTTAGGGCACATTATTGAATTAATGAAATGTGTTGCAGATGGAGTGAGTTTGAGAAATTAGAAAGCAAATGTGAAAAGCATCATGAAAGGAAAAAGGAACCAACAGAGATGACTGAAGTAAAGAGAACGCCACCTCTTGGTCCCCCAGATGATAGAGAGGCTTTGGCTTGTCTATTAAGAAAAATACCAGGTGGAGGGTATGTTCATGTACCTTGGAGTAGTGGAGATCTTGCAGCATTTGCAAACAATTTCCCCAAGCTGAGAGAAACCCCATGCAGCTGTACACGCTGAAAGATTTGTGAAGATTTAGAAAGTGTTGTGGACTGAGCCACCAAGAGATTCTTCCATTAATGCACCATCTCCTACAGTGATGGATAAATACAATGGGGTGATTGTTTTCCTGAAAGGCAGAGTTCCTCCAAAGGATTTGGATTATGTGAGACTGAACAGGATTCAATAGGAAGTGAAAGAGTCTATTCATGAGTATTATGAGAAGTTATTGAAAGCATTTCAGCAGCACACAGGTCAAATGCATTTTGAGCCGAATGATATGGGATGCTTTATTTAGTAGTTTCTTCTCGGGTTGAGACCAGAGATTAATCAGCATACACAGCATATACAACAGAATGTTTTTTGGCTGACAAATGCATTGGATGAGATCTTGAAGTACTGTAGTGATGAACAGGAGATGAAGCAGAAAAATCTTAAGGAAAAATTAATGTTGGCACATAACAAAATGGCTTAGAAAGATATTCAGAATCAGACTTTTGCAGGGGATGTAGTGCAATTCAAGGTGTCGGTTTTCAGAATGGTATGCAAGGACCTGGTTTTAAGGTGAATTGCAAAGTGTTTCATGAGGTCTTGTTTGCTTCACAAGGTAGAGGTTGAGGATTGGTCTGAACACTGGTGTGGCTGTTGCAACATTGAAGAAAATGACTCCTTGTCACCTCTGAAACAAGTTTGGGCATTGTAAGAGGGAATATGTGCTTGATCCAGATAGAATAAATGCTAATAATCAAATACAAGGAGGAAATCAGATGCAAATGCAAAATTGCCTATTCAGCAAATGTCAAGTTCAAATGATGCAGGTCCTCCGAGCTCCTATGGCTAAACAGGATGTGGGTAATCCTAAAATGAATATAAATCAGTTGCCCGAGTGAATAAACATTCATTTCAGACCCAGAGTTAAAATATACTTCAACAGTTTCCCATGCTGGACAGTGAGAACTTTGACTCTGATACGTCACAATGATGGTGATTGAGAAAGGAGACAGATTGCATGCTTGGCGCAGTCTTAGAGGTGGACCACAGTGGTCTGTTTATAGAAGGGAAGATAAATGACCAAGTTTAATTTCTTATTGACAATATAGCTACCTGTTCCATTGTAAGAACAGTGGAAGTCCCAGACCTACCCCTCTCAGGATAGAAGATCCAAGTTATAGGAGTTACAAATGAACAGATTACAAACACAGTTTCAAGAGAAGTCACTGTAAAATAGGCTACTTTTCAGGAAAATCACCTGTTTCTGGTTTGTGATTCAAGTTCTGTAAACCTGCTAGGACATGATTTATTTTTTTAAATAAATTGCACAATCTATTGCACTCCTAACAGAGTAGAATTCCAAACTCATGATGGGCATGTTGAGTTTACGTTAGCTCAACAAGATTCTGTAGGGCTTTACCAAATGGGAACTGTAGAGGAAGTGCCCCCTGACTGTGTATCCAGAAGTGTGGGATTTCACAGGAAAAGGCATTGGACTAATCAAAGGTGTAGAACCAGTCCATACTATAATCAAGCGAATGCAATTTACTTGACAACACCATTTTACCATGTGATCCCAGAGATACTGGCAGGAATAACACCAGTGATCGAAGGCATGTTGAAGAAAGGGCTCTTGAGGGAAATAGCTGGGAGTCCTTGTAACTGACCAAATATGAGCTTACAGAAGTCCAATGGAAAGTTTAAAATAGTTCAGGCTTTTAGAATCCCAAGTGGTAATCCCGTGTTGTCCCATGGTACTGAATCCAGCAAACATACTTTATCGAATTCCATGAACAATAGAATGGTTTACTGTTGTGGCCCATTGTCAGGCTTTCTTTTCTATTCCATTGCATTAGGATAGCCAATTCCTGTTCTCATTTGTGTCTCGGGAGAGAGTTTTGGCATGGTGCTGAATCCCACAAGATTATTCTGAGAGCCCTTCAGTCTTTAATCAGATTCTAAATAAAAATCTGGAAGCATTGCAGACGCCTTGTATTTCAGTCCTTGTGAAATACATTGATGACCTGTTTGCAGCACCAGGTACAAGAGAAGCTTGTAAACAGGATACCACTCCTCTCCTAACTCACCTAGCTGAGAATGTTTATAACGTGTCCCAGAGTAAACTGCAGTACTGTCAAGAAGAAGTCCAATAATTGAGACATATGATTGAAAAAGGAACTAGAAAAGTGCCACAAAAAAGAGTGAAGGTTATTCTACGCATGGGTCCTCTGAAAACGCAAAGACAAGTCAGTATGTTTCTGGGAAGTTTTGGCTACTGTAGACATGACTACCTAACTTTTCCCTAGTGGCTAAGCCTTTAATGAGGCTGGCAAACAGAGATGTGCCTGATCCGCTTTTATAGGACAATAAATGCATAAAAGCTTTCCTAAAACAGAGAATGTATGTTATTTTGTTTATTTTGTGTATGTGCCGTGCCCCAGCACTAGGAAAGCCAGATTATATCTAGAGTTTGACAATGTTTTGCAGTGAGAGGGAGGGCTGCACTCTCTCATTGCTTACTCAGTTACACGGTGGGGCAAAAAGGTCTGTGGCCTATTTTTCAATTACCCTTGACATGTCACCACAGGGCTGCCTGGTTGTCTAAAATCAGTAGCAGCTGTGAGCATCTGTCTTGAGAGGTGTGAAAGTATTATTATGGGACATCCTTTATGCTATGGTCCCTCATTCGTGTGAGGTTTTGCTTACCAGAGTCAAAACCCAGTAAATGACTAATTCCAAAGTAACTAAATATGAGCAGCAAATTATTACATCCAACAATGTAAATCTTAAAAGGTACCAGGTTTTGAACCCCAGGACCCTGCTCCCCTTACCTGAAAGTGATGTATCTGAACACGACTGTCTTGATGTCACTGATGTATGCACCAAGCCAAGGCACAACATAAAAGATGAGCCTTTAATTAGGCCTGATTCTGTATTTTTTGTTGATGGCTCATGCTTGAGAACATGATGGTTTGCTGAGAGCAGCTCACACTGTCTGCACAGTCCAAGACATTGTGGAAGCCTCCTGGCTTCAAGGTGTTACCTCAGCGCATGTTGCAGAATTAATCTCTTTTACCAGAGCTTGCAGTTTAACAGCCCAAATTAAAATGAGAGTGATTATCCTTACAGATAGTCAGTATGACTTTGGTGTGGTCCATGACTTCAGTCAGTTATTGTCACAAAGAGGTTTCATAACATCTTCCAATTCACCGATTAGGAAGGGTGAAAATGTGAGAAGATTGTGCACCATCCTGTCCAGGGCTCTTGTGCACTGGCCTGCCCTGTGTGCAGTGCACCCGGGCACACGGGGCAGGCCAGTGCACAAGAGGCCTGAAACAGCAGTTTTCACTGCCTGTGACCCTCTCCTGCATGCAAATGATCTCGGAAGTGCTAAGCAGGGTTGGGCGTGGCTAACCAGGCCCGAACCTGCTTAGCGCTTCTGAGATTGGGTGCATTCAGAACAGGCTGCCACTAGGGCAGGTTGTAAATCAACTCTGCAGAATTCTGCCAAGTGGAACTCTGTAAGTTTCACCCAGGTCTAGAGCTGACATACCATCACAGTCCACTTTTAAATGTTATTTCATGCAGTATTTCACTTAGTTTAGTTTATAGGCAATGACACTTTGAATATTATTATTCTAACTTTGACATGATTCTTTCAAAAGTACCTATACTAAAAAGCATGAATTTTCATCCACAGGCAAAAGAAATTGAGATAGCTTGGCATTATTTTAGACATTTTCTTCTTGTAGACCAGTGCTTAATTTGTGCTTGGTGTTTCAGGTGCGGAGCACCGCCACTTATTTTTGAGGGCCGGCACTTATTTTTCTGCTTCTAGCATTTACTGCAGGCAAAAGTCACATATGGGAATGATGGAGGAAGAGAAAAAAGAAAAAGGGTCACAATGGAAGAGGGCAGAAAGCTAAAGGAATGACCTCAAGGGACAGGGAGTGGCTGTAAATGGATTAAAGAGGCCCGAGAAGGCTTCAGGATTAGGCTGCCTCAGTATTCTGTGTTCGCACATTTAATTGCAGCAGTAGCGTGTTTAAGAGGAGAGCTTTGGGCACAGGCACATTTTTATTTACAAATACTGCTATAGACACTGTTAAAGCATATGAAAATAACCTAACTTGGTAATGGGTCCACTAGAGAAAACTTTTATCATGATGTTAGAGGAAAGTAGAACACAATTTGCATGCTGTACTAATAAAAATGAGGATGTTTTCAAGATTTTTGGGAAAAAGGACGAAGATGACTAGAGAAGAAAAATGTTTTATCCAAAACTAAAGATAGAGAAGAGACAAAAGGGGAAGGTATGTGTTTTTAGAAGAGGAATTCAAAATTGAAAGGAATCTGTAGGGCATACTACTTGTGAGCACACATTTTAATTATAATGAGGTTCTTAGCAAATTTTATAGGAAGATGATCCAACTATACCTGAAGTTTATTTTATTTGTGAAGATAATTCATATTTCAAATAACCTACAGAGTGGGAAGGTATTTGCTAATTAGATTTGTGATTTCTAAAGATGTACCATGTACAGAGTGTAGATGATTTGACAAATACACCTGCACACAGGCACACATGTAGTATTAGTGAAGGGACACAATAAGTGGGAGATGTATTTGGAGCAATTATTTTAGCAGTTGGAGTGATACTAAAAGTTGAACGGATTAGAAAACTTTCAAAAGTAGTGGACAAGCCAGCAACTAGCACATCTGGAGCTTTACTAGTCGAAAACACAGAGCTAGTAGCAATTACATCAATGGTTTTACAAAATAGGCATGCTTTAGACATTTTAGTCACAGAAAAAGGCAGAGTCTGCAAGATATTAAAAATTTAACATTGTTGTACAGATATTTTTGATAAGGGTGCGAAAATCATAGGATATTTAAAGAACATTTCTGACATAAAATGCTATTTGGAACCATTAGAAACCACTAGCATTGTAAAAAGTTTCACAAAGGGAGTTTCTGCAATAGGCAATTGGATTGCAACAGCAGAAGGAGGAAACCTCAAAGCTATATTAGTACCCATATTAATTGTACTTGTCTGTTTCAGGACTTCATTAGGAGTATACAAGCTATCAAAACAAATGAAGAAAGATTTTGAATTAAGTGATTGAGTTGGAAATAATACAATACAGTTAAAAAAAGGAAAATATTTAAAAAAGAAGAAAAGACTCAACTGAAGATGAAAGTGAATTCTGATACCATCTGTGAATGATTTTTATGATAGTTAGAACCCATTCAGAGGGAAGAGGTTGCAGGAGCATTTCAAATAATAAAAAACATGCAAATCATATGTAGACCTAATGTGTACGCATCAAATGAAAATCTGTATTTTAAACGCATGTGAGAGCCCTAGTCTTTCACATTTATGTGTGTTAACTTAGAAAGTTTGTAGAATATATTTTCTATTCTTTTACAAATCCCTGACCTAGGTCAGGAGTGTGACTTTCAATGACGCAAATGTTCTGAAAAATATATGATTCAATAGAAATTGTTAGATTTCAGTCTTCCCAAAAGCATAGTTTTCAGTGAGTATAATAAAATATTAAAATATTGACTTTAATTTCCATGGAATGTTTCACATGAACAATAAGGTTGTTAATTTAAATGGGTCAGAAACCCATTACCTAATTGAATGATGCAGAGGCTCAACCATGAACTATAGTTGTGTTATAGTAAGTGAATGCTTGGAATCTTTCCCTGTCTTATCAAATGTTTCATTAAATGTTTCTTTTTAAAGATGTAATATCTATGAGCCATTGTTTTTAGACTGCTTAGCAGACTGAGGCTTTTCTGTTCTCATGTTGACACCTTGCACTGATTGGACAAGACAACTGAGAACTGAAACTAAGGCCCTCATTATGAACACGGCGGTAAACACCACACCGCTGGCGGTGGCGGTAACAACCGCCAACAGAAGTGCTGTCTGAACTGCCAAATAATGAACCAACCGAAACACAGGCATCCTGAAAACCACTCACTGCCAGCAGAGGAGTGCCGACAATGATGGCAGAGCCCGCCCACAGGCTGACAGAAAGGCTCTACGAGCCCATCAAAAAATGAAGCACTAGACCGCCGTCAGTTCCGGGGTGGAAACCACTGCCATGCAAAGTCAGGCGGAAATGAACCAAATATGAGGAAACACTCACCGGATGCTCACACAACACACCGAAGCAGACATGGAGAGAGAGTTGCAGATCATGCCAGCCCTGCTCCTTGCCATATACCTCCACGACCGAGACCGCCGACGAAGACAGTAAGTACCGCAACCTTCTAAACAAGGGAAGAAAGGGCACAGTTACATACCCTGCAACGCCATCCACCCTGCAAGGCTCCCACAACCCTTCACAGCAGCACAAGTCATACACCCCACAGCAAAAGGGTACTGACCCGACACAAGGCAAATCCAACCTGCCCAAAGTACATACATGTGCCCAACAACCCCAAACAATGAAACGAGAGACCACGGATCCAGAGTGTACCTCGAAGAACACAAGCCACACATTAACCTTTATTCTGCTCACTGAGCAACAGAAGTGCATAGAAGGGCAATGGCCAGTCCATAGTTAAAGAAGTCCGATGGGCCACAATGGCCCTAACTTGACTCCCACAAGTGTAACGGCACTCCACCTCATAGGGGCAACAATGGGGCATCCAGGTACCTCAGGGAACAAGGGCAGTGGGTGGTGGTGGTGGGGATTTACGACTGGGGGGGGGCTTAGATTTCTGTTTGGAAGGTGGAAGGGGCTTAGGTTTTGTCACAGCAGCTGCTGGAGTGGACTTGGCCTGGGGTGCGGCAGATGTTCCTGGGCCAGCCCAGAATCTCTTCCTCACAGGGGAGGTAGCACAGGAATGGGAAGGGCGGACGGGGCGGGCTGTGACGTGGGAGGAGTAGACAGGGCAAGCAGGTGAGCATGTTCAGGGACGAGACGGGGTGGCCCAGTGGGTTCAAATAGGTCAACACAGGATGGGAAAAGTTTCTTAGGTGCAATTGGGGTGGACCTGGAGGAAGGCGTGGGAGTGGAGGTAGAGGGATGGGTGGGTGTTTTGGTGCATTTGAGTGTTTTTGGAGGGAGGGGGTGGACACAGTGGGACAAGACAGGCTGCCAGTGTAAATGGATGTTGTCTGGGTGTCTGCATGTGTCAACTAAAGTCGTTGTGGTGAGTACAGGTGTGGTGTCTGGGGTGCATGAATGGATGTGTGCTATTGTGGTGACTGCTGGAATAGTGTCATCAACATTGAATGAGGGTGCAGTGCCTGTGGGTGTCCATGTGCAGGGGACAGACAGGGAGGCGGAAAAGGTGGACACACTGGGGGAAGTGGATTTTGGAGTGTGTGCATGTGTATGTTGGCTGTGTGTATGCTTGTGGTGGGAGGTGTGATGCTTGTGTTTTGAAGTGTGCTTCTTGTGTGTTGAGGTGTGTGCCTGCGTGACAGATGTGTGCTTTGTACGGGTGAAGGGAGTGGGGTGCTGGAAGGGGAAGAGGTGGTTGAAGGAGGGACGGAACGACCAGGGACACTGGCTGTTGTCCAGGAGGAGGCCAGAGCCTGAAAAGATCTTTGTAGGCCACACACGGCACCGTGAATGCCATCCAGATAGGCATTGGTCTGCTGCACCTCTGATGCTAGCCCCTGGATGGCATTGACAATGGTTGTCTGCCCTACAGAGATGGTTCTCAGGAGGTCAATAACCTCCCCCGTGAGGGCAGCAGGGCTGACTGGGGCAGGGGAAGAGGTACTTGGGGCGAAGGAGACGCCCACCCTTCTGGGTGAGCAGGCACGGGCAACTTGGTAGGGACTAACTGGGAGGGCGGTGATGGTATGGAGGGTGGCAGAAGATGACACAGTAGGTGGGCCCACTAGGGTCTGCCACCACTAGGGAGCTCCCATCGGAGGAGGTATCGGAGTCACTACCTCCAGTGGTAGTTGCCTCCCCATGGTACTCCCCTCGCCCTCTAACCCACTGGTCCCCTTGGCGTCGGACGACTCTGCCTCCGAGGATCCGTGGGACGATGCCCCCCCATATGCCGGTACCTCGGCTCGCTCGCCAGATGATGCTGATGTACACAGACAACACAAGAGAACAGGGATGGGGAGACAAAACAGGAGAGACACTTTTAAATAGCTGAATGGAGGTACATTAGTGGTTCACACATACACCCACCCCGAAAATATTCCACCAGGCAGCACCTACTGCTATACACATGGCTATGCCCCTGACAAGTGGCCAGAACCCTGCTCTACAGCCATTCCCCAATGAACTTAAGGATCTGACGTACTGCAACCTGACCCAAACACCCCTACTCCCCATGGGGGCCATTATGCCACTAGACAGCATAAATATGAACGCACACACACACATCCATCTAGGAGCGAAAATATGGTATATGTACTCACCCCCTTGTGACTGCTGTGCAGCCTTCAATCGCCCATCCGGGTCTGGGTATGCCACCGCGAGGATGCGTTGCATAAGGAGGGTCAGTGACCGACGGGCACCCCTTCCTCGTTGGGAGAACTTTCCCAGTTGGACCTCACAGATCCTCCTCACCCAGCGCTGCAGGTCCTCCTACTTCTTCCGCTGGTTGTAGACCCCGAGGGTCCGCACCTCTTTGGTGATGGCATGTCAATGTCCCCTCTTCTGGTGGGCGCTTACCTATAAGGGATACACAGAATAGTAACACCGAGGTCAGAGAATGGCTAATCATATACAGCTGGCTATACTTCCACTATGGAATGGACATTTAAAACAGCCTAACAGCACACACACACACATAGCATGTCAGGAACCCTGGACCACACAGTGTCACAAGTGCACACATGTATGCCGCCAACAACCACCATTACACACATCCATGCACCCCAGTCCTCCTACTCACCTGTACCTCTGGCCGAATGTAGAGCTTGGCGTACAGGGGCATGACCCCGTCCGCAAGCTTCTCCAATTCCTCATTGGTGAAGGCGGGGGCCCTTTCCCCTGCAACACGTGCCATTTCCATGACCAGGTGCAGGACACAGCAGTACACTCAGTAGAGTACCTGCATGCATGAGATCAGGGAGTCAAGTGAAGTTGGGGTGATGAGTTAGTGTACGCACCGCAGCGGTGTGCACCGTCACCGGCGGCGGCAATCATGATACGCTAACAATGGCCATTGGCAACCATGTTAACTAATAAATTTGCGCACAGCGGTAAACACTGCCTTACGGTATTACATCAACTTCTAGCAGTATGAGGTCACTTCCACCATGACACTTCTGGATTACAGGGGGAAAACATTTTGGTCTTAAGTACGCCGTTGTAAAACCCTCATCAGCACAATGTGAGGCCCTATTGTCCCCTAAACACCCATAGGCTTGAAACAATATACATTACCTAACCGGACCAGTCCTGATATTACATTGTGGTCATGTTCTTCCTTGGTGATGGCATGTCAATGTCTCCTCTTCTGGCGAGCGCTTACCTATAAGGGACACACAGAAAAGTAACACTGAGGTCAGACAATGGCTAATCATATACAGCTGGCTATACGTCAACTATGGGATGGACATTTAAAACAGCCTAACAGCACACACACTCGTAGCATGTCAGGAACCCTGGACTACACAGTGTCACAAGTGCACACATGTATGCAGCCAACATCCACCATTACACACATCCATGCACCCCAATCCTCCTACTCACCTGTACCTCTGGCCGACTGTAGAGCTTGGCGTACAGGGGCAGGACCCCATCCACAAGCTTCTCCAATTCCTCATTGGTGAAGGCGGGGGACCTTTCCCCTGCAACACGTGCCATTTCCATGACCAGAGGCAGGACACAGCAGTACACTCAGTGGAGTACCTGCATGCACGAGATCAGGGAGTCAAGTAAAGTTGGGGTGATGAGTTTGTGTACGCACCGCAGCGGTGTGCACCGTCACCACCGGTGGCAATCATGATACGATAACAATGGCCATTGACAACCATGTTTACTAATGAATTTGCGCACGGCGGTGAACTCCGCCTTACGGTATTACGTCAACCGCTAGCAGTATGAGGTCACTTCCACCATGACACTTCTGGATTACAGGGGGCAAACATTTTGGTCTTAAGTACACCGTTGTAAAACCTCATCAGCGCAATGTGAGGCCCTATTGTCCCCTAAACACCAATAGGCTTGAAACAATATACATTACCAAACCGGACCAGTCCTGATATTACATTGTGGTCATGTTGCTGTAATGTCACACACACTAAGCATTTGTTTTGTCGATAATCATGCCGGCAGTGCTGAATGAGAAACAATGTTGGCAGATGTATGTGTGTACCTCACACGTGTTTTCAACTCCTCCTTGGTACAGACCCCTGTGGTGTGGGAGGGCCCCATTGGTGTACAGACCACTTGTTGATTTGCGGACCATGGTGGAGCGTCACATTATTATCAATTACAGACTCACTGGTGCTACTATTGATGAACTTTGTGCATTACTGGATCGAGCACTGCAACCGGCTAATTGTAATCAGCAAGCCATCCCTACTGAAGTGCAGGTGCTCTCTGCACTACATTTCCTGGCCACGGGCTCATTTCAAGTGATAGTGGGCATGGGTGCAGGTTTTTCACAGCCATTGTTTAGCATTATACTGTCCAGATTCCTGATTGCATTTGTACATTACCTGCAGTCCTATGTGAGGTTTCCCCAAAGTGCTGACCTCCCTGCCATCAAGTCGGACTTCTATGCCTCTGACAACATACCCCATATGATAGGTGCCATCGATGGCACCCACATAGCTATTATCCTCCCAAGAGTCAGTGAACAGGTATACAGAAACAGAACTTTCATTCCATGAACATTCAATTGATGTGTACTGCAGACCAGTACATCTCACATGTGACTGCCATGTTCCCTAGATCAGTCCATGATTCCTTTGTGCTGAGGAACAGTAGTGTGCCACACAAGATGGAACAACTACAAGGGGACAGAGGATGGATCATAGGTAGGTGTTTCTGACACTTATTGCCACATAGCAGACAGCCAGGCTCTCTGCCACTGAGGGCTGTCAATGACAGTCCTATTTTGCACCATTTTCTAGGTGATTCTGGCTATCCCAACCTGCGTTGGCTCCTGACACCAGTGAGGAATCCTGGAACAGATGCAGAGAGGAATTACATTGAGGCCCATAAATGTACTAGGAAGGTGATAGAGCTCACAATAGGTCTCCTGGTGCCTAGATTTCATTGACTACATATCTCTGACGGTTCCCTGGCCTATGGGCCTGAAAAGGTGTGTAGAATAGTGGTGGCCTGCTGCATGCTGCACAACGTGGTTATGAGAAAGTCTATCACCCTCTTGGAGGAGGAGGGTGCTGAATATCCAGACCAGCTTCCTCAGAGAGAGGATGTGAGAGATGGTGATGATGAGGAGGGGGAGGGGGAAGATGTAAATTCCAGGACCAACTGATACAACTCTACTTCCAGTAACTCTGTGGGACAATTGGATGAGATTGCTGTCTGTGCAGCACACTGTCAGTGTGCCTTGTCATCTAGTGCGGTGTTGGGTCAATACTCATTGCCACTGTGACTAGGTCTGCACAGGACAGGTTACATTATAGTATAATAGTTCGACACATCTGTAGGCACAACAACATGTAATGTGTGTGGTGTATTTCCTGCTACTCAGATAATAAAAAATTAGTTATCATACAGTTGCATCCATGCTTCACTTCGTTTCTACATAATGACAGGGGACATTGCAACAGGTGAACTGGTGTTTTATTTGGTGCAGGGGTTACATTGTGCAGATTACAGTGATGGGAGTGGGCTACTGGTGGTTGTACAATATGGCAACATGGTTGCAGCATTTGTTGGCAGTAGTGGTAGGTCCATCTATGTTTACAGGAGTTTGTTGTAGTTTTCAAATGGTTTGGTCATTGATTCAGTGAGACACTTGCAGGACAGTTCTTGCCAGAGTCACTTCTTTGAGGGGGCCTTGGTCTTGGCAGGTGTTCCAGTGCCATATCTGGGCCTGAGGGTCCATTTAGGTGCCTGGTGTTGGGCTGTACTGGTTGAGATGGATGTCCCCTGTGTGTCCTGAGTGGGTGGAACATGTGCAGTTGCTGCTGATGCTGTTGTTGTCCGGTCTGTAGCCTGGCCTGTAGTAGAGGCTTCCTGGTCTGTGTGGGCCTCAGGCTGTGTTGGGACAAGGTGCAGCAGCGCACCTGCTATGCTGGCCATTGTGGCATTGTGCAGTTTCCACTGCCACATGACCTCTTGGTGGTGTGATAGCTGCATCCTTTGACTCTGCTCCAAGGTGGATACTATCTGGTCCAATCTGTCCTGGGTATGGTGACATGCTCCCAGGACCTCAGAGATCACATCCTGGGATGCAGCATCCATCCTGTGGCCTCCCCCCTGGGCCACTGATGCCCTCCCACTGGGCCTAGCCCCCTGCGCCTGTGTCCCCTGCACAGGTCTGGCGGTACCACTTGTACTGGGGCCATCATCTTCCTGCCTGTTGGTAGGGGGTGACTGTGGACTCTGTCCATGTGTTCCACCAGTCTGTGGCCTCGATACACAGGTGTGGGGACAGTTGCCCTGGGGTGATGTTGTTGGTTGGGTGGCAGGGGTGTCAGTGATATCCTGGGTAGGGCTGCTGGATAGTGACAGTCCAGGACTGTGTGAGGGGCCAGGGTGATTGTCAATGTCCAGGGTTCCATCCTCAGTGTCCTGGGAGGTGCCTCTGTCTCCCTGTGGGGCACTACCACTCCTTGTCCTGTCCATCAGGGTGGCATGGGTGGAGGTGCCTGTTGGGGGGAATGGACATGTCTGTTACAATTGCATGATCGGATGGGGTGCACAGGACTGGGACGTTTTGTGCAGATTTTCACACTTTGGGGCCATGCAGGGTGCTTTCGTGAGGTTAGCATTGCTTTTTGCTTAGGATGTGGAGGTGCATTGTGGGTGCTGTAGGCCATTGTGATTCCTTTCAGGGGTGGGTGGCTGTGCACAGGCGAAAGGATGTGGGCCTGTTAGAGTTTTTGTGGGCATGCAGACTGACTGGATGAAGTGATTGTGGCCTGGGTGGGGTTGAGGTCCTGGTGGTAGCTGGAGGGGTGAGGTAGTGCATGCATTCCAGGTATAATGGATATGAGGTAATTGTAGATGACTTACCCGAGTCCATTCCTGCAGTGACTTCAGTGAGTCCCTCAGGGTGCAGGATGACCAGTACCTTTTCCTCCCAGTCAGTGTAGTCGGTGGTGTTGGTGGAGGTCCTTCCCCAGTCTTCTGGACTGCAATGTGGTGCCTGGATGACATGGACCTGACCTTCCCACGCAGGTCATTCCATCTCTTGCGGATGTCGTCCCTGGTGCGTGGATGGTGTCCCACTGCATTGACCTTGTTGACTATTGTCTGCCATAGCTCCATCTTCCTGGCGAGGGGTGTGTACTAGACCTGTGCCCCAAATAATTGTGGCTCCACCTTCAGGATCTCATCCACCATGGTCCTTAGCTCCCTTTCTGTGAAGCGTGGTTGTTTGGGGGGTGCCATGGTGAGTGTTGTGAATGGTGTCTTGTGTGTATCTAGGTGAGGGTGCTCTTGTGTGGTTGGGTGTATGTATTGTGTATTGTGGCGTTCGGTGTCTACTTCTGGGGTTCTCTGTATTAGTTGGCCTAATTTTGTTGCAAAGGATTGTGGGCTGTGTCTGTGAGTGTTTCATAGTGTTGTGGATGTATGTCAGGTGTGTGGGTTTCAAACTTGCCAATGTATGCATTTCTTGCTGTTGGGTCCACTTGCCGCCCATGGCGGTCTGTACCGCCAATGGTTGTTCGGCTTCCACTGACCGCTGAGGTGATTTGTGCTTCATTACTTAGAGGGCGGGGTGTTTGCATGCTTGGCGGTGGCGGGTGTTGGGAGGTCCAGTATTTCCGCCGACAAGGTCCTGGCTGTGACTGGTGGCAGGGGAGATTTTTGTCGATTTCTGATTTTTTCATCATCATATGGCGGGTTTCTGTTCACCGCCAATGGTGGTCTTCTGCTCGCCGTCGCCACGGCGGTCGACGGTGTTTACCGCCGTGTTCATAATGAGGGCCTAAATGTTTCAACTGTTGATATGAAGATTTTATAAAAAAATGCACATTGCTTGAGTAGAACAAATTATTCTGACCCAGACTCTTTGTTGACTTCCCAGTGCACTCTGCAGAGCCCTTTGCAGATGCTTCTCAGATTCACTGTGAGAGATGCTTTTATTTCCCTTGTCTGAATCTATGCTGCTCTGAGATACTAATGAGTTACTTGAATCTCTCTTTATTGGAAATTCTACTTCATGATTTGAGATTTCATGCTAAAAGGGTCATGTTTTCAACTCTGAAATTTAGAGTTCTTTATGGGTTCTGATTGATGCTTTTCTCTCATTCTTGCTAGCTAAGAATAGGGAGTTTTCCTTTATGGAGTTCTCTTAAATGCTGTTACTCTTTATATTGATCATTTATGAATACTTTGATTGACCTAAATTAGTACATGAGATTTAATATTGATTCTGTTAATAAAGATTTAAATCTTTTGAGACTTTAATAATGCTTTGAAACTCACTCCAATGCTGATCACTGACTCTTAAAAGATTGACACTGAAATTGTGATGAATAAATTGATTTGATTTGCAGCTCCTGGCTGGTCTCATCTACAAGCAAGGCCCATAAAACTGGGCCCCGATTAGGAAGCAGGGACTTTTTGTCCAGATGCCTTTGTAAGATTGATAACATAAACCAAATATTTAAATGAAGTCACTGCTCCACCAGGCATCACAGCAAGAATAAAGAAGTAGTAGATTTTGAAAAGTGAGAAATAAAGGCAGGGTTGTGCCCAAACATAGCTGGCAGACAAAGAGATTTGATGGGGCTGTAGCCAGTCAGCTAGTTGGAGAAGGTGACAGGAAACATCATCATCTTTAGTGTGGCTACTGTCTTTTTCAATGTATTTTTGCATAGCTACAGGTCTTATAAAGAGTGGTGGGATTTACTACATTACAACTTTAATCTGCTTTAGTTGCCATTTTAGTAATTATTTTATCACTCTTTTAAAGATGAGAAATGTGTAATGCAAATTGTAGACTTTGAGAAGACATGATACAAATGGTTAAATTAGTAAATATCAAGGATTCAGTCCTTTAAAGCTTCAACAGAGCTTTAACCAGTGCTGTAGCGCGAGCTCGCAAGCATGTCTTTTGTTCCACATTACCATCATATTTTAAATATCATATTTTGAGAATAAAAACACTATTTCAACAACAAGTGCAAGGAAGATCATCAGATGTGTTCATCTGCAGGAACAACAGGGGTTTCATCTTTGTATGTCTGTAACCAGATGAACCATTTACCTCATTTAAATCACTGCCCAGTCTGTAATCATATTTCTCGCCTCAAAGTGGTAAAGCAGATTAATCAGTGCCTGAATATGTACCAAGCTGTGCTTCATTTCCAAGAATGAGTAGCTATTCTGTGCAGCAATGGCCGCTGGTGGAATTTTAAAGCAGTGGGGTATAAAGCAAAGTTAACACATTTCAGCACATGAGTGAGCAAAGTCAGTGAGCCTGATGTTTTTAAGGGTGCTCTGAGGAGGCTCTCCCTTCGAGAAACATATTCGAAATTGGTGTATATAGGTGAATTTGTCAGCACTATTTCAGTGATAAAAACATAACATAGGATCATAAATGTCCACAAATAGACACACTTGCATTTTTTTAATCTGTTTTTACAGAACTGAGCTCAGCAAATCACTGCAATTTTGAGCCCGGTTGAAGCCAGATGCCTGGCCCTTGCTCAGCTGAAGTCCTCTTGGACCTTGAAGCCCAAAACAAGCCATGTCTTTGTGCAGCTTCTCCTTGCCACCAATGACGTAACATACTGTGCCAAGAATAAAAGACAAATTATTAATCTTTGAGTTAAAACAGGAAAACGAGATAGCCATCTTGTGTGATCAGTGCCAACACACTGGCCACCAAGCTTGTGTGACACTGTGTTTAGAAATTTCTTATAGGTTTAAAAGCACCTGCTTCACAGATTCTTGTGTGTCCAGCAATTTTCAGGCACCAATAAAAATGTCAATATTACTTTGGTGATTAATGCACTAGCGCAGAGGGTTAATATGCGTGCTGTAAAGCACGTGTATCATACAGATCACAGAGTTGTATTTTATTTTGATAGCTCAGTAGATTACAGCTTTTGTCACAGAGATCCTTTTCCTACTTGCAGTTCATAAGTTACAATCCTAATATAGCACAGCGAGCTATACACTGTGATCAAAGAGCTGCACACAAACTGCAAGGAATAAGTTAGAAGTTGTGATTTTCCCCAGTCTTTCATTAGCATAATGTTGCTAAAAAGGGTTTGTTTGAATAGAAAAAATATATATTTTTAGTAATGCCTGCCTTAACCATTTTGTTACATTTTAAATCCTGTGTTTGTGCTTCTCTGGACCAAGTGCTTATGGGTGTACTGTAGGCCCCTTCAGCCACTGCGGCACAGATGGGCTCTCAACGTTTCAGGTGCCCAGGACCATTTGAACAGTGGTGTAACAAAACTTCCAGAGGCCCCCCTGCAAAATACACAGAGGGGAACCCCCACCCTCCGGACCCAGTCAGCTGCTCTTAGGCGAGGAGCCCCTGCACAGAGCAGGAGGGGGGTCCCCTGGAGGTTGGGGCCCCCTGCACCACTTGGACTGCAGGGCTATTGTTATGCCACTGCCTTCAAAAAAGGCCCCCTTTCAGCCCCGGGCCAAATAATATCTGTCAGATATGGGAGACTCAGGGTCCCTATTCACAGTGTGCAGGGTCCACATTATTTTGTAGTACGCCACTATCAGTGCCATATACTGCCTACCACTATGGACGACGTGACTCCTACACCTTGAAGTCCTCTTTGTCTTATGTAACTATGCACTGATTTACGCCTCTATGATTCATTGTCTCTGTAAAATTTGTGTGTGATGTAAAGTGCTCTGAAAGCTTACAATCGTATGAGTAGAGCTATAAAACAAATGAAATACATGTGAAAGAGGGGCTAAGGGGAGATGAGGGGCACCATTGGCTGGTAGTGAGGGAATTCATGGAGAAGAAGGCCGTTGTGGGTGGGCGCCAAAATAGATTGTTGCACCAGGCACCACCCAATGTTTACATTGTGCAAGCCGACTCAGAAAACTGCTGATCAATCCTGGCCTCCCTGCTTGACCAAAGTGAGCGATCCTGTGCAAATATGTCACTTCACTGACCCTACTTTTTTCTTTGTTACATAGATGGGAAATTAAAAAATATCTTAATATGTGTGCTCCACAAAGAACCTCTTGCAGTTGATTTAATACACTTTAATGTTGACACATCCCTAAAAAGATTCTAGGCCCCATGTAGGATGCAAATGACAGCAGACTATCTATTAGCTCACTAATAGCATTGTCATCTGGTTTGAGACGGTTCATGAATGTTTCTAAGTTCATGTTTAAAAACTAACTTATACTGCTATATTGCGAGGCATTACCAGTTTTAATAAACACCTCTCAATAATACTGAAACGCTCCTGCCTCTTGAAGGTGGTAGATATGTCATCATTATGATATTTTAAATCAATTGCTAGCGATTTTTGTAGAGCACACATCCTGAGCTCATGTTTTGGAAAGTGCTCTCAAATGCTTCTAACTTACGGGAGCGTTCCAGCTTATATCGCTAAATTGAGAGGCATTTATTACACTGTAAATAAATTCCTCTCATTATAGTGATATAAGCTGTTGTAGAAAGGTGAAAGGCCCTCAAAAATGTCCAGGACACTTCGACCCAAGCCAGACTTTTGGTTTGGCTCTCTCTGCTGAATTGTGTACCATCTGAAGCAGGAACCCATGTGCACATGTGCTCACACTGCACTGATATCGCGCGTCTCAGCAACCTCAAGCGCATCTTGTTGGAACACTGTTCGAACATGTTTCGGGCTTCTGAGACATCTGGAATTATTATCACAATGCGGGTGCAGCAGCTATTCTGTGGCCGAATATACTTAATGTGCTGATTTGACAAAATAATTTCCCCTTCTGACAGTTACATGCTGAGAACGGCAATTTTACAGCGACATTTTGGGTGTCAGGCTCAGTGCTCAATTAATATTTCTCCCACACTCTAATCATGCTGAAAGGTTGCAATTACCCAGACCAGTATGAAACAGCCATAAAACTCATCAATTTTGGACTTGTTTTTTTTTTTTAAATATAACAATTTATGAGTAAAGCAAATATATGGTGAGACAGTCTGAAAAATGACACGACTGTGCCAAATGAATATTGCATGTGCCGAAAAGTAAATCCTGAGCAAAGACCTGCGCTTCACCTGCACCCCTCAGTTGTAATAGGCTTGAAATAGGTTACATCACCGGATTTGGCGCTCATTTCTCAAAGTGAGCGAGAGCAGCTTGTGCACCGTATGCCATACCAAAACAATCAAGCCACACAAGTGCAAGACCCAATTTTGTGAAGTGCCTTTCACCTCCTCCCCACCTTGTGTCTGCCAAGGCACATAGAGCGGCATTTGGTAACAGCCAAAAGGGAGAGAACACAGCAGGAAGACAGACAGCTGTGCATGGCCACTGGGAGGTGTTTCTAATGAGAAAAAGAAGGTTTCTGGGCAAGTTTACCCACAGAGGTAGCGCGCCTCCTTATTTAGAGAGGAGTGGGACTTATATCTGAGCCCAGGCGACTCTCAACACTGTACGCACGTGCAATGCCAAAGTCACACATGCACCCTGGCGGTGGCTGGAATGAGACCTAGACCTCTTCACGGGTGGTGCACCAGATCGTGAACCTCAACTCCAGAGGGGCTATGTCAGGGGTGCGTCAAGACCCAGCCGTTGGCAGGGCCTAACTGTTTGGGTGGAGCCATCTTCAGAGCTCATTCAGAATTACTTGTGAGGGCTCCCTTCACTATTCTGGAACAATGCCATGATCTGTGGTGTCATTATTCTCAAAGATATGCAGCCACTCATGTATTTTTAAGCACACTGGCAAGTATTGCTGTCCTCAGCATCAGAAAACAGTGTATTCAGTGACTGACAGAATATGCCATTTATCCTGGTAAGGTGCAGAATTTTGGGTACTACTCCATTGGGCCATTGGAGGAAGTACTCCATCGACAAAGCCAATGGAGGCTCTGTTGACAGACTACTCAAGGTTCACCCCTTCTCTAAATAAGGTGGTTGAACCAAGGGTTTGGGGGAAAGGGTACTCCATCATGTCTGAGAAAGAGTACCCAGACCCCCAAAATCTAAATCCGGCACTCAGTATCTGATTCAACTTTCTTACATTCAAGGGGAAGAATACCTCTTGTCTGGGGTCTGTAGCCCAGAGGACCTTATTTACAGAGATGACTTAAACTTTTGAGTAATTTATACTTTTGTGTAAGTTTACTACTTTTGGGCTGTTCACATAACCAGGGTGTACATTTATTCCAAAAGGGTAACTTACATGTCTCCATCAATTTCAAGGGCCTAGAAGCTATTCATAAACCGGGGGGAGGGGCTTATTCATGAAGAAAACGTACAGTTTAGAGTAATTTACACATGTAATTTACTTTTACGCTTTTGAGTAACTTTACTACTTTTGACTATTCACATCTGAGTATAAAGTTACTCACAGTGTAAGATACAGTTACTCACAGTGCAAGAGTAAATTACATGTGTAGATTCCTCAGCATTGTAAGTTACCTCTGTGAGTAGCCTCTAGAATGTTGAATGTGTAGTTCCATCATTCTAAATAGTACCCCTGAGTTTAAACTGCCATCAAACATTCTTTTTTCAGGATATGAGTAAGCACTCCTCAGGTTTGAAATGGTGCATACAATTGGAAAAGTGTTTACTCTACTAAACTCAGGAAACATGACGGGTGATTATCCAAGGTGCCACAATAACACAGAATCAGTGCCAAAACTTGCAACATACAAATAAACATTGGTATCTGTAGAATGTTAAATGGTAATACACCATATAAAAAACGTTTTGGCAATATTGATTGTACTCTACTTCAGTCTATGTCTGTGGAAACTTTACAGATTGCATAATAAGTGCACTTCAGTGAAACTCTTGTGAGGTTTGGTAGACTCATGCATTCCCTGCAGGGTTCTATGTTTTCCCCATGGTGAAAACTTCAAATTTCAGAAGGCTTGACCAACGTTTTATCCTCCTGAAGTCGATACAATCAATGCCTTTGAGACTGGTAACTAAAGACCTGACTTAGAGTTTTGCAGATGTCACATACGTGATGGATGTCCTGTCTGCCATATTTTGATCCCATTATATCCTATGGAAATTGCAATACAGCGGATGGAATATCTGTTTGTGACTGAGTAACCCACCTGCCAACTCTAAATCAGGCCCTAAATATCTGTTAGGAATATTTTATTTTATGAGGTAAAGGAGCCATGGAATAAGACTGAGAAAATGTGTAGTACTAGCCTCATAGAAAAAAAGAATGATAAATACCTGAAACCAGCTACCATCAAGAGTGGTTGAGTTAAATCAAATCAGAAATTGAATTGAAAAATGTTCTGGAAAACCAGGAGCATTTACAGTGTAAAGAAAATAGTGAGTTGCAGGCGTATGGGTCTCTAGTGTCTTGCAGCAAAGAGGGAAGTGAGAGGAATAGATAAACACAGTGTTAGAAATTGGGTTTTTGGTTGGCAGTCAGGTTACTCTCTGTCCAAGCAAGAACCCTCACTCTAGTCAGGGTAAGTCACACACAATCCAAATTGCCCTGTGCCCACCCTCTGGTAGCTTGGCACGAGCAGTCAGGCTTAACTTAGAAGGCAATGTGTAAAGTATTTGTGCAATAAATCATACAATAACACAATATAGCACCACAAAAATACACCACAGAGTGTTTAGAAAAATATAGAATATTTATCTGGATATTTGTAGATCAACACAATAAAAGATGCAATAAGAATTTGTAGAAATATCACTGAAAGGTGATATAAAGTGTCTTAAGTCTTTAAAAAGCAAACAAAGTCTCTTTCAAGCACAAAGTACCTGGTTTGGAGTGGAAAATCTCCACAGAGGGCCGCAGAGGAAGAGATGCGTTGAAAATAGGTGTGTGCGTCGGTTTCGCCCCTTCACACACGGACTTGCATGGGTATTTTTCACGCGGGGAGACGTGCGTCGTTCTGCGGGAAGAAAAATGGTGTGTGCGTCAGTTTCGCCCCTTCACACATGGACTTGCGTCATTATTTTTCACTCGGGGAAGACATGCGTTGTTTTCTGGCACGCGGGCCGACTCCTTCTATAGTTCGTGGGATTACCAGATATCCCAGGGTCTGTGCGTGGATTCCTCGGCTTGTTATCCGGCTGCGCGTCGTTCCGGGAGGCTGTGTGTGGATTTTTTTTTCTCCCGGCAGGCGTCGCGTTGATTTCCTCTCTGGAAGTCGGGTGGCGTTGTCTATGTGAGGCCGTGCGTTGAAGTTCCGGTCGTACCGTAGTCGTCGCGTCGAGCGGTGTCTTTCTGGATTGGCGTGCAGTGATTTTCTCACCGCGGAGCAAGCTGTGCGTCGAATTTTTCGGCGCACGAGGAGTCCAAATGAAAAAGAGAAGTCTTTTTGGTCCTGAGGCTTCAGGGAACAGGAGGCAAGCTCTATCCAAGAACTTGGAGAGCACTTTTGCAGCCAGACAAGAGTTCAGCAAGGCAGCAGGCCAACAGCAAGGCAGCAGTCCTTTGTAGAAAGCAGACAGGTGAGTCCTTTGAGCAGCCAGGCAGTTCTTCTTGGCAGGATGCAGGTTCTGGTTCAGGTTTCTTCTCCAGCAAGTGTCTGATGAGGTAGGGCAGGGGCCCTGTTTTATACTAAATTGTGCCTTTGAAGTGGGGGTGACTTCAAAGAGTGGCTAAGAAGTGCACCAGGTCCCCTTTCAGTTCAATCCTGTCTGCCAGGGTCCCAGTAGGGGGTGTGGCAGTCCTTTGTGTGAAGGCAGGCCCTCCACCCTCCCAGCCCAGGAAGACCCATTCAAAATGCAGATGTATGCAAGTGAGGCTGAGTAGCCTGTGTTTGGGGTGTGTCTGAGTGAATGCACAAGGAGCTGTCAACTAAACCTAGCCAGACGTGGATTGTAAGGCACAGAAAGATTTAAGTGCAAAGAAAGGCTCACTTTCTAAAAGTGGCATTTCTAGAATAGTAATATTAAATCCGACTTCACCAATCAGCAGGATTTTGTATTACCATTCTGGCCATACTAAATATGACCTTCCTGCTCCTTTCAGATCAGCAGCTGCCACTTCAACAATGTATGAGGGCAGACAAAATGTTAGCCTATGAAGGGGGCAGGCCTCACAGTAGTGTAAAAACGAATTTAGGAGTTTTACACTACCAGGACATGTAAACTACACAGGTACATGTCCTGCCTTTTACCCACACATCACCCTGCTCTAGGGGCTACCTAGGGCACACATTAGGGGTGACTTATATATAGAAAAAGGGGAGTTTTAGGCTTGGCAAGTACTTTTAAATGCCAAGTCGAAGTGGCAGTGAGACTGCACACACAGGCCTTGCAATGGCAGGCCTGAGACAAGGTTAAGGGGCTACTGAAGTGGGTGGCACAACCAGTGCTGCAGGCCCAGTAGTAGCATTTAATCTACAGGCCCTAGGCACATATAGTGCACTCTAATAGGGTCTTACAAGTAAATCAAATAGCCAATCATGGATAAACCAATCAACAGTACAATTTACATAGAGAGCATATGCACTTTAGCACTGGTCAGCAGTGGTAAAGTGCCCAGAGTTCAAAAGCCAACAACAACTGGTCAGAAAAAATAGGAGGAAGGAGGCAAAAAGTTTGGGGATGACCCTGTCAAAAAGCCAGGTCCAACACACAGCAATTGCAATGCCAAACTCACTTGAACTCCTGAGGCAGAGTACTGCCTCTTCTGAGCAGAAAACAAGTACTGCAGGATAATAGATACCCGTTCTTGGTGTTTTCCATTTTTAAGAAAGACCATTCCTGTTTGTTGAACATACTTTCATCTCTAACCTTGGTCAATTTTCTCATTATCATCTTTCCTGTCACTTGTTAAATTCTACTTCTTTCTTCTCACCCTCTTTTCTCTCATTTCCCCCTCAAGGCTCATTCTTCTTTCTCGTATTTTCCTCCATCTCTTATGCCTTTCTCTGTGTACATTTTCTTTCCATCTTTCTCTTACGCTCCCTGTGTAGAACTCTTCACTTTGTATTCATCTGTTTGTTTACTCCTTCATATGTGGTTATACCCTTATCTCTTTCCTTTCTCCACCTATCCCTGTCTTTATCTTCTCTGTTAATTTCTAAGAATTCTTTGACTAACCAGAGACTGTGATGCACTCTCAAAATCTGCATGTCCTGTGTGACATGCAGAATGCCTTCAAGAGATACAGTGCATTTAGAAGGTGGTACAGACTCAACGCAGCCAAATGTTATCAACTACAGAAAGCTGCAAAATCAGGGCATCTGGCCTTGCAATTTATGGTTACTGGACAAGTCTGGATTGTTGAGTCCAGCAAAGCCATGACAATCAATTACCACAAACATGGCTATCAGCTAAAGGTCATGCCTTAAGAGCATGAGAAGGAATTTGAGAGAGCAATGGAATTTCAGATAACCATTAGAGGTGAGGAATGATTTAAAAAGATTTTGATCATAATGCTAATATTTCAACATATATCGCACTGGAACAATATCATAAAATGAAATTTTTCAGAAATTGTGGCTCTTGCATATGGTTGTTAACTAAAAACAAACCTAGAGACTAGCATAGTATATTACAACAGTACATACAATAGTATTCAGGACTTAGCAATGGTCATGGCCATGTGTGCCATACAAACTCATATTGAGTGAGTTTCTGAAAAATAGAAGGTGGGCTGTAGGAGATTCACATTCTTTGACGGGTCAAGTTGGAGGTCCCTCGCATATGTAAAGGTTAATGTAAAAGACATCCTTTTGCTTTAAACATCACTCATTTGGGCTTCTCCAGACAATCCAGTCTTGATCTGGCACAGTTGGGCTTCAATTTCACACTGGCTGGGTTTAGTAAGTTCTTCAAGATTTCAGGTATAATTCAGTTTGGCTTAATAATACTTAGTCTTTTCAGGAACCGATCAGCATTATTGCAGCTGTATTGTTTCAGTATTGGATGTGTAAATGTAGTGCAATTCCACTGTTCTGTTCTTGTAAGAATGCAGCTGAAGCTGCATCTTCATCACCTTAAGTGATCAAAATGTACACCTGCAGGTCTTCTTCGCCCAATGGGTGTCATGCTCTTGGGCGGTGTGTTACAGGGTCATGGCAGTACCCATGGGGCACAGCAAGTTCACTTCCCTCGTTACATTTCTTAAGCCTTCTCCAACTTGCATGAGCTTCTAGCATCCAACCACTGCAACTAGCAATGCAACCACTGACTCTAATGCACCAGTATTAATGCCCACACTCCAGTGAAAATAATGGTAATAGACAGAGCTATAAACAGATCTATAACTAGAGTGCAGCGGGCCTTGGTGCCAATGTACCCACTGCATTACTGGCATCTACGCCCCTGATTCCTGTCATCATAGTTACTTGGGCATCAAAGTAAAATTAAACCACTGAGCAGGAGGAAATACCTCACTGTCTGCACATGCGGTCTGATTGAAGCTACAAGTGCAACATTCAGTGAGTTAAACATCACTCCTCAAAGCTGGTTTTTCAAACAGAAAGATCCATCTGTTCATCCAAGAGACACTTGGAGCATGCTTGAGGCTTGTTGCCTAAAACCATGCACTGTGTGAGGTAAACCAAGCCACGGGGCACACTTTAACATCCTGCCGGGCTTTCAATTCCTCTGCTGCAGTATCTTCAAAGAAGTGCAGCCGTCACACAATGCACAGGAGTTGGGGAGCCCATCAACCTCTTCTTCGGATGGCAACATTATGATCTGAGGGTAGTATACAGCTGCACTTGTACATAAATTGGTAAGAGAGAATGCGTGTCACCAGAATATCAATGCATAATGCTCATGCATAACCACGCTGTTGAGATTAATTTCTGTATACATTACCACAAGCTTTGATATTCCAATGATACGCATTCCAACTTACTGTCTGCCTTTTTAAATGCCTGCCTGATAGGGGCGATATGGCTTTCGTAACATTCGCCCTTCTACTTCTATGCGCGAGATTTCTGTGTGTCTGAGTAGTGACTTTGTGACATCAGTTCACATGCTTCCCATCTCTTCAAAGGCTGCAAACAACACCTATTCCCAGCTCATCACAGGGTTGTTGCTAGCAGCCTGTGAAGTGATTGACAGGCAGTCCCAGGAATGCAGGGCATGTGTCCTAGGGACTGCCTGAAAATATGATGCTGCAGTTTGTCAGGAATGGGGGGTCTCTTCAGAGCCCTGAAAATTGCTGGTCCTAGGCCACTGCAGTAACTTTTGAACCGTTTCAGCTAGAAACTGTTTTTATTTGTTAAAATCTGCAGATTATGTGGCAGATGATGAATTATGTGGCAATTGCGGCAAGTCTATAATTAGGAGAAACTCACCGTGGCCACGCAATCAAATACTTCCAGTGGCCCTGCTTATACCTAATTGCCATATTTAATATACTTGTAAGTCCCTAGAAGAGTGGTACTGCATATGCCCAGGACTTGTAAATTCAACGCTACTAGAGACCCTGCAGCACTGATTGTGCTACTTGCTGAAGTAGCACTTTGAACATGTCTCAGGCCTGCCATGGCAGCCTGTGTGCTGTTTTAAACTGTCATTTAGATCTTGCAACGCAAACCTTCTTGCCATGTCCAAACTTTCCTTTTTAATACATATGTCACCCCTAAGGTAGAGCTGAACAGCTCAGAGGACAGGGTGCAATGTATTTAAAAATTAGGAAATGTACATGTTCTGGTAGTATAAAGCTCTTAAATTCATTTTTAAACGTTGCAAGTCCTATCTCTCCATAAGATAATATTAAAGTTATCTTATTACATTTTATAATTGCAATTTCCAAATGGGAACAGGTAACTAGTTCATGTTTGGTATCTCTGGAATTGCAATTAAAAATCCTAATTTATGGTGAGGTCGGATTTTAAATTTCAATTTTGAAAATGCCGCTTTTAGAAAGTTGGCATTTTCTTGCCTTAGCCATTTGGTGCCTTCAGCCTGTACCTGGGTCACATGACTGAGTGTAGCTGACAGTTAAACGCGGAGTATTCCTCCTAAATATCCACACACAATAGAGACCTTACATGTGTCTGGATGGGCCTTCACTGGTAGGATGGGAGGGAGGGAGGTAGCTGAGAATATCTCTACTTCCACTTGAATAGGCTCAGTCCACCTTCCACACAAAGGGCTGCATACTCCCTGTACTTAGTCTGGAGCCAGCACAGACAAGCCATGATGTTTGGGGACTTAAAAGGGAAACCACTGGGAGCTTCTTCCCAAAGGCAACACTGGGTATTAATACTGGACCTCACACACCAGCACTTAGGTACACTTCTGAACCTGTGGATAATCTGCCAGGAACATGGACTGTTGTGCTGCTGACGGACTGCCTTCTCTGCTGGTCTGCACTCTGCTGGACTACTGCCTTGCTGTGCTTCTGCTTTGCCGTGCTCATCTGCTGCCTGCTGCCATCCTGCCTGGGTGAGAAGGACTGGACCTACATCTCTTGAGCCAAGAACCCAAGAGTGATTGCAAGAGCAAGCTGGCTGGCCTCCTGACTTGAGATTCCCAGAAGGCTCTAACAACCTTACACCTGAACCCACACCTCAACTCTGTTATCTGTGAGTCTACTCTGACAATGGTGCCAATCCAGTCCAGGACCCATTGAAGTGGGCCTAAAGTTGTTTGCCAGCCTTTGTGGATCCAGCGGAACTAAAGAATATCCTCTGCTGTGCAGAGCAACCCTAGGCAGAACCTACGCATTTCCACTGCTGTGTGGATTGGACCCATTGCAAAGACCAGCATTGCTGCCACAGTCTGCACCACTTTCAGAACCACCTTTGTGAGATGCATCATCAGTGCAGGCCCTCACATCTCTTGTCGACAGCAGCCTCACCGGCAACACCAGACTCTGCATCGCAGCCTCGCAGCTGCTCGGAACCAACACATTACCCCGACTGCGCAATGTATCCCTGACTCCGGATTTGGCATTTTAAGCCGTCGTTGACATGATCTTCTGTGAAGATTAATAGGACTTCACACCACAGCCTTGCTGCATTTTGGAAGCAATTCATTGCTCTAGCTGCTCAAAGCATCTTCACCACAAATCCTCCGTAAGCCAGGATTGAAGGTACATTCTTCATCAGGCCTCACTGGGTCCCTTTAGCCAGCCCAGGATCCATCATGGTCGGCCTGAACTTGTGACTTTGTCCTTGCCTGTGTGACCAGATAGCCACAGTTGACACTTTATGCCTTCTGGCTCTATTTTTAGTAAAATCTTTCATATTGAATATCTCTAGTACTACTGATTTAATTTTTGTCGTTCTTGTCTTATTTTAGTTATTAAAAGTGACTCTATTTTTATATCTTTGTTGTGGGCTCCTTTTGTGTTGAGCTTCCACTGTGTTACTGTTTGAAGTACTGCACAAATACATTACACAGTCCTCTTGATTTAAGCCTGACTGCTCTGTGTCATGCTTCCTGGGGGTTAAACACAGGTTAATTTAGGGTTTGCTTATTAATTCACCCTGAGATGAGTTGTAGTTGCTGCTCGTGAAGGGTTTCACCCCCTCAAACAGTAAACCGATTTAATACACCCATTGACAAAGTATAATATATAAAAATAACGGAGGAGCGTCATGTTGCTTTGTTATGGAAGCACTTATATTAAACACATTTGCCCAGTGGGATTTATTCATAGGTACATAGCAACGTTGTATACCTAATTTATCAATACCATCCTTAATTGAGTTTTATTAATCATATCACATGTATGAGTTACTCAAATCAAGAGACCTCTGTTGTCAGTGCATATTCCTTGTATAAAACAATAAATAAATACAGTGCAGACGGCTGAGCGCTCATTGCGATGTGAACATTGGTATACAAGTGTCATCTAAGCATAGCTGGTGTTCCTTCAATACAATGAAGAGATAAACCAAATATATAAGCCACACTCTAAGTGATCCAAATCCAAAAACCACCAGGGATATGTGTTGATTTTTCGATCTCTCTCGTTAAGCGGGTCTTATCAATAGAGAAAGACTTCAGACTCAAGTGTACTGTATTGCAAAATTATATAAAACGGGCCTCAAAAAACTGTAATGCAGTCATCCGCATCATTTGGAAGGCCTCCATCTATCAACAGGTATGAGTAAGTATCCCTTTCAGTAGTAGGGATAAAGTGCCAAACTGAGATGCGTTATAGTCGATCTCTAGTCACTGTCCAATTCCGTACACAACTCTAGCAAATGCCACAAACCATTCAGCAACGCTGGTGTATAAGAAAGCATCTCCATTTTAGCTCTGCCAAATCAACGCTGTTAATCACGTGTGGAGCCTCGGTGTCTGTAACTCAAATGATGGATGAATGCGGCCAAAGCGACGAGCACACTTGAGAGGTTTCACCCAGTGTCACATCCGTATTACCGTACGGACTCGGAGAGCAAAATAGTATCATTTCCATCCTCCGTATTGATTGTATCTGTAGAAACGCTTGTATATTGGGAAACGTTGACTTAGGTTTTGTCTTTCAAGTAGTTTCTCTGGTCACAACACCTGGGAACCTCGGTAGCAATCCTCGTGGGTGCCAATTGCAATTGTTCACTTCTAAAGTAAGGGAAATCAACACTATTCAGTGTGCGAAATTAAATTTATGTTACACTAACTTCCTCTTGTCCTGTGCTTGCCTGAAACAATGTTGTTTTACAACCACATTCACTCTCGGATACAGCATGAGGGATACAATGTATCTAAACTGAAATGTAGCTCATTCAACTCTTGATTTATATACTATAGGATTGGAAGCTGAGTGAACCCCTCTTCTGCTCCTGTCTCCCCTTTCTTGCTTCATGATGGAATACAATGTATCTTCCTTACGCTCCTTCTTCCAGCTTGGCGAGAGGATGCCGGGCTAGAATCCATTATTTTATCTCGCAGGTTATTTTATGAAACGTATAATATGGATATGGAACAATGGATAATATTGTGTATAGATCAAAACGGATCTCTTCCTGCTGTAATCCCTGCTAGTTCATATCAAGTGTACCCCGGGTACAATTCTGATTATAAAGTTTGTGGAAATTGATGTGCATACTCTTATTAAGAAACGCATTCCCACCATATTGTTACATGAAGTGCAATATTCAGTACATGCATTATATAGCAATGGAGACCACACTCAATTCACGCACATCGTTAGGACCATTCTTTTTTGTTGCAAGAAAGTTCATCCATCTGCATTCCCTCAGTGTGCAGTATGTTTCCCAGATTGCCCCCAATCTGGTCTAATCTGATAACTTCCAGATCAAAAGATTATCGAGCAAAAATGTCATCTTGAAGAGGTCACAAAGGATCTTTCTTTTTTGCATATAAACACAATAGGAGTATGAGAGATAACTTTGGGCCAGATGTATCATCACAGCCCTTTGCGATTCGGAAATAGCGATTTTTAAGAAATCGATATTTCCGACTCGCAAAGTGTCATGTATCACATTTGCGAATCGGTAATAGCGATTTCTTAAAAATCACAAATGCTATTACTGATTCGCAAATTGCAATACCGGCCCCATTCGCAGCTATGGGCCTGTTGGCCTATATCTGCACATTTTTTGCATTTCCAAAATTGCGATTTCTGAACCAGAAATCGCAATTTTGGAAATGCAAAACCCCAGGGTGCTGGGGGGCTAAGGCCCCCTCGGCTGCACCCCAAAAGTTTTTGGGGGAACATGTAAGGTGCACACATGCCAAAAGGGCATGTGTGCTTTACATGTACAATTTAAAAATGCATTTTAAATGCATTTTTAAATTTTGCACATGGTTACCACCAAGTTCAACTTGGTGGTAATTAGCGATTCCTAAATGCCAAAATCGCATTTAGGAATGGCTTCATACATGTGATAAGAAATCGCAAATAAGGAATCCTTATTTGCGATTTCTAATTTAGAGAGTCGCAATTTGCGACTCTCTAAACAGGGTCCCAATTTTAAGGAATCGCTATTTTAGCGATTCCTTAATATTGCGTTCAGAATGTATTTCATACATTCTGAAATGGCATTTTGCATTCGCAAACGGGCATTCACACCGTTTGTGATTGTAAAATGCTTTCATACATCTGGCCCTTAGTGAGAGCATACAGGGAAACAACAACCTCTGACTGCGTTGTGGGCTTGCCACCAATAACCGGACATCTTAAGTGTGGGAACTGCCAGCTTTGCAAATTTACTCAGGAGATTAAAACATTCAAACATGGGAAGAGAGAATACAAACTGAAGTCTTTCTCAATCTGAACCGAAACTTGGGAAATAGGGCACAACATCAGTGAAATAACTGCAGCCCATATTATGCTCGACTGAGGAGAGCACTTCAGAAATTGCTCCTGCACTTATCATCTTAAATGCTCTTCGGAAGTAAGGTTATGAAAGGTTAAATGATGTAATGTCCTCCCTGATTGTTCAGCACACCCTGGAAGCACACCAGAGAACAATATATGCACAAAGTACATGATATATGTGATCAAATGCCCTTGTAATCTTTTATATTTAAGTCAAACAACCTAAATGATGAAACAAGGAAGTTGCCAACATCACAGTATGATACACTGCAAGACTGTACCTACAGACCTACACTACCATGAATACAACCACACAGAAGATGATTTGAAATGGTTTGTGCTGGAAGTTTTTAAGAGCAACACAATGTCCTGATACACAGGCTCCAGAGCAATACTGGCAGACTGTAGAGTGAGAAGCAAAGGGACGAAAAGAGAAAAACTGTGCTTTCCTTGAGGAAAACTCAATGAATGTGATGGCTATCTTGCAATGTACGTTTCAGTGCTGGAACGGTCTTGCTGCCTGACCACAAGTGTTGAAAGTGGCAGAAGATGGTAGACAATCAGCAATGAACACTGGGAATCAAGGGTTAAGGGGGATCAAGAAACGCCCTCTGATGCTGATGGAGATATCAGGAGATAAGCAATGGAGTGCGTTTGTATTGACACTGATCCTTGGGAAAACAGTGCACAATATAAGAGTGATATAATTCAAACCCAAATTATGCTCGACTGAGGAGTGCACCTCAGCTGTTGCTCCAGCACTCACCAGCGTAAATGCTCTTCGGAAGTAAATTTGTGAAAGGTTAAATTATGTAATGTCCACCCTGATTGTGCAGCCCAACCTAGAAAACAATATGTGCACAAATACAGCACAAATAAAGAAAAAAAGAAAGGAAAAGGGCACTAAACTGCATTTCTAATCCTTTTTACTCAGATGTGCACCCGTCCACTGCTGCAAACACGCTACCGCTCACAGGGAAGAGAGCTAGCGCCTAGAGAAATCATTATTTTATTGGCGTAGCTGTAACTTGCTCAGCTATGTTTTCTGCTAATGCTAACAAATGCTTGAAGGAAGTGTCTGTCTGATGTTTTGACCTCACGTATTGCCTCCCGAGAAAGTGTCAATTAGCTTGTACAGTCGAAAATGCTTCTATTCTTGTTACAACTGAAAGTATAAATGTGTGCCTTACTTTTCTGCAGTGATCATGCTTAACGCCCCAGCTTGCTACGGAACTTTTGGCGGGATGTACCTGTAATTCACACATTTTTTCTTTTGTAATGAATCCACTTGATCAGATTTTCTTTGATAGACTGAAGTGGGTGGATCCATTGCTGCATGTGTAGGCTGGGCATAAAGCTTCATATAGTTTTATTTTATGAATTGTTTGGAAAACATCTGAAGTTCTCTCTAGGCTGGGGCTAAAAGTGAACATAACTGAGGTCATTACTTTTTAAAAAAACACATGAAGCAAAAGATAGAAAAAAGGGATGAGCCATATCACAAAAAGTGAGAACTGCGAGTGCTAATTTTAAGCATGGTCTCCGACTTAGTTTTGGGTTGATGGGTGCCTTAAATTGTTAAAGAGCTGGAGCAGTGCTATTTTACCACCTCAGACAGTGGTGAATTGTTGTATGCCACAGAAATGTATACGTATGTGCTGCCTTGGTCTAGAAATGTAGCAGCATGTGTTGACTAATCTAAAGTAAACAACAGAAAATAGAACATTAGCATTCATAAAACAACTTAACAGCACTGTTAAAACAGAACAATACAAGTCAAACCAGAATGCAACACAACAACCACAAGATAACACATTACTTTGCAATAATGGAGCACCAAACCAGCACCAACACAGATGCACACAAAACAACGAAGCACATCACTACCAGAACAAAATGCTACACAACAAATATGCATATTCTTGCCACACATTACCACCTTCAGAAATGTGCTTTCATAATATGATGGTAAAAGATGTTTGCACCAAGCACTTCCTTAACTTGCCACCACTGATATGAAATAATGACAATCATAGTCATAATCTTTTTTTTGTCAATTTATAGGAAAATAAGCCATATAGGTGCAGTAGGTACATATCACATTAACAATAAAAATATAAAAAAACCAAGGGCCAGATTTAAGAAAAGTGGCACTGCACCCATTGCAGAGCCACCTTTCTTGCGCCCCTTAACGCTCATGTAACGCCATATCTAAGATACAGTGCACCATTTTGATGGTAGTTTGGAGCTTTGCAGGATTAGCGTCAAAAGTTTTTATGCTAATCCTGCAAAGCCCATTGAGGCCCATTGTAAAAATGATGTGCCTTCTTTTAATGCCTGCTCTGAGCAGGCGTTAAAAGTGCCGAAAAAAATGCGGCAAAGAAATCTCTTAGATTTTTTTCAGTCCCCCAATGGGGAAACGCCTCCTTTGCATACATTATGTCTGCGCAGGCATAATGTAGCACAAAAGGTCAAAAAGTGCTGCGATGCATACATTGAGCCACTTTGTAAATTTGGCGTGGCGATTTTGGCTTCGATGGGCCACATTAGCATAACAAAATTACACTAATGTGGTGCAAGGAGTCGCTAGGGGCTCCTAAATCTACCCCCCAAATACATTAGTTAAAAAGAAAGCAGCAGAAAAATGAAATCTTACAAAAATGGTTGGTACATCACTATAATTAGATCTTTTAAAAATTCTTTGAAAGCCTCAATTTGATGGCTTTTTTAAAGACATCAATCACAGAAAGACAGGTGGGCTCAGTAGACAATATTGGTACATACAAAAGGGCTGGTCTAACTTTAATAAAATTTGAATTCTTTAAAAGCTGAACTATGAATTAAGTCCTCATGTGGGCATAAAATCTACCATAAAAACCATAGAGTGCACAGTGCCCTGTACTGAGGTTAAATCACACCAACAAGGTGCCAGATTCCCAACCTTGTGCCATTGTCTCTGTACCACAAACAAAGAGTGTAACCTTCCTAACCTAAACGTCAAAAGTTAGCGGGTGTTAATGCTGCAAATCATGACCAGATAAGTCTTCCTCTATAGAGAGGATTTCACAAGCAAGTGTGCAAAATCAGTAGGTTTCGCTAATTGCTATGACTCTATAATTATGTTCTTATAGGACTAAGGGCCTGATTTAGATATTGATGGATGAGTTACTCCGTCACAGCTGTGATGGATATCCCATCGCAAATATCTAAATCCCATAAGATATAATGGAATTTAGACATTGGTAGACAAGATATCAGTCACCATTGTGGTTGAGTACCTTGTCCGCCAATAGGGTGGTCCACTTTAAATCTGCTCCAGTAATGCTATCAGGGTTATAGCATAAACCAGGATGTCACAAAACATCATTTTGACATGTCAGCCACTTGATCTTATGCGCCCCACCCAACTTCGACCAATCCATTATGATAACCTTAGTTTGGAGTACACTACTCAGTAGGCAGACTGATAGCCATCTAAGAAAGGAAAGAAGGATGAGGACATCAGGAAGGTAGCCCATTTCAAGTTCCTCCTGGGTTGAATATGCTGGGGTGGGCTGGAGGAGGGACAAGAGTCATCCATAAAATGAGTTCTCTACTATTTTGAAAGTAGATATATCCTCATACCCACAAATCTTGGTCCCGTAAGCCTCAGCAGAGTGGTGACATTTCAATGATAAATATTGATCATGGTTAGAAGTGGCTTATTACACAGCTTAGGAGCAAAATCACAAACTGTAGAAATTAACTGGATGATAGTTTTTTGATAGTTAGACCAGTGGACCAGGAACCCTCCAGATCAAAATATACCCCTAAATAGAGAAACCCAGACACTCTTGTAATTTCATTTCCAGAAATAAAATGTCAACAAGATTTGTTAGATTTGGGGCCTGACACCATTATGTGAGACTTTACAGAGACTTTCGGCAAGTTCAGAGGTCATAAAATCTTCAAAGGAGTGCAATAAATATTTTATAGCAATGGATGTGTGGGTTAGCAGAACCACATCAGTGTAGAAGAGCGTCGGAATATACATACTTTCTGCTATGGGCAAATCTCTTGCACCCTGAATTAAATCCAATTCTTGCTGGGTAATGTATAATGTGAATCAAAAGGGGCCTAGAATATGACCCTATCCTACCCCTCTTTTTAGTCAAATCTCATTGTACATTGGCCACTCATTCAATTTCTAATGACAGCAGACATGTCCTCCTGTAGGTCTCTTAAAATAAAGACAATGTCTGCATCCACATCGATTGAAATCAACAGAATCCAGAGTTTGGTTGTGTTGACTCAATCAAATGTGGTGTAAGATCCATGGTGCATATGTAAAATCCCCTGCTTAACAACTACATATTTATTAAAAACAAGGCACATACTTAAACATTGGTCAAGAGTGCCCCATTCGGACATAAAGCGATTCTCTAAAACAGAATTAATCCCAATACTTTCAGCCCAAGAGATAAGTGTAATCAGAACCACCTGGCCGACAACTTTGTCTACTGAGTCTATTAGCGAGATAGGTCTGTAACAGCATGATTCCTCTTTATCCCCCATCTTATAAATAGTTACAATAACAGATTGTGACCAGGAACTTGGGGGGCCTTTATGGCTGCTGTGTTAAGAGCTTGTGTATGCAATGTGGCCCATATATTGGGTTCTAGCCAGTACATATCATCAGGCACTTCATCCAGGCCTTATTCTAAGTTAAGTCAAAAAGGGCATAATGCACTTCATCTAGGCATAATTCGATGTTTTAGATACCAACAAGAGATCCCGATTCCATATCAGAATAGATGAATAGCTGAAGCTGTAAACCCTTTCAAAATCTTTTACCCAGTTTTGGGAAAAATATGGGAACATAATGCATTCCCATTGCCAAGAAGAAATGCAGTGCGATTCACAATTTCTCAGAAGAGGGTACTCTAAGAGAGGCCAGGCCTGCAGAAGCTGATCCCAAACATCCCCTTTCATGGCCCTTTTCCTGTCCTTTATAGCCTTTCTATAAAGCTGTCAACAAGATACAACCGCATCTTTATCCATAAGGTGAGTTCTCCAAAACCTTTTCTATATCTCTATGTGCTCGAGAACACCTATTATTGAATGATTGAGGATGGCGAGGAGATGATTGTGGATTTTTCTACCACTGAGACGAGATTGACTGAGCAGCAAATAGCATCAAAGGAAGCAAAGATATCAGCATAACTGGACTCCTCCTGGAGATACTCATTACATTGCTATGAAGTGTCTCTGGAATAATTCTGGCCCTCTTCAACCTGCTCCCCTGATTCGATCGGACTATTACTTTGTCGACCAGGTTAGGGACAACAAACCCATTTCACTGATCTCAAATTTATATTTACCCCAGTTTAAGGAGAGGATTAAAGGATTATGGTCGCTAAACTCTTGCCCTAGAATGGTGAAGCACTTTAAAAGTAAATCAAGGGGACAGAAAATAAAAATATAATCGATTGTTGTGGATGTGACTCTCACAATAAAGGTGGGTCGATTCACTAAGGTGTTATTTAGGGGACTCCTACTAAGCATAAGGTGCACATTAAACTTGTTTACAAGAGTATGAGTATTCAGAAACTCCCCTTTCAAAGAGTGTACCATTTGTGGAACATCCAAGAGTTTTTCTTCACACTCACACCCAAATGGGGATTCCCACACTTCACAGATATGCATATTAAAATAAATCACCAACTTTCAGTACAGGAGTGAATATGACAACATTTTCTCTACGTTGTACTAAGAGATCTCTAGTCCAGACAAATGTTCACTCCTATTGAGGGATGAGGGAGAATGATAAAAGTTAGTATACAATGCATAGAGGTTAGTGGCTCAAACAAACTTAAGGTGGGAATGTTACTGACATATATGGTGACTTGAACAGAAAGTAGTAGAGGACCTGACCTGATGGGAACTGGACTAGACATGTGGAGAGTTGGAGGAGAAAAAAAGCCTAGAAGGTGAACATGTATACAGTATGTGAATGGCCATTATCGATGCCAAGAAGACGTGTGAACAGATTAACAGCTATCTCTGCTTTAACAAAGTTGATTTCCAGACAATCCCCATTTTCATCCTTCTGGCTTCTTCCACCTGTCCAGTCAACTTTTTTCACCATTTTAACATGATTGAACAGAGATTGCTTGTCCCCCACCCATCCGTAACTCCAGTCTACAACTTTATTAGTTAACTGCTGTGTGGTTTCATATGCTCTCTCCTTCAACCACAAGTCATTAATCAAAACTGACGTATATGGTATGGCATCAGTGGCAGTGAAAGTCTGTGAAGCTGTGTATGAGGCTTGGTACTATCTCTGTTAGAAATAGGTGAACTCTCAGAGGCCTGCTGATAGACTTGTCAGCTCTTGGAGTGGTTTCCCCTGTCTTTTTGCTTCTGACCTCCTGTTTTTGATCCTATGCTGAATTTCGTTTTTGCTGGCTTTAGGACTCTCGACACTCTACTACTGCTGACCAGTGCTAGAGTGCAAGTGCTCTCTGTCTAAATTCTATTGGTGATTGGCTTATCACTGACTGGCCTATTTTATCTGTTCTGCTTGTAAGTTCTTAGTATAGTGCACCATGTGTGCCCAGGGCTTGTATTTCAAACAATACTAGTGGGCCTGCAGCACTGATTGTGACACCCACACGAGAAGCCCTGTAAACATGCCTTAAACTACTTGCCACTGCAGCATCTGTGTGGGAAGTTTTAAACTGCACCCACTTGCCAGGCCCAAACCTTCCCTTTTACTACATGTACGTCAACCCTAAAGTAGGACCAAGCCAGCCCCATGGGCAGGGTGCAGTGCATTTAAAAGGTAGGAATTGTACTGGTGTGTTTTACATGTCCTGATAGTGAAATACTGCTTCTGAATTCGTTTTTCACTATTGCAAGACCTGTCTCTTCCATAGGGCAGCGTGGGGATTGCCTTGAAATACAGTTTAAGTGTAATTTCCCATTGGGAGCAGATAGAGTTATGGAGTTTGGGGACTTTGAACTCACGATTTAAAAATACATCTTTTGGTGAAGTTGTTTTTTGAATTGTAGGCTTGAAAATGCCCTGACATATTTTTTCCATCGAGGAAGGGGAATTTGTGTTCTGGCATGTTTTTTTTCGATCTGGGGTTTCCCCATCCCATGTCCTATCACATACTCCAGGTAGGTGGTATTATCATGACCCATTTTACATTTATCAGGGTTCGCCGTGAGACCTGCTTCTCTAAGGGCATGTAAAATATTGGTTAAATGTTAGAGATGAATATCCCAGGTCATACTATAGATAATGATGTAATCTAGGTAAGCAGCGACATAGTCCTGAAAGGGACGGAGCACCATATCTATCAGTCGTTGGAAGGTAGCGGGTGTACCATGCAAACCAAATGGAAGGACCGTAAATTGATAAAGCCCGAGGGGGTAGAAAACGCTGTTTTCTCTTTATCCTCCTCTTTCAGAGGGATTTGCCAATAACCCTTGGTTAAGTCCAGTGTGGTCATATATTTGGCTTTCCCCAACCGCTCACGTAAATCATCATTTCTAGGCATAGGATAGGTGTCAAAATGAGAGAGGGCGTTCACTTGTCTAAAGTCAATACAAAACCTGATAGCCCCATTGGGTTTTGGAACTAAAACTATGGGTGAGCACCAGGGCTAGAGGAGGGCTCAATAATCCCTGCCTGTAACAAATCTCTCACTTCCTGTTCTACCATTTTCCTCCGGGCTTCTGGTATCCGGTACGGTCTTTGTTGCGCTACTCTGTCTCCTATTGTTTGAGTATGATGTTGTATTAAATGTGTTTTTCCCGGGGTTATTGAGAACACATCAGGGTTAGCTCTTACTATAACAGATAATTGGGACCGCTGACTGGGGGGGAGGGAGTCGTTTAGCTGGGGCATACATATCTTGTGGTTTTGCCCTGTTCTTGTGGGATACAAAGGTATATCATCTACCATCCCAGGAGAGATGTACATATTACAGAGAGATTCATCAGCATCATGTCACAACTTTAAAAGGTTGATGTGGTATATTTGCTCTCTACCAGACCCAGATGGAATTTCAACCTTGTATGTTGCGGGAGTAACTTGTTCAAGAACGGTATAGGGGCCTTGCCAATTGGCCAGTAATTTGTTCTCGTATGTGGGTAACAGCACTAACACTTTTTGACCTACTTCTAAGGTTCGTGGTCTACTGGGTGTATCGTAATAGGTTTTTTGTTTTTCCTGGGCTTCTTTTAGACATTTGTGTGCTTCTTCCCATACCGTGTGTAAGTTCTCTTTTAGGTCCTTAGTGTAAGTTAAAATATTCTTGATTTCATCTTCGGTCTTCTCCCATTGCTCTACTAACATCTCTAGTGATGTTCGAGGTTATCTGCCAAAGAGAAGCTCAAAGGGGCTGTGTCCCGTGGATGATTGTACATGGGTTCGCAGGGCATATAAAACCAGGGGTAATTTTTTCTCCCAGTTCTTCCCTGACTCATTAATGATTTTACACAGAAGGTTCTTGATTGTTTTAATATAGCGCTCAACAAGACCATCAGTTTGTGGATCGTAGACTGATGTCCTGATCTGTTGTACGCCCAGGACCTGACAGACTTCTGCCATCAAGCAGGACATGAAAGAAGTCCCTTGGTCTGTGAGAATCTCTTTGGGAAATCCCACTCTAGAGAAAAATTCTATCATAGCTTGTGCTATAGTCTTTGTGGTCATACTGGCTAAGGAAATAGCGTCAGGATACCGGGTGGCGTAATCTACTAATACTAAAAGGTACTGATGTCCCTTTACTGATGGTGTTAAGGGACCTACCAGAGCCATACCAACTCTTGTGAATGGGACTTCTATTATAGGAAGAGGATGGAGTGGGACTTTGCAATTTGGGGTGAGGTTTATCAGTTGACATTTAGGACAGGTCTGACAATGCTTCCTAATGTCCCCGTATACCTCTAGCCAATAGAACCTTTTTTATTATAGACTCTTCTGTTTTCTCCCGACTGAGATGTCCTTCACCATTATCACCATGAGGTAAGTGGAGCACTTGTTCCCGATATGCCTGTGGAACCACAAACTGGGGTTCCTGAATAGAGGAATTGGAACAGATTCTATATAATAACTCATTAGTGACTTGGAAAGTTGGACATACTGAATGGGTATCAGAGTATAAGACTATCTGCCAAGCATTCTTTAGGGTTGGATCTTCTCTTTGCGACTGTCGGAACTGTCTGACAATGGACATTATGGCTCTCGGATATTCTGGTGGGATTTCTCTGGCTTTAGTAGGGTCAATCTGATACCATTGCTTGTGTTCTCATTTTTGAGACTTCATGAGTTTCTTTTTGGGTTTGGTTTCCTCTCTGTTGGGAGATACAAAGGGGGACTCTCCCCACCAGGCCTCTATATGTTTATTCTGATTTAAGGTGTCTAGTAGTTCCAGAAATGCTTCATAGTCAGTCCCTACAATGAGATCTTCCCCTAAATTCAGCACTTGTTCCTCAGCTATCAGCTCTTCTCCAGGCAGAGGTTCCTCTTGGTTCTAGAAGTGTTTCTAAAGTTTGTAAGTTTGGGTGCCCTTCTTATACCCATTTTAGTCTTTGAAGTCACCTTTCTTCAAAGGGGACTCACACCTTCTTGTGAAATCCTGCCTTGCCCAGGCAAGGCCTCAGACACACACCAGGGGGCTGGAGACAGCATTGTCAGAGGCAGGCACAGTCCTTTCAGATGAGAGTGACCACTCCACCCCTCCCTCCTAGCAGAGATGGCTAATCAGGAAATTTAGATCACACCCCAGCTCCCTTTGTGTCACTGTCTGGTGTGAGGTGAAAAACAACCCAACTGTCAAACTGACCCAGACAGGGAATCCACAAACCAGGCAGAGTCACAGAATGGTTTAAGCAAGAAAATGCTCACTTTCTAAAAGTGGCATTTCCAAACGCACAATCTTAAAATCAACTTTACTAAAAGATGTATTTTTAAATTGTGAGTTCAGGGATCCCAAACTCCACATGTCCATCTACTCTCTAGGGGAATCTACACTTTAATCATATTTAAAGGTAGCCCCCATATTATCCTATGAGAGAGAGACAGACCTTGCAACAGTGAAAACGAAATTGGCAGTATTTCACTGTCAGGACATATAAACCACATTACTATATGTCCTACCTTATCCATACACTGCACCCTGCCCTTGGGGCTACCTAGGGCCTACCTTAGGGGTGCCTTACATGTAAGGAAAGGGAAGGTTTAGGCCTGGCAAGTGGGTACACTTGCCAAGTCGAATTTACAGTGTAAAAATACACCTACAGACACTGCAGGGGCAGGTCTGAGACATGATTACAGAGCTACTTATGTGGGTGGCACAACCAGTGCTGCAGGCCCACTAGTAGCATTTGATTTACAGGACCTGGCACCTCTAGTGCACATTACTAGGGACTTACTAGTAATTCAAATATGCCAATCATGGATGAACCACTTACATACAATTTAAACAGGAGAGCATATGCACTTTAGCACTGGTTAGCAGTGGTAAAGTGCTCAGAGTTGAAAAGCCAACAGCAACATGTCAGAAAAAAATAGGAGGCAGGAGGCGAAAAAGACTGGGGATGACCCTGCATAAGCAAAAGTCCAACAGATACCATTGCTTGTGTTCTCATTTTTGAGACTTCATGAGTTTCTTTTTGGGTTTGGTTTCCTCTCTGTTGGGAGATACAAAGGGGGACTCTCCCCACCAGGCCTCTATATGTTTATTCTGATTTAAGGTGTCTAGTAGTTCCAGAAATGCTTCATAGTCAGTCCCTACAATGAGATCTTCCCCTAAATTTGGAATCACACCAACCGAGAGCCGTTCTTCCTGTCCCTTCCAGTTGATCTCTGTAGTGGCAACAGGGTAGGTTTTCCGGTCTCCATGTAAAAAGTGATTAACACTTGGTATTCAGGTCCAGTTGGTCGGGTCGTACATATGCTTGATTCACAACGCTTTGGCTACAACCAGAGTCAATAAGTATGAGTCTTTTCTCTTTATTCACCTACATTGTAGTGGTATATCTTGCCATGGTTTGTCCCAACCATGAAACCTGTCCTTTCCCCATTCCTATCTCCATTGGTTTCTCCTGCTCCTTTTTATGGGGACACTGTCTTGTGATATGGCCCCAGTCACCACAATGGAAACATTGGGGCCCCATTGTGAGTTCTTTAGGTGGAACACAAGAGGTACTGGGTTTTTCGATGCTAGGACCTGGTATTGATTTAGTGAGAAGTGGTTTAGGATGAGAACCCTGAGGGGATATGGGCATAGTTTTAGCATGGGCGCTTCGGAACTCCGGGGCTCTATGAAAGGCGCATGCTAGGTCAATAGCGGTAGTACTAGAGAGGCTGGGGTGCTGCCTGACCCAGTTTCTTGTGGACTGGGGAAGAGCATCTAAATACTGTTCTAAAACCACAGTGTCAAACATCTCATCTTTTGAGGTCTCTGTAGGATTTAACCATTTGCCTGCAGCATGATGCACTCTATAATAGAGAGTTCAAGGATTCTCCTGAGGGACCCACTTGATTAGTAGGAACCTGACTTGATTGCCCTCCTGAGCCAGACCGACCCGTTCAAGAATGGCCTTCTTGATCTCGGTATAGGGTGTTACACCCCCGGGATTTACAGCCTGATAAGCAGTCTCCCGATTGCAAGTTAGTAGAGGTGCAATGTATTGGCCCAATCTATCTGTTGGCCAATTGGCAGAGCTAGCAACCCACTCAAAATTTGTAAAGAAAGAGTCTGGGTCTTCGTTTTCCTGTTATTTTTGCAGGACACTACTGGGAACATTGGGGTGTACCCTATTGCTTGCTCATCTCTGTCAATTTCCCGAGAGCTGTTTCATGAACCAGCTGATTATTGGCATAGTCGTCGCCTGACACTTTCACGCCGTTTGAAGCGCTTCTCTCTCTTCCTTAGCCTCTTTTAGCTGCTCCTCCCACACTAGTTGTAGATGACTCTGTCCTTCCGCTAATTGGGCAATCATGTCTGCTAATGTCGGTTTTTCCTCCATTGTCTCTCCCTGGTTTTACCTAGATGGTCGAATAAAATCCCACTTCTGACACCAATGTAACAGGGTGACAGTAATGGAGATGCACACTTAATATAAGGTTGGTCATTCATTGCTTTAAGAGGATAATGCAGTTCTGTAATTTCTATTTCTTGCTCTCTATTTCGTTCTTCTTCTTCTCTCCCTCTTCATACGCAGTCTTCACTCTCTCTGTTTTCTTCTTTCCCCAGGTGGCGACTCAGGAGGAGTATGGAAAGAGAAACAAACAATACAAGAACGTTGGTTGGTGGGTAAGTAATACAATGGTGATTTTCGCTTTCCTTTTCTCTCCCTTCTCTCTGGTTTTGACTGACTTTCCCTTCTTTTATATTGCTTTCCTTTCTTTTCTTCTCTTACTTTCCTTTGTTTTCCCGTTCTATGTTCCCTTTCCCGTATTTTGGCTTCTTTTATTTCTTATTAGCCTCTTGCTGGGCTCCCTCTCTCTCTCTCTCCCTCTCTCTTTTTTTGGTATCTTTGTTTCTATACTAATATTCTACTGGCTCTTGATGTGCCTGCCTCTGGTAGTCTTAACCCAGTGACATCAGAATGTAATAAAAGAATTAAAAAAAAAAAAACAACTGCTGGTAATGAAAAAAAAGGAAGTACTGGTGAAAATACTCAGTCACTGAAAGATCCCACCGTGTAGCGATGAATGCAAAACCAAAAATCTCCTCTTCTCCCCAGCGATCCTGTTCCTAGGGTTCCCCTTCACTCCCCCGTTTTATGGTTTCCAAAGTGTACCTGACTAGGCCACGCTCTTCCCCGAGCGTGGCCGGAATATGCACTTTGCCTCCTCCTGGTCATCAGGCCAGCCGTCGGGAAAACTCCTTGTGGTCCTCCCCTCTTAAATCTGGGCTCCGGCGTTGTCTTCGGTCTGCTGCTCCGTTGGCGTCTTTCTCCCTGTGTTCTCCTCTGTCATTGACGTCATTTCGGTTGCTGTCACCAGGGAAACCAACCCCTCCTCCGACTAAGATGTAATGGGTTTAAAAAACCCTCCCGCGTCGAGACGCGCGTCCGTATTGGTTGTTTGAAAATACGTTTCTGGATCACTTGTTTCCGATCCGGAAATGCTCTCGGTGTATTGCTAGGCCGTATCATCAATGAACGGCCAGGCACAGACCTCTTTGCTATAATCAGGGGCCAGTAACATTGGTGCTGAACACATAGCCTTTTTCAGAGTGCTGGAGGCTTTTTGATACCCTGGGTTCCAAATGAATTTCTTGGGCTGTTTCTTTGAGATGAGCTCTGTCAGAGGAGCCACTATGGTCCCATAGTTTTGAACAACGCTCCTGTATTACCAAGTCAGTCCAAGAAAGGCCAGAGTATGGGTGTTAGGAGCCTCCCAATCCAGGATAGTCTGGATCTTGGGCTGGAGAGGCTGTACATGGCCTCCACCAACAAGGTGGCCCAGGTACTCTACTGATGTCTGCCCTATCTGGCACTTACTTGCCTTGATAGTCAGGCCTGCTTGAAGCAGGGCCTGGAGCATTCCTTCAGGTGGACCAGATAGTCCTCCCAGGTGGAACTGAATACAGCTATATCATCCAGATTAGCTGCACTGAAAGATTCCAACCAAGACAGGACCCTGTTCACCAGCCATTGGAAGTGGCAGGAGCATTGTTCAAGCCAAAGAGCATCACTTTGAACTGAAAGTGGCCCTCTGGTGTGGAAAATGCTGACATCTCCCGAGCTCCTGAACTTAAGACAATCTGTCAGTATCCTGAGGTCAGGTCAAATGTACGCAGGAACTTGGCAGCCCCCAACCTCTCAATGAGATCATCAGCTCTAGGTATTGGGTAAGCATCAGTCTTGGTGACTGCTTTTAGACTTCTGTAGTCTACACATAATCTCAATTCGTTTTTCCCACCTTGGGGGTCTTGTTTGGGTATCAGTACCACTGGACTGGCCCAAGGACTATCAGAGGGCTCAATTACCTTGAGATTCAATATCTTAGCCACCTCAGCTTTTATGCTGGCCTTGACTTGATCAGACTGCCTGTACAGCTTGTTCTTGACAGGTAAGCTGTCACCAGTGTCAAAATCATGGACACACCAATTGGTGATTCCAGGGGTCAAGGAAAACAGACCAGAAAACTGCTCCAGAACTTGTCTGCAGTCTTTTTGCTGCTGGACTGTTAACTTGAGAGAGAGTACCACTCTCTCTAGTGACCCATATTGTGCATTTGTGGAAAGGAGGTCTGTCAGAGGTTCACTCTCCTCCTCCTTCCCTTCATCAGTGACCATAAGCATGGTCATGTCTGCCCTGTCCTGGTGGGGTTTCAGTCTGTTGACATGCAGGATCCTATGAGTATTCCTGGGGGTGCCAAGGTCCACTAGGTAGGTGACCTCTCCCTTCTTCTCCAGAATTGGATAGGGCCACTTCCATTTGGCCTGAAGTGCCCTAGGAGCCAAAGGTTCCAAAACCTGCACCAGCTGGCCTGGGTGATACTTAGGCATGGTAGCCTTCTGGTCATGCCAGACCTTCATGAGCTCTTGGCTGGCCTCCAGATTTCGGCTTGCCTTCTTCGTGTACTCGGCCATGCATGACCACAAGCCCAGCACATAGTCTAGCACATTCTCCTTGGACTCTTTGAGAGGCTTCTCCCAAGAGTCAGTCACCATGCACAATGGGCATCTTACAGGGTGCCCAAAAAACAACTCAAAGGGGCTGAATCCAACCTCTTTTTGTGGCACTTCTCTGTATGCAAACAGCAGACATGGGAGGATAACATCCAATCTCCTCCTGAGATTGTAAGACAAACCCATGATCGTGCCCTTCAGGGTCCTGTTAAATCTTTCCATCAGACCATTGGTCTGGGGATGATGGGGTGGTGAACTTATAGGTAACACCACACTCATCCCACCTTGCTTTCAGATAGGCTGACATAAAATGTGTGCCCCTATCTGAGACCACCTCCTTCGGGAATCCCATTATGGTGAACACACCAAGAAGGGCCCTAGCCACTGTGGGAGCAGTGACTGTTCTGAGGAGTATTGCCCAACATGTACCTGTTGCCTGAGGCAGTTGGTGGGTCTAGAGGACCAACAATATCAATCCACACCCTCTCAAAGGGAGTCCCAACCACTGGCAGTGGTACCAAGGAAGCCTTTGGCTTGGCCCCTGCCTTGTCACTGGCCTGGCAGGTTACACAGGACCTGCAAAACTCCTTGACTTTCTCTGACATGTGGGGCCAATAGAAATGGTTGACCAGCCTGTTCCAGGTCTTGGTCTGCCACAAATGTCCAGCTAAGGGAATATCATGGCTCAATGTTAGGAGGAATTCTTTATACTTCTGGGGGACCACCACTCTCCTGGTTGCCTCTGGTTTGGAGTGCCTTGCCTCCGTGTAGATAACACTGTCCTCTCAATAAACCCTGTGGGTCCCACTGGTATCCCCTTGTTCTTGCCTGACAGCAGTCTGCCTCAGGCCCTCAAGAGTGGGACACTCTCTTTTTCCCTGGCACAATTCCTCTCTGGTGGGCCCACCTGCCCCTTGTAGTTCTGCCAAGTCAGGCAGAGCTTGCAGAGGAAGGGGTCCTCCCTCATGGGTCAGATCGTCCCCCTCAGGTTGGGATTCTTCCTGACTCTGTACCTGGTGTGGCTGGCAAGCTGGACCTAGTGTCCTTTCTCTTCTTCTTGGAGGCTGGCCCTTTGTTCCATGGTCCAACTGTTGTACTGCCTGTGACCTGGCCACCACACACACACATTCAGGGAGGTCCAGCATCTGTGTATGGACCCTTCTTTTCACATTTGACCTTTCAGATGCCTCCAGATCATTTTCCAGGAGACATTCTACTAGGAGGGCGGAGCTACTGCTACCTTCTTAGGGCCAGTCACACCTCCCCATTCCAGGCTCACCATGGCCATGGGATGGAGTTTGGTTCTGATATCTGCATATGTTACTTGGTAGAAGACACCAGGTAAGACCTGCTCTGGAGAGTCCAGCTTCTCTGTGACCATTGTCACACTGGCTCCTGTAGCTCTCAGAGCTTCCACCTCAGTACCATTGACTTTAGGCCTCTGCCTATACCTCTCCATGCTGGGAGGTAAGGTGGCCATAGTTGCAATGTCCACCCCACCCACGGACACTAAGGTGACGTCTGGGTACCCTGATCCCAGCCCTAGGCCAACATCCACCCCCATACCTACACTAGCAATCCCATGGGTCTACCCATCGGTGGGGACTTCTTGGAGCAGATATCATCCCATTTTTTGTGTTCAGGTTGATGACACTCAAACCACGTGCCGGCCTTAGCAAGCTCCTGAATCTTTCCTGCCTTAACAGGATCATAATGCTTCCCCTGGCACTCCTTCTCTTAGAAGTGGCATGGCTCGGGGCTCCCCCACCCTGAGAAGATTTTGGGGATTCTAGTGAGGACTCTTCAGACTTTATCATCCTTCCCTTGGCTCTTCCCCTGAGAAGATCCATGTCCTCCCTTTTTCTGGTCACCCCCTTGGGGTTTATGGATAACCCTAGTACTTAACCAGTCATCTGCTGCCTCCCCTAGCTCTCTGGGGTTGATCAACTTAGAGTTAACTAGATACTGGCAGAGCTTCTCTTGGGCACAATTAGTCAGAAGGTGCTCCTGCATAATCAAATTGTAAAGCCCCTCAAATGTACTTACCATGTTGTCCTGCATTCAGCTCTCTAGTGCCTTAACTGAGATGTCCACAAAATCAACCCAGGACTGGGTAGCTGTCTTCTGGGTGTCCCTAAACTTAAGCCTATATTATTCTGGGTTCAGACCAAACTTTTTAGCTAAGCACCTCTTTATATTAGGGTATGAATGAGCCTCCTCCCCACTTAAGGTCAGACGCCTATCCCTCTCAGAGTTGGGGACCAACTCCTGTAGAAGTGAACCCCAGTATTGAGGCTTAACTATCCTTATCTGGAGGGCCCCCTCAAAGCCCCCCAGCCATTTGTCTATATCATCCCCCTCTACATAGGCAGGAACCACCCCCCTGGGTAGTCTGGGGCAAAATCGGTCCTATGGACATCTCAGCTTCTCTGTCGCTGCCACCATCTCTTTAATCTTCCTTTGCCCACTTTTTCTTTTCCAGGGCCAGATTGTCTGCCTCCAAAGCTATATATGCTAGCTGGGCCTCCAGTTCTCTTTCCCTAAGGGACAGGTTCTCTCCTTCTGAAGGGTCCCCCTTCTCCTCACTAGCTCAGGGTATGGCCCTGGTAACTGTGTGCAGTGAGGACCGGTCTTCCTCATCCTCACCAAGGCTCAGATGCCCTCTCTACCCTGTGTGGTTGGAGCTAGCATCCGCCTCTTCTTCTTCCTCCCCTGGAGCTTCCTCTGTGCCCACTCCTTGGGCCTCAGCCCAGGCTGTCAGAGATTTAATCAAAACATTTTTTCTGAGGTTAGTGGCTGCAAGCAACCTCCTCTCAGTACACAGCCCCCTAAGCTAGACTACTGTCATTGTGGATAGGCTAGCCAGTTCAAGCTACATGGTTCCTTAGTTTTGTGTCAACAAAAACGTTTTGGAAAAATTGGAAACAAGAATATAGAAAAATCACAAAACTTCAGTCATTGAAATTAATCCAAATTAAAAATCACAAATCATTTTTGTATTAGTGTAATTTAAAGGATTTTTAATTGGCTTTACTTAAAACTGTAGTGTGATACTGAAGACAAGTACTGGATCCCTCCACCGTGCACCAAAAATTTTGGAAAGTGGATTATTGGTAAGGGCAGGTAAGTACCTACACGTAGCAATGGGCCACTAACCCCCACAAGGCTCAGTTAGGTCTCAATAAATGAACCCCAACTCAACCCTTGATAGCCAGGCAATGAGTGACAAGGCTTAACTTAGGAGACAAAGGGCCTGATTACAACCTTGGCGGAGGGGATTACTCCATCACAAACATGACGGATATCTCCTCCACCATATCACAAGTTGCTTAGGATATAATGGAACTTGTAATACAGCGGGCGGGATATCTGTCATGTTTGTGATAGAGTAATCCCCTCTGCCAAGGTCGTAATCAAGGACAAGGTGTATAAATCCTGCCAGTATCACAAAACAATAATTAAATAAAACACAGGAAACAGTTTAAAAATTCAAAACCAATTTATAAAAACATTTGTATCTTTAATTTAACACAAAAAATTATAAAATCAGATAAGGGATATTAATTTTTGAAGAATTATTGTTTTTTAGTGCATAGAAACAAATAGCACCAATCTGGTATTCTGGTGGCACCTCGACAGGGGCAAAGTCAAAGTTTAAGGCCGACTGCGATGGAGCTCTGCTTGGCTACAGCAAGGGGGAGGCCTCGGTCAGAACTTACCTTCAGATGTAGTCGTTTTCTTGAAGATTTTCTACAGCGGGATGAAGTCGACAGTCGGATCCGACCTCCTTGGCGCCCTTCTTCAGATACAAATCGCAGGAGACCTTGGTGAAGATTTCGATGTTCCGACTTAGATGATTTTTTGTGATGAAAATCCTTTGACCGGGCCAAACCAGAATCTTGACCTGACGCCCTCTTCGGATACACTGCGCGGGAGGTCCGGGTTAACTTTCTACGTTCGGACGTAGTCACTTTTTGGGAGATTTCCTTTAGTGGGATGAACCTGCAAGTCAGGCCGGGTCGCGCTTAAGGCAAGCTGGCTAGACTCCCCGCAGCAGGTTGCTCCCTCTATGGAGCTTTTTCCAAAAAGTTCACCAGTCTTCTCTAAACTTCTGGATCTTCTTCCAGAAGGTCTTGCGCTGCGCTTGATCGTGCTTTACAGAGCTTTCCGTCCCGGACTTCTGGACATTTATTTATACAGACGTTGGTCCATTATAGACCTGCATGTGAATTGGTGTTCATACTATGGCTACATTCCATGCAGATCGCCTCTATTTTGGAAATTTCTCTTTATGAGATCTAACAGAAGCATCTTTCTGTTTTCTCTTATACTCATTTTCGTTACATGGACAATTATACCTGTTGATGTTTATTTCGCTTCTCACCTATAGAGGATTAAAATATCTTCTGTAACTGAACTTGCATGGACGTATTACTTGTGTTTTTGAAGGAGTGCCCTGGTTTTGCTCTTTTCTTTTCATTTTTGTTACCTACAGCACGGGACATAGGTGGTTCCTTCTTGTTCCACCTGTATTCTATGTGTATTTCTTAAACCCCTGGTGGTTGGGTTTCCGCACCAGGTTGGCACCCTTTGCATTACTCTACAAATGAGACAATACGTTTGAGCACTTTATTTTCAGATGTGCATTTAGTAGCATCAACCACCAACCCCCTTTTTTGGAGTAAAGTCCTTCTTGTGGTGAAGTCCAAGTGTCCAGCTGGTGCAGTCCTTCTGAGTGCAGTGTCCAGGTACAGGTCAGGGGGTCCAGCAGGGTAGTCCTTCTTCTTCTGATGTTCTTCCTTGTAGAGATCTGAGGTGTGGGTGCAATCCTGCCATATTTATCCTTGCTCCTGGGTGAAAAACAGGGGGGTCCTGGGTATTCAATCACAGGAAGGCTCCTTCCTCTTCTGATGACCACTTCCTGGGAAGTGTGGCAAAAATCAATCCCAGGAAGCACATTTTTCAAAAATCCAACATGGCTGATGATTTTTGGAGGTTAGATCTGGCTGAGCCCAGCCACCAGTGTGGCTAAAAATCCTAAACACGCCCCTCACCTTCCCTCTCCTAATCTAATCAAGAGGGCACCTAATTGTCTGGGGTTGCAGGATGTGAGGGAGGTGCTGGGCTGCTCCAAATGTCCTTCCCTACCTTTGAAGTCCAGTTTGACTGCCCTCCCCGCTTCCTGCTTCACCATTTGCTGAGGCAGATCTCCTCCCCCAGGCACATCATTTGTGTTCAGCCCAGGCCACTTCACACCTCATCAAGGCAGCCTGGCAGGGCAGCCAGAGGCTGGCTAATCAGAGAAGGGCACTACAGAGCTGAAGTTGGCAACTTTCAGGTAGAGTTTTAAAACTCTTCACCTGAACTAGTTATATTAAATCCAACAATAGTAGGTTGTGGGATTTAATATAACAATTACTTTGATACCAAACTCAAAGTATCTGACACTTGAGGGGACTTTATTAATTAAAATAAAGTCTCCCCATTTTAGCCTATCGAGGCCATTTACTACAGTGAGGAAAAAATAAAGTTGGCTATTTTACCTCACCAGGGGCCAGATGTACGAAACGTTTTGCGACTCGCAAACGGCAAAATTTGCCGTTTGCGAGTCGCAAAACGCGTATCCCAATGCAGAAATGCATTTTGCAAGTCGTTACCGACTCGCAAAATGCATTTCAGACTCGCAAATAGGAAGGGGTGTTCCCTTCCTATTTGCGAGTCGCATTGGGATGCAATACCATTTGCGACCGCATATGCGGTCGCAAATGGCATCGCAGTTACCATCCACTTCAAGTGGATGGTAACCCAATCGCAAATTGGAAGGGGTCCCCATGGGACCCCTTCCAGTTTGTGATTGCACCCAAAAATATTTTTTCAGGGCAGGGAGTGGTCCAAAGGACCACTCCCTGCCCTGAAAAATCCGAAACTAAAGGTTTCGGTTTTTTTTTGTAGTGCAGCTCGTTTTCCCTTAGGGAAAACGGGCTACACTTCAAAAAAAAAAAAACCTGCTTTATTGACAAGCAGGTCGCTAACATGGAGGCCTGCTGACGTCAGCAGGCCTCCATGTTAGCGAGTGCCCATACTCGCAATGGGGCCGCAATTTGCGACCCACCTTATGAATATTCATGAGGTGGGTCATTGCGACCCTATTGCGAGTTGCAGTCGGTGTCTGAGACACCGTACTGCATAGCAATTTGCGACTTGCAAATTGCGAGTCGCAGGGACTCGCAATTTGCAAGTCGCAAATTGCTTTTTTCGTACATCTGGCCCTAGGTCTTATAAAACAATTTTTATAAGGTCCCTGCTTATAGTTACATGGCACACAACCCTAGTGGTAGATAGGGGGGCACACCTCAGGGGTGACTTATAAGTAGAAATATGGTAGTTTAAGGCTTTGGAAGTACTTTTAATTCCAAGGTCGAATTTGCATATAACTTTAGTTTAAAAGCAGCCAGCAAGGCAGGCCTGCCTTTAAAATGACACCTATGGGTGCACCACCTAGGCTGGGGTCCCCAAACCTACATGCCCTTCCGTATACTAGGGACCGATGGGTAGGTTGATACTGCCAATTATAATTAGCCTAATTTGCATATCCACTTTACACATTGCACTGGCCCTGGGATTGGTAAACAGTAACCAGGGCACAGGCAAGAGTCACTAACCACCAGTATCTGTCCAAAACGTTTGAGGGTGACCAGGGTAAAAATGAGGTCTTTCCTACAATGAGATTTATATTTTGGGGGAAGGGATATCTGTCACCGTTGTGACTGAGTGACTTGCCCACCAATATCTAAATCAAGCTCTAAGTCTTTAGGTCTGAACTATTTTTCCCAGATGATTCAATGTAGTCCCTTGAACCTTTGACGGTTATTTCAATATTACTCTTTGTTGACTGGGCTTCAAAAGAAGCTCTACGTTAGCATAGCTCTCTATAAATAGAGTGTCAATTTGCAAAGGTTTAATGGCACAAAAATTCCCAGCTACTTCTGGATCCATAGTCACTGCAGAGATGCCACCACTGATTTCCCCTTCTTCCTTAGGGCCTGGATTACTAATACCAATGCCTTTTTTGACCGTGTTTGCTCTCTTTTATTTTCCCAACAGGTAGAATTAGTTCTAGAAATAGTTCCTTAGGCAGGAGGTGAACTATTGCAGCCACTGACATAGGTCCTCATTACAAGTTTGGCCGCGACTTTCCCTCTATGCCGGTGGCAGCGATCCAACTGCCAACAGTGGCGGTGAACAGGCCAGTACACTCCCAGTACACTGCCTGTACCGCCAGTGCGGGCTAACCGCCGTCGATGCCGGATGCCATTTACAGGGCAGCGGAAAGGACCTTACCGTCCACCGTATTATGGCTCAGCACACCACCACAGTTTCAGGGGCAAGCCGACCTCCACTCAAAGCCTGGTGGAAAGTAACAGTATATAGGGAAACACTCATCGTAGGGACATAGAGGATACTGCTGATGACATGGAGCATTAACTGGAGATCTTCCCAGTTCTGGTACTTGCAAACCACCTCCAGGATGTGCAGCGCTGATGAAGACGACAACGGTGACTACCCAGCCTACCACTCAAGGGAGTGAAGGGGACAATTACACACCCACACGCCACAAACACCTGACACCGAATGTCACGCACACGCAAGCACAGCAACAACCCTACCCATACACACACACACACATACACACAGACGTGCACTCACAATACACTCACGCACAACCAGAACACACACCACACCCTACACACATGTCACTCACACACCATACAACACCAACTGTAAATACGCCAAAACACTCATACCTAGCAACAACCAAAAGATCACAATATCAAGGCCGACACAGATACCAGGCAGAAGACGCCATACTAGATACACATACCGAACACAACCACAAGTGCCATCCACTCATCCACTGGTACCATACCAGGATGCCGTTGTCCACACCACTTACTTTACCCACACCATGCACAACAACTGAACACACATCACAATCAATTAACCACACAGATACCATCCACACCAACTTCCAAACCCAACACCACGCAAACATAATTGCACACACAAATACAGACAGGGGAAAAAGTGGAGAACAGAAGTGATGTGGCTACACAAGCACAGTACACATGAACAAATAGGGACAGTGATGCACATACCTGTGCACATGAGACAGCAATTGTCAAACGCAGGACAACTTGATCAAAGTGCACCAACTGTGCAGGTTGGCCATATATTTTAATGTGTACAACAAAAGGGGAAACAGGAGCTATGTACAAAGATGTCCACTGGACAGTTCATAGGTCCACGTCCATGCGGCCAAACAGTGTCAACAATGCCCCAACTTGACTTCTGACATGACCATCATCTCCACAGGCAGGGTCATCAGTGGGGCAGGCACCTCAGGGGGCAGGCAGAGGGGTTAGAGGTGGGGATCAGGTTAGGAAGGGGGAGGGCTCGGGTTTGTGCTTGGGAGGGAGGGGTCTTGGCCTTAGCCTTAGAAGGAGGGGGAGTGGGTTTAGACTGGTGGGTGGGAGCTAGATCAGGCCTCTTCACAGTTTTCTTCTTGGAGTGGGAAGGGACATGCGAACTGGAAGGAAGGTCCAGGGAGGAATGTGAAGTGGAGGGACTGGGTTTGGGGAGACCACTGTAATGCGCAAGGACAAGACGGGGAGGGACAGGAGGTTTGAATAGGTCAATGCGGGAAAGGAAATGTTTTTTAGGAGCATGTGGAGGGGCTGTGGAAACTGGCGTGGGAGTGGAGGTAGAGGGAGTGGTTGTAGGATGTGTAGGTGTGCTGGATGTGGATGCAGGTAGGTGCCTAGTCTGCTTGTGTGTGATGGATGACTGTTGGGTGCTTGAGTAGTTTTGAGAGGAGGGTGGAAGGGTGGGAGAGGACAAATAGGTAGTGTGAATGTATTTTGTTGTTGTGTCTGCAGGTCTGGTGTGTGCTGCAGGTGTCTGTTATGATTGTTGTGGTGAGTGGCGGCAGGATCTGGGCATGAGGATGCAGTGCTTGCAGGTGTGTGTGTGTGAGGAGGTCACTGTAAGGAACAGCGGTGTGGGGGAGACAGTGGAGGACGTGGCTGTTGTGTTTGCATTTGTCTGTTGAGTGTGTGCATGGCTGTGGTGTGACTTGAGGTGCCTGTGTGTGTCCTTGTGTGTTGTACTGCGTGCATGCTATTTGGCTTTGGTGCTTGGGATGGGTGATGGGTGCTGGATGGGGCACAGATGGTTGGAGGGGGGACGGAGGTACTAGGGACACTGGCTGCCATCAAAGAGGAGGCCAGAGCCTGAAATGATCTCTGGAGGCCAGACAAGGTACCATGAATGCCTGCCAAGTAGGCATTGTTTTGCTGTATTTGTGATGCCAGCCCCTGGATGGCATTCACAATGGTTGTCTATTCCACAGAGATGGTTCGCAGGAGGTCAATAGCCTCCTCATTGAGGGCAACAGGGCTGACTGGGGCAGGGGCTGAGGTCCCTCCTGGGTGAGCGGGCACAGGCAACTCAATGGGGAGCTACTGGGAGGGCGGTGCTGGTAGGGGGGTGTCGGACAAAGATGTTGTTGGGGTGGTCCCAGAGGGGTCCGCCACCACCAGGGAGCTGCCATAAGAGGAGGAATCAGAGCCTGATATTGCAGTTGTAGTGGGCTCTCAGTGGTGCTCTCCTTGCCCTCCAACACACTGGTTTCCTTGGAGTTAGTGAACTGTGCCTCCTGGGTCCTGTGGGCTGCAGCAACCCCACTCACTGGTGCTTCTGCACCTTCACCAGATGATGCTGATGCACACAAGGATGCAAGAAAACAGACAGGGAGGGTGGGAGACAAAGAAAGGAATGCAAATCAAATCAAATCAAATCAAATCATTAACATTTATAAAGCGCGCTACTCACCCGTGCGGGTCTCAAGGCGCTAGGGGGGAAAGGGGAGGTTATCGCTGCTCGAACAGCCAAGTCTTTAGGAGTCTCCGGAAAGCGGAGTGGTCCTGGGTGGTCCTGAGGCTGGTGGGGAGGGAGTTCCAGGTCTTGGCCGCCAGGAAGGAGAAAGATCTCCCACCCGCTGTGGAGCGGCGGGTGCGAGGGACGGCAGCAAGTGCGAGGCCAGCGGAGCGGAGGGGGCGGGTGGGGACGTAGAAGCTGAGGCGTCTGTTGAGGTATTCCGGTCCCTTGTTGTGGAGGGCTTTGTGTGCGTGGGTGAGAAGACGGAAGGTGATCCTTTTGCTGACTGGGAGCCAATGCAGGTGTCTCAGGTGTGCGGAGATGTGGCTGTTGCGGGGTACGTCGAGGATGAGGCGGGCCGAGGCGTTTTGGATGCGTTGCAGGCGGTTTTGGAGTTTGGCTGTGGTCCCGGCGTAGAGGGTGTTGCCGTAGTCCAGGCGGCTCGTGACGAGGGCGTGGGTCACGGTTTTTCTGGTGTCGGCGGGGATCCAGCGGAAGATCTTACGGAGCATGCGGAGAGTGAGGAAGCAGGCGGAGGACACGGCGTTGACTTGCTTGGTCATGGTGAGAAGAGGGTCCAAGATGAAGCCGAGGTTGCGGGCGTGGTCTGCGGGGGTCGGTGCGGTGCCGAGGGCCGTGGGCCACCAGGAGTCGTCCCAGGCGGACGGGGTGTTGCCGAGGATGAGGACTTCAGTTTTTTCAGAGTTCAGCTTTAGGCGGCTGAGCCTCATCCAATCTGCGACGTCCTTCATACCCTCTTGTAGGTTGGTCTTGGCGCTGGCGGGGTCCTTGGTGAGGGAGAGTACAAGTTGGGTGTCGTCGGCGTAGGAGGTGATGATGATGTCGTGCTTGCGTACGATGTCGGCGAGGGGGCTCATGTAGACATTGAAGAGTGTCGGGCTGAGCGATGAGCCTTGAGGTACGCCGCAGATGATCTTGGTGGGTTCTGAGCGAAACGGAGGGAGGTAAACTCTTTGGGAGCGGTTAGCGAGGAAGGAGGCGATCCAGTCCAGGGCCTGGCCTTGGATCCCGGTGCAGGCTGTGAGCAACTCAACTATGATGCAGGAAGGCACACATGCAGTACACCTCAGTCTCAGACCTCACCTTATCATAGCCTTTGCACTACAGGAATGTTCCACTGATAGGGATTACACCTGCCTCTTTGGTTTACACTACACTGACAGTGGTACCCTACAGATTCACTGTACATGTCCTGCAACTCCAACTGAGGTATCCAATTAATGCTCAGATGTTTTGAGTACCACTATGTCACTTTGCAAGACAACAGGAACACTACCTGACTGACTGTTCTACCCAATTTTCACCTTTCCTGGGTACACATGCCACCTACACAACAAAGTAACATAACCCGGTCAAGACGTTGAACACCTGCAAACCCTAACACCTATGAGTCACTGTAACAGCATCCTTTCTCCACATTGCCTACCATCCCCCAATACAGTTGGCATTCAGGACAGTGTGAGAACTCACCCCTTTGTGGCTCCTGTGATGCCTTCAAGTGCCCAGCCAATGCTGGGTTGGTCACTGCCAGTATGCGGGCCATTAGGGGGATCAGGGTTCTACGTGCACCCCTCCCTTGTTGACATGCCGTCCTCAGCTTGGCCTCCGCGGTCTTCCGGGCCCAGCATCTCAGGTCCACCCACCGTTTTCCTGCAGTGGGTGCTCTGCTGGCTATAGACCCCCAGGGTCCACACGTCCTTGGTGATGGCTCGCCATAACCCCATCTTTTGATGGGCATTGACCTGCATGGAAGACACATAGGAATGCAGATTAACATAGATTTACCACACGCATGCTGACATAGGGTATAATCGTACTGACAGTAGTCCACCATACATTCCATCATCTTCCTACAGGTTCACATTGATAGCCTACTCTACTACTCCTATATGCTTGGTAATCCTACATTCACACACACATGCACCCAAACAATCACACTCACTGCTAGGACACTGTTAATCCACTCACCTGCTCCACTGGTCGCCAATATAACTTGGCAGACAGGGGTAGGACCCCGTCCACAAGTCTGGTCAGATCCTCCTGGGTAAAGGCTGTGGCCCTCTCCCCTGCTGAATATGCCATCTTCACGACCAGATGCCGGACACAGCAGCACACGCAGTAGAGTTGTGTTCATGGTGTGTGCAGGAGTCAAGTGGCAAAGGGAAATCAAAATGGCAGTGACGACCGCAGCGGTTCACACTGTCACAGGCCCCTGTTACCCATAGACACCAATGTTAACCAATGGGTAAATTGCACCGTGGTACAGACCGCCGAACTCCATGACGACTCACGCCAGAGGAGTCATGTTACTTCGATATGTCCTCTGCATGTAGGACAGGTGACTACCATTTGAAGTGTAAAATGTGTTAGAGTGCAATCTCTATGCGCCATCTATGCTGTCATATCTTCTTGTACATGTTAGGCACATCAGTCACACACGCTATACATGCCATATGTGATGTGTGGCATCAGTTAGCTGCATTTGTAGGTTGCATAGCACCGTGATCACTCGCTGATTGTCACTATGTTAGCTGTTTACAACTCTTCCATGATATGAAGGCTACGTTTGTGCAGTTGTGTGTGCATAGACATCATCCGTAATGTATTAATGTGTTGACATATGTGTGTTGGCCCTCCCTAGGTAAGGACCCATGCAAAAACTGAGGAATGCATGGGTATATCGGCCCCAAATTGACCTGGCAACCACGGACGAACAACACATCTTACTGACCTACCATCTGAACCGGATGACCATGCGTGAACTGTGTGCTCAATTGGAGCCAGATCTACTGCCAGCTCTCCGTAATCCCTATGCTATTCCCCCTACTGTGCAGGTACTATCTGTGCTACAGTTTTCGGCCAGTGGGTCATTTCAGGCGACAGCGGCCTTGGTAGCAGGTGTGTCACAGCCAATGTTCAGTAACATTTTAGTGGATGTCCTCACTGCCTTGCTGAAACACCTCCACAGCTACATCAAAGTTACCCAAACTCCTGATTTGCCCACAGTGAAATTGCATTTCTGTGCCATTGCACATATTTCACATGTGATTGGGGACATAGATGGCACCCATATTCCCTTGATTCCACCCGGGGTAAATGAACAAGTGTACAGGAATAGGAAAACTTATCACTCCATTAATGTACAGGTGGTGTGTCTTGCAGACAGTACATCTCCCAAGTGATTGAAAAATTCCCTGGATCTGTGCTTGACTCTTATACTTTGAGGAATAGCAGTGTCCCACACCTGATGGCACAACTACAAAGAGAGAGGGTATGGCTTGTGGGTGAGTGAGATTTGAGAGTGCAGTAGCTAGCAACCTGCCTTTCTTACTCTTTACCCTCTAAATGATGTTGATGTGCTACGTATTCCCACTCTTCCCAGGTGATTCTAGCTATATAAAACTGCCCTGGCTGTTGACACCAGTGAGGTAGCCCAGGTCAGGGGGTGACATTCGCTACAATGAGGCACATGGCAGGACAAGAAGGGTAATGGAAAGGACCTTCAGCTTACCGAAGGCAAGATTCCGGTTTCTGCATTTGTCAGGCAGATCCCTATGCTACTTCCCAAACAAGGTTTGCCAGATCATCGTGACCTGCTGTGTGCTGCACAACTTGGCACTAAGGAGACATGAACCCCTACTGGAAGAGGAGGAATGACCTGATCCACCGTTGGCAGCTGAGGAGACAGAGGACAGCGATTAAGAAGGGGAGGATGATGTGGACTCCAGAACTCAGCTCATTCAGCTATACTTCCAATGAGTTGAAGGTACATTTTGCCTACTGTTTCCCACAACATTTCCTACGTAGATTTGTGTACAATTGACAGAATGTACAACCAGTGCTGGAGACACAACAGTGTGTGTGTGGTGTAATGTGTGTACTGTCACATACCCCTTACTGCTTCATGTGTTTTGTTTCCCTGGATGTGTTTCCTGCCTTCACATGTATGGACTGTTTGGACATGCTACGTCGATAGAAGGTGTGGTCCAGTTTTGCTGACAGTACTTGTGACACCACATCTCCTCGGTACTTGCACACCGAACTAGTGTCCCTCACAATGTTGGTGGAGGTCACCTCAGCTGATGTAGTTGGGCCTACAGTTGTACTGATCTGAAAAGCTGCATATTTGAGTTCATTACTGGCTTGTAGTGTAACTGACAAATGGTAATACTGGTCAGTCAAGAAGTGACAGTCCTCTGGCAATGATGCGCAACTTTGGACACAAAGCAGGTACATGTGTCATTGAACAAACTGTACCTAAATGTTTGCTACATAACTATTCCTCACAGGTCTTCCTATGGTGGGATACCCTTTGCCATGCCGTGTACAAAGAGGATTAGGACATTCCTGGTGCAAGAGTTAGAAACCAATTTCACAGATTTGCAATGTTAAATGCCTGCACACTTTCGGCCTAGGTAATTTCTGGTACTGTTTCAACATTTTACATTGACAAAGTTGTTTATCACATGCATGCATTATGAATAAAGCACAAAAACATTGGGTGTGAATTTACAGTGTTTATTAAGTGAATCAAAATAAGGGATGGGGAAATACAAAGGAGTGGACAGATGGTGGATGAAATAGTCATTTTGGTGTTCACAGCTGTTGGTAGCACAGGTTCAGAGTCCATGGGTCTTTTGGAAAAATGGAGCACATCCAATACAAAGTCAACAATGTGTGTCAGTGGCACACCAGGGAGACAGTTCAGGAGAGGATCACTTCTTGGCAGTGGGTTTGGTCATGGCTACAGTCTCTGAGGGATGTCTGGCTGGCCGGCCACGTTTTCGAGAGGATTCTTGGGCAACAGAGAAAGGGATGCTGGTGTCCTGTGAGTCCCCTGGCAAGGTCACCAGTCCACTACCAGCAGCAGATGTGGAGTGCTGGGGTGGAAGGGGCCTGCATGCGGGTTGAGATCTCACGCAGAACTGCAGTCATGTCCTGCAACACCTCTTTGATGGAGGCCATGGTGGCATTGTGGGCCTGCCATTGCTCGAGGCTCGATGGTATTAACTCTGCAGTCTATGACTCTCCTGCAAAGTGGGCAGTATCTGGCCTGTCCTGTCCAGGGAGTGGTGGTATGCTGCCAGGACTTCCCTGGTTTTGCTCCCCCCTTGGCCCACAGATGCCCTCCCACTGGCCCAGGCCCACTGTGCCTGTGACCCCCGTCACAGTGTGCCCACTTGCACCAGGGCCTTCATTGTCTTGCCTGGAGATGGGTGGTGACTTCGGTCCCTGTACATGTGGGCACACAGTGGATGACCCGGGGACACTGGTTTGGGGGCATTCAGCCACAGCTGTTGGTGGTGGCTGTGTAGTGGGGGTCTGTCTGGTGGGCTGGGTGGGGCTTCTGGAGGGTGACTGACCAGAGGTTCCAGAGGGGCCAGGCTGGTCATCCAGATCCAGACATCCTGCTGGACTGTCATCACTGGGGCCTTCTTCTGCTGGGGGACTGGTACTTCCTGGCACCTTCTGGTGGCTGCCATGAGCAGTAGTACCTGTGGAGTAAAAATAAAAACTTATTGTGTGTCATGCAGAGTGTTAGACTGTGGGTCAGCTGGGTGGCAGCAGTGTTCAACAGCCTCAGGGGATATGACACTGACAGTCAGCTAGTTGTCAATGGTGGAGACTGCACATGTGCATTGATTTCACACAGTAGCAGTGGGATGTGTTTCCTTCTGTTTCTGTCCTCTGACCTGTCATTGCCATGTCCCTGTCAGCATCTGCCACCTGTTTCCTGTGCTTACATCCCAATACATCTGCATGCAGGACTCCCATTGGGATGGATGCAGTGCATAGAACTTAGTGGGATGGGTGATGCATTGTGGTACTTGTTGTGTTTCACGCATTACAAGCAGGGACTGGTTTCTGTGTGCACATTGTTTGGGTGGGTGTTAGTGGGGCACATGGGCATGCAGGGGATGGGTGTCGGTGGTTGATGGGGTGGGATGGATATGGTCTAGGGTGTCTTGGGTTCAAGGGGGGTTAACATGCATTTCAGGTGCAGGTGGTGGGAGGGGTGTGTCATTGACTTTCCAGAGTCCAGTCCTCCAGTGACTCCAGTGAGGCCCTCCGGATGCAGGATAGCCAAGACCTTCTCCTCCCATTCAGTCAACTCGGGGAAGTTAGTGGGGGATCACCGCCAGACCTCTGGATGGCAATCTGGTGTTGTGATGCCATGGACCGGACCTTCCCCCGCAGATCATTCCGCCTCTTCTTGATATCGTCCCTTGTGCGTGGATGGCTTCCCACTGCATTCACCTTGTTGACGATCGTCTGTTATAGCTCCATCTTCATGGCAATGGATGTCTGCTGGATGTGTGCACCGAACAGTTGTGGCTCCACCATGATTATTTCGGCGACTCCCTGTCAGTGAAATGGGGGTTCGTAGGGTGGCCATAGTGGGTTGTGTGGGGAGATGTGTGCTGTCATGTGGTGGTGGTGTTTGGGGTAGGGGAGTGACAAGTGTGATATTTGAAGGTGCAATTGTGGGATGCGTGGTAGTGTGTTTGTGAGTTACATATGGTGTGTAGGGTGCGACTTGAGTTTGTGGTGTCGCTTTCCATTTGGCTGGGAGTCGTGTGGCAGCAGGTAGGCTTAGCTAGGGATTGTGGGTGTTGTGGGTGTGTGTTTTATAGTGGGGTGTGTGAGTGTGTGAAGTGTATATATGTGTCTCAGGTTTGGGGTTTTCAAAATTACCAATGTGGGGTGTTGTTGTTGTTAGTCAATTTCGTGGCCGTGGCAGTCCGCACTGCCAGTGGCATACCGCTGTTGCATGACCTCTGTGCTGATTTGTGAATCATAATTGGGAGGGCAGTTTATTTTTGCCATGGCGATGGCGGATTCAGTGCAGCATGTTTCCCGCTGTCGTTTGGCCTTGCGGGGTCGGATACCTCGCTCTTTTCTGGTGGGTTTTGCCTTTGGGGTCATAATACGGCGGTACGTTTCCTACATCCACGGCGGTATTGGCCAGCAGACTGCACGGCGGTTGGCAGTAATTACAGCCAAACTTATAATGAGGGCCATGGTGTTGGAACCTTTATCCACAATTTTTAGGGGCTCCACAAGGTTAGCATTAGTGGTAACCATGGATGAACTGCCATCATCTGGGCTGATAACACTATGGGGCCTTGTAAATGAATAACTGCTAAGTGTAAGTTCCTCCTCAACAGAGGTAATTTTATCACTTAACCCCCCACTGATGTTTTATGCTTATGCCCAGCCTCATACAGGTCAGGACAGGCACAGCCTGGTCTGCTCTTGGCCTAGTCTTCACCCAGGCACGTGCCCAGGAGCATCCTGCTCCACGGTCTGAGGCTGTGAAATTTCTGCCACCCAGTTGGCCCTGATGCAGTGTGCCTGCTTTCCAGAAGGCATAGGATTATGGGGGGCAGAGTCCTTGACCCCAAGAGTCCAGAAAAGGCATCTCACGCATGAACTGAGGTGGTGGAATTTATGGCACCCACTCAGTGCTGGTGCAGCTTCCCTGCCTACCAGCAGGCACAGGATTATGGGCGACTGAGTCCTTGCCCCTTAGAGTCCAGAAAAGGCAACCCAAAGCCAGTCAAAAATGTGCTGCTGATCTAACTCAAAACATCTGATTCCAATTGATGGCAACACGGAAGGCAGGAGACAATAAAAGTTCTTTTGAAGATGAGAATGCATCAGTGTTAGGGTCAATCCTCAGCGCAGCAGAGGTTGCTTCAAAACTCTAGTGCAATATTCCTAGAATCACGCAAAATGGACACGAGATTAGAACGCATGTTTCCAGGTGCTACAATCCCGAAGTTAATCACTTCAACGCCCTTCCCATGCACCGTTTAGCCTCAAATTGAATTTCTCTGAATTTGCATCAAATACAGATAGCAGAAGTCAGAAACAGTACGTAGGGAATGCCTCTCTCTGTTTCCTTTTCTATCTATAGTTCAATCATTAACTCGGAGAAACTATACGTTTTATGTTATAACTTTAGACATCTCAAAATCAATAAAAACAGTCACTCAGCTCTGCGCCAGAGCAGCTCATCATAGGACAGTCCCAGGCGAACAGTTTGTAATACAATATGACTGTCTAAAGATGATTTCCCAGAGCCAGTTGTGGAATAGTGGCCAAGAAAAATGCACAGTGTCCTGAGACCCATATGATGCCCATATGGCACTGCAATTTATTTTTCTTCTTCTTACTGAAACCTGAGAAAAGGGAAAGATAATGTGCTGTTTGCCATCATCTTTGTACGGGAATATGTGCTTTTCTGGGTGACACTTGTCCAGGATAGAAGGAGAAAAGCATGCATTTTTAAATAAAGTTATTACTGTCAATTCAATATAGGCAGAGTAGTTATTTAAATCCACCTAACCTCCATTCGTAGGGACTATAGCAGATATGCACTTTAAATTGCATCAGCAAAGACTGCATGTGGCCCATTGCCTGTCATCGGCCACTTTTCACTGACATTGGAATGCTGCCCTTTTTTTAATTAGAGAGTGTATATTAGCCTGTCAATCATCGCTAATGGATAGTCACTGACATCAAAACTGGTGTGACCTGGCAAGCAAATTAATGATGGATTAAACCCAGATCTGTGACTGGGGGTGAGTGTTTGAAAAGTTTTACCACTCCGTTCATCTTTTCATTTTGGTTTTGCTATGTGCACCCTAAGTGGAAAGGGTATACCCAGAAGTGGGCACCCTGCTCGCTGCACCACTGGATTCAAGCTAGCCTGGCTGATAAGGGGTGATACCCCCAAAATGGTCCCAGGATGCTTGTTCCTGGTCCAGGGAGGAGCTGGCTTGGCAGTTTGGCTTGACTGTTCCCATGGGGAGCAAAGTCAACACTGATTTGCAAATGGCTGGGTCCAAACTGGGGTGACATGGCGAGGAAAAATAGCTATGGATTAAACCCAGATCTGTAACTGGCGGTGAGCGTTTGAAAGGTTTCAGCACGCTGTCCATCATTTTATTTTGGTTTTGCTAGTTACTCACATCACCAGCTGCTGATAAGCAGTCAACCCATCCTTTTGACTCATGTTACACTCAATGTGCACTGCTGGAGAGGTAACCAACACCGTTAAACCAGCCCACACAGGGATTCCAGAACCCAACCTATCCTGATGATGTGATTAGAATATGGCGGACCCCCCTGGACACACACTAATGAACTATCCAGTGGTTTTGCACTGCCTGCTCCCCCTAACATGCTGATAAAATATCTCATCTCTTCCTCAAAACATAATGAGCTCACTGAACTGACATCTACAGCTTCAAACAACAGCTTCAAACAATTGCTGCTTCCCCTAGTAGAGGGCATCACAGGTTATGCTTTGCATTGAAAACTAAGGACAAAAAATTTGGGACATGACACAATGTGGTTTACGCAGACATGTTGAAATGCAATGATTAGTACAAAGCTCATTGTTAGGTGTTGAAATTATCTACTTTGTCATGCTATGTGCTGTTCTTCAGTAAAAGATTTAAAAGTATTTGCTATAACATTTTATGAAACTACATTTCTCTTTGGAAAAAAGATCCAAATTGTTTTCAGAAGTATTATGGGGAATAGTCATCAATGTGTTGCGTGCATTTGTGCCAAGTAAGGGGGGGTGCAAGGGCCACGTAACACTAAAGCAAGAATTATCAAGCCGCAGTGCAAGGGAGCCTGCATTGACACAAGTGAAGGACAGGAATGCACCGTATTATGTAAAATTTGGCATATCCAAGCCTTTTCTCTTTACGCAGCACAGGGCAGCAAAGTGGCTTCCTGGGCTGTATGACAATTTGATAAATACGGCCCTAAATGTGTGAAGATTTCTTTATGTATTGTACTCTTATGCAGGTAATTCATACATCTCTTTGTAATCGAATGGAGGTTGTGCTCTTTAAATCACACTTAAAACATAGTTCCTCTTATAATATTCTCCACGTCATGTCCCTTTTCCATCACTAGTTTTTCCGATCTGTCAGTTGAAGAGACGTGTTAGTGCAAATTCTGTCACAAGTAGGTGCTTATGCATCTTCGAATGAAGTTCAACATTGCTTCCCAGGACTGAATAAGGAGCTGGTGCAAGAACATATAGGTGGTCATTCTGACCTCGGCGGTAAAAGGCGCCTACCGCCGGTCAGAAATCCTCCATAATTCCGCCGCGGTAACCCGCCACGGTCATTCTGACCCGCAGCAGCCAAACCTCCGAAAATCCGACAGCCACAACAGACCGCCAGACCAGCGGTCGGCGGAAAAGTGGAGGTGACCAAACCTCCACCGTCACGCCAACAGAAATACGCCCATGCCATTACGACCCACGAATCCACGCGGCGGTCTTTCAAACGCGGTTTTCCATTGGCGGTACACACCGCCGCGGTCAGAATACACACAAACGAACAAAACTCAGCCACATTGGACGATTTGAATTCCACACACCTGATACACATACACACACCACTCCCACACACACAATACAATATAAAACACACACCCACATCACCCACAAACCCCTACGACAAAAAATTCAGAAAGAAGCACTGAGAGACACATCAGCGATCACAGAATACCATCACACAGAGGCACACTACACCATCACCCACACAATATCCACACACAAAACAACACACACCACCACACTCAACACACTTAACTACACATACTCCACCCCACACATCATACACACCACTCCATGGCACCCCAAAGACACCCCCGCTTCTCAGACGAAGAATTCAGGGTCATGGTGGAGGAAATCGTTCGGGTAGAGCCCCAGCTCTTCGGCACACAGGTCCAATACACCAGCATTGCCCGGAGGACGGAGCTATGGCAGAGGATTGTCGACAGGGTCAACGCTGTGGGACAGCACCCCAGAAATCGGGAAGACATCAGGAAGCGATGGAACGACCTACGGGGGAAGATGCGTTCCATGGTATCCAGGCACAACATCGCCGTGCAAAAGACTGGCGGAGGACCCCCACCTCAACCCCCACAATTTACAACATGGGAGGAGGAAGTCTTGAACATCCTGCATCCTGACGGCCTCGCAGGAGTCGGCGGAGGAATGGATACTGGTAAGTTGAAGCTTCAATACTGCTTCCCCCCCACCTGCATGCCAAATCATACCCCAACCCTCACCCCCATCCTCGAACCCCACCCTCACCCCCACCCCCATCCTCACCCCCACCCTCACCCCCACCACCATCCTCACCCCCACCACCATCCTCACCCCCACCACCATCCTCACCCCCACCCCCAGCACACCTATTCCCTGCCAATGTCTCACCATCACAACCCACACTTCCCAAAACCTAGGCCTGCATGCGTCCACTAAGCATGGACACCCATCACCAAAGCATGCCCAATGCATATACACATCCCCCCCACAAGCCACCCTCACCAAAGCCCCCACACACGAATGCCAGCACTTGGGGACACGGGAACCCACAGATACACCCATATGACACACATTGAAACTATAACCATACCTCTATACCCCTGCAGGACCCGACCGTCAACACACCGCCACGGAGGGCCCAGAATTCTCCACACCCCCCACCCAAGAGGCCGTCAGCGATGACAGCAGCTCTGTCGACCTGGACACTGATGACCAGCCCGGACCATCGGGGACCTCTGGACAGTCGGTTCCCCTCACACAGGCACAGGCCACTACAGACCCAAACCCCACTGGGAACACCAGCACAGCTCCCACCCAGCGGGCCCAGGCCTCTGTCTCCAGGGCGCGTCAATCTGCGGTGTGTCTACCACTACAGGGCACCCAGGATAACCCACCACCCCAACAACAACAGGGACCTGGGGGCAGTGGTAGTGGGCACACCGGCCAGGGGGCAGAGGCCCAGGGAAACAGGGCAACTCGGAGGGCAGCTGTGCGACAGGGGGGGGACGGGCCCAGGGAACCCACTCTCCACGAGGCCCTCACCACCATCATGGGAGCATACAACCGCTCCCAGGAGACGATGGCGACGGTACTGGCCCGGTTCCAGGAGATCCAGGTACTGCAGGAGGAACACTATCGGGGGTACAGGGAGGACATCAGAGCCCTCACCTCCACCCTGGTTACCATGGTAGGGCTGCTGCAGGACCTCATCAACACCAGGACGGACACTCCACAACAACAAAGGGCCCCTGCCACTAGCCTGGACCAAGAACAGCCAACCACCTCCGCCGGCGCTAGTGGATAGGAGGCCCCCGCACAACAGCAGCCCACCAGACCCCCACCTCCTGCAGGAGAAGAACCACCCCTCAAGAGGGCCCTGAGATCTCGCAAGAAGACAGAGTAGGATGTCAAGACCCCCGCCAGCAAAGGATACCACCTGATGTCATCCCACTGTCCCACATTGTCACCCTGTCCATCCTTGAACTGCCCATGCTCCATCTCTCCACAGGCCTCTGGACAATGCACCTGTGTGACTGTTACTCTGGACTCTGCCATGGACATTCCTTCACCATAGCCCCCACCCACTTGAAACCACCCATCCCATTTTGAGCACTGAAATAAACACCTATTTTGCACAAAACTATCTGGAGTCTGGCTGTGATTTCAAAATATTGTAATTGACATGACAGTGCAAATATGTCCTTGTACATAGTGAAGTCAACAAACAGCTGCCACAAAGCTGTAGTCCATGGGGAAACGAAGCACAGGACTCGTAGTGGGGACCCCAGATCTGAAATAGGGAGGGAAAAGCCACAACTCAGTCATCATACACTGGGGCAAATAGACAGGCAGCAGAGATGCAGGAGAGTAGTTCACATTTACTAAATTATGTTTGAATTGTTACCTGTGTCCTATTGGAAGTACTGTTCAATGATTCTGTCCCTGTTGTCTGTTTCAGCCCCGTCGTCTTCCTCCTCGTTACTCTCCACAGGTTCCACAGCTGCCACAACACCACCGTCTCGACCATCCTCCTGCAGGAAAGGCACCTGGCGGCGCAAAGCCAGGTTGTGAAGCATGCAGCAGGCCACGATGATGTGACACACCTTCTTAGGTGAGTACATTAGGGATCCACCTGTCATATGCAGGCACCGAAACCTGGCCTTTAGGAGGCCAAAGGTGCGTTCTATCACCCTCCTAGTACGCCCATGGGCCTCATTGTACCGTTCCTCTGCCCTGGTCCGGGGATTCCTTACTGGGGTCAGTAGCCACGACAGGTTGGGGTACCCAGAGTTCCCCAATAGCCATACACGGTGTCTCTCTAGCTGTTCCATCACGTAAGGGATGCTGCTATTCCTCAGGATGTAGGCGTCATGCACTGACCCTGGGAATTTGGCATTTACATGCGAGATGTACTGGTCAGCCAAACACACCACCTGGATGTTCATGGAATGTTAACTTTTTCTGTTCCTGTACACCTGCTCCCTGTCTCTTGGGGGAACCAAAGCCACATGGGTCCCATCAATGGCACCAATGACGTTGGGAATATGTCCAAGGGCGTAGAAATCACCCTTCACTGTAGCCAATTCGCCCACCTCAGGGAAAATGATGTAGCTCCTCACGTATTTCATCAGGGCAGACAACACTCTGGATAACACCTTCGAAAACATGGGCTGAGACATCCCAGAAGCAATTCCCACTGTTGTCTGAAATGACCCACTTGCCAGGAAATGGAGTACTGACAGGACCTGCACCAGAGGGGGAATCCCTGTGGGTTGGCGGATGGGGGACATCAGGTCGGGCTCCAGCTGGGCACACAGTTCATGTATAGTGGCACGGTCAAGCCGGTAGGACAGGATAATGTGGCGTTCTTCCATTGTCGACAGGTCCACCAGCGGTCGGTACACGCGAGGATTCATCCGTCTCCTCGCCAAACCCAGCGGACGGTGCCTAGGAAGGACAACATGGAGCACAGAGTCAAGCAACCCACAGGTACGTACTCACAGCTTGCACAGTAAACGATTCTCATGCAGTGAATGGCGTGTCTGAGTGGCTATGCAAGGCCTAGGCCTGTGTGACGCAGTTGAAATTGAGCCATGTGGACCCTCGAAATGGCGGCTGCCTGACCTGTGAAGTGTGACAATGGGATGTGAGGTCAATGCGCTGGCGTGGCACACCGCGGCGGTCGAAGACCGCGGCGCGAAGCCGCATTGGTTAACATTGAAGCCTATGGGTTTCAGGAGCCAATGGCGAAGGGCGCCGGCGGTGGCGGTACGCACCGCCGCGGTACGCACCGCCGCGGACGTGACCGCCATTTCCTATCTACTTATCCACTTGCGACTTGAACTTTCACAGGAGAGGACCTATACTGCAAGTGTTGCTGTGACCTCGGTCTGGAAGGGACAATGGCTGCTGCGACTGGGGAAAGGGCCCCTGCCTTCACTGGAGAGGAGTTGGAGAAACTTGTGGATGGGGTCCTCCCCCAGTATGCGCTACTCTACGGTCCTCCAGACCAACAAGTGAGTTTAATTCAATATGGATTTGGGGCCACTGGCTGGCTTGGGGGCCTGGCGGGGATGGGGGGCATGTTGGGCCTGGCGGGGGGCCTGGCGGGGATGGGGGGCATGTTGGGCCTGGCGGGGGGCCTGGCGGGGGGCCTGGCGGGGATGGGGGGCATGTTGGGCCTGGCGGGGGGCCTGGCGGGGATGGGGGGCATGTTGGGCCTGGCGGGGGGCCTGGTGGGGATGGGGGGCATGTTGGGCCTGGCGGGGGGCCTGGCGGGGGGCCTGGCGGGGATGGGGGGCATGTTGGGCCTGGCGGGGGGCCTGGCGGGGATGGGGGGCATGTTGGGCCTGGCGGGGGGCCTGGTGGGGGGCCTGGCGGGGATGGGGGGCATGTTGGGCCTGGCGGGGGGCCTGGCGGGGATGGGGCGCATGTTGGGCCTGGCGGGGGGCCTGGCGGGGGGCCTGGCGGGGATGGGGGGCATGTTGGGCCTGGCGGGGGGCCTGGCGGGGGGCCTGGCGGGGATGGGGGGCGTTGGGCCACTGGCAACGAAAATGCAGACATACTTGAACGTGGTATTTCTCCCTCCCTGTACGTGTCACATAGGTCCGCGCCCATGAGAAGATCGGGATTTGGCGTGCCATCGCCAAGGAAGTCCGGACCCTGGGGGTCCACCATCGACGGGGCACCCACTGCCGCAAGAGGTGGGAGGACATCCGCCGCGGGACCAAGAAGACCGCCGAGTCTCTGCTGGGGATGGCCTCCCAACGTAGGCGGGGTGCCTGCCGTCAACTGACCCCCCTGATGTTCCGGATCCTGGCGGTGGCCTACCCTGATTTGGATGGGCGCGTGAGGGCAGCACAGCAGACACAAGGGGGTGAGTACAAGCATTATCTACTCTGTTGTCGCGCAGTGGAGGTGTCTGGGTGGGGGAGGAGGGCTGTGGGTCCCCCTAGGCCAGGGCGATATCTGTAGGCTGGGCACCCCCGTAAGCCCCTGTGTCCCCAGCCACCACCCTCAGTAGTGTGTCAGTACAGCCATCCCTGGGCCGTGTCATCCATGGGTGCAGTTGTCAACTCTAGGCGTGTAGGGCATGTTCCACGGAATGCGTAGCGGACCCCAAGTGCGCAACTTAGTGCAGGGGGCATCTGTGTCTGTCATGTCCGCTAACTGTACTGGTGATCCATGTACTCAAAATCTCTTTATTTCTCTCTCCCCCCCCCTTTTTGTTTGTCTTTCTGTGCTTGTGTGCATCAGCATCATCAGGCGGAGGAGAAGTGGCATCGGGGCAGGAGGGAGCTGCATCTCACATGGCCCAGGAGGGCCATGCCACAGAGTCTGACTGGACCAGTGAGACGGAGGGCGAGGGGAGCTCCACAACGGGGACGACTGGACCCTGCAGCGACACGGACACGTCCTCGGAAGGGAGCTCCCTTGCGGGGGTGGCACCATCCGTGCCCCCCGCCATTACAGGTACAGCCGTCACCCAGCGCACCATCTCCGCCCTCCCAGCAGCCCCTCAGCGTTCGCCCCATGCCCGCTCTGCCAGGAAGCCGGGCATCTCCTTCGCCCCAGGCACCTCAGGCCCTGCCCCTGTTACCCCCGCTGCCCTCAGTGAGGAGGTCATTGACCTCCTCCGAACGCTCATTGTTGGGCAGACTACCCTTTTGAATGCCATCCAGGGGGTGGAGAGGGAGGTTCATCGCAGCAATGCGTACCTGGAGGGCATTCATTCGGGTCAGGCTGCCCTTCAGCGATCGTTCCAGGCTCTGGCCTCAGCACTGACGGCAGCCATTGTCCCTGTCTCCTGCCTCCCTCTACTAACTCCCTCCTCCCAGTCTCCTGTTCCTCTGCCTGTCCCACCCACACCATCAGACCAGCCTGCACACACCTCAACACCCAAGAGCAGCTTATCCAAACATTAGCACCACAGATCACGCAGACATTCACACAAGCAACATTCCGATGCAGACATGCCAACAGTCACTACCACCTCTGTGACCCCCACCTCCTCATCTCCCTCCTCCCTCCCTGTGACGTCTACACTCACACCTTCATTCACCTCACCATCAGCCAGTGTTTCCATCACCAGCATACCCTCCACTCCAGTCCGCACACGTGCAGTCACCACCCCCACTGCCATTTACACGTCCCCTGTGTCCTCTCCCACTGTGTCTGTCACCCCCTCTTCCACACCACACAAACGCAGCCACCCACCCACCCAACAGCCATCCACCTCACGACAGCCTCCCGCTCCTGCACCTGCACCCAAAGACAGCAAACTTGTCTCGCCTACAACCACATCCTCTCCCTCCACTCCCATACCCACTGTACCTACCACTCTCCATTGTCCCAAGAAAATCTATCTCTCTACTGCTACCTTCTTTCCTGACCCTGAGCCCCCCCCTCCTTCTCGTCGGGGTAAAAAGAGCACCTCAGCCATCACCAGCCCTGCAGCCCCCTTGACAAGGGTGCAGGGGTATTGGAGCCCACCAGCCCGCAGGTCTGGATCTTTGCCCAGCAGCAAGGGGACAGCCAGCCCACCCCCTGGGAAGAGGAGCAGAAGGCGGAAGGGCCGCCGCCGGAGCCCGGATTCGATATCCCCCCAGGACACTAGCCAGCCACCGTCAACAGCCACAGCTCCAAAGGGAGGAAAGGGCCACAGACTCCCGACTAAGGAGGGCAAGGGCAGCAAGGCGGAGAAGTCAGGCAGCAGGCCTGCTGCCCATGGAGGACCCGTCACAGCTGCCCAGGAGGAGCCCGCAACCCCCATAGCCGCTGCCCCGGGAGGAACCGGCACAGCTGCCCCGGGAGAGCCCACCACCCCCATAGCCGCTGCCCAGGGAGGACCCAGCCCAGCTGGCCAGGAGGGCCCCACCACCCACAGCCCAGGTGGGCATTGAAGGAGCACCATCCCCGCTGCCCAGGAGGGCACCACCAGGCAATGAGCAGATGGCCATAGAATGGCCGCCGTCTCCAGCACCGCTCCGCTGGGGACCGCCGTCTCAAGAACCGCTGAACTGGGCCCTTCAAGGCAAGAACCGCTGAACTGGGCCCCGCCGTCTCCAGCACCGCTCCGCTGGGGACCGCCGTCTCAAGAACCGCTGCACTGGGCCCTTCAAGGCAAGAACCGCTGAACTGGGCCCTTCAAGGCAAGAACCGCTGAACTGGGCCCTTCAAGGCAAGAACCGCTGAACTGGGCCCCGCCGTCTCCAGCACCGCTCCGCTGGGGACCGCCGTCTCAAGAACCGCTGAACTGGGCCCTTCAAGGCAAGAACCGCTGAACTGGGCCCCGCCGTCTCCAGCACCGCTCCGCTGGGGACCGCCGTCTCAAGAACCGCTGAACTGGGCCCTTCAAGGCAAGAACCGCTGAACTGGGCCCTTCCAGGCAGGAACCGCTGGCCCTTTGGCAGACGTGGCAGGGCAGGATCTGTCTCGGGCAGGGCTGCAGGATGTCCTCTGGCCAACATGCCTCCTCCAGTGGCAGTGGAGTCTGTTATGGACTGTTTGGACTGTGTCTTTGCTCTCCCCAGGATGGCCCAGTGGGCAGGCCACCCACTGTATGGACTGTATGGACTGTGGCTTTGCTCTCCCCAGGATGGCCCAGTGGGCAGGCCACCCACTGTATGGACTGTTTGGACTGTGGCTTTGCTCTCCCCAGGATGGCCCAGTGGGCAGGCCACCCACTGTATGGACTGTGGCTTTGCTCTCCCCAGGATGGCCCAGTGGGCAGGCCACCCACTGTATGGACTGTATGGACTGTGGCTTTGCTCTCCCCAGGATGGCCCAGTGGGCAGGCCACCCACTGTATGGACTGTTTGGACTGTGGCTTTGCTCTCCCCAGGATGGCCCAGTGGGCAGGCCACCCACTGTATGGACTGTTTGAACTGTGGCTTTGCTCTCCCCAGGATGGCCCAATGGGCAGGCCACCCACTGTATGGACTGTATGGACTGTGGCTTTGCTCTCCCCAGGATGGCCCAGTGGGCAGGCTACCCACTGTATGGACTGTTTGGACTGTGGCTTTGCTCTCCCCAGGATGGCCCAGTGGGCAGGCCACCCACTGTATGGACTGTTTGGACTGTGGCTTTGCTCTCCCCAGGATGGGCCAGTGGTCATGGAGTCCCCTCGTGGATCTGGCGTCGTGTACTCAAGTGGCTGAGGTGCCCCCCCTTCCCTTCCCCCTGAGGTGCCTGTCCTTTTTTCTTTCTGATGCCCCTGCAGTGTTCTCTCCGTGGACTTCTTGTCGTGGGACTGGGCCTTGCCCCTTTGCTCAGGACCCCTGTGGTCCACGGACAGTGGTTGGACTACATTTAGTAGCTGTATATATTTTGTACATAGTTTATTTATTTATTTGGATTACTGCTGTCCATTTTTCAATATATCTGCCCGTTTGAGATCTCTTCTTTTGGTCTTTGCATTATTTCGGAAGGGGGGGGTTTGTGGGTTGTGACAGTGATCTGTGGGAATGCATTGATGTGTGTGTTGTAGTGGGTGTGGGTGGGTGGGTGTGTGGCGGTAATCTTTTCCCTCCCCTGTGTCGTAGGTGCAGTACTCACCGATGTCTTCCGCGCCGCCGGGTGTGCTCCTGGTACAGGAGCAGGTATAGGAGTGCGGGGATGACCTGCAACTCGGGTTCCATACTGCCGGAATCTCGCGTGGTGTATGTGGAGGTGAGCGTTTTCCCGTTCGTAGTCTGTTTCCGCCGTGTTTTTATCGGCGGTGCTCCCGCCCCGGAAAAGGTGGCGGATTGGTGGGTCGTGATAGGGTGGGCGGTACATTGTCTGCCGCCTGGCTGTTGGCGGGGACCGCCGCGCTGTTTGTTTGTTCCGCCGTGGCGGGCGGAGTGTTAATGCGGCGGGCTGTGTTGGCGGTTCCCGCCAGGGTCAGAATTGCATATTTTGGACCGCCGGCCTGTTGGCGGGTTGGCCGCCGCTTTATCACCGACCGCCAGGGTCAGAATGAGGGCCATACTGTCATACTTCAAGAGCGGCTGCCACAAATCTCCAGGAGGGAAGGATGGGGGCAAGGGGATGGGGGACAGGACGGGGGGATAAATACTAATAAAAAATAAATGTACTGTTCCCGATGCTGCTGTCTGCCTCACACTAGTCTTCTGATGGTGTCCCAGCAGGCCCTGGGACACCAGCACAGGCTCCCCATGCAATCCTGTGCGATTTGGAAGTTAGATAAAGTTAGATGTTTAACTTAGCTAGCATATACAAGACTAAGGCCCTCATTATGGCTTTGGCAGTAAATACCGCTTACTGTCACGGTGACGCCTGCCAACATACCTTCGCAGAGGCGATAATCCGTTTGCCATATTATGACACAAACACATTAAACCGACAGAATACTGCCACAAACACATATTCACCAGACCAAAGGTTAGTGTTAAAGTGTTGGTACGAACACCCATACCGTTACGCCAACAAAACAACGCCCTCCACATTCTGACCCACGAATCACCACAGCGGACATTCAATGGCGGTAAACCATTGGCGGTATACACCGGCACGGTCAGAATGGCCACCCAAATATAACACAACACAACATTGGCCAAAACTAAAAACACACACCTGAAACTGATACACACTCCACACCCACCCACCCACAACACTATAAAACACACACCCACATTACCCACAACCCTTTCCTAACATGAAAGATAACGAAGAGATGACCACGCAAATCATAGACACAACTTCCCACACACCACAAACACCCATTCATCCGTCAAGCACCCCACACTCCACCACATTACTCAACAACCACTGCACAACACACACCACACAACACCCATGTCCCCACAAAGGCACTCCCTTTTCACCGATGAGGAGTTGCGGATCATGGCAGAGGAAATAGTAAGGGTAGAGCCAGAGCAGTTTGGAGCACAGATACAGCAAATCTCCATTGCAAGGAAGATGGAGCTATGGCGGAGAATCGTGGACCGGTGAATGCCATAGGACAGCATCCACGAACAAGGGATGACATCAGGAAAAGTCCTAAGGGGGAAGGTATGTTCCATGGCAGCAAGGCACCAGCTCTCCATCCAGAGGACTGGCGGTGGACCCCCACCTCCTCCCCCACAGCTGACAGCATGGGAGGAGCAAGTCTTGGCAATACTGCATCCTGAGGGACTCATTGGAGTTGCCGGAGGACTGGACACTGGTGAGTCAATATTTACTACCTATCCCCCCCATACCAGCATGCTAACACCACCCCTCACCCTGACACCCATCACTCCACTCCATACCACACAGTGCACCAACACAAACAACAATCCTAAATGCTAAGCCCTGCATGCCATACCCACTGCATGAACAGCCCTCCCACCCCTGTATGTACACCCACCACCAATGCATGCACAACTAACAATCACACAATACATCACCATACACAAACAAAGGTGGCAGGGCAACAGCAATGATATAGGGGAAGCTAGGGATGTAGAATATGTCACAGACAAGTAGCATAATACACTACTTACATTCCCACAGGTACCCCAGCCAATCCCACGGCTACCCATTCCCCCAACAGAAGATGCCCCCAGTGATTACAGCAACTCTGGACTTCTGGATTTGGATGAGCTCCCTGGTCCATCAGGGACCACTGGTCAGTTGAATACCCCAGCTCTCAACCAGTCCACCACAGAGCCTCCCCCTTCAGTATCCAACACCACAGCACCCACCCACCATCCCCACACTTCTGTCCCCAGGACACGTCAATCTGCATTGTGCCCACCGGTACAGGGACCACAGTCCACACCTCACAGCCAGGACAATTAGGGTCCTGGGGTCAGTGGCAGAGGCACACCGTTCAGGGGACACAAGCACAGGGGGACAGGGACACACGGAGTACAGCTGTGCACCAGGGGGAGGACAGGCCCAGAGAACCGACTGCTCTGGAGTGTAGGAAAGTACCATCTTTATTGGTATGTTACCCCCATTTTTACCTGTATGTCAGTATGTTTTTGCCTGTCTCACTGGGATCCTGCTGGTCAGGACCCCAGTGCTCCTAATTTATGGCCTAATGTGTGTGTTGTCAGTAGTGCTTGGCAGTGTCACTGAGGCTCTGCTAACCAGAACCTCAATGCTTATGCTCTCTCTTATAGGCAAGTGACTTCATTTACCAATTTCAATTGGCACACTGGACCCCCCTTATAAGTCCCTAGTATATGGTACCTAGGCACCCAGGACATTGAGGTTCCAGGAGATCCTTAGGGGCTGCAGCATTTCTTTTGCCACCCATAAGGAGCTCAGACAAACCCTTCCATAGGCCTGCCATTGCAGCCTGCGTGAAATAGTGCACACACTATTTCACAGCCATTTTTCACTGCACTTAAGTAACTTATAAGTCACCTATATGTCTAACCTTCATTTACTAAAGGTTAGGTGCAAAGTTACTAAGTGTGAGGGCATCCTTGCAATAGTAAAGGTGTTCCCACATGGTTCAGGGCCAGTTTCAAGGACTTTGTGAGTGCAGGGACGCCATTACACGTGTGCACTACATATAGGGCAATACCTATATGTAGCTTCACAATGGTAACTCTGAACATGGCCATGTAAGGTGTCTAAGATTATGGAATTGTCTTCCCATTCCAAATCTGGTATTGTGGAGCCAATTCCATGCATCCTCGGGGCTCCACCAAAGACCCCCAGTACTGCTAAATCAGCTCTCTGAGGCTTGGAATGCAGCTACAACTGCTGCCACCTCACAGGCAGGGCTCTGCCCTTCTGGGGTCTGAGCAGCTCAGTCCCAGGAAGGCAGAAGAAAGCATTTCCTTTGGGAGCATGGTGTTACACCCTCTCCCTTTGGAAATAGGTGTTACAGGCTGGGGAGGAGTAGCCTCCCCCGGCCTCTGGAAATGCTTTGAAGATGATGCCCTCCTTGCATAAGCTAGTCTACACCGGTTCAGGGACCCCCAGTCCCTGCTCTGGCATGAAACTGGACAAGGGAAAGGGGAATGACCACTCCCCTGTCCATCACCACCCCAGGGGTGGTGCTCAGAGCTCCTCCAGTGTGTCCCAGACTTCAGCCATCTTGTTTTCCAAGGTGTGGGGACACTCTAGAGGCCTCTGAGTGGCCAGTGCCAGCAGTTGACATCAGAGACCCCTTCTGATCGGTCTATACCTGATAAGGTAGCCAATCCCCCTCTCAGGGCTTTTTAGGGTCTCTCCTGTGGGTTTCTATTCAGATTCTACTTGCAAGTTTCCAGCAGGAATCCTCTGCAACTACTACTTCATCCTCTGACCTCAGATCAACCACAGACTGCTCCCGGAACCGCTGTAACAGCAACAAAGTATCCAGAAGGGCTACTTTTCCTCTGCAACTTCAGCTCCAGCCAGCAACTGCAACATTTCCATGGTGTGCACACTCTGGGGACTCCCTGTCTTCACCCTGCACCAGAAGGACCAAAGAAATCTCTCGTGGAGTGACAGCGTCTCCTCCATGCTCATACAGGCACCTTCTAAGTCGACAACTGGTTCTCTTGGACTCCTCTCCTGGTGATGAGCTTCCTCTTTGGAACACAGGTGGTAGACACCTTTGACACAGACTGTCCTAAGGTCCTGCTGTCCCAATTTGGACGAGGTAAGACCTTGCCTTCCCCGAGTACGACAGTACCCCTGTGCACTGCATCTTCTTCATCTCCTGAGGCCTCTGTGCACTCTTCGCAAAATTCCTTTGTGCACACCGTGGCCCGGGTCCCCAGCACTTTATCGTGCGATGCTCAACTTGCTGAGTTGTTCTCCGGCAGCGTGGGACCTTCCTTTGTAGTGCTGCAGCAACTGCAATTTGCACCTCCTTTGTCCCCATGTCCTGGGACTCCCGTGGGTGCTGTCTGGTGTTCTGAGGGCTCTCTAAAGTGCTGAGATCCCCCTCTTCCTCCACACACATAGTTGAAGCCCCCAAGTCCCTCCTTGGTCCAGACAGCGCCATTTTGACGCAAAAAATGACTTAGTCAGAACCAAGGATTTTTTGAAGGAATCCAGTGCCAAAACTCGCCTGCATCCAACTTCTCTTCGTGGGACATCCATTGCATCATGCAGGAACCTTCTGAAATCTTCCCTGGGCGCATTTCTGCAGTCTTCATCCAACTGGGGACTCTTATTTTGCACCCTCTTCTGGGTTGGCAGGGGCTCCTCTCATTCCTGGAACTTCTTCTGACTTCTGGACTTTGGCCCTCATTACAACATTGGTGGTAAAAGCCGCTTACCACCATGCAGAAGACCGCCAACACACCTCCACGGCCGTGGAATTCGGCCACAGCTATTATGACCCACAGCACGGAATCCGAAAAAACTGAGACACCCACACAAGTTCGCCACACCAATGGTCAGTGATAAACTGGTGAAAACAAATCCTCCACCGTCACGCCAACAGATATACCCCCACACTATCACAACACATGAATCCACGCAGGCAGTCTTTCAACTGCGGTATTCCATTGGCGGTACACACCGCAGCGCTCAAAATACACACACATCTCCAAAACACCACCACATGGGACAATTCGAAATACACACACCTGATACACATACACATACCACTCCCACACACCCAATACAATATAAAACACACACCCACATCACCCATAAACCCCTACGACAAAAATCCCGAACGAAGGCCAGAGAGAGACACCACAAACAACTACCAAGCATCCACAGGCACACAATACCCTCACCCACAGAACTTCCACACACCTCACACAACACACCACTAAATATCACCCCACCTATCACTACACACACCACCTCACACATCACCCACACCACCCCATGGCATGGCAAAGACACCCCAGGTTCTCTGAGGAGGAGCTCAGGGTCATGATGGAGGAAATCGTCCGGGTAGAGCCACAGCTATTCGGATCACAGGTGCAGCACACCTTCATTGCTAGGAAGATGGAGCTATGGCGCAGAATCGTGGACAGGGTCAACGCAGTGGGACAGCACCCAAGAAATCGGGATGACATCAGGAAGAGGTGGAACGACCTACAAGGAAAGGTGCGTTCCGTGGTCTCAAGACACCACCTTGAGGTTCAGCGGACTGGCGGCAGACCCCCACCTCCTCTCCCACAACTAACAACATGGGAGGAGCAGGTCTTGGCAATTCTGCATCCTGAGGGCCTCGCAGGAGTAGATGGAGGAATGGACTCTGGTAAGTCAAATCTTAACTATTACATCCCCCACCCTACCTGCATGTCATCACATACCCCCACCCTCACCATCACCCCATCACTCCTACTCCTCACAAATGTCCCACTATCACAACCTACACATCCCAACACCAAGCCCTGCATGCAACAACAAAGCATTGACACCCATCACCAAAGCATGCCCACTGCACATACCCATACACCCCCCTAAACCATCATCACACAAGGTCCTACACAGGAATGCAAGCACTGGGGTACACGGACACCCACCCATTCCACACCATGGCACACACAGATGTAATAAACATCCTTTTATACCCCTGCAGGACCCCTACCCAACATCACCGGACAGGAGGGTCCACACATGTCCACACCACCAACAGAAGAGGCTCACAGTGATGACAGCAGCTCTGTCCAACTGGATCTAGATGACCAGCCCGGCCCATCGGGGACCTCTGGACAGTCAGTTCCCCTGACACAGTCACAGGCCACCACAGACCTTCCCCCCTCTGGAAACACCAGCACAGCACCCACCCAGCAGGCCCATACCTCTGTCCCCAGGACACGTCAAGCAGCAGTGTGTCCACCACTACAGGGAACCCATGCTAACCCACCACCCCAACAACAACAGGGACCTGGGGGCAGTGGTAGTGGGCACACGGTCCAGGGGACGGAGGCCCAGGAACAGAGGGGAACTGGGAGGGCTGCTGTGAGGCGGGGGAGGACAGGCCGAGGGAACCCACTCTCCACGAGGCCATCTCCTCCATCTTGGGAGCCTACCACCACTCCCAGGAGACGATGGCAACGGTACTGGGCAAGTTTCAGGAGACCCAGCGCCTGCAAGAGGAACAGTATTTGGCCTTCAGGGAGGAACTCAGAGCCATCAATTCCACTCTGGGCACCATCGTAGGGGTGCTGAAGGAAGTACTCAACACCAGGAGGGACACTGTGCCACAACAAGGGGCCCCTGACACTAGCATGGACGATGAACTGCCCACCACCTCCACCGGTGCTAGTGGGCAGGAGGTACCGCCACAGGACCACCACACCAGCACCCCACCCCCTGCAGAGGGAGAACCACCCCGCAAACGGTCCCTAAGATCCAGGACAAAGACTGAGAACGATGCCAAGACCCCCGCCAAGAAATGAGACCACCCTGAATGTCATCCTTCTGTCCCTCTTTGTCACCCTGTCCATCCTTAAACTGCCCCAGCTCCACTTCCTATGCCCATTTGGGCAATGCACCTGTGAGACTAATAGACTGGACTCTGCCATGGACATTCCTCCACCATCAACCCTCACCATTTTGCAACCCCCTCCAATATTGAGCACTTAAATAAACACCCTTGAAGCACACAACAATCTGGAGTCAGTTTGTGATTTCGGAATAGTGTATTAGCAATTACTGTGGCAAAATGCTCTTTCAATTGTAATGTCAACATACCTATGTCACACAGCTCTAGTCCATGAGGAATCAAAGCAGATGTCACACACTGGAACCCACATCTGTGTAATCGTAAGGGAAAGTGACAACTCCGTGACCATACACTGGGTGAAAACAACAGACAGTAGAGAGGTAGTAGTGTTAAAGTACATGTAGTAGGCAGGTTTGTATTATTACCTGTGTCTCACTGGAAATATTGCAGGATCACCGAGTTCCTGTTGTCCATGTCCTCTTCTTCTGCTTCCTCGTCTTCACTGTCCACAGGCTCCACAGCTGCAACAACACCGCCATCTGGACCATCCTCCTCCAGAAAAGGCACCTGTCGTCGCAAAGCTAAGTTGTGAAGCATACAGCAGGCTACAATGATATGGCACACCTTCTTTGATGAGTTGAATAGGGATTCACCTGTCATATGGAGGCACCTGAACCTGGCCTTCAGGAGGCCGAAGGTCCACTCTATAATCCTCCGAATTCACCCATGGGCCTCATTGTAGCGTTCCTTTGCCCTTGTCCTAGGATTCCTCACTGGGGTCAGTAGCCATGACAGGTTGGGGTAACCAGAGTCACCTGCAAATGGCGAGGGACAACTGTTAGACACACACTAACCTGGAGGGATATCCCCAGACAACCATTCCCACTGACTTCCTTCCAGGTGCTCACCTAATAGCCACACACTGTGCCTCTGGAGTTGACCCATCACATAAGGGATGCTGCTATTCCGCAGGATGTAAGCGTCATGCACTGAGCCAGGGAACTTGGCATTCACATGGGAGATATACTGGTCTGCCAAACACACCATCTGCACATTCATGGAATGATAACTCTTCCGGTTTCTGTACACCTGTTCACTCCTGCGGTGGGGGGGACCAAAGCCACATGTGTCCCATCAATGGCACCTATGATGTTGGGGATATATCCCAGGGCATAGAAGTCTCCTTTCACTGTAGGCAAATCCTCCACCTGAGGGAAAACGATGTAGCTCTGCATGTGTTTCAGCAGGGCAGACAACACTCTGGACAACTCGTTGGAAAACATAGGCTGGGACATCCTGATGCTATGGCCATTGTTGTTCGAAATGACCCACTTGCAAGGAAATGGAGTACTGACAGCACCTACACTTGAGGGGGGATTCCTGTGGGATGGCAGATAGCTGACATCAGGTCTGGCTCCAGCTGGGCACACAGTTCCTGGATTGTGGCACGGTCAAGCCTGTAGGTGATGATTTCATGTCTTTCCTCCATTGTCGACAGGTCCACCAGCGGTCTGTACACCCGAGGATGCCGCCATCTCCTCACATGTCCCAGCAGATGGTGCCTATGAAAGACAACAGCGAGCACGGAGTCAAACAACTCAGAGGTACGTAAACAGAGCTTACACAGAACATGAATCATAATCCCATATTTGGCGTGTATGTGTGTTGAGGCTAGGCCTAGGTATGTGTGACGCAGTTAAAAATTAAGCCATGTGGGCCCCTGAAATGGCGGCTGCCTGACCTGTAAAGTGGGACAATGGGATGTGAGGTAACTGCTCTGGCGTTGTACACCGTCGCAGTAGGCGATCGAGACCGCAGCGCAATGCTGCATTGGTTAACATTGGACCCTATGGGTCCCAGGAGCCAAGGACAATGTACGCCGGCGGTGACGGTACGCACCGCCGTGGACGTGACCGCCATTTTCTATCTGTTCAATCACTCGATACCTGATCTTCGACAGGAGAGGACCTACACTGCAAGTGCTGCTGTGACCTCGGTCTGGAAGAGACAATGGCTCGTGCGACTGGAGAAGGGGCCCCTGTCTTCACATCAGAGGAGATGGAGAAACTTGTGGATGGGGTCGTCCCCCAGTACACATTACTCTACGGTTCTCCAGACAAACAGGTAAATACACTGGGAGCATGCTGTATGAGCCATGCCTGTGTGGAGTGGGGTGGATGAAAGATGGGGGGGGGGAGATTGAGGCGTGCATGAAACGACGGTGACTGCATGTGCATCATGGCAAGGGTAGGGATGGGGGCCAATGACTGTGACCGTCCATTTGGTAATAACTTTTCTTTTCCCCCTGTACAATTCATGTAGGTCAGCGCCCACCAGAAGAAAGATATTTGGCGTGCCATCGCCAAGGACGTCCGGACCCTGGGGGTCCATCACAGACGGAGCACCCACTGCCGTAAAAGATGGGAAGACATTCGCCGCTGGAGCAAGAAGAAGGCGGAGGCCCAGCTGGGGATGGCCTCCCAACGTGGGAGGGGTGCCCGTCGCACCATGACCCCTCTGATGTTCAGAATCCTGGCGGTGGCGTACTCGGAGTTGGATGGGCACTTGGGAGCATCACAGCAGCCACAAGGGGGTGAGTACATTCTCATTCAGCTGGTTTTGCGCGCAGTGGAGGTGTCTGGGTGGTGGAGGTGGGCTGTGGGTTTCCCTAGGCCAGGGCGAGTTTAGGAGGCAAGGTCCCCTTGTGCTGGCAGAGCCTGTGGCACCCCACCCCACCTGTGTACAGTGCCAAGTACACCTAGTCAGGCTCCGGTGACATCGATGTGCGCAGATGTCGTCCATAGCCTTGTAGGCCATGTCCCAGGGATTGAATAGTGGAGGCAATAAACCCCTTAGGGAAATACTGCAAATCTACAAAAGTAAATCAATTAACAGCATTACGTATGGTTCTGCCCTTTGGGGTTCGATGCCCGAGATCCGTTCATTACAAGTGCTAGAGAATAAAAAAAATTGCAGACTATTGGCAGTGCCAAATACTACCTCCACATTTATGGTACATAAGGAGTTGGGTTGCCCTTATGTGGAAGATCTAATATACACCAACGCGTTGTTGGCCTGGCATGGCATTTGGTCTAAAGAAGGGAGGCATTTTACCCAAAAGATTATAAAAGATTGCCTTACACTAGAATATTGGGTTAGAATTCCGTGGTTCATGCATTTAAAAGATTTGTTGAAAGGTATAAATCTAGTTCCAAATTTGAACAATCCAGGTATTATCCTTCAATTTAGCAAGAAAGAATTGAAAGATCAACTTATGGCATGGAGGGTCTGTGACAGAGAAAATAGGGAATGTAGGAAGACAACAGTAGCACTTTATATGACTGAAAATAATGAGGTAATGCCAAATTATTTGCTGAAAGTAGCAAACATTCAGGATAGATTTTATCTGACTCGAATGCGCTTTAGAACGCTGCACTTTATGGTAGCTTTACCAAAGGTGAGGATTTGGAGTAAAAGTCTACCGAAGTGCCCCTGTGTGGGACAGTTTGCACAATCCACAATGCATTTTATTATATCTTGTAAATTTTATCACGATGCTAGGAAGCAATTTTTAAAACCTTTATTTATTACTAATAAATTATTTTATTGTAGAGAAGCTTTTAAGTACTTATGTAAATTGAATACCAATGAGAAATGTGATGCAGTGATAACATTTATTCTAAATGCCATTGAACTAAGGAAAAAGCTGTCGTACTTAGAAAATCTTCGGTATGAGAATGAATAATTCCTCAATCTGTAGTAGTAAGGGTTTTTATTTACTTATTTATCTATTAGTAGTGTTTTTTTTTGTTGAAGTATCTTACTGTATATTTTACTATTTTAAAGAGATTGTTTTATCTTTTATGGAGTAAAATCCGAATAAAGATTGATTTGAATTGAATTGAACAGTGGAGGCCAAGTGTGCGGCGTAGTGCAGGGGGCTTCTGTGTCTGTTGTGTCCTCCAACGGTAGCGGTAATCCATGCACTCAAGATGTCTTTTCTTCTGTCACCCCCCCCCCTTTTTGTGGTCTCCCTGTTCTTGTGTGCATTAGCATCATCAGGCGGAGGAGCAGTGGCAATGGAGCAGAAGGGAGCTGCATCCCACATGGCCCTGGAGGGCGAGACAAGGGACTCGGAGTACACCAGTGGGACGGAGGGCGAGGGGAGCTCCACGGCGGGGAGAGGAGCTGACACCAGTGACACGGACTCGTCCTCTGATGGGAGCTCCCTTGTGGTGGCGGCAACATCTGTGCCACCTGCATCTACAGGTACAGCCACCACCCCCCTTACCAGCACCGCCCTCCCAGCAGCACCTTAGCCTTTGCCCCGTGCCCGCTCACCCAGGAAGGTGGGCATCACCTTCGCCTCAGGCACCTCAGACCCTGCCCCAGTCACCCCTGCTGCCCTCAGTGAGGAGGCCATTGACCTCCTCAGGTCCCTCACTATTGGGCAGTCTACCATTTTGAATGCCATCCAGGGTGTAGAAAGGCAGTTGCAACAAACAAATGCATTCCTGGAGGGCATTCATTCTGGTCAGGCGGCCCTTCAGCGAGCTTTTCAGGCTCTGGCCTCAGCACTGATGGCAGCCATTGTCCCTCTGTCTAGCCTCCCCCCTCCAACTTCCTCCATCCAGACCCAATCCCTCTACCTCAGCCTATCCCAAGCACACCTTCAGAGCAGCATGCACACACGTCAACACACAAGGGAAGCTCAGGCAAACATAAGCACCACACATCCCACAGGCACTCACGCAAGCATCACACACATGCAGACACACCAACATCCACTGCCTCCACTGTGTCCCCCTCCTCCTCATCTCCCTCCTCCCTCCCAGTCTCGTCTACACTCACACCTGCATGCATTACATCTACAGCCACTACTGCCATCACTAGCACACACGCCACCACACCCCGCTCACGTGCAGTCACGACCCCCACTGCCATTCACATTTCCCCTGTGTCCTCTCCCAGTGTGTCTGTGACACCACCTCCCAAGATACACAAACGCAGGCACACACCCACCCAACAGCCATCCACCTCACGACAGCCTCCAGCGCATGCATCTTCACCCAAAGTCACCAAACGAACACCTCCTACAACCACAACCTCTTCCTCCAGCTACCCATCCCAGTGTTTCCCAAAAACTTTTCCTGTCCAACCTTGACCTCTTTCCCACACCTCCTCCACCCCGTCCACCTCGTAGGGCCCGACTCTCCAGGTCCCGAACTAGCACCTAAGCCACAACATCTCCGGGACCAGTTGAGCCTGTAGTCACCGGAATCCGGAGTGCACCGGCCACCAGGGCAGCCAGTGTGGCACGGAGCCACAGCACGGACAGTCCCTCACCTGTGAAGCATCTAAAGTTGGCCAGTGCCCGGAGGAGAGGGGGAAGACTCCAGCCATCAAAGTCGCTCCCAGAGGTACAGGTGGGAGTGTGGAGTCAGCTGCGACACCTTCCAAGGTGGGGAAGGGCCACAAGAAAGTCATCAGGTCTGGGAAGAGCAGCAGGGCAGAGAAGACCGCCATCATCCCCGCTGCCCAGGAGCCCACCGCCATCATCCCCGCTGCCCAAGAGGCCACCGTCAGCACCTGCCCTACTGCCCAGGAGCCCATCGCCATCATCCCTGCTGCCCAAGAGGACACCGCCAGCACCTGCCCTGCTGCCCAAGAGGCCAGCACCTGCCCTGCTGGGCCAGAGAGGACCACCAGCCCCGATAGGCCAGAGAGGACCGCCAGAACCAGCCCCGCTGGGCCAGACTGGACCGCCAGCACCAGCCCCGCTGGGCCAGACAGGACCGCCAGCACCAGCCCCGCTGGGCCAGACTGGACCGCCAGCACCAGCCCCGCTGGGTCAGGCAGGACCGCCAGCACCAGCCCGCTGGGCCAGAGAGGACCGCCAGCACCAGCCCCACTGGGCCAGACAGGACCGCCAGCACCAGCCCCGTTGGGCCGGAGAGGTCCGCCAGCACCAACCCCGCTGGGCCAGGCCGGACCGCCAGCAACTGAGTCACTGCAAAGGACACCACTGCCACAAGCACCGCTGAACAGGGTACTGCCGCCACAAGCACCGCTGAACAGGGCACCGCTGCCACAAGCACCGCTGAACAGGGCACCGCCGCCACAAGCACCGCTGAACAGGGCACTGCCGCCACAAGCACCGCTGAACTGGGCACCGCTGAACTGGGCACCGCCGCCACAAGCACCGCTGGCCCATGAGCGCCAAGGGCACTGACGCTACTGAGTCCGTCACGAGCAGGATGAAGCACTCTGGGCACCATGCCCCCTCCAGAACCAGTGGAGAGATCCATCCACTACCTCAGTCCTTAGCAGGATGAAGCACTCTGGGCACCCTGCCCCCTCCAGAGCCAGTGGAGAGATCCGTACACTACCTCAGTCCTTAGCAGGATGAAGCACTCTGGGCACCATGCCCCCTCCAGAACCAGTGGAGAGATCCATCCACTACCTCAGTCCTTAGCAGGATGAAGCACTCTGGGCACAAGGCCCCCTCCAGAACCAGTGGAGACTGTCATCCACTTGAAAGACTGTGGCTTTGCACTCCCCAGGATTGAACAGTGGGCAACCCACCCACTGTAGAGACTTGTGAGACTGTGGCTTTGCACTCCCCAGGATGGAACAGTGGGCAACCCCCCCCCACTGTAGAGACTTGTGAGACTGTGGCTTTGCACTCCCCAGGATGGAACAGTGGGCAACCCACCCACTGTAGAGACTTGAGAGACTGTGGCTTAGCACTCCCCAGGATGGAACAGAGGGCATGTGGCCCCCTCGTGGATTTGGCGTTGTGCACTCAACCAGCTGAGGTGCCCCCCCTTTCCCTCCCCCTGAGGTGCCTGTTTTCTTACAATCTGATGCCCCTGCAGTGTTCTCCTCTTCATGGTCGGGGATCTTGTGTGGGCCCAGTGTTCCACGGACTTCATTGGAGCACTACCTGAACTACTAAGCTTGGTGTAAATTTTATTTATAGTGTATATATATATTTTTGCGTACTTGATTTTAATATATTACAATGGTTACACTCATTTTCTTTGGTCTTTGCATTCTTCCGGGGGAATTGGGGGTTTAACTATAATGTATCATGCTGTATTAGTGTGTGTGTTGTCGTGGGTGAGGGTGGGGGTGGGGGTGTTGCGTGTTGCGTGTGTGTGTCCCTGTTTTTTCCCTCCCCCTCTCCCCTGTGTCGTAGGTGCAGTACTCACCGTTGTCTTCGCCGCCGGCATTCGTGCTCCTGGTAGAGGAGCAAGAAGACAAGGGCAGGCAGGATCTGCAGCTCTGGTTCCATGGCGTCCGGATTCCTCGTGAGGTGTGTAGAGGTGAGAGTTTTCCCTTCGAGATCCTGTTTCCGCTGTGGTGAATCCTCCCCGGAAAAGGTGGCGGACTGGTAGGTTGTGATACTGTGGGCGGTACTTTGTTTTCCGCCGCGTTGTTTGTTTGTACCGCTGTGGCGGTCGGAGTGTTAAAGTGGCTGTCTTTGTTGGCGGTTTCCGCCACGGTCGTAATTCAAATTTTTTTACCGCCGGCCTGTTGGCGGTCTTAACACCGTCCGCCAGGGTTGTAATGAACACCTTTGTCTCCTTCCTTTGCAGGTCTTCAGATCCAGGAATCCACCATTTGTTGTTTGCAGTCTTGGTTGGTTTTTGGAATAACTCTAATCACAACTTGTAGTGTGTCCTAAGGAAACCTGCAGTACTTTACTCCTACATTCCTGGGCTGTGGGGTGGGGTAATTTACATACCTTTACCATATTCTTACTCTCCCAGCGATTCTCTACACAGTACACTTGTCTAGGAGGGAATTCGTGATTTGCATTCCACTTTCTTAGTATATGGTTTGTGTTGCCCCTAGACCTATTTTCTCCCATTCCATTCTATAGCATTTCCTATTGCTTGAACTATCCTATGTCTAATTACTTGCCTTATTTTGGTGTCTAGTGTATATATTGTGTATAATACTTACCTCCAGAAGGAGTATTGCCTCTAAGATATTTTTGGCCTTGTGTCACCCAAATAAACTACCTTTATTTTTGGTAACACTGAGTATTGTCTTTACTTGTGTATAAGTACTGTGTAACTATAAGTGGGATGGCAGAAGCTTTGCATGTCTCCTAGGTCAGCCTAAGCTGCTCTGCTATAGGTACCTCTATCAGCCTAAGCTGCTAGAACGCTACTACATTTCACTAATAAGGGGTACCTGGATCTGGTGTAAGGTGTAAGTACCCAAGGTTCCCACTACAAACCAGGCCAGCCTCCTACAAGGAAGCACTCACCAATGACCTGGGGGCTTACCAACAATCCCAGGAAAAGATGGGTCATGTAATAGACATCATGCAAAGAACCAGTGGCTACAGGAGGAACACCACCAGGAGATCAGGAAAGAATTGCAGGCCCTCAACACCCCCATGGTCTCCATAGCAGGGGTGCTGGCTGATATGGCCAACATAATGAGGAAGTACACAGCACACCAGCGGGCCCTTACAACTAGTCAGTCAACTGAACAGCCCTTTACATCTGCTTCAGGTGGTGGACAGGAGGCCTGCCACAGAACCCACAGGCCACCAGCACCCCTCCCTCTGCAGGTGAACCACCCCGGAAACATTCCTTGCGACCCAGACAGACACCAGAGACACTTGCCATGGTCAAGACCACTGCCAGGAAATGAGACCCTCCTGAATGTCCCCCTTGTGTTCCACTCTGTCACCTTGTCCACTTTGAAGTACCATTGCTCCCCTTCATATGGCCCCTTGGACACTGGACTTGTGCTACAAACAGACTGTACCAATATCCTGGACTTACCTCTACTATCACCCCATTCAATTGCACTATTCCATCTATGTTTTTCACTTCAATAAACACCTTTAAACACAACTTGAGTGATAGTGCTTTATGTGGCAAAAAAGTGTAATAAGTTTAACTGTTTCAACGTGTGCAATTGCCCTGAACTTTGTGATTCCATCCAAGAAATGGCCTGTAGCAGTTTGTAGTCAACACATCAGTACACAGTACTAACAACACCAACATCTGCAAGATGGGAAGGCATATGTGACAGTCAGTGGGATGCTAAGGAAGTGACTGCCATCATGCTACAGCCACACAGAAAAATAAATAATCAGAAGAATGGTCAGTTCCACTGTCTTATCTGTGTGTCATTGAAAGTACTGCCATATGACTGATGTCCTGTTGTCCACATCCTCATTCTCTACCTCCCCATCCTCACTGTCCTCAGGGTCCACTGCTGCCACAGGAGCATGTTCACCCTCCTCCTCCTGCAGATAGGGCACATGCCGTCTGATGGCCAGGTTGTGCAACATGCAGCATACAACAACTATCTGGCAGACCTTATCAGGGGAGTAGCAGAGGGATCCACCTGTCAGATGGAGTCATCTGAACCTGGCCTTCAGTAGACCGAAGGCTCTCTCAATTAATCTCCTAGTTCACCCATGAATATCATTATACCTATTATCAGCCCCTGTCCTGGCATTCCTTACAGGGGTCAAGAGCCACAACAGGTTTGGGTAGCTACCTGCAAGAAGTGAGGGACAAACATTAGCCTTGCACAATTGTATGGGGGATGACTCCTGAAGCTATACACTGACATACATTGGGTGGTGACTCAGGTTCACCTATTAGCCACACTCTCTCCCTCTGTAGTTGTGCCATCACATGTGGGATGCTGCTATTCCTGAAGACGAAGGAGTCATGCACTGACCCAGGATACTTGGCAGTGATGTGGGAGATGTACTGGTCAGCCAGGCACACCATTTGCACATTGAGTGAGTGGAAACTCTTCTGATTCCTGAACACCTGTTCATTGGCCCGGGAGGGGAACAAATGCTATATGTGTTCCATCAATGGCTCCAATAACATTTGGAATATGTACCATTGCTTAGCAACCAGCCTTCACATTGGCCAAATCATCCACTTGGGGTAAAGCGATGTAGCTGGACATGTGTTTGAGCAGGGCAGCCAAAACCCTTGCCAGCACTATCGAGAACATTGGCTTTGATATTCCTGCAGCCAAGCCCACTGTCACTTTGAAAGAGCCAGTTGCCATGAAATGGAGCACTGATAGGACCTGCACAAGAGGGGGAATCCCAGTGGGTTGACGGATATCAGATATCAGATATCAGATCAGGCTCTCATTGTGCACACAGCTCTGTGATTGTGGCCCTATCCAGTCTATAGGTGAGTATAATGTGCCTGTCCTCCAGTGTAGCCAAGTCCACATGGGGTCTGTACATGGGGACTTGCCGCCTCCTCTTATTCCTCCACAGTGGTAGGTACCTAAGGGGCACAAGAGTGTGAAGGGAGTGACAAACTGAACAATGGAACCACCACTTCGGTGTACATTGTCAATGTATGTATCTGGACTATGTAAATGGCAAAGTATGTACAATTGACAACAATGACGCAGTCTTCAATTTAAGAATGTTGACCTGCACCATAAAATAGCGACCTCCTGTCCTGTATGTAGGGACAGGTGGAAGTGATGTAACTCCGCCGGCGTTGGGCATCATGACGGAAGGTGGTCTTGCACCGCCGTGCTATTCCTCATTGGCTAACATGGGACTCTATGGAGTACAGTGTCCAATGGGGTTCACCGTGGACATGACCGCCATTTTCTGACTATACCTCACTTGATTCCTGACTTTCCACCGGACACCTCCACTGCGTGTGCTGCTGTGACCTGAGTCTGGAACCTGCCATGGCCAGTGTGACAGAGGAAAGGGCCCCTGCCTTTACTTCAGAGGAGTTGGAGTGCCTGGAGGATGGTGTCCTACCCCTGTATGGACAGCTGTATGGGCATCCAGACCAACAGGTGAGTACACCATGGGGACGATGCATGCGACAAGGTTGCATGGAGATGTGTGTTTGCTGGCAGTGTGTCATTTGGGTGGGGGGTATTGTTGTAATTTAATAGCGATTAGATTAAGCATTAGCAGAAGACATCTTGTATTTAACAACTATTGTGAACATTTCGCGGAATCCATTTTGTATTCATGGCAGCCATTTTCTCTGCCATGTGCTCGCCATGTGCTCTGTCCTACCTTTCTGTTAACTACTCTTGAAAATCTGTCTAGTGACAAGTTATATTTAGCATCTCCCACTTTCGCACATGCCCAGTAAGATCTGCAGCTGTTAGTAATCCGTAACAGACAGTAATGTGTCAACTAGTCCTTGAAAACTCTTAGCCCCTCCTACCTGTTGACTGTGCATTTCCATATGACCTTATATGTATGTAAGTCTTGCTTCTATAATTGTACCACCTTATTTTAGCCCCTGCGTGGGTATAAAAGGACCATGCTCTCTTAGTTCAGTGTGCTACTTCAAACATTACCGAAGGGTGCTGTTTGAACTGTAGTACCACCTCATGAGGTTTAATAAACTTTGTCTTTTATTTCAGTTTCTATGCCAACTTCTTCCTATATGGTCTGAGGACTTTGTGCAGAGAAGGGTGAACCCCTTGCACTAGTAGGCCTTGCTGAGGCTTACTTCGACAGTATGGCTGGTGGTAGTGTACATGCAGAGCTCTGGGTGATGTAGGTGCCTGGTGAGGGAAAATGGTTTTTGTGGGCCATATCTGTGACAGGCTGGATTGTATGGTTAATGGTGTCCTCCTGTCTATGTTTCCTCTGCAGGTCAGAGCCCATCAGAAGAAGGGATTGTGGCGTGCCATCGTCAAGGACCTGCGGACCCTGGGGGTCTATAGCAGGTGGAGCTCTCACTGCAGGAAACGGTGGGAGGACCTGAGATGCTGGGCCTGGAAGACTGTGGAAGCCCAGCTGGGAGTGGCCTCCCAACAAGGGAGGAGTGGTCGTCGGAACCTGACCCCCCTGATGGCCTGCATAGTGGTGGTGGCCTACCTAGAGCTGGATGGGCGCTTGAGAGTCAAGCCGGAAGGGGGTGAGTACAGTGTGTGTAACACCCATCTTTGTTGCCTTGTATAGGATACTGGTGGTTGTTTGCAGTCAGTGGGTGCCCTTTAATGCCAGCTCTTACATTGCTGCGTTGTCCAGCTCAGGGTAAATGGGTGAATAGCAAAATCTTGTTAGCTAGCTAGGTGGCATTCTATGTCAGTCAGGCCTTAGTAGGTCCCAGGAGGGATACAGATGGCGGTGGTTGGCTCTCATCTTGCTGTGGTACCTAGCCAATGGAAGACCATTCTATTGCATAGTGCTCAATCTTGGTCCCTGTGTGTGATGGTAATGTGTATGCCATCTGTAGTGTTGGTGCTGTAATTGACCCAGTGCTCCCTTTATCTCTCCCCCCTATTTTCTTCTGTCATCCTGTCCATGTGTACATTAGCTTCATCAGGTGGAGGAGCAGGGACACAGCCGAGTGAGGGAGCTGTAGCCCCCGGGACCCAGGAGGCAGAGTCCACTGACACCGACGGGACCAGTGGGACGGAGAGCGAGGAGAGCACCACGGCGGGGACAGGAGTTGACAACACTGACTCTGAATCCTCCTCCGGTCGGAGCTCCCTGGTGGTGGCAGACACCTCTAGAACCAACCCAGCTGCAGGTACAGCGGCCACCCCGCACCAGCATTGCCCTCCCAGTAGTCCCCCACCGAGTTGGCTGTGCCTGCTCACCTAGGAGGTTGGGCATCTCCTTCGCCCCAGGCACGTCAGTCCCTGCCTCAGTGAGCCCTGCTGCCCTCAGTGAGGAGGCTATTGACCTCCTGAGATCCATCTCTGTAGGGGCATTCAACCATAGTGAATGCCATCCAGGGGCTGGCATACCAGATGCAGCAATGCAATGCCTACATGGAGGGCATCCACAGTGGGTTGGAGGCCCTACAGAGATTGTATCAGGCTCTGGCCTCCTCTCTGATGGCAGCCAATGTCCCTGGTCCTACAGTCCCCCTCCAACTACCACTTCCCAGTCCCAGTCTCCTCAACCCCAACCCATCCCATGCACACATACAGACAAGCATGCACACAAAACATCACACAGGAGTGGCAGAGACAAACAACAGACAGCAAACTTGAAGCCACAAGCAATCACACAAACAACAGACAGTTGAAAAACACAACAACATCCACTGCCTCCACTGTCTCCCCCTCCTCCTCATCCTCCTCCTCCCTCATAGTCCCAATCACACTCACACCTGCATACACTGTATCAACAACCACCACCAGCATCACCACATCATGCAGCACACTCACCTCGCTTGCAGACACCTCCACAGCATCCATCCACACATCCTGTTTGTCCTCTACTACCCTGTCTGCCCCCCTCCTAAGAGACACAAACGTTAACACTCAGACACCCAACAGCCATCCACCTCACACACACACACACACTGTCCATGCACCGGCACCCAAGTCCAGCAAATGTACACCCCCTACAACCACTCCCTCTACCTCTACCTCCACCCCTCCATGCACATCCCACCCCAACATCCGTAAGAAGCTTTTCCTTGCCCATCTTGACCTCTTCCCTTCCCCAGTCCAGCCCTTAAGAGCAGGGTTCCAATGACCTAGCCTAGCACCTCGGCACAACTGTCTCCCACTGCTCCCACAAAACAACTGCTGCTGGCACTAAGGGGCCCCTGAGTGTGAAGGCAGCCGTTCCTAGTAAGTCCACACCTCTGCCTCAGTAAGGGAGGACTAGGGTGGCGAAACCTAAGGGACAGAGGACGGGGTCAGTGGAGGCACCTCCTAGACCTGGAGGCAAAGACACAAGTCACATGACAAAGGCCAAGGGGGCCCATCACAAGAGGCAACACAAGGATCCCCCCCACCACCAAAGAAGGCCACGGATAACCCTCTACCACCAAAGAAAGCCAAGGACCCCCTCCAACAGCAGATAAACCCAAAGAGCCCCCTCCACCAGCAGAGGGCAAGGAGCCCCCTCCAGCAGCAGTGGGCAAGGAGCCCCCCCCACTAGCAGAGGAACCCAAAGAGCCCCCTTCACCAGCAGAGGGCAAGGAGCCCCCTCCACCATCTGAAGGAATATACCCCACCCTACAGAGACTGTGGCCTTTCACTCCCCTCCAGATACTGTTGGGCAAGGAACCCCCTCCAGAACCAATGGGCATGTTACCAACTCCAGAGACTGTGGCCTTTCATTCCCCTCCAGAGACCGTTGGGCAAGGAACCCCCTCCAGAACCAGTGGGCATGAAACCAATTAAAGCTGAGGTTCCCCCACCCCGCTTCCCCCTGAGGTGCCCACCCATTTCCAACATGATACCCCTGAACAGTGGCGTCTGCATGTTGTCAGGAGTCTAGTTGAGCTTGTGGCTATGTGGCCCTTGGTACTTTGGACTGGCCAGTGGCCCAATCTGTACTTTGCCGTCTGCATTTAAATTTCATGATTCATTATGGTGGATGTTGGCAGCAAATTACAGTGTTTGTAGTTCTGAATTGTTGTCATTACATTGTTTGCTCGTGGGTCCTGTGACAGTCGTTTTACTCTGCAGCAGGTTCTGTGTATCGTGTGTGTTGTGGGTGTGTGTGGCACTCTACTTTTCCTCCCTCCCTCCCTTGTGTGCGAGGCTGCTGTACTCTCCGTCATCTTCTTTGGCATTGGTGCTCCAGGACGGCCATGCCGTGGTAGAGCATTGGGAAGACTTGGGGTTCCGGTTCCATGGCCGTCCTCTGTGTCCCTGATGGTGAGGCGTTTGTTTTTTGTACTGTCTTTCCACCAGGCTTTTGATGGCTTTGGTACAGCCCCGGAAATCCTGGTGGTTTACTATGCCATATTATGGTGGCCGGTACCTTGACTTCCACCTGGCTGTAGGTGGATACAGCTGTGGTCAGTGGTGTTAAGACCCTGGTGGTTGGTTTGGTACATTGGCTGTCTGTGGGAGGTATAACCGCCATGGTCATAATTTGGTGGTAATTACAGCCAGGCTGTTGGCGGTATTACTGCCACTTTATCAGTAGCGGTCAGTACACCGTCAATGTCATAATGAGGGCCTAAAACTTCAATTGCCACAATGCAGAAAATCAGAAAAAGCATGTGGTTCTTGGTCACCGAAACTACGTTCTCCTGCCTAATCATTTAAACTGAAACCTGACTATTCCAATTCTAAAGAGTAATTGAGAAAGGTTTGCAAGCAGAAATTCAGTAGAATATTCTGTTAAGAGAGGTGTGGTGGGGTAAATGTACTTAGAGGATATGAGGTTTGTACCTCAGAAGGGGACGTTCAGCTCTAAGGGTAGGAAAAGAATTTGCTCTCCTCCTAACTAATCCTTCCTTAAGTCCCAGTTTCCCAAGACAATAGCATCACAGTCGAAGCTTCTCAATTGAAACCCTAATTAAATTTAATTAGATGTTACACTTTTTAAACCCTAGCACATCCGATCTTAAAACTCTTCCGTCCCAGCAATTTCAAAAGAGTTATGATAAGCGTCCAGAATACTCTTCGTTGTCCTTCATTGCATAGTTGTCTCAGGCTTTCTTATCTCTCACACACAATAAGCTTCTTGTTTAAAAACAACTCCACATTCAAAATTAACTGTAAAAGGAAAATTATATGTGTAGGCCTTCACTCCAGCCAAGTTAATAAAACACAAATTTACTTCCAGATGAAATGAATTGCAAACAGTACATGTGAGAATATACAAAATGATTATGAAAATTAATACTTTTAAAACAGTAGTCTCAAGTAGATATTCATAAAACGTTGATTGAATGTTATATCCAAAGGTGCACTCCACTCATATGCTTTGCATTGCAGAAACTATATAAAATCATATTGTTATACAAAATGTAATCACCATATTGTAACCACCAGAAAATGACAACCCTTCCACATTCTTGTTTTAGAGACGTAGTGGAGCAGCCAAGCTATGCTCTTTCAGGAGCAGGTAACAAGTGCCTGAGACAGATATTTACAGATGAATGAGCAGTGGAATGAGGACCCTGTTGCCAAGGTAACAAAAGTAATTTTTAAATGTGACAAGAGGGAAACAAAACTACATAGAAAAGTGTGTTTTACTTTGTCTCTACAGAACATATGCAGCAGGGCTGCTGCAGAGAGCAAACAATGGACTACATATACTGTATATACTCAGCATGTCAGGACCACCTTTAATTGCTTAAGCTGCTATAACATCACCAGTAAGCGCAGGTACACATTAACATCGGCCAACCTAAAAAGGAACTTTGACCTAGAAGAGGATTCAACTGTAGATGGTACTAGTTTTACAGGGAAAGTTTGGGCCACAAAGAAACAGTTGTTTAACTCTGCTAAAACACTCACAAACAGAAAGGATCTAAGAGGGAAGTGACTTAAAGTCACATTAATGAAAAAATGAACACCTTCATTAAACTCCTTTTTCAAAATGATGGAACACAAGAGAAAAGAAAGATGTGGTTACTACATCCCAGAAAGTGTCTCGAGACTCTGGAGAACAAAGAAAAAAATATCAGAGTATTATACACAGAGGGAAGACTACAGATAAATCCACCAAATAGCAGCACTCAGTGAGTGAGTTTAATCTGAACCCAAACTTTACCACAATAAACAGGTTTGAAGTGCTGCAAAGCTTAGAAGAGCAGTAGGGATCCATAGAAGAAGAAGTAGTAGTAACTGATTCCCCTAATTCCAGAGAGGTGTAAAGACCTAGGCCCAGATTTAAGATAAGTGGCGCTTCATTACTGAAGCACCACTTTTCCTGCACCCCATTGCACCCCCTAATGCCTCCATTTGTGCGCTGTATTAATGATACGGCACACCATGGCACACATTAGGTTCAATAGCATCATCATTTCTGACGCTATTGTGGTACTTTGCAGGATTAACGCCAACAATGTTGGCACTAATCCTCCAAAATACATAGCGACCCATTATAAAAAATGGTGTGCCTCAATTTAAATTGTGCTATGAGCAGGTGTTAAAAATGATGCTAAAAATGATGCAGTGGAATCTCATAGATTCCACTGCACCATTTTTCTGGGCAGCGTAACGGAGGCATGCCCCCCTTGCATACATTATGTCTGGTGCAGCATAATGTGGCGCAAGGGTTTACAAAGTGGCACACTGCGTGCATCGCATTATTTTGTGAATTTGGCTCAGCATTTTTTTCCAACCTAACGCCACATTAGTGTAAAAAAATGCCACTAATGTGGAGCTAGGAGGTGCTATGCCCTTCTTAAGTCTGGGCCCTAGATTCTGGGAGAAGAGTGGACTGAGGGGCTTGAGGAGGTGGTCCACACATAAGTACGAAATCTGACAGGGCCTCTCCAGTTTCTATAGAATCCATTCTCTTGGATTTTAAGCAGAAATTACAACCAGATTTGAGATGTCAGAAAACAATAAAAAAAGAATACAAGGGTCGTGCCATATCTTGGAGTGTAAAGTAGACAACTTGTCAGTAACAGCTAAGATATTAGAATAAAACATGGAGAAAGTAGGCTCAGACCTAAAAAGAAATACCCAGAGACAGGTTATCTAAGGATATAAGGCATTCTTGGAAGAAACTCAGAAGGAAACTAGACAGGTGCCAGACTTCGAATTGTATTGTTATGTCTTCAAGTTTAAAAATAGTTCAGTGCTAGCAACCCAGCCTGACAGAACATTTACGAAGGATATATGTTGAAATGTTGAGGGACGTACCGGCAAAACATCAGAATATGTTTGTGGCCTCAAAATATTTAAAGAAGGTCCGACTGAAAGTGATGATAGGTATTATTGGACTTGATCCTCTCTGCAGTGTCACCCCAAAAATGTTGTCTTTACCTTCCAGTTTTTGCTGAAATCTGTTTTTGTTGGCTCTAGGACTCTGTTCACTTTACCACCTCTAACTAGTGCAAACATGCTTGTGCTCTCGCCCTTAAACATAGTAAAATTGGCTTACAACTGATTGGCATATTTAATTTACTTACAAGTGCCTTGTAGAGTGGGATAAGGTATACCAATGGCATGTAAATTAAATGCTACTAATAGGCCTGCCGCACTTATTGTACATGTCCCAGTCTGCCATTGCAGCCTAAATGCAGTTATAAACTGCCAATTTGACTTAACACTATATAACCCTATTGCCAAGCCTTAACCAGCCCCCTTTCCACTTCACTACTATGAGGCCAACCTATTCTTGGATAACATCGGGTTGCCTTATTACTAAGGCTTCCAGTTTTCCTTTCTTACTCTTTTTTTCAGATAAATACAGACAGAAAACAATGTATTTCCTTTCTGTATTTATTTTTAAAAGTGGAAAAATACATACTGTTGTGCTTCAAAGTAGTGTTACTACTTCATACTGCAGAGCAACAGCTGAGCGGATAGACAGATTGGGGAGTTAAAAACAGAATGAGGTTCCTTGAGAACAAGCATATCTTGAGATATATTTGCATATCATTCTAATATTTATATGTGGGTATAGTATTATGTTATAGTTGACTGCTTAATTTGCTAAAATGCAACAGGCATCAAAGTATGAGTTAATGTTTATTAGTTAAATACATATGAAAATATGCAATATTGCGATTTTACTTATTCCCAAAATCCAGAATAAATATGGATAAACACCAATAAGATGCCAAAAAATTAAATATGGATAAATAAAGACAGAAATGTTAAAAAATAAATACCATGAAACCTGGAGCCCTACTTGCTACATATAATAACTACTAACCTTTTTTGGGAACAGGTAAGCCTTTTATGTTTGTTGTTCAAGAAATCATAATTAAAAATACTCTATAAAGGTAAATTCAGATTTTAAGTTACAAACCTTAAGAAAGCTGACATTTTCTTGCCCTATTTGGTGCCTACAGTCTGTCCCTGATCACATGACTCTGTATAGTTGGACTTTGTTTATTCCTTGAAACAGCCACACCATGGAGGGATTAGTTGTGCCTTGATGGGCAATTGTTAGAAATTGGGTTACTGGTTGACAGAGATGTGAGCCCTGGTCAAGCAGCAACCACAGTCCTTGTCAGGGTAAGGCACAAGCAACCCTCAAATTAACCGGTGATCAGCCCCCTGGTAGCTTGGCACAGAATGGTCAGGCTTAACTCAGAGGCAAAGTGTAAAGTATTTGAGCAAATCTTCAAACAGTAACACAGTGAAAACACACCACAAATGGAATCCCTGGCAATATTAGAAGAATAGAGTGATTGTTATTAACTAAAACAAGAACAAAAATCCAATTACTAGAACCAGAGATATTGAATTTTACATTTTTTAAAGAAAAATATTGCCAAAAGCCATAAAGCACTGACTGCGTTTATCTGGTTGCACCAGACCGGGACAGAGTCACAATTTCAGGCCAACCACGATGGACCACGGGCTGGCTACTGGGACCCAGTTAGACCAGCTTAGGAGAGTAATTTAAATCCTGGTTTTCAGAGCATTGCTGGAATTAGCTGTGAGCTTATGATGAGAAGTCTGGAGTTGTGTATGTGTTGCTCAGTTGGGCGATGAGTAAGTTCCGAGGAGTCAAGGCTGCGATGCAGAGTCTGGCATTGTGTTTCAAGCTACCATCGAAAAGGGATGTGAGGCCGTGTCCCGAGGATGCATCACGCAGCGTCAGTTCCAAAGTTGATGCGGACTGTGGTGGAGACGCTAGTCTTTGTGATGGGTTCAATCCACGTAGCAGCAGAGATGTACTGGTTCTGCTCGGGGTTGCCCAGCACAGCAGACGAGATGCATTGGTTCCACTGGATCCACAGAGGCTGGTAGAGCACCTTAAGCTTACTTTCAAGGGTCCAGGGCTGGAGTAGCATCACTTGGCAGGGTAGACTCACAGATGTCAGAGTCCAGATGCACATGCAAGGTTATTAGAAGCCTGTTATGTCTCTAAGGCTTCAGATCAAGAGGCTAGCCAACTACCCTTGGAGTCACTCTGGGTTTAAGAGATGCAGATCCAGTCCTTCTCACCCAGGCAAGAGGGCAGCAGGTCAGCCCAGCAAATCAGGAGTCCAGCTGATTGCATTCCAACAGCACTGCAGTCCTTCTCCCTGGCAGAGAATCCACAGGTCCAGAAGTGTACTGAAGAGCTGGTGCCTGCCGTCCAGTATTTCTATGCATTTCCACCTTTGAAGTGGGGGAGACACTTCCAGAGGTTTCCCTTTGGAGTCCCCAGCCATCCTGCCTTCCCTGTCCTTGCTCCAGACTAACTACAGGGGACATGCTGCCCTTTGTATGAAGGCAGGACACAGCCTATTCAGACATAAGTGCCCAGCTCCTCCCTCCCACCCTGACAGTAATGACCCATCCAGGCACACCTAAGCTCCCTATTGTGTGTGGCAGTCTCAGAGGAATACACAAAGCTCAACACTCAGCTTCACCCAGGCATTTGACCACAGCAGGCTGCAGGAACTTTAAGTGGCATTTTAAGAATTGCAATTTAAAATATGACTTCACCAAAAGTTAGGATTTTAAATTGTGAATCCAGAGACATCAAACATGAACTGGTCATCCCCTCACATTTTGAAATTACACTTATAAAATGTAATAAGCAACTCCAATACTATCCGATTGGAGAGCTAGTCCTTGTAGTAGTGAAAAATGAACTTAAGAGGTTTTCACTACCAGGACATGTACAACTTAAAAGTGCATGTCCTAATTTTTAAATACATTGCACCCTGCTCTCTGTGCCACCAAAGGGCTACCTTAGGGGTGACTTCAGTGTACTGAAAAGGAAGTTTTGGGCCTCACAAAAGTTTTTTTTTTTGCCAGGTCAAAATGGTAGTTTGAAGTTTCACACACACAGGCTGCAATGGCAAGTCTGAGACATGTTCAAAGGGCCACTGAAGATTGCTGCAGGCACACTAGTAGCATTTCATTTTATGCCTTGGGCACAGGTAGTGCTACTTTGCTAATCTAACATGGTTTAAGAAGAGAGGACGAGTATTTTAGCACTGGTTAGTGGAGGTAAAGTGCACAGTGTCCAAAGGCCAACAAAAATAAATTCAGCAAAAATAAGAGGAGGAAGTCACAAATTCCTGGGGATGACTCTTCTGAAAGGGCCACATCCCACAGCCATCAATTGGCAAGATTGGGGTGGGGGCAGCACTGGCACAGCCCCACTTGCAAGTGAATAGGCTTTGCTCTGCCTTCGCACAAAGGAAATGTTGTCCCTGCATTGTTCATGCAGCCAGCTTGGGATCAGGACAGGAGAAGCACGAAACATCAAAAACTTCAAATAAATTCTCTAGAAACCTTTACTTCAAAGAAGGCACAAAGGTATGAAAATAAGACTCTCAGACCCACTCTTTTGGTTACTTGGTGGACCTGGTGAAGGACTCCCAAAGGACTGCCTGCTGCTTTGGCGTGCTCTGTACTCCAAAAGACTGTCTTGTTGAGTATGCACCTGGAATGACTGTTTTGCTGCCTAAAGCCTGCCCTGATCTCTCAGAGATGTGCCCTGCTGCTTGAGCTCTGTTTCATCGCTTGAATCCAGGACTACCAGAGTGAATCAAATGGCTTGTTAGCTGGTCTCCTGTTCAGAGCCTCAGGGCCAGAAAAGGTTTCAGCCATATTGAACCTGTGCCTGGGCCCACCCTGAGTGAGTCCTAACCCCCTAAATGGGGCCTCTCCAGTCCTGGACCCTTGGTGGTGGTGCTTAAGGTACCCTGATAGCCAAAATCCAAAATTTGAAACTTGGTTTAAAAACTGCTCTTAGAATCAAGAGGAGAATTTGACTGACCTGCTTGTCCATCCACCGTGACTTTGCGGCAGCTCTGGCTATGTTCTTCACTGCAGAAGTAAATCCTGTTCAGCGGTCCTTCACTAAAGGGGTATCAGGCTTCATGGAACTCTCAATGGCTACAGCCTCTAGCTTCATCCCCCTGGGGATTTCTGAATTCTAAAAAAGAGACCAAGTCCAAACGAAGAAATCTTCAATGCAACTTTGTTCAGCGGCTCCCTGACGAAGATGCCTCTTCCTCAGACAGCGCCTGCAGCCTTTCCCTTCTGAACTCTACCTTTTCAGAACATTTTCTAAATTTTTCCTAAGTCCAAAGGTAAGCGCTGCCCTTGCTCACTCCACTTCTTGTATTTGTCTTGCGCTCCTAGATATCCACTTTTTAGGTGCTATTTTTTTACCTTAAACTTTAAAAATTGAGCACTCCAGTTCTACTGATTGGATTTTTGGTGTTTTGGTTTCAGATAATATATTACCTTTATTTTAGGTTAATTTAGTGACTTTTGTGGTTCACCTTGACAGGAATTGTGGGTGTTACTTGAACAGGGTAACCCCCTCTATTCAACCAACAACCCAGTTTCTCACAGCCATGATAAAAATATTGCTTCATCTGAGGAACGTTTTGGGAATCCATTATTATAGTCACTTATCTCCGCTTCGAAACTCATCGGGAACACCAGCATATTAAGACGCATGCTTTATCACTTGTGGAGACCTAGGAGTTGGAGTAAATCTTACCAGCTGGAGACAGCAACATAAGGAAAATCGTCGAGATTCAAATCTCTCCTACTATGTTGAAGGTGGTCCTCCCAAAAGTAGTCTGATGAGGACAGCTGGGGGTATGAAGATATGATTTAGGATGGATTAATACCAAAAAAAAGCAAATGACTACTTGGTTTTGGGAGCTCATTAAAGCAGAAGACAGGAAGCTAAAGGATACCTACTCAGGATGAGTCGGATACTTGTCAATGATGGCGATCGAAGCAAGTATCTATCACTTTGCTTTATAATACCATATAGTACTTAAATTCTTGTTGCCTTAAAGACAAATCAATTCTGCACTCTTCATAGAATATTTTAGACACAGGGAAAATCATTTATCTGGAAAGAAGTAAACAATATCCTTTCAGAAAATTTGAGGCACAAAATAAAAATAAGCCAAACTCTCATTTAATTTGGATGTGACTCAGTCTTGAACACTTTTTGAAGCCTCTCAATGGAGACTCATATCTTAGTTAATTTTGTTGGCTAGAAGAGAAGTCTCTAGAAATTGTATACTCAGATGCTTCTTTCATATCAGAATGGCTTAACTCAATTAAATACTAGTCAAAGTGATAAAGAATATGACCATAAAATTCTACATACATTTTGGTAAAATTTTGTAAATTAGCAACTTGGGGGCTGATTTAAGTCCCCCTGGATGGCCGTTGTTCCACCAGGGCAATGGAGTAAATTGCTCATTCGCACTGCTGGAGGGACCGCTCACCAGATTTATAAATAACCACCCAACTGACGGATATATATAAAGCATTGCCAGCATCCACTGTTGTGATGGGTCCTGTCAGTGCATTTTTCTGTTTGGTGCAGGGCTCTATCAGAATGTATGTTGGAACAACGCATGCTGGAACAACGCAGGCCTGAACAACGAGGTCGGAACAACAACCGCGTTTTTACCATTAATGCATTTACCACGAATGCCTTAACAATGATTTTTCGTTGTAAAGGCATTCCTGGTAAAGGCATTAGTGACAGGCATGCATGGCATGCGTCCTCCCTAGCCCCCCACCCCCACCCCTAAAAATTACCGTGACACCCCCACCCCTCCCCTAAAACTACCCCAACCCCCACCTCATCACTAAAATCACCGCAACCCCCACCCTGCCCCTAAAACCTAAAACAACCCCAACCCCCACCCCATCCCTGAAACCTAAATTACCCCAACCCCCACCCCTAAAACCTAAAACCACCTGCACCTAAAACTACCCCATGCCCCCCACCCCGCCCTTAAAACCTAAACCTCCTAACCCCCCTCCCCCGCCCCTAAAATAACCCGCCCACCCATAAAACCTAAAACCACCCCTACCCCCACCCCTAAAACAACCCCAACCCCATCCCTAAAACCTAAACTACCCCAACCCCCACCCCATCCCTAAAACCTAAAACCACCCTGCCCCCAAAACTAGCACGAGCCCCCCTCCCCGCCCCTAAAACCTAAACCCCCAACCCCTCCCACCCACACCTAAAATTACCCACCCCCCAACCCACCCCTAAAACCTAAAACCACCCCAACCCCACCCCTAAAACTACCCAGAGCCCCCACCCTGCCCATAAAACCTAAACCCCCAGCCCCCCACTCTGCCCCTAAAATTACCCGACCCCCAACCCACCCCTAAAACCTAAAACCACCCCAACCCCACCCCTAAAACTACCCGAGCCCCCACCCTGCCCCTAAAACCCTTCCCAAACCCCCACCCCACCCCTAAAACTACCCCGACCCCCCCTTCCCCGCACCTAATCCTTAACCACCCCTAAAACAAAAAATAACCCGACCCCCTCCCCTAAACCATCCTAAACCACCCGACGCCCCCTCCCCTAAAGCTAAAAATACCCCAACACCCCACTCCGCCCCTAAAACTAAAACCCCAACCCCCTACCCCACCCCTAAAACTAAAAATACCCCGACCCCCAGCCCCTAAAACAGCCCCACTTACCTGACTCATCGCGTGGTCCTCCTCAGCCGACTCCCTTGTTCTGTGCCTTAACCACGCATGTGCGTGGTTCAGCACATGTGTAGTTAAGGCACAAAACAACGAAGTTGTGGTTAACAAAAGCGTTGTTCCACTTTCGTTGTCCACGACTTCGTTGTTACGGAGTCGTGGTTCAGGGCATTTCCCCTCCATCATCATGATGGAGCCCTGCACCAAACAGTTTTCTTTTTTTTATTTTTGAAAATGGGATTTTCGTTTTGAAAATTAAAAGAAAATGCTTCCCTCACCATGGGAGTCATGTCACATGGTGAGGGCAGAATTTAGCAATTTTCACTGCCCCTTACCATCAGTGTTTTCCTGACAGTGATGGACAGTGAAAAATTACCTGTGATTACGTCCATCTAAATTATGTGGGAATAATTACAGTTCTGCCTCCAACAGCCCTTGCTCCATAGGGTCATTAGTAGGTTTCAATCTCAGCAGAGATGGCAAAGACTCCACCAGTCGCAGCTCCCAGCCTGCTCTGCGCCATTCATGACACTGCTCAAAGCAGCGTCATGATTTGCTGGAGCGCCCCGGCTGGGCACTCCAGCGCAGACTGGGAGCCTGTGCAGGCTCTCTCCAACTCGCCACCAAAGTGCCGGGTTGGAGAGAGCCCTTGTGCGCATGTATGTTTGGCCGGCTCAAGGCTCTGTGCACTCCCCTCATGCTTGTCAGCCCCATGGCCCCTATAGAAACAAAACAACAATAAACAGCATTTATTGTAGCTTTGTTTCTAAAGGTTGCAGCTCCTGTTGCTGCTGGCGGGGGTGACGTTCCTCCACCCTAACGGAAGAGTCACCCCTGGTCACCACCATGATTAAACGTATGATTCGTCCGCATCTAACCAGGCGGGCAGACCATTAGCTTGGTGACATAGATACTCTGTCGCCTTGAAGTCTTATGATTACACCTCTAAACTGCTTGGTCCATTGGTCAGTATCCCATCAGCAAAATTGTTGTCAGTCTCTCAGAGAAGGTCCATTCTGTTAAATATGTGTAATTGAAAAGTTAAACTGAAGGTGACGTGATGAGTTCTTTAACAAAAAGAAAAAAGAAAGTTAATTTGCGTTAACTGAAGCATATTATTAATAAGCTCATTAATCCTGTTCTGTGGGGCCCTACATTATTTTAAAACACAACAATTTTTATGACTACAGATCTCTCTGTTCTTGTATGTTTCCTACTGATCTTTTTTCATAGGACCCTAAAAGCAAAGTTCAAATATAGACTACCTGTTGAAACACGTGAAACATTATTATCCTATGCTTACGTCCAACAATCATGTCCAGGCGGGCTATACGAGAAAAATGTTATAACTAAAAGTTGTTCTATTCTGCAGGTTGTTGGTTTTAAATGTTGGATGTCCCTTTAATTTTTGTTTCTTTGCTGCTCATACAGGGATACAGTTATACCATGTGAGGGGTGCAATAGGAGCAAGTAAAAAGGTCATTCTACCAAGATAAAAGTCTCTCATTTCCAAGAAGCTCGATTGCGCCTATGTCTGGAGTATATTTCTAATATCATGTACATTTATGATTATTCAGGACACCTCCTGTTAATCAGCAATACTTGCACATTCCCAGGAATAGTTATGGAATTCTTGCGATTTCCCCCAGTAGTACATTGCAGAGCCATTTGTGACAGAGCAAATTAGTGACTTGACCACTAATTTTGAGAACGCACATTAAATGGCATGTGGGCCAGGCAAAAGTAACATCGCCAGGCTCACAATTAAGGTCCAGTCTCTGATCAGCATTAATGAGTTTATCTAAATTGGGGAAATACTCTGCACCGAATTAGCTTCATTTTTTTTTACTCTAATTCTGTGCAAAACTAACTCCATATTTATACTTTGGCGCTAGACCTGTCTAGCGCCAAATTTATGGAGTTATAGACATTTTTTGGATGTGGAAACCTACCTTGCCTTAATGAGATGCGAGGTAGGCGTTCACATGCAAAAAATGACACTATGGCCTTAACGCCATATTTATACTCCCATGCAAAAATGGTGCACAGGAGGGAGGAGGGGTCAAAAATTGGTTGAAAGCTTGCTTTGCCCCATTTTTTAACACCTGGGTCAGGGCAGGCGTTAGGGGACCTGTAGGCTTATTTCCATGGTGGAACACCATGGAATAAGCCCACAGATGCCCTCCCCAGTCCCCAGGGACACTCCCATTCACATCAGAGGGACAGTGGAGGATGGGGGACCTCATCCCAGGTAAGTACAGGTAAGTATTTTATTTTTTAAAGTGCCATAGGGGGCCCTGAAATGGGCCCCCATGCATGGCACAGGGTGCAATGGCCATGCCCAGGGGACCCTTGTCCCCTGTGATGGCCATTGGGGTGGTTGGCATGACTCCTGTCTTTTCTAAGGCAGGAGTCATGTGGCATGGTAGGTTTAGCGCCATAAAATTACGCTAATCTGGTTAGAGTCATTTTTCTTTTTACTCTAACCTGCCTAACATCATTTTTTGGTGCAAAACCCCCTTCTTCCATACCGTCAGCCCCACCCGGCTAACGTCATGTTTGCCCGGCTGGTGCACAGAAATGGTGCAAGCCGGTGCTAAACGTTTTGGTGCAAAACTACGTTAGTGCAGTTTTGCCCCCAAAAGTATAAATCAGGGCCTAGGTGTCCATTTTAATTCTAAAGGATCTTGGCAACCTCAGGTGAGTAAATCATGCCTTAAACTTAGTAGAACGGCTGGTGCACTATTGAGTTTACCCAAAGGAGAGGTAAAGGGCACTATTCTCCCTCTTTGAAAAATGTACAATGCTCAGAGCATTCCCGCCACCACATACGGGGTCGCTATTTGGGGATTTTGTAACATCTGGTCCCTTCATACTGAGGAATCCCGCACTTGCCGACGGCTGCAGCAGGCACCTCTGACTAGCTCAAGTTTCATTATGCATTCGGAGCTTAAGTTAAAAAATATTACAGATACGGTCAGCCTAGCTCCTTTACTGTTGTGGGTTAGAGTAAGGTCGAACCCAGCAGCATCCCTTTGTAGGGGTTGCCTTAGTTAAGATAAGGGTCGCTCCATCGCCTATGTATTCAGAACGTTTTGCTCATAATGGCTGGAGGACCTATTTACGGCCCCGTGACTATTAGAGGGAGCAACAAGATGAAAGTAAATCTCTGTTTTTTCGAGTACTGTACCGTAAATAGGCTCAAATCTGAATAAAGCATTATTATAGATCCTTTGAAACTTGTGAGCCTGCGAGATATGTATGTCCTTACCCCTCACAAATTGGGAGAGGTCCCTTTTGTTTTGTTTCTGAGCGGGTACAGTGTGGAGGTTACTATGCTTTCGGTGCGAAAGTAGTCTGTTGGGAGATCCTGTCCTGCCTTGCTCTTATGATGACCAGGGGGAGCAGTCTTTGTTACATTTCATGTTTTTTTGTAGATTTTTTTAACTCCCAGTTTAGAACTTTTCTTAAGCCTTTGTTGAATAAGTTGGGGCACCGTAAATGTAGAGAAGTGCTTTTTCACCTACAAATGTTGAATGACAAGGAAATAAGCCTGAGAGTAATTCCTTTCTCAGAGCCGTAGTAAGATGCAGAAAGCCCGCGGAAGGGTAGGACGGGGCACAGATAGTTATTCTCACTTTAAGGATAATGGTTGGCGCCCTTATGGAATGTTGGGTTTACTGCTCATTTTATGTGTCCTTTCTTAGTTTATTATTTGGTTTTATTCATATGTGTGCTTTGTACAGTGGTGGGATTTGGGCGAATATGGTTGTGATGATTATTGCTGCTATTATCATTAGCTATGACCTGTAGTTGAGTTTATCATGAATTTTATTATGTAACTATGTGGTGAAATTGTTTTTATATTCTTTTATGGGCAGCATTTGGCCGAATAAAGATTTATGATTCGATTCGACAGAACAAATATACATTTATGCATGCTTACATTTATGCATACTGAAATACGCTACAAAGCTACAATTTCATTTCTAATTATTTTCTGTTTGCTCAGGGAAATATTTTCCACTGTGGATAAACCTCTTTCCTACACCCCCACCACGTTTGATAGAGTTACATGCTCATTACAACTCTGGATAGGGATTTACTCCTGACCTTGGCACGGATACACTTCCATTCATCTCTGGGCTATATAATAGCTAACCAATGTAAATTTGCCATCCAACTGGAATCATTTTTTTATGTCTGTTATTAAAATGTGCTCTCGTGGAGGTCAGTTTTTATTATATAAAGTTCGTTGCATACGCTTATTGTGATCACGATACCTGATTTTAATACATACATGTTTATAAAATTCAGTTAAATTCACTCCAGTTACAAACTCAGGAAAGGAAAAATAAACGCATTCATGACATGCAGTGTGATTATGGTATGGTCTCTCTTGGTTTATTGGGCTAAAGAGTTAATGGATTATCTGTAAGGCTCTCATGCTTACATGCTGCATTTCACAGTTTGAACGCTATCAGAAAGAGAAGGCATGAGACACTTGTGTCGAAACAATGTTTCAGAAAGCCTGACATTTATTTTCATTCATTGGCTTCTGCAGAAGAATATAGGATTTTTATACTCTCGTCAAACTTGTCACGCAAGAGACCATGCTTTCTCACTTGAGAACAATGAACCAGTAAATAGCGACCTCCTCACCCAGATACAGCATAGAACTCTCAACCCGAGAAATCCCTTAGGGCCCCATAATGTACTCTTGCGTTGGCACATTGCAGATTTAATGTACAAACAAAACCTTTTCGCACAGCTGTTTCAGACGAATCGATCGTAGATTAGAGGACACACGTCCAAAATCCATAGGGAATATCCCTAGGAAAATTGTTCCAAGGATTCTCATGAGAGTGGAAACCAGTGTGTAAAAATAAACATTTTAGTGTGATTTTATATATATGGATTGATGTGAATAATAAATCATGAAGGAATGCAAACATCTTCAATCAGAAATAAGTATTTATTGAGTAATATAAATTAAACATTGGGAATGGAGCGGAGCACAGCCTATGTGCAGCCGCAACACCGAGGGACTACATTGCGACAAGGGGTAGCATAGAAGGATTTCGATTTTGGGTATCACTGGGCAGAACATACACTTCAGCTGCACGGTTTTAAAATGTAAACAAATGAATAAACTTTAATAGGTTGTGGATTATCAATGGTGCGCAGCCTTGAACCCTAGTCTTTAGGTCTCGGCTGGACAGCGTAAGGGCTTCTCGAAGAAACATGTTATCAACATTTCACCGGGCTACAGCCCGCCCACTGGCTTACCACTTGTTTGCTTCTACATCGCTCTCGTATCCTTCATTCTCATTTATCCATATCATGCATACGTCATGCCTCTTTGTGTGTTTAGCCCTACACTAGAGCGGGGACCAGGTACTTGTGTCCATCCACTGCTCCTGTTTCTGGACCTACTTTTTTCTTTGTCGTTCAGTACTTCACACGACTGCTCGTGTTTTCAGTCGCTCTGTCTCCTTAGCTGCTTTATTTATTCATCTCCTTACTTGCCCTCATGCCACTTCTGTACTATTTTCTAGCGCCAACCCTGTTGCTTTGAGAACAAGGCAAAGACATACATGTTTACCACCTCAAAATAAAACATGATCTTTAACCATCAGAAAAGCAAGCACAATGCGCCTTTTATATATCAGGTTGACTGTGTGTTGAGCGGTGTTGTTTGAACTGTGTTCTGCCTCACTAGCTGAGCACTGAAAACTGAATGAGGTTGATTGAATATTGATGTGCATGTTTCTATTCTCAAATTGATTAGTGGCTGTGACAATGTTATTTCCTCATCACTGCGTGTGGTGTTTGTGTTGCAAATTCTTTTTTTTAATTATTGATACAGCAATATGTCATCACTCTTGTCCCTTATTGGAATGCTGAACTGTCTGTCCACCATTGACTTCTGTTCCTTGCAGAACTATCTCCTGAGTTCTGTGTTTCCTGGGACTGGTCTGGGACTGGCCTGGCAGTTCAGGCTGGACTGTTACCATGGGGAACAGGGCCAATACTGATTTGTATATGAATGGGTCCAAACTGGGGTGGCATGGTGAGCAAAAAAATGATACCTAGATCTGTGACTGGAGGTAAGTGTTTGAAAAGTTTCTTTTGTGTTGCTAAAGTTGGCTGGCCTAGGTGGTAACGGTATGCCCAGATGTGGGTCCCATGCTCACTGTGCCACTGGATTCAAGCTAGTCTGGCTGATGAAGGGTTATACCCTGAAACTAGTCCCAGGATGCTTGATTCCAATCAAAGGATGACCTGGCCTGGCAGTTTGGGCTAGACTGTTCCCATTGGGTACAGGGTCAAGACTGATTTGCATATGTCTGGGTCAAAACTGGGGTGGCATCATGAGCAATAGAGCGATAGATTAAACCCTGACCCGTGACTTTGGGTGAGTGTTTGACAAGTTTCAGCACTCTGTCCATTATTCTTTTGTGTTGCTAAAGTTGGAAAGGTAGGCTCAAATGTGGGTCCCGTGCTCACTGTGGCACTGGATTTAAGCTAGCCTGGCTGATACAGGGTGATACCCTTAACCCTGTTCCAGGATGCTTGTTTCTGGCCCGGGGAGGACCTGGCCTGGCAGTTCAGACTGGACTGTTCCCATGGGGACCCGGGTCAAGACTGATTTGCATATGGCTGTGTCTAAATGAGGGTAACACTGTGATCAAAAGAAAGATGGATTAAAGCCATATCTATGACTGGGAGGGAGGGGAGTGTTTGAAACGTTTCAGCACTCAGTCCATCATCTTTTTGTGTTGCTAAAGTTGCCATAAGTGGGAAGGGTATGCCCGGATGTGGGTCCCATGCTCATTGTGCCACTGGATTCAAGCTAGCCTGGCTGATGAAGGGTGATATCCTGAAACTGGTCCCAGGATGCTTGCTTCTGGTGCAGGGGGGGCTTGGCAGCGTGGGCTGGACTGTTGCCATGGGGAACAGAGTAAAGACGGATTTACATATAAACAAACTGAGGTGGTATTGTGAGCAAAAGAATGATGGATTAAACCCAGATCTGTGTCTGGGGGTGAGTGTTTGAAAAGTTTCATCACTCCGTCCATCACCCTTTTGTGTTGCTGATGTGATATCCCTCACAATGTGACAGAGTAACCCGTTAGCCAATATCTAAATCAGGCCCATAATGTTTAGCACAGTCAATTAAAGTATTTGGAATTCAAGGAAAAAAAAGTATATTTAAATACTACCAAAATCTAGATTACTTTTTACAAGACCGGCCCTTACTTTAAAATCTTAAGGTTCACTGTTTTATTCGAACCCTTTAGGCTACATTTGTATAACATCCTTCCCCTTACTTTATTCAATCTTATTGATTGTGAAGAAAGAATGTCTATACTCCTGGGCTACAAAACGTTTGAAATGGATTGAGCTGGCCAAATACCCTGACATAATCATCAAATGCCTTTGTAATATGCATCCCATTGCCACAATTACAAAGTACACTCTACAGAAATATGTTAGTGTATGTATTTTATTCCTTATATTTCAATATTACACATTAAAGCGCTTTCAAATATCAATTCAGACTGTGCAGAATGGGTCATAAAGGTTTTTACATGATTTTCAGCCAATCTGAACAGCGTCCTGCTATTCAATATGACTAAAAGACATTGAGATTGACAATACCAATAGCTCTCGGATTGCCGAGACCTATTGGCTTTGTAAGTGTTTGTTTTTCTTACCTGATTGCAGATTTATGATAGTAATGGTGAAATGCCCACTCCCACCAACACACAAGTACAGCCTCAAACACATTTTTTGCACTGCAACAAAACACTTTTTTGACAGGATGTGCCATTCTGTGCATGAAATTGCTTTATATGATTTGAACACTTTTTCTCCAAAATTAATAACATAAAATGAGCTGCTTTTATTTGAAGCAAACAATATAGACTCATCATTTACGCAAAGAGGAGGAAACACATGTCACAGTGTATGTTATTACCTTCCATCGGTGTATCATTCCCATAACAATCGCCCTAAGTCCTTTGTTTAATACATGGGGTCCAAATCACAAAAGAAAGTTAGGAAACGTGAGAACATTTCTCTATGTGACATTTCTCCTTTTTGGGACCAAATTTAAGACTTTTCAGATTTCACAAGGAATCCGTGGAATACCCCTGAAAGTATGTGCTCTGGAGAGTTTCAAGGATTCCTCTCACAGAATTTCCATTGAGTTGAATTCTCAGCTTGCATAAATGTGATATAAATTTCAAATACCTCCTTGTCTGTCACCCTTCCCACAATTCACAGTTCACTGTGGTGAATGCTCACCTTTTCGGAAAAGCATTCTTGCTAAAGACCTCATTGGGGCGAGGGAGGAAAAAGAGGCACACACTCTTGATGTGCCAGATGGAGGACACCAACAAATTCCAGTTCTAGTTCCAGTTAACACTTTTCAGCTTGAAATTGTAGAGAAAGGGACTCTTGCAGCATTTTATGCCTCTGTAGTCACTTAGGAGACCAGCCAACTAACCCTTTTTTGTCCTGCGTACAAGGGGGAGCAGGTCCAGTCTTTTATTGTTCATCAAAGGTCATAGGCCGCAGGTCCAGTCCTCTTCTGTCCTCACACAGACAGGTCCAGAAAATGTTCTGCCTTCAGATGTACAATTTATGCCTAGCACTAGCTAGCAGGTGGGCATGATTCCTGAGCACGCCCTAACCAATGGGGTAAATGTTCTTGGAGGCAAGCCTACCTACTTTTTCAGTAGTTCCTGTTTGTCTTAAAACAAATGCTATTTGTCTAAGTTATTTTAAGAGGGCAAAAATCTTCGTCTCACACTATGGTAATCACTAGTGTCTTCCCGCATCTAACACTAAAAGGTTTGACATCTGCACTGTCCCTACAACAAACTCAGAGCCTGAAGTAGGATGAAAGCAGAGTTCTTCAGCAAATAGAGAAGGGATAGACAAGAATTGTCCTGGAATCCTGTTCTGTCCCATTTAAGTGTGTCGAAGTGTTACACGCATTGCTAAAGATCTTTAAGGCAGGATTTGACACTGTGGTGGCAACAGAAGCCCCAACCCTGCATATTCTAAAGCAGTAAGAGGAGTTATCCCTGCCTATTCAGGTCTGCTGTTGTGTGCTCCTGTGAAGAATTTCATGCCTCTTTCACACCTATTCCTAGGGTGAGCACAGGAGTGAGAGTTGATGGGGAGTTAATGAAAATTAGCCTTTAGGAACTTCAGACAGGGAATAGGTAACTTAAAAAAATTACTTTTCCTTAACCTTTAAAAAACAATCTGACCTAACCATTAAATTAAAATTTAAATAACTATTAAAAACAATAGTTTAATTATTTTTCTAGCTTGTCCCATTCCAGAGATACAGTATTAGTATTTTAATCTGTATTTTGATTTTCTAAATAGGACAACTAGGCTTGCCACAGTGAAAATAGGGTTTTGGGCCTTGTCACTATAGGGACATGGTAATATACATTTTCAACCTGCCCCACTTTTAAGTACCACACACCCAGCATTGTGGGCACTTACTAATGTGGGGACTAAGTAATACTTAAAATGGAGGACTTTACCTGTTAAAAATGGTTGTTTTGACAGGGACATTGCAGGTTTTACTCTACAGCAGTCAGGCTGCACAGGGCAATTCTTTAAACAAGTATGCACTGCTAGTATAGTGAGTGGCACAATAGGTGAAGTCTAGAAGTGACATTTCACTTCTTGGCCCTGGTTGCACTTTCTACACAATATATTTGGACTAACAGACAATTTAAATGTCCCAATTAGTAATAAGCAAATTTAACCATGATTGAAGAGGGATTACAGTCACCTTACTCCTATTTAGCAGAGGTAAAGCACACCCAGTCCTACCTGTAGCCAAAGATGGCTCCATTAGGTCAGACACCTTCTCCAGGAAGTCCTGCTAAATTGGATTTGCTGCTGTGGAGAAGAGCATAGGAGCAACCTGAATCTTTGGCCCAGTTGCAATGCACCTATGTCTGATCGGCTGGCAGCTTGGCCCAGGGCCCTCATTGAGTTGCAGAGTAAAACATTGGCAAAACATTTTTAAGTTCCATATCTCAGGAAACTTTAGGCAGAAAGCACTTTAACACCAGCCAATGGCTCAGGACCTTGGGACAGCACTCAGGAGTTAAGGCTCACTTCAGCAGAGGCCAGCAGCAGGGTCCAGGGCAAGCCCAGTTGAGCAGTTGCAGGAAAGGTCTCTGGAACTTTGTGTGCCCCTGTAGCTCTAACAAGTCAGCCAACAAACAAACCCTTGGAGTTACTTCTGGGGTCTTGGGATCAAGGCAAACAGGTCTAGTCTTCCTTCAAGATTCAGACAACAGGGCACTTAGGGGCATATTTATACTTTTTGATGCAAAACTGCACTAACACAGTTTTGCGTCAAAAAGTTTAGCACCAGCTTGCGCCATTCCTGAGCGGCAGCCAGGCACCAGATTTATGGAATGGTACAAGCCGGTGCAAAGGTTGGGCTTGCACAAAAAAAAAATATTTTAGATGGGTGGGGTTGGCGGTATGAGAGAAGGAGGTCTTGCACCAAAAATGATGTTAGGCTGGTTAGAGGCAAAACAAAACAGCCTAGCATCATTTTCTGATGCAAAACCATCCATACCACAAGACTCCTGTCTTACAAAAGACAGGAGTCATGCCCACCACCCCAATGGCCAGCACAGGGGACCAGAGTCCCTTGGGCATGGCCATTGCACGCTGTGCCATTCAGGGGCCCCAAGTTGGGCCCCAATGGCACTTTAATTAAAAAACAAACTTACCTATACTTATCCTGCTTACCTGGAATGGGGTCCCCCATCCTCGGGTGTCCCTCTGGTGTGGGTGGGGTGTTCCTGGGGCTTGAGGAGGGCACCTGTGGACCCATTCCATGATGTTTAACCATGAAAATGGGTCCACAGGTCCCTAACGCCTGGTCTTTCCCAGACGTTGAATAATGGTGCAAAGCAATCTTTGCATCATTTTTTAGCCCCTCCTCCCACCCATGCATCATTTTAGCATGGGAGGATAAATGGGGGGCTTTGGGGTTAGCACCATTTGTTTAGATGTGAAACGCCTACCTCACATCTCATTGATGCAAGGTAGGTTCATGCATCTAAAAAATGGTGCAAACTCCAATATTTTGATGTTAGACATGTCTAATATCAAAATATAAATATGGAGTTAGTTTTGTGCCTGTAGACATGTTTTACATCCCTATTGAGTGGGTTGTACAATGAGTCCTGTAGCCCACTAGTACCATTTAATTTACAGGCCCTGGGTACATGTTGTACCGTATGCTATGGACATATAAGTAAATTAAATAATCAAATCAGATGTATCCCAATTTTTCCATGTATGAATGGGAGAGCACAAGCATTACACCACTGGTTATCAGGTGTTTAGTGCTCAGAGTGCTATGGTCAACAAACACTTGTAGAAAGGGCACATTTCCAACAGCACACATTTTGTCATAATTTGTATGCAGTTCTTTAGGACTGGGCTCATGAGAAACGAGAATATGGACTGTTAGATATAACAAGAATGTAATTATTTTAGACTGAGCAAGCTAATCAAAACATTCTCTGGAGGCAAAAGAGAGGTTAAAAATATCAGAGACTGGCACTTCAATTAGGAATGTGCTAGTATTAGGAGTAAAACATGCCCTCGCAAAATGTTTATTTAAATGTATGAAAAGTGATGGAAGAAATGCTTAAATGATTCTCAGGCACTGGTAACCATGCAGGTCACATGCCAGTTCATCACAGTTTGGACCCAGATATATGGAAAGCACCCTTGATCCTGCTCCAATGGAACAAACTGCCAAGGCAGGTCCTACCTGAACCAGAACACAAGCAATCCAGGACTGGTTTCGCCCTTGTTATTGGCTTGTCAGCCTGGTAGAGCTTGGCTCCAGTGACACAGCGTGCATGGTATCCACATCTAGGCATGCCTGTTCCACTTAGGTTGACACAATAAAAGTGTACAAAAAGTGATGAATGGAATGCTTGAATTAATATCAGCCACTGGTAATGACTAAGGGATGCATTCCAGGTCATTGTTATTTTGCACTCCATGCCACCTCAGTTTCGAGCCACCTATATGCAAATCAGTGTTGACTCTGCTCCAATGGGAAAAGTCCAGCTCGAACTGCCAAGCCAAGTCCTCCCTGAATTGGAATACAAGCAACTGAAGCCCCTTGTTGTGGGCTCATCAGCCCGGTATGTCCTGGTTTCAGTGATATCACTTTGCTTTTTGATGCCCTAAGTGTGATGGGTACACCCAGATGTGGGTCCTGTGCTTGCTTTGGGACTCTAATTAAGCTACACCTGGTTGATGAGCTCATAATAAGGGTGAAAGCAGTCTTAGGTTGTTTGTTTTTCAGTCCATGGAGGACCTGGACTGGTAGTTTGGGATGGACTGTTCATATTGGAGTAGGGTCAAGGCTGATCTGCATATTGCTGAATCCAAACTGAGATGGCTGAAAAATGATGGATTGGGATGCCGCCTGAGCGATTCCCACTGGCTCAGAATATTTCAAGAGTTCCATTAATTACTTTGTTTTTTGATGCCCACAATGTTTATTTAGCCAGCTCAAAATGGCAATTTAGAATTTCCAGCCAGGCTGCAATGGCAGACATGTTTTACTGTGCTTCTTTAGTGGGAGGGACAATGAGTGCTGCAATCCACTAGTAGCCTTTACTTTAGGGGCCCTGGGTACATGTTGTGGCATATAATCAGGATTTACAAGTACATTAAATGTGCAAATCATGGATTTGCCAATTCTACCTGGTTTAAAAGGGAGAGCACAGCACTTTACCACTGGTTAGCAAGAGTACAATACACAGAGTCCTATAACCAACAAAAAAAGTTTCAGCTACAGAAGGCAGAGAATCTGGGGGAATACTACGCAAATGATAGTCATGTCTGACAGTCACTCATCAGAGTTCATAGAAATTCACCAAAATTAGAAAAATATCAGTCTTTCTTTAAGCCTCTGGCAAATGTAGTTCCAACCAATTCAACCCAGTGTGTTTCTCCCTGTCTATGAAATATGTAGATTCTTTAATCACTTTTAGGATGTCATGTTGCATTTGATGCATATTATTCCCTCAGTTCACATTGTGTCTCTCCAATGGAGATTATAAGTTCCTGGTTGGGAATTTAATATTGTGTTCTGTACATCTATCTCTAACAATAAGCATAAAGCAACTACTCCTTGAATATATGTCTTTTCTTTGAGTAATTGGCCAATGCTTGTTAAGAGTAATAGTTGTTGGCAGTTATTTGAGCACACTGGCTACCTGTTGCATAATGGTAAATCATTTATTTGTAATGCGACTGCTATTGCTCACATATTTGTGTACACGAGTGTCCCATTGTAGTAATTTCTGTTGACATCCAGATTATTCCTGACATTATGGTAACTCATAAGTAACATATTTCTGATCATTCTTAGCAAAATTGGCTGTACCTCCAATGACAGTGTACCATTCATTTCATAAGGCAGTCTGGGCTTTTTATAAGGTATCGGTTACATCTACATAATGTAGTCCATCCATGGAATGTTTTGGGCATTGTTAGACCTGACAGCCTTAGGGTAGTCATCACCTCAACTTTTTGCCTCCCTCCTTCCATTTTTCTGATCCTTTTTGTGCAGGTTTAAAGACTCTGCACACAATGCTAAAGTGCTTGTGCTCTCTCCCCTAAACATGGTATCACTGGCTCAAACCCAATTGGCATATTTAATTCACCTATAAGTCCCTAGTAAAGTGCACTAGCTGTGCACAGGGCTTGTGAATTCATTGTTACTAGTGGGCCTGCAGCACTGATTGCCCCACACAAATAAGTAACCCTTAACCATGTCTGCCATTGCTAGGCCTGTGTGTGTAGTTTCACTGCCACTTCGACTTAGCTTTTCAAACTATTTGCCAAGCCTTAAACTCCCCTTTTTCTACATATGTCATTCCTAAGGTAGGCCCTAGGTAACCCATGGGGCGGGGTCCTATATAAGTAAAAGGCAGGACATGTACTTATGTGCTTTACATGTCAAGGTAGTCAAAAACGTACAATTTGTATCTCACTACTATGAGGCCTGCTCCTCTCCTAGGCCAGTCTTAGAACTGCCCTTATATATTTTTAAGTAGTAGATTCTGGGGTGTGGCCAAGATGGCGGTGTGAGCAGACGTGTGTCCGCGAGTTCCGCCGCCAGGGCCTCTGCAGCTATTCAGCGGCCCGGGCTAACATCAGCGAGGGCACCCCCGAGAACCGGGGAGCGTGAGGAAGACTCGGGAGCCCGAAAGAGCTGCGTTCGGAGGCCCAGGGGCCTTCTGGGAGGGAGCTTCTCTGGGCCCGGCACGCGCTCACGGTCGGCAGGTGTGGCGGCCGTCGGCTCTGGCTGCGCGGAGCGGCCTCGCGGATGGAGGTAGGGCGTGGAGCCCACTAAGGCTCGACTCGGCGCGACGGCCGGGCAGGTGCCGGTGGTGGCTGTCGGCCGCGGAGGTACGGGGTCAGGGGGGGCCACAGCCCAAAGAGGCGACACGTGGCCTTGGCCTTTCGGGACCAAGGGAGGCCGTCTGGCGCCCAAGGGGCGAGAGTGGGACCCCCTGCGAGTTGTGGAGGGGGTGATGGAGCTCCCCTGGCCCCCCCGGTCTCTGAGGTGTGAGGGCCCCGCGGAGTGCGGGGTGAGCGTGGGCCCTCGGACACGTGGGACAATCGGCCTGCGGTAAAACCACCAACAGGCCGGCGGTAAAAAAAATTGAATTACGACCGTGGCGGAAACCGCCAACATAGACAGCCACTTTAACAATCCGACCGCCGCGGCAGTACAAACAAACACCGCAGCAGTAACCGCCAACAGACAGGCGGAAGACAAGGTTACTCCAATGTATTACAACCGTCCAATCCACCACCTTTTCCGGGGCGGATTCACCCCATGAGGAACCAGGACGCCATGGAACCCGAGCTGCAGATACTCCCTGCTTTTGTCTTCCTGCTCCTGTACCAGGAACATCCAAGACGGCGGCGAAGACCATGGTGAGTACTGCACCTACGACACAGGGGAGGGGGAAGGAAAAAAGAGTGACACACACACGCAACACACAACACTCCCATCCCCACCCTCACCCACTTTAAAACACACACAAGTACATGTTGATACATTACATTTACAACCCCCCACCCCCGGAAGAATGTAAGGACAAAAGGAAATGAGTAGAACGTTTGTAATCTATTAAAATACAGTAATCAAATATATATATATATTTACACTATAAACAAATATATACACCAAGAATACAAGTCCAAGGTATTCCACCATTAAAGTCTGTGGACCACTGGGCCCAAAATGCATGGGTGAGGTCCACACTCAATACCCAATCAAAACGGAGAGAACACTGCAGGGGCATCAGATAGAAATACAACAGGCACCTCAGGGGGAAGGGAAGGGGGGCACCTCAGCCGGATGAGTGCACAACGCCAGATCCACGAGGGGGCTCCATGCCCATTGATGTATCCTGGGGAGTGCAAAGCCACAGTCTCACAAGTCTTTACAGTGGGTGGTTTGCCCACTATTGCATCCTGGGGAGTGCAAAGCCACAGTCTCACAAGTCTTTACAGTGGGTGGGTTGCCCACTGCTGCATCCTGGAGAGTGCAAAGCTACAGTCTCACAAGTCTTTACAGTGGGTGGCTTGCCCACTGCTGCATCCTGGGGAGTGCAAAGCCACAGTCTCCCAAGTCTTTACAGTGGGTGGTTTGCCCACTGCTGCATCCTGGGGAGTGCAAAGCCACAGTCTCACAAGTCTTTACAGTGGGTGGGTTGCCCACTGCTGCATCCTGGGGAGTGCAAAGCCACAGTCTCACAAGTGGATAACAGTCTCCACTGGTTCTGGAGGGGGCTTGGTGCCCAGAGTGCTTCATCCTGCCAAGGACTGAGGTAGTGGATGTGAATCTCCACTGGTTCTGGAGGGGGCTTGGTGCCCAGAGTGCTTCATCCTGCCAAGGACAGAGGTAGTGGATGTGAATCTCCACTGGTTCTGGAGGGGCTTGATGCCCAGAGTGCTTCATCCTGCCAAGGACCGAGGTACTGGATGTGAATCTCCACTGGTTCTGGAGGGCCCTTGGTGCCCAGAGTGCTTCATCCTGCTCGTGGCGGCCTCAGTAGCGTCAGAGCTTTTGCCGCTCATTGGCCTGCGGTGCTGGTGGCGGCGGTGTCGTTGGCAGCGGTGCTGGTGGCGGCGGTGTCCTGTGAAGTGGTGCTGATGGCGGCGGTGTCCTGTGAAGTGGTGCTGGTGGCGGCGGTGTCCTGTTCAGCGGTGCTGGTGGCGGCGGTGTCCTGTTCAGTGGTGCTGGTGGCAGCGGTGTCCTTGGCAGCGGTGCTGGTTGCGTCGGTGTCCTTGGCAGCGGTGCTTGTGGCGGCGGTGTCCTGTTCAGCGGTGCTGGTGGCGGTCTTGTCCGCCGTGCAGGTTTTCGGCGACTTGCCTCTTTTTCTGTGCCCGTTCCCCACCTTGGATGGTGGCGCAGCTGTCTTCCCACTCCCAACTGTACTCCAGGGAGAGGCTTTGGTGGTAGATGTTTTGCCTCTCTCCCGCTGGGCAGTGGCCAACTTTTTGTGCTTTTGAGGTGGTGGACTGTCCGTGGTCTGGCTGCTTGGCACACTGGCTGCTCTGCTGCCTAGCGCACTCCAGAAGCCAGTTACTACTGGCACCACTGTTCCCGCAGATGTTGTGGCTGAGGTGCTGGGTTGGGACCTGGAAAGGCGGGCCCTAAGGGACTGAAGGGGTGGGGGAGGTGAGGGGAAGAGGTCAAGGTTGGACAGGAAAAGCTTTTGGGACACACTGGGATGGGTAGATGGAGGGGGTTTGAAAGTGGAGGAAGAGGTAGTGGTTGTAGGAGGTGTACGTTTGCTGACTTTGGGTGAAGGTGCATGGGCTGGAGGCTGTCATGAGGTGGATGGCTGTTGGGTGGGTGTGTGGCTGCATTTGTGTACCTTGGGAGGTGGGCTCACAGACACACTTGGAGAGGACACAGGGGATGTGTGAATGGTAGTGGGGGTGGTGAGTGCAAGTGAGCGGGGTGGTGGTGGGTGTGCTGGTGATGGAGGTAGTGGCTGAAGATGTAGTGCATACAGGTGTGAGTGGAGATGAGACTGGGAGGGAGGAGGGAGACGAGGAGGAGGAGGACACAGTGGAGGCAGTGGATGTTGGTATGTCTGCATGTGTATGATGCTTGCGTGAGTGCCTGTGGGATGTGTGGTGCTTATGTTTGCCTGAGCTTTCCTTGTGTGTTGAGGTGTGTGCATGCTGGTCTGATGGTTTGCTTGGGATAGGCTGAGGTACAGGTGTTTGGTTCTGGGTGGAGGAAGTTGGAGGGGGAGGCTGGACACAGGGACAATGGCTGCCATCAGTGCTGAGGCCAGAGTCTGAAAAGCTTGCTGTTGGGCTGCCTGACCAGAATGAATGCCCTCCAGGTATGCCTTCGTCTGTTGCAACTGCCTCTCTACACCCTGGATGGCATTCAAAATGGTAGACTGACCAACAGTGAGGGACCTGAGGAGGTCAAAGGCCTCCTCACTGAGGGCAGCAGGGCTGACAGGGGCTGAGGTGCCTAGGGCGAAGGAGATGCCCTTCTCCTGGGTGAGCGGCCACGGGGCACACGCTGAGGGACTGCTAGGAGGACGGTTCTGGTAGGGGTGGTGGCGGCTGTACCTGTAGATGCGGGGGGCACAGAGGGGCCGCCACCCCAATGGAGCTCCCATCAGAGGAGGAGCCCGTGTCGCTGGTTTCAGCTCCTGTCCCCACCATGGAGCTCCCCTCGCCCTCCGTCCCACTGGTGGCTTCTGACTCTGTTGTGTTGCCCTCCAGGGCCATGTGGGATGCAGCTCCCTCCTGCTCCGGTGCCACTGCTCCTCTGCCTGATGATGCTAATGCACACAAGAACAGGGAGACCACAAAAAGGGGGGGGAAGACAGAAGAAAGACATGTTCAGTGCATGCAATACCGCTACCGTTGGCGTACACTACAGACACAGAAGCCCCCTGCACTACGCCGTGCACTTTGAGTTCCCTCATTAATCACAGGGACATGGGGTACAAGGCCTATGCCCGATTGCTGCACACTGGAAGTCACAGGAGCCTGACTAGGTGTAGTTGCCTCTGAACACAGGTGGGGTGGGGTGCCACATGGCCTGCCTTAAAAAGGAACCTTGCCTACTAACCTCGCACTGGCCTAGGGGAACCCACAGCCCACCTCCCCCACCCAGACACCTACAATGCATGCTGAATCAGCAGAATTAGAGTGTACTCACCCCCTTGTGGCTGCTGTGATGCCCTCAAGCGCCCATCCAACTTCGGATACGCCACTGCCAGGATCCGGAACATCAGGGGGGTCATGGTGCCATGTTGGGAGACCATCCCCAGCTGGGCCTCCGCCATCTTCTTTCTCCAGCGGCGATTGTCCTCCCATCTTTTACAGCAGTGGGTGCTCTGTCTGTGGTGGACCCCCAGGGTCCAGACTTCCTTGGCAATGGCACACCAAATATCCTTCTTCTGGTGTGCGCTGACTTAAAGGAATAGTACAGGGGAAAAGGAGAAGATATAACCGTCCGCACCATCACAGTCGTGGGCCCGCATCCCTACCCTTGCCCTGACGCACATGCACTCACCATCGTTTCATGCACGCCTCATTCTCCCCCCCTATCTTTCATCCACACCACTCCACACAGGCATTGCCCATTCGGCATGCTCACAGTGTACTTACCTGTTTGTCTAGAGGACCGTAGAGTAGCGTGTACTGGGGGAGGACCCCATCCACTAGTTTCTCCAACTCCTCTGTGGTGAAGGCAGGGGCCCTTTCCCCGGACACATGAGCCATTGTCTCTTCCAGACTGAGGTCACAGCAGCACTTGCAGTGTAGGTCCTCTCCTGTCGAAGATCAGCTATCAAGAGAGTGAACAGACAGAAAATGGCGGTCACGTCTGCGGCGGTGCGTACCGTCACCGCCGGCGTACATCGTCATTGGCTCCTGGAACCCATAGGGTCCAATGTTAACCAATGCAGGATTGCGCTGCGGTCTTCGACCGCCTACCGCGACGGTGTACAACTCCAGCGCAGTTGCATCATATCCCCTTGACCCACCTTAAAGATCAGGCAGCCGCCATTTCAGGGGACCCCATGGGATTAATTTTGACTGAGTCACACATATCTAGGCCTTGCATAAACACTAATACAGGCATATATTGATTTACAAAAATTATGGAATAAAGTTGTGTTTACGTACCTCAGTGTTGGTTGACTCTCTGCTCGTTGTTCTCCTCCATAGAGCACATCCGCTGGGGCAGGTGAGGAGATGAAAGCATCCTCCGGTGTACAGACCGCTGGTGGACCTGTCGACAATGGAGGAGCGACATGTAATTGTCACATACAGACTTGATCGTACCACAATCCTGGAACTGTGTGCCCAGTTGGAGCCAGACCGGATGTCAGCTATCCGCCAACCCACAGGAATCCCCACTCTAGTGCAGGTCCTGTCAGTACTCCATTTCCTGGCAAGTGGGTCTTTTCAAACAACAGTGGCCATTGCATCAGGGATGTCCCAGTCTATGTTCTCCAATGTGTTGTCCAGAGTGTTGTCTGCCCTGCTGAAACACATGCGCAGCTACATCGTGTTCCCTCAGGTGGAGGATTTGCCTACAGTGAAAGGTGACTTCTATGCCCTGGGACATATCCCCAACATCATAGGTGCCATTGATGGAACACATGTGGCATTGGTTCCCCCCGCAGGAGTGAACAGGTGTACAGAAACCGGAAGAGTTACCATTCTATGATGTGTGTTTGGCCGACCAGTACATCTCTCATGTGAACGCCAAGTTTCCTGGCTCAGTGCATGACGATTACATTCTGCGGAATAGCAGCATCCCTTTTGTGATGGGGCAACTCCAGAGGTACCGTGTGTGGCTATTAGGTGAGGACATGGACCCAATACAGTGTGACTAGGTGTCTGGGTCTGAGGATGCCCCTAAGAGTTAGTGTGTGTCTAACAGTTGTCCCTCGACATTTGCAGGGGACTCTGGCTACCCCAACCTGTCATGGCTACTGACCCCAGTGAGGAATCCCAGGACAAGGGCAGAGGAACGCTACAATGAGGCCCATGGGCGAACTAGGAGGATTATAGAAAGGACCTTTGGCCTCCTGAAGGCCAGGTTCAGGTGCCTCCATATGACAGGTGGTTCCCTATTCTACTCACCAAAGAAGGTGCGCCAGATCATCGTGGCCTGCTGTATGCTTCACAACTTGGCTCTGCGATGACAGGTGCCTTTTCTGCAGGAGGATGGTACAGATGGAAGTGTTGTGGCAGCTGTGGAGCCTGTGGACAGTGAAGACAAGGAAACTGAAGAAGAGGACATAGACAACAGGAACACTGTGATTCATCAATACTTCCAGTGAGACACAGGTAAGAAGACAACACTGCCTGCTACATCTGATTTAATTCTTCTACCTCTCATCTGTCTGTCACTTTCACCTAGTGTATGGACACTGATTTGTCACTTTCCCTTTCAATTTCACAGATGTGGGTCCCACTGTGTGACATCTGCTTTGTATCCGCATGGATTAGAGCTGTGTGACATAGGTATGTTGACAATACATTGGATATAGCATTTTTCCACAGTTATTGCAAATACACATTTTCGAAAGCACAGACTGACTCCAGATTGTTTTGTGATTTAAAGGTGTTTATTTAAGTGCAAAATAGTGGAGGGGGTTGTAAATTGGTCAGGGCTGATAGTGGAGGTATGTCCAATTGCAGAGTCCAGTCTATTAGTCTCACAGGTGCATTGTCCAAAGGAGCATAGCAAGTGGAGCTAGGGTAGTTTGAGTATGGACAGGGTGACAAAGTGGGACAGAAGGATGACATTCAGGGTGGTCTCATTTCTTGGCGGGGGTCTTGGCATTGTTCTCTGTCTTTGTCCTGGATCTCAGGGACCACTTGCGGGGTGGTTCTCCATCTGCAGGGGTTGGGGTGCTGGTGTCGTGGTCCTGTGGTGGTGCCTCCTGTCCACTAGCGCCGGCGGAGGTAGTGGGCAGTTCATCGTCCAGGCTAGTGTCAGGGGCCCCTTGTTGTGCCACAGTGTCCCTCCTGGTGTTGACGAGTTCCTTCAGCACCCCTACAATGGTGCCCAGGGTGGTGTTGATGGATTTGAGTTCCTCTCTGAACCCCAAATACTGTTCCTCCTGCAGCCGCTGGGTCTCCTGAAACTTGGCCAGTACAGTTGCCAACGTCTCCTGGAATGGTGGTAGGCTCCCTTGATGTTGGAGAGGGCCTCGTGGAGAGTGGGTTCCCTGGGCCTGTCCTCCCCCTGTCACACTGCAGCCCTCCCAGTTCCCCTGTGTTCCTGGGCCTCTGTCCCCTGAACCGTGTGCCCACTACCACTGCCCCCAGGTCCCTGGTGTTGTTGGGGTGGTGGGTTAGCCTGGGATCCCTGTAGTGGTGGTAGACACACTGCTGCTTGACGTGTCCTGGGGACAGAGGTATTGGCCCGCTGGAAGGGTGCTGTGCTGGTGTTTCCAGAGGGGGGAAGCTCTGTAGTGGCCTGTGCCAGTGTGAGGGGAACCAACTGTCCTGAGGTCCCAGATGGGCCGGGCTAGTTATCTAGATCCAGTTGGACAGAGTTGCTGTCATCACTGTGGCCCTCTTCTGTGGGTGGAGTGGACATGTCTGGACCCTCCTGTCCGGTGACGTTGGGTAGGGGTCCTGCAGTGGTGTAAAGGCATGATTATTGCATCTGTATGTGCCATGGTGTGCAATGGGTGGGTGACCCTCTACCCCAGTGCTTGCATTCTTGTGTGGAACTTTGTGTGATAATGGTTTAGGGGGGTGTATGGGTATGTGCAGTGGCCATGCCTTGGTGATGGGTGTTCATGCTTTGGTGTTGCATGCAGGGCTTGTGTTTGGGATGTGTGGTTTGTGATAGTGGGACATGTGTGAGGAGTTGGAGTGAAGGGGTTGAGGGCTAGGGTATGTGATAGCAGGCAGATAGGGTGGTGGATGAAGTAGTTAAGATTTGACTTACCAGAGTCCATTCCTCCAGCTACTCCTGCGAGGCCCTCAGGATGCAGTATAGCCAAGACTTGCCCCTCCCATGTTGTTAGTTCTGGGGGGGGAGGTGGGGGTCCGCCGCCAGTCCTCTGAACTGCAATCTGGTGTCTTGAGACCACGGAAAGCATCTTCCCCTGTAGGTCGTTCCACCTCTTCCTGATGTCATCCCATGTTCTTGGGTGCTGTCCCACTGCGTTGACCCTGTCCACGATTCTGCACCATAGCTCCATCATCCTAGCTATGGTGGTGTGCTGCACCTGTGATCCGCATAGCTGTGGCTCTACCCGGCTGATTTCCTCCACCATGACCCTGAGCTCCTCCTCAGAAAACCTGGGGTGTCTTTGCGGTGCCATGGGGTGGTGTGGCTGATGTGTGGGGTGGTGTGTGTTGTGATGTGTGGGGTGATATTTGGGGTGTGTTGTGTGAGGTGCGTGGATGTTGTGTGAGTGATGGTGTTGAGTGGCTGTGGATGCTAGTGTTGTTTCTGGTGGTGTCTCTCTCTGGCCTTCTGTCGCAATTTTTGTCGTAGGGGTTTGTGGGTGATGTTGGTGGGTGTTTTATATTGTATTGAGTGTGTGGGGTGGTGTGTGTATGTGTATCAGGTGTGTGTATTTCGATTTGTCCAATGTGGTTGTGTTTTGTAAGAGTGTGTGTATTTTGACCGCGGCCGTGTGTACCACCAATGGAATACCGCGGTTGAAAGACTGTCGCGTGGATTCCTGGGTCGTGATAGTGTGGGCGTATTCCTGTTGGCGTGACGGTGGAGGTTTTGGTATCGCCAGTTTATCACTGACCTTTGGTGTGGCGGACTTGTGTGGGTGTCTAAATTTTGGCGGATTCCGAGCTGTGGGTCATAATAGCTGTGGCAGAATTCCGCGGCGGCGGCGGTGTGTTGGCGGTCTTCTGCACGGCGGTAAGCGGCATTTACCGCCAATGTTGTAATGAACCCCTAAGCCTTAATGTCCAGTGGCTTAATAGTCCAGCAAAGAGGTTGGCGATCCTTTCTGCCCTCGAGAGGTCTGAGAGTCATATCTGCCTCCTACAGGACACGCACTTCCTGTCTAAGGATACATATCGTATGCGCTCAAGGTGGTTCCCCCGGCAGTTTTAGTCCTCTGTTCCCACGAAGCATGCTAGGGTGGCAATACTAATATCGAGGGCCTTTCCTGGGGAGGTAGTCGCCAAGATACATGAGATCAAGGGTAGGTTCCTGGCCATTAGGGTGCGTCTTGGGACATTCCACTTCACTATTGCCACATTATATGCCCCTAACGCACAGCAAGAAACAATCATGAGACAGGCCATATCACCAATGCTTACTACACCGGACAGGGCTATTCTTGTACTGGGGGACTTCAATTTGGTCATAGACAATGAGTTGGATCGTTCTGGTCACCGATATGGGCAGACGGGGGCGCTGACTCCGGCGGGGCGATAGTGTCTGGCTGATTGTGATGTAGAGGACGTCTGGAGGAGGCGCACCCGACGCTCCGGGACTACACATTCTATTCGGCCTCCTCCAAGACGTATACACATATAGACTTCTTCTTAGCCTCCTCAGAGTTTACTTCCCGAATCAGGGAGACTGCAATTGAGCCTCGAGCTCTGACAGATCATGCCCCCATTACTTTGGTGGCCCGTCTTGATGGGGGGTGAGTATGGACACCCGGCTGGCACTTTAGAGATACTATACTGCAGAGCCGGGTGGCGGAGGAGACGCTGCGACGCGTGATCCTGGACTACCTTAGTCACAATGATGATGGGAGGACTAGTATAGAGACACTTTGGGAGGCACTGACAGTAGTAGTCCACGTAGAGGTGATATCGCTTTCAGCCAAAGAAAATAAAGCAAGGAGAGAGCAGAGGGCGGTGTTAGAACAGAAAGTGGTGGCTCTGGAGCACTCCCACAAGCATACTGGCGTTCCCAGAGTGTGGAGGGAGTTGGAGAGGGTGCGTCATCAGCTGAAACGGCTGGATTGGGACAGGGCAGAGTATGCAGTAGCTCGACTTAAACATAAATATTATATAGGGAGTAATCGCTGTGGGAAACTCCTGGCCCACTATCTAAAGGCTATAAAGATGGTGCGTTCCCCTTCTCAGGGTGAGGTACGAATGGACGGACAAATGGCTGAGGTGTTTGCTAATTTTTATAGAGAGTTGTATGCAGCAGACATGGGGAAAGACGCAGACCCTTCCTCCTATCTTGCAGAATGTCGTATTGCCCCGCTCCGCGTGCGGGATGTGATCGCCCTGGACCAGCCCAAAGGGTTGGAGGAGGTGCTCTCAGCGATTTCCCATCTGAAAGTTGGGAAGTCGCCTGGCCCGGACGGCTTCACCGTGCTTTTCTATAAGATTTTCTGCCCGGAACTGGCTCCGCTCTTGGCTCAGCTCTTTAACTCCTTTCTGGTGACCAGAACCCTCACACCCAGCATGTTGGAGGCCACCATTACGGTCATTCATAAGCCGGGGAAGAACCCGGAAGAATGTAGCTCATACTGGCCCATCTCACTTCTAAATATAGACAACAAGCTGTTTACAGGCATCCTGTCGCAGCGCCTTAATCCCTTTATGCCTGGACTCATAGACCCGGATCAGGTGGGCTTCATACCCCACCGACAGTGCGGGGACAATACGAAGCGGCTCTTACACTAAATTGATAAAACTAACAGATCTCATAGAGAGGCGATCCTCCTCTCCACTGACGCGGAGAAAGCGTTTGATAGGGAACACTGGCCTTATCTTTTCCAGGTACTGAAGCGCTTTGGAGTGGGTCCGGCGTTTACGTCCTGGATTCAAGTAATCTACCGTGCACCCAAGGCCGCGGTCCGAGTAAATGGGACTTTGTCATTGCTGTTTCCGATAGGTCTGGGGACACAACAGGGCTGTCCGCTCTCCTCTCTGGTGTTTGCGTTCTACATGGAGCCTCTCGCTCAGCGCCTTCGCAATAATCCTCGCATCTCTGGTGTCAAATTTGGGGGAGACTATCACCTCATTAGTTTGTGTGCGGATGATGTGATTCTCACTTTGGCGGAACCCATGGCCTCGCTGCCGGCCCTCATGGAAGCCCTTAGCGCTTTTAGCAGAGTCTCTGGGTTTAAAGTGAACATGCAGAAGTCGCAAGTGTTAAGTTTGTCAACCCTCCCGGAGCATGAGGAGAGTCTAAGGTCTCGCTATCCCTTTATTTGGTCAGCGTGACATGTACCTCACCTGGGCATTGAATTGGCAACATCAGTGGCAAAGATGTCTAACCTGAACTATTCTTCCCTCTCTCAGGAGATTTTACGGGACCTCGGGAAATGGGGGAAACAGAAGCTCTCCTGGTTCGGTAGAGTCTCCACGCTGAAGATGGCAGTATTGCTGCGCATACTTTATGTGTTTCAAATGCTTCCTCTGGCTCTGCCGCCCCACACTATAGCGACACTCCAGTCAGCGATCCTGAAATTTAAATTGGATGGGAAACCGGCGCGGATTCCGTGGAGCGCCTTGTACCGTCCTAAGGAGGATGGAGGACTGGCGGTCCCTTGCCTGCTGAGGTATTTCGAAGCCGCTCAGCTGCGCTTTTTGTTGGAGTGGAGCCGTCCGCTCACTGAAAAGTACTGGTGCTTTATGGACCAGGCAGTCGCTGGGTCTCACATTTGGAAGGAGCCCTGGCTTCGGCCTAGGCACAGAGCTCCAGGGCTTTATTCTTCCCCGATTACAGGCGCAACGCTTCGGGTGATGTGGTGGCGAAGAAGCACTGTCTGACGACATTCCCATCTCCTATGTCACCGATCTGTGAGAATCCCGACTTTGTCCCAGGTCTACTGGTGGAACATTTTCGTCGTTGGTATAAAGGGGGCTGCAAAAGGGTAAGGAGCTTATTCGATGCGGACGGAGTAATTGCTTTTGACCAGATGAGGGAGACGTATGGCCTGACGGAGGCAGATAGGCTAATGTACTGTCAGGTTCGGCATTGGGCCCTTCTCCCAGCGAACCGGCCTTTGATAGATAGACCGCTCACACCGTATGAGAAATGGCTTCTGGTAAAAAAAAGATGACAAGCGGGAGATATCGGAATTGTATAGACTTCTGCAGGGGGTGGAGTGGCTGACTAAATCCAAGGGACAGAGGAGATGGGAGGTAGAGCTGGGGAGGGAGCTGACAGAGGAAGAATGGGAAAGTATCCATAATAGAGCGCATCACACTGCCTACAACACATGAGGGACAGAGATGGCATATAAGCTGGCTACCTATTGGTACTATACCACGGCAAGAGTGAACGCATGGGGCCCCTCTAAGTCAGGCCTTTGCTGGAGGGGGTGCGGCAACAAGGGTACACTTATTCACCTACTTTAGCACTGCCCCAAGTTACAGAGGTACTGGAAGGGTATCCTAGACGACATAGACAGAGTATTCCAGACAGAGATTCCTAGATTGCTGTCATATGTTATTTTGGGCTTACCCAACCCTCTCACTTTCCCTCTTCGTTCGCAGAGAGGGCGGCAGACAGCCCTCGCCCTTAATGCTGCGCTGCAGGTGATCCTAGCTCTCTGGGGCTCGGACAGGCTGCCGACTTATACCTCTTGGCTGCCAAGCTTTGGTTAATCCTGGCAATGGAGAAACTAACACTGGCATCCAGGCAGCGGGCGGGAGACATTTGTACTCTATGGAGACCGTCCATTCAGATTTTGTCCACGGAATTTAACGAGCTGAAATGCCCGGCATATTTAAAGGTCCTGGGGCTGATTTGAGACACCTGATGAAGTTGTTTGGCCGGTGGAGAGTAGAGAAGGCCGGGGATGGAGGTTTTGAACGAGGGAGCCGGGACGGGAGGGGTGGGGACTGGGAGGGGGTGGTACGGTGGGAGATGGCGGGGGGAAGCACAGTTATGTAGTTGTGTTTTTGTGTGTTTGTCGTTTTTAGCTCTGCCTTGGATCAGACTGTCACATCATCTATGCCACGGCTATAGGCCCCGAGGGGAAGGCGGTTGGGTGGAGGAAGTACGTCTATCTATGTCAACCATACTCATTGATTGGCCACCCTCTGACATTTCAGGCAAGGGATAATGTGCTATTTTGACAGCCGACTGAACTGGATGTAGGTACAGAGCTTTGAATTTGGTTCATGTATGTTAAATACCAATAAACAGATTTGATCCATAAGTAGTAGATTCTGATCTGAAAGGAGTAGCCCTGTGATGTTTAGTATGGCTAGAATGGTAATAGAAAATCCTGCTTACTGTTAAAGTTGGATTTAATATTACTATTTTAGAAATTCCACTTTTAGAAAGTGGGTATTTCTCTGCACTTACTGCCAGCTGGGCCTTACAGCCTGTCTCCAATCGATGTCTAGCCTATGCTGTTTGACAGCTCCCCTTGTGCATTCCACCCAGACAGCCATAAACACAGGACACTCAGTTACATCTGTATTCATTTGCATACTGAATGGGTCTCCCTTGGCAGGAAGCGTAGCCAGTGGCCTGACCCCACACAAAGGACTGATAACCTCCCACAGGGATCCTGGCAGACAGGGCTTGGCTGAAATGGGAACTTGTGCACTTCAAAACCACTCTTTGAAGTTTCCCCCACTTCAAAGTAATTTTTGAGTATATATACTGGGTCTGTGACCCTCCAAAATTAGACACTTCTGTATCTACAACTGCATTCTGTCAGAGGGACTGCCTGGATGCCCAAATGACTCATCTGGACTGCTTTGCTGGAAGGACTGCTGTCCTGCTTGTTGCCCTGATACCTGCTGGTCCCTGACTCTGCTGGGAGCACTCTGCCTTCCCCCACAAGTGCTCGCCAAGGGCTCGGATTGAGCTTGCCTCCTGTTCTAAAGTCTCAGGGCTACAAAGACTTCACCAAAGAGAAGAAAGTCCCTGTGCAACGGAAAATCGGACAGCGCCTGCACAAATCGACACACTGCTTGCCTCCTGGCTGAAAAACCACTGCATCGCCTACCAGATCGATGCAACTCCTGCCACATCTTACCAACGTGTCAAGGATTTTCAACGTATCATCCCTTGCTGTCCAAATATCCCCGCATCGCAGTGAGGAACCAAGGCTGCGTTCCTGGAAATCGATTCATCGCCTTGTAGAGTGGAAAGAAACGATGAATCGTCTGTGCCAGGTGGAAAATCTGACACAGCGACTTATTTTCCAATGCATCTTCTCCTCTATGGGTCCAGTGCATCGTTATTTTTCACGCATCCCAGGTACTGTGTGTTAAAAGGGTACAACCACTGATTCTTAAGGATTGAGACTCATTTAAACCTTTCAAAAGTGATATCTTGAATTGCGCACATTGGAGTTTTGTTGTTTTGGACTTATTTTATACAGATAACTATTATATATTTTCCTAAACTGGTGTGGAGCACTTTTTGTGGTGTTTTCACTGTATTGCTGTATGTTATTGCACAAATACTTTACACATTGCCTTCTAAGTTAAGCCTTCCTGCTCTGTGCCAAGCTACCGGAAGGTGAGCACAGGATAATTTGCATTGTGTTGTGACTTACCCTGACTAGGATTGTAGTCCCTACTTGGACAGGTTGCATACCTCTCCCAACTAGTGACCCAGTTTCTAACAGGTATTTTTGGCAAACCTATCTCATTCACATCCATAACAGCAGCCCATTCTTGGATAACTATGGAGATTTTCAACATAATTTTGACTATCCCTGACATAATGAAGATGGAACTCATTACTATATAATGGACTTCAATGCCATTTGATGATAATTGAAAAACACGAATGGCAGAATATGTCCATGTGTTAATAGCATATGTGATGGCTTGGAGATAAAGCACAACTGGGGTGATTGAGATTATTTGGCTAAAATTGACACTTTGTATTTCATGGTGAAATGTCTATTATACAGAATTATTAGACTAATGTTTTGGACAAAATGGCAGCATTTATGAAAAATATCTTAAGCAAGTATTTGAGGGATGGTTGTATAGTGAGCTGCTGTTCCTGGATCATTAGAAAAGAGATCACTTACTTTTGTGGCAGATTTTTCATGAGTTGTTTGGAGTTATTTCAGTAACTATAATAATTAAATTACTGTTAATGTGCAAGGGATTCTGAGAAATGGTGGACAACTGAACCATTGGTTGAGAGCTTTAGAGTGTCGTCCTTCTTTTCAATGTGAGTAAGTTACTATTATAAATTTTCACCCTCAACCCGTGTGTTCTGATGAATAGCCTTTATCACTTTTATTTGCTACTTCCGTGTTAGTAATCTGAACCGCTGGTCATTGCTTGGTACTATCTTATGGGCCTGCATCATCCTGCATCCTGTTGTATTGGGATTACTGCATTCATGCAACCAATGACTTGTGGCATAGCTGTGCCAACTTGATGTTCTAGGACTGAGCAGCCAACTGGCGCTGTGCTTCCAGCTGTGAGAGTAGAGAGCACGACAGTGCCAGCACGAGCACAGGTGCCATTTCTTCCTTTCCGAAGGGCCAGTGGTTAAGGAAGGAAGGATGCTGCACACTTAGTGAATCAAGAGCCTGGTATTTGGTTTGCTCCTGGTTTGCATGAGACAAAGAATATATCTCATGCGATATTTTGACAAATTGAAAGATTGACAGAACGAACACCCTGGAGGAGGGGAGAACCAAAATATTCTGCCAAAGTAAGGGGCGGTGTTTGGACAAAATATCGGGAAAAAAAACTGAAACAAAAAAAGCTTGTCAAGAATACTCTGATATCCAAAATATTGTTGACATAAATATTGAAGGTAAAAATATTGATTTAAGTGTTGTATTTAAATCATTGCAAACGATGTCATATTGTTGTATGTAATACCATTTTTGTACTTAATTTGTTATGGTGTTTGTGTTGTATTTATTAATAATTTTATAACAATGTTTTATTAAAACTGTTTCATTTATTTATTATAAAAACTTAATTTTGCAATTATAGATTTAAAAATTTGTTTAAATTTTTTAAATTTAACTTTCCATATTTCCAGGAGTAAGATGTTGGGTTTAAAGGGGAAAAGAGTGGGGAGATTTTTTAGAATTTTTTTTGTAATGTTGTGTTTATTTGAATATTTTAATTTTTATTATGTAATAATAGCTTTGTTTTGTTTTGATAATTTTATAATTTAAGTTCTATGATAAGTTATTTTCTAATTGTTTTATAGATATTGCTTTTATAATTACAATATTTTAATATGTATTAATCAAATTATTCTATTTTTATATTCATGGTTTAGTAGTTGTCATTAATTCAATAGCCATTATTATTTTTTTAATATGAAATATTGGTAATTCTTCTTTTCTGTTGTTATATAGTTTCTGTGATTGATTTCCCCTGTAATTGTTTTTAACTTATATCATATTGTTTATACCTGTGTTTGCTTTAATGGGAATTAATCACTAATAATATATTTTTTTGTTGTATAATGCTTTTTCATTATTTTGTTACATCTGATTATGTTATTGTAAAAGTAGGTGTATTTTGATTATCATTTGGAAATCATTTATAAAATTTGCTTAGTAAATTTAGTAATTATTTTAATTAATTGAAATATATTTTAACTATTTATATGTTTTTTAGTTTTTCAATGGTATGTTTTGTGTCTTGAAAAATGATGTTGTATTTGTGTGCTATTAGTGGTCTATTACTTTTATATTTTAATAATCTTGATGTTTGATTAACAATTGCAATGTAAATGAGTTCTTAATTTAAAGTTACTCTATTATTTTATATTATTTGCTTTAAATAAAGAGCAAAATAATATGCTTGGATAACCATAGTTGTGTTTGTTTTTATAGTTATGTTGGTTAAAGTTAAGTAAAAGTTATGTTTTACTGTTATTGTTAATTAATTTGTGTGGTTTTGTTGATTGATTTTAATTTAGATGTATTATTTGTACATGTATTATTTGTAATTTTGTTCTTAATAGTATATCATATATTACTAATGAAGATTTTTAATTCATATTATTTAATTTAATGTATGTGTTTTTATATGTTTAACTTAAATATGCATTTTCTGCATGAATAAAAACACCGTTTTTTAACATTATAATAAAATATTTGTTATGAATGGGTGCTAAATATAAATTCTAACGTATTGAGTGTCAAACTATCCTAACTGAGTTACATTGGAATAAGAATAGTAAGTGTAACCCATTTATTGTCCAACACTTTCCCGAAAATGTTTTAGACTGGAGTGGGAATAGTAACCTTAACCAAACCTTTTTATAGTAAAGTGGAAATAGTTAATGTGCCCAATTATGTGTCCAATCCTTTCCGCAAATTGATTTATATTGGAATGCGAAGACTAAATATGACCCCTTTAGAGGAATACACCTTTTTCAAATCTGTTCATACTGGAGTGGTAATAGTAAATGTGACTCCCCTAGTGTCCAACTCCTCCCCAAAATAGTTTAAATTGGAGTGGGAATAGTAAGTGTGACCACTTTAGTGTCTACATATGCATGTGTATTATGTGTGTGTACTTAGTCTAATTGCAGTATACTCATTTTATTTTCTATGTATGTGATTTATTGATTTAATGTTGTGTTTTTATAATACTGCAGTGTTGGTTGTTAATGTGTAGATTTTTGATTGAGTATTACAGCATTTTTTTGTATTTGTCAGACTTTTTTTCTATTTATTACTATTATTTTGGACTAGTTGTAAAAATAATTTGTTTTATATTTATTTAAAAAAGCTTAATTTATAGTGCTTATTTCGTTAAGGAGTTTTATGGGTTGTTGCTTAGTGTGTTAGTAGATTGGTGTTAGATAAAAGGGATTTTGCAATTAAATTTAAGTAATCTTCCCCTTTGTTGTTAATAAAGATATTAACTTTATGTTTCTCCGAGGAAAAGAATGGAGGGTTCCCTAGGGAGGGGGGAGAGGTTGAGGGTTTCAAAAGACTCATTGTTTTTCTTTTCAGCACATTGTGTGGAAGCATATGGGGAAAACAGAAAAAAAACTGTCCTCAGGGTGCTGATTATTGGCGATCATACTATACTCAGGTCAGGTAGGGGCTTACAGGGCTCTTTTTCTTTTATCTAATGCTTAGAGAGTACGCCTAGTTAAAGGTTCTATCCTGGAATGTAAAAGGTCTTAGAGTTAGGACGAGAAGGAGGAAGATTTGGGAATTTTTTAAAACAACAGATGAAGACGTGATCATCCTTCAGGAGACTCATCTATTGTGGGAGGAGTGGTAAGACATTCTTAAATATACAAAATGGGTTGGTTATTGAGCAAGGAAAATCAATCCTGTACGGTGAAAGGTGTGGCGATTCTGATGAAAAAATCTATAATGGTGGGCAGTGTGATAGTGGATTCCAAAGGAAGATGGTTGATTGTGGAAGCGAGATTACATGGCTGTTGGTTTACAATACCAGAGTACTATGGCCCAAATGTAGATGACCCGGCACCCTTCCAGGCTCTATACAACCATTTATTAATATCGAAATACCCATTCTTCCTGTTGGGTGATTTCAATGTACTGTTAGATCCAGCTCTGGATAAGTCCACCCCTACAGGAACCGTAAATTCCCCTAAAACAAGAACTTGGGTGAAGCAGGCAATTGAACATCTTGCCTTAGTTGACATCTGGAGTTGAAAGGGTGAAGTAGGCTCTAGATTTACTTTTTACTATAAGAAATATGGCCATCGCTCCAGGATCGACTTTTTCTTACTGCACAGAAGTTTGTGCGGGAAGGTTAATTATGTGGGGCATGCCCCGGAACATTTTATGATCACTTTGATGTGAAGTTATATTTTACTTTGATATACTGACTATTAACCCTAGGTGGATGGTAAATCGGGCTTTATTTTTTTGGATGCGTTGATTGCTGAGGGCCGAGAGCGCGATACTAAAGAGTTTTTTGCCATCAACTGTGGGTCTACTACCTTCGAGGTGGTTTGGGATGCATCTAGAATGGGGAGGTTAATCAATCTGGCCACATACAGACACAGAGAAGAAAAGGGACAGATAAGAAACCTGCAGTCTGCCATATCTGCCCTACAAGAATCACAATAGAAAGTGCAGCTCTCTCTGGATGAACAACAATCAATTAGTCTAGATGCCCAAATGAAGAAGTCTTGAGTAGACCTAGAGGCTTTTTTAGAAATTAAAAATAGGAGAAGATGGAAAACTAGCCATTATGCGCACTACGAATATGGGGAAGGTTGTAGTATGCTTGTACCATGGAAAACCAAAACAGACCGGACAAGGAATCAAATAGTATCTATTAGGAATAAGGCAACAGGGTATCACTGCACAGGGGAATCAGAGTTAGAGGATGCTTTCATGTCTTTCTTCCAAAAGCTTTACACAGTGGACTCAGAGGAATCAGAGGATCAGATCAGGGGCTTTATGAGTGGTGTTTGCCTCCCTGGGTTAGATGGAATATCACAACAGGAGTTGGAGGCAAAGATAGAGGTGGAAGGTGTATGAAGGGATAAAAAGCCTAAGGAAGGGAAAAACACCTGGGCCTGACAACCTACCAAATGAACTATATAGGCTACTCAGGGATTAGTTGGCTCCAATCATATTAGAGCTATTTAATCACATTTGTTTGGGGGTATGGAAGCGCCAAAATCATAGGATGAAGCCACAATCAGCCTGGTTTTAAAACTCAGGAAAGACCCGGCGCAGTGTGAGTTATATAGACCTATCTCTCTATTGAATTCAGACTATAAACTCTACACACATATTCTACCAAAGAGGCTTGAGAGGGTGGTTGATTCTTTGGTGCATGCAGATCAGAAGGGCTTCATTAAGGGGAGACAACTTCATAACCTTGCATGTGATTTATTGGGTGCAATAGATCTGGCACTCCAGGAAGATGCTCCCTTAGCGGCCCTCACCTTCGATGAGGCTAAAGCCTTCGATCAGGTCAGTTGGCCCTTTCTACAGATGACTATGGAAGCCTATAAGTTTGGGGAGGTTTTTTCCAGTGCATTAGAAGCTTTGTACAAAAATCCAAAAGCCAGAATATTGATTAATGGTAATCTGTCACAAGAGTTTAAGATTGGGCGAGGCACTCGTCAGTGCTGTCCACTTTCCCCTCTTCTTCTTAATCTGTATATCGAACCTCTGGCTATAATGATCAGAGGGAACAGTAAAATTCTTCCTTTTCAAAGTGGAGGGTGGGAAAAGAAAATGGCATTATATGCCGATGATTTAATGATATATACCAGAGGACGTAAGAGATTCCCTTCCTAGTATACTACTCACCCTAGAGGAATTTGTAAGGGTGTCAGGTTACTCTGTAAATCAGGAGAAAACAGAAATTATGTGTTGGAATGTTGACTACAAAAGCCCATTAGTTAAACAAGAGATAAAATATTTGGTAATACAGATAACAGCTAACCTGGAGGAGGTTGCTAAGGTCAACTGTAATAAAGCATGGGTAGAAACAAGGAAGCGTCTAAAAATATGGGCTAGCCTCCCATTATCTCTAATAGGTAGGTAAAATATTTTTAAAGATGATTATTCTCCCAAAGTTTACTTTTTTGTTTAATACAATCGCTTTAGAGTTTTTAAGTTGGGATAGTTTAAAGAATTACAGAGGGACTTGACCTCGTTTGTATGGGCATCTAAGGGAGTTCGAATTGCGTGGAAAAGCTATATAAGAAGAAAGAACATGGGGGATCATAACACCAGATTTCTATAAATATCATCTCGCTTTCCAACTAAAAAATGTGAGAGGTTTATTAAATGACAGATCTAATTGTTACCCTCTTCTGAGGGCACTGACTCAATGTTTTCCGAAGGCAGGAGACCATTTCTTATATATATTTTGCCTCCTGAAGTATTTAAAAAAGTTTAAACTAAAGACTCTGATAGAAGCTTTCATTATATGGTTTCATGTCCGGGTTCTTTAGGGATACCACATTATAGTAGAATGGCCCCCATTTGGGATTCACAAGGCACCCTTGAATGTCTTCAAGATAAACTATCAGTTCCCCTACGGATAACTGGAGTGGTAAAGTGGGAACAAATTATAGAGGATTACACCCTGGTACCCTGGTCTACATTCACAGAGCAAGTAGGGAGTGGGATCTTCAAGTTCAAGCACTATCAGTTGGCCAACACCTTGCGGAAGGAAGGGACAGGAAGAGTATGTGGGAGAAGAAACAACTTCAGAGATCCATTTACCATAAAGAGGTCACTTTATAGTACTAAATGCTAATAGAGGCAGGGGAAGAGACGCTATCCCTTCCGGAGAAGTGGGGAAAGGTCTTGCCAACTTTGGATGTCACCAATCTCTGGCAAGTATCAATGTCTACACTTTGGTTTAAGATTAAATCTGCTTCTCTGAAGATAATCCATTTGTTTACATTACATAGGGTGTATTCGTAACTGGAGAAATTAACTGCTTTAGTGAGGGCAAAAATAATTGCCTGAGCTGTGACGAAGAGAGGGCAAATGATCTCCACTTGTTCTGGTAGTGCCCGAAGCTTGAAGATTTCTGGAATACCCTTGATAAGGTGCTTAAGGAGGTAATCAGTCCAAAAGTCGAGGTAAGCCTTCCGACGGTAATTTTTTGGGTGTTTGATGGGGAAATGTAAAGCAAGAGGCTTACCAGACATCAAAGCCATCTATTGTTTGTATTAATACTTCTAGCTAGACAGGAAAACTGTTTAAAATGGGCTCTCTCATAGGCCTCCACTGTACAGGAGTGGCTGACGGCGATTAACAATTTGTGCTGTCTAGAACATAGTGGCCCCCTTAGTAAAAGAGATTAATTTTGGCCACTCTGGGTAAATAGTTGTCAAGAGAGAGACCACTCTGGCTAGAGTATGGACTCTGTTGAGTTTAACAAAAGGAGTCCAATGATTAAGAATTTTCCACAAGGATTTACCCGGCCATGAGACTGTTGGGCGGCTGTCAGGCGAGGCGATAGATCTGTGTCAAATGTGTGGGATTTGAGGGTAACAACAAGACACTTCCTTGGTCCTGAGTGGCAGGAGGGTGCATTGTGGGGGGGGGACCCTCTGGGTTGGGATGCCTCTTCCTTGCAACATATACCCACGGTCCCCTTAGCCAGGGTCGAAAACTATGAGGACACAAAAAATAAAAATAAAGATATTAACTTTGCCTTGTAGCATGTAGGACATTTTACCGGTTTGTTTACTTATTTTGGGTTTAATTTGGCATACTGATTGCTGTAAACTTGGGTCTTGGCAGTTTTTTGTTGTTCATGTGGGAGGACTTCTATATATTTTTAGAATGTAGGTTGGGTTCTCCATAGTGTGACTTGGATGGCACTGGGTCACCTTTCTACTGCATTGTTGGTTTTAGCTTGTTGAGCCATGGCACGTTCAAAGACATTCGCCCCACCCCACTGGAGTTATTGCAAGTTTCTCGCTAGGTCGTTGGGCGGAAACCTCGGGTTCCGCCCACCAGCCTAGCAGGAAACAAGCTATGGCATTGTCTCTGGCTTGTAATCGAGCTGGCAGCAATGCTGTAGCCTGCAGGGTGCACAAACACCCTTGCAATGTTCACTGTCTGCAAATTGTGCGGAGCAGGGGGGCCCCTGCACTGCCCATGCCAAGTGCATAGACCACTGACCTGGTGGATTTCCATCTCTGCCACTGATCATGGATCCTGGTGGTGCTGGCGGTGCTCTGGCAATCTGACCGCCAGGGTTCTAATGTGGCGGTTGGACCGCCGCAACGGCGTCTGGAGACCGCCACACTCATAATGAAGCCCCAGGTGTCTTCAAAGTAGCCTATTACGCTCTTAAGTCTGCCAAACTCATGATGGCAGTCGAGACGTCACACTCTTGGCAATCCAACCCCCAGATTACATCCATCAGGGACACGCTGCCATAGCCAGGATCACGGATCCCGACAGGGTGGGGGTGGTCGGAGGCAGCCATGGTGATGCCACCACCATGGAAAGGCCAGTGGGAAGCCAGTGCTGGGGGCCATGGCATAGGCAGTGCAGAGGCCGCCTGCCAGCACCATTGGAATGCGCACTGCATGCTCTGCAGAAAGTGCCATTCCGAGGGTGCTGATGTGTGATGGCATTGGCCTCGGCTGCCTTGCCATGGCACTGCTTCTGCCGGGATGACTGGCAGAAATGTTGTAAAGCGATTTTTACACCGGTCAGCAAAGTGAAAATATTGTAGTATGACAGGGGGTGACACCGCCGGTATGACAGCAGCCTCACCCCCATGCGTTTGGCGGTCCAACAGTCGGACCGCTAAACTTGTAATGAGCCCCTTAATTTTTGTTTATTTGTTGGGACATATGCTACTGCAATTAATTTCTTAATTATGAAGAAAAACTTGCTGTTTGTTGCATATTCTACACTTAGGGGCTCATTATGAGTTTGGCGGTTGGACAATCGGACCATCAAACTTGTGGGGATGAGGCGGCCATCAACACAGCTGCCTCACCCTGCCGTATTGCGATGTTCCCACTAGGCTGAGCAGCAGGAACATCATATTACAACATTCCCGCTGACATTTTCCATCCCCCAAACTTTCCTGGCTGTAAGTGTATGCAAAGTGCGAGAGCAATTGGTTGCCATTTTTGGCCATCAATATTTGTGTTTTTGTTCATTAGGTATGGGATGGCAAAACTTTTGTATCCAATATTTCTTTGCTGATATCTTAGTGAGTCAATATTGTTTTCTATCATATTATGTCATTGATAAATCAGTGTGAAATATACGGAAATATATTTTTTGAAAGAGAGGCACTTTGACATGGTATATGATGTAAACTATTCCTGGTCACTGCCACTATCCCAGTCTCAGTTCCAAGAAGTAGGATAATTAAGCAGCAAACACTGAATTGAACCTAAAAACAACATTAGGGGAAAGTCTAAACAAGAAACCCTCTCCAACTACTTAAGCAGAGGCTACGTCAGAACATTACAGGCTAAGAGGGTTCCTAGGCTCAGCCCTTCTTTAGCATCCTACTTTAAGGTGGTTTCACCACTGGGGTGTGTATACCACAATTTTACACTATGTTTGTGTCACAAAATTTACGCAAATTGACAAAATCAATTTTTACCTATTTACAGTAGGAGGTTGGCCCTCTATGTAGTGTGCAAAGCTAGGCACTCTGTGCAGGGCTTCCAGGCAAGCACACGCAGCTTTACAGGGGTAAAAACTAGATCACATAATGCTCTAATTTTTAAGGTAGCTTGTTTGAGCAGTTAGGCCAATCTCTGACACGTGCAAAGCAATTGTACTCACAGCATCAATCTTGCAACTCACACACTCAAAGGGATATCTCAAGACCAATTTATAAAAATATTACAGATGTTTTGTATAAATTTTAAGACCCATATCATCAGAATTAGGTAAGTACTTTATACATATTAATTTTTGAAGTTTACTAAAAATTGTCTTTGTATGTGTAAATACGCACCATAGGAATCAAAGGAGGATCACCTTTAAAAATATATATCAAATCATACAGTTGGTTTACCAAGTTCTTCTTTTGCAGGTTTGTCAAGGTCGTGATGGACACACTGTGCCAGCTGGAGGAGTTTGGGTGGCTCCTGGTTCTGGCAGGAGCAGTGGAAGATAATCTCTGGAGCTGTTGCAGGGCCACTCCAAAGGACCACTTGGAAAAGTACTGCACAGGTAAGTTTAAAGATGGATCCTTGGGGTTGCCTTGGAGTTTTGAGGTCACAAGGGGTGGGGGACCCTTATGGCACAGTCAGTTTTGGTGCAGAGCACAGGGCAGCTGGGTGAAGAGCGAATCGGTGAGCCAGGAGCTGTGCACAAAGGTGCCCTCAGAAGCAGAAGGTAGGCTTGGTCAAGGATCATTTGCAGGACAACGGGGGCACTCTGGTGGGAGGTCTAGGTTGTTTCTGAAGTCCCTTGACTGGGGCTTCCTCCTGGTCCTTTTTCAGCCCCGGGTAGAGTGTCCTTCCTGATGTCCGATGTGGGGTGACCAATACCCCTGATACTGGCACGGTTTGGCCGCTGGAAGTTGCAGTGCCACCAAACTTGGCACACTGGCAGGGTGTGTCCTCGCAGATGTCAGGTTGCAGTTTGGTCCAGCTACAGCATCCAGTTCAGGAGTTAGTAGCAGGTCAGTGAAGTGACCCTCACTGGCTTGATGTTCATTTTAGTTGTAGAGTGGTACCTCCACTCTGGTGATTTGCAAAGCCTGGAGGTCCTCTGGAGTTGTCCAGTTGTCCAGTGGCTCCTCAGTGGTGATTGTCAGATCCTGGGTGCAGAAGGCAGGGTTTGGTGCCTTTCCTTTGATGCAGCAGGTCCACAGTTATCGTGCTTCAGATCTTCTTGGTGCCGGTCTTCTTTTGTCTATTAAATCTGATTTCCTGGGCTAGGGATGCCCACTAATTAATGTATTTAGTGGGCGTTTTAGGGGGAACCTGGTAGTGACCAATGGGTCATGTACCTTAGGGTGACTAAATCCACTAAGTGACCACTTCCTGTGGGCAGGGATCACTTCCTTATACCTGATTGGCTATTTTCCTTCCATCCAAGATGGAGAAAAATGAAACTGGAGTGTCCACCTCACAGGCAACACCTTAGGGTTTCCTGCAGTTGCTCCTGCCAAAAGTTGGGGTTTGCAGTGGGGCAGCCATCTGCTGCTAGCAGCAGGCCTGGGTGTCGAGTTTCGAAGATGGTAAGCCCTTTGAAGCTCACCTCCAGGACAGTGCACATTCCTGAGGGAGGGGGTCCTAGCATCTCCACCGAGGTAGGGCTTTATCTGCAACCCAGAGAGAAGAATCTCTCACCGCAGGGTTGTAGATTGGTGGTCTGGTGGTGGCAGGCTACTTGCAACCAGTCAGCAACCATGTCAGCGTAGTTAGCTTTTGCAGGGGGCATCTCTAAGGTGACTCCTGGGTACATTTAGTAATAAATCCAATACTGATACCAGTTTGGATTTATCATTTTGAGTTGTCTGATACCAAACAACTCAGGGTTCAGAGTGGCCATCATGTAGCTGTGAAACTCGTGTTGACCAGTGTCCAGCACATGTATTAAAATGGTTGCTCTGTCTACTCACTATGCCCAAGGTTTGGCAAGCACATAGTGGGGGCATATTTCTCGTGCATCTATGCTCTCACACACAGTAGAAAGCACTCTGCCTTAAGACTGGAAGGCCTGGCAGAGGGGTGACTTACCCATATTGTATGCAGTGTATAGTGGACAGGGCACAAAGGCAGTGTGCCATGTCGGGTTTACATTTTGGGTTTGCATCAGGGTACTCAGCCTGCAATGGCAGTGCTTGGTGCACTTCAATGCATGGTCCTAGAGGTTGGTGCAATCAGTGCTGCTGCCCTCAGAGACCTACCCTCACTACCTCCTGCCCTGGGCACCTAAGTGCCATTTACTAGGGACTTATGGTGGCAGCTAAAGGTGTCTCCAATTGTGCCACTGCTTCACAACAGTTTTAGGGGAAGAGCTTTAGCCAAGGGAACCTGGTTAGCAAGGGCCCTGGGCACTACAATTTCTAGGCTACAGCATACATCAGGTAAAAAGTGGGGGCTAACCATGTCAAAAAGAGGCCTTTTCTCACAGTTACTTGCCCTGGAAAGTAACCTAAAAGTAACACAAAGCAGCATGAAGGCTGCTTTGCGTTACTTATTACCAAGGAGGCCTTACATGGGTAATACATGGGCATTTCCATGCAACCGCCCATTCCTTTTGACGCAAACCCCTATTTACTAACAATTGTAGCCAGGGTTTTGTGTCAAAAAATGAAGCCATGTGAAAGCCAGCATTAAAAGGGGACATTTTTTCATTTCTTTTTTCTTTTCCGACTTTGCATGCGTGCTCCACTGTTCAGCTCACATACAATGTGGGAAAAGTTTTAATGTGTGTCTATGCATAGTATTTTGTACTGCAAGGGTACCCTTCCAGTACAAATCCTATTCTAGACTCACACACACACATCCTAGCACTAGGGTGCTAAGATGAGTGTGTGGTGCACAGCAGCTAATATCAACTCCGGCACTAGGGGGAGAGGAGGAGAGAGCCATATTTCTGTAAATATAATGCTCTCCTGTTTTCTTCTCCTCATGTAGCACAACGCAGATATTTTGCCTGCTGCGCTGTGCTGCGGGAGAATCTAGTAAATCTGAGCCTGGATGCTCTGAGTGAAGATCAGCCTGCAACTGGTTCAGCTCCTATGGCAGCTGTCAGTAAACAAGTTACATTTGATATCAGAAAGATTTAATATACAGACATTACCAAAATGCATAACAAGTTGAGAGTGAAACCTGAGAAGATAGAAGATGGCAGCAATAGCTCTGAGGAAGGTGAAGATTTCATAGCATTGCAGGATATAGAATCAAAACCAGCTCTGACAGATAAAGATAGCATGGTTACAAACTGCCACCACCAAACTGTTTTAGCTTTCTGAGATTCACATGACAAAGATCCAAAGTTGATCTAATGCTTGTTGGAGAATTAGTTGTCAAGTAATGAGCCTGTGGGAGACATTACAGGACAGGCCTAGCTTGATTTCCCTTTAAAGTACACATTTGAAAAACGTGCATCTTGAATTTAACTAACTGATTTGATGTGCCAGCATTTATTCAAAAGGGAATAGTTGACTTGTGATTCTTTAGAAAGCAGTTTAGATGACTTGGCTCAAAGAACTAATGCATTGGATCATTGAATGAGTCAGAATAAAAATAAGTTACCAGAAAATTGTCAGGTCACTAGTGAAATAGGGAGTCAAGATAGGTAGAAATCAGAATAGCTGGATAGGCATGAGAATCACTCTAGTGGGAATAAAGAAAGGTTTTGGAAAATTATGGACACATCTGAGTGTAATGATAAGAATTTCAGCATTCATTTTATTTAAGATGTGATTCTTCAAGGGAGGAGTAGCTAGACCTTGAAAATGATTTTCAGCACATTGAACATAAAGAAATTGTGTAAGATCCAAGTAATCGTTATGTTTTAATTGACAAAAGAGTACATTTTAACTAAACCCCTTAAAGCTTAAACTTTTCAGATGCAAGCCTACTCATTCGAACTTAGATTTGATTTATGCAGGATCCCAGCATAGGGCAATAGGTGCTCAGTCAGGGAATGGATTAACTAAAAGGTTTCAGTATTAGAGTAGAGTTTAAGATTTCAGGTATCCTTTGTATTATGTGCAAGAAACAAAAAAGGAACCATTTTAGACAGGAGGAGGAAGAATCCTGTTAGCTAATTCAAAGAAAATAAAAACAACAAAGCCCATGTAGTTGCAGTACAGATTAAAAGACTTGTGACAGTGGAAGGGCCCACACCAGTGCTCATGGGTGTGATATCGTTTAGTGAAGTGAAGGATTTAGAAAAATTCCATAGGAAGGCTAATGCACCTGGTACGGAATCGTTGGGAAACAACAAAAATAGTTTTTAGGCCTCTGTTAAATGAAACCTAACATTTTTATTTTCACCTTTTGGACTTAGGGAATGGGTGACACATGGGGGCAGTGTTATGAGATAAGGGGCCAGATGTAGGAAGGTTCCCTTTTGCGAGGTGCAAATTGCAAGTCCCTGCGACTTGCAATTTGCACCTCGCAAAAGCGAATGCAGAAAGGTGTCTCAGACACCTTCTGCGACTCGCTATGGGGTCGCAAAGACCCACCTCATAAATATTTATGAGGTGGGTCGCAGTTTGCGACCCCATAGCGAGTCTAGGCACTCACGGGGATGGTGGCCTGCTAGAGACAGCAGACCACCTTGTCCGTGAATGCTTTGCAATAAAGCAGTTTTTTTTTTTCTCTTTGCAGCCCGTTTTCCTTAAAGGAAAACGAGCTGCAAATAGAAAAAATACCGAAACCTTTTAGTTTCGGTTTTTTTCAGAGTAGGCAGTGGACCATAGGACCACTGCCTGCTCTGAAAAAATATTCTTGTGAGCATTCACAAAGGGGAAGGGGTCCCATGGGGACCCCTTCCCATTTGCGAATGAGTTACCATCCACTTCAAGTGGATGGTAACTGCGAGTTGATTTGCGACCGCTTTCGCGGTCACAAATCAACTTACATTGCGGTGCGACTCGCAAATAGGTAGGGAACACCCCTTCCTATTTGCGACTCTGAAACACATTTTGCGAGTCGGTACCGACTCGCAATATGTGTTTCTGCATCGCGTGAGGGCATTAGCGCCTCGCAAACGGCTTTTTTCGCCCTTTGCGAGGCGCTAATGCCTTCCTACATCTGGCCCAAGATCTCTTATTTTCCTGAAATCTCAGTGGCTTGGAAAGGAAAGCAACCAGGGCTAGTTTTTTTAAGTATCTCAACTCCACCAGTGGCCTAATATTCTTATTATATACACATATGAATAAACCTGAGATTATGACAGGTCTGAAGATTAGTATTTTTTATGAGATCATTTGTTCTATGCAATCAGGTATAGCTAAATGAGTGGCCATACTATGCAAAACGAGGTTGAGTTGTATATTTTAGATTATTAGTCTGACAACACTGATCTCTGTTGTATTTATTTATGACCCAAATATAAACAGACTAATCCTGCTGCTTATTTTTTGCTAACCTCCTAGCCTATCCACCACCATTTATAATAGGTGAAGACATCAACACAGTACTAAATACTATATTCGTGAGTTCCACACACTGTGCATGTAATAACAATCCATCATTTCCAGATTTCTAGACACTTCTCATGATTTAGGTTTGTATGACACCATGAGGGAGTGAGCGGAAATCAAACAGACTATGCATTCCAATCCAGAAAATATATCCTCAGTTTTGAACTTGAATTAGCGTTGGTAGCCAGCACATTAGACAGAGGATAACAGGTTGTATGCCTCCCAGCCCATATTTCTGATCATTTAGCTATCTGGCTGATGGTAGTTGCTTGTATTTCAGAGTGGACCTTCGATAAGAGGCCTTTGTTGATTCCTCAGGTGTTGTCTGAAATTAAAATCTTGTATAAATAATAGTTTATGAAAAATGTAGGATCAGCCTCTCATAGCATTGTTTAAGACTTATTTGAGGCTTTCATCACATGCATATTTACCAAGCTCTCTACATATAAAGCTAGAGAAGAAAGGGTTAAGAAGCACAGGCTGGATAGTGATATATCAGAATTATCTATCAGATTAGGAGATAATGCCTTGAACGATCAGGATAGGCAGATATTGACAGCCTTTCTTGAGAGGGGCAATCTGATTATGGATGCTGTTAGAAATTGGGTTTCTGGTTGGCTAGGGTATACACCTAAGCCAGGCAGAACCCACCCACCCTAGTCAGGGCGAGGGAGTTACACATCCAAAATAATCCCTGCTCACCCCCTTGGTAGTGTGGCACGAGCAGTCAGGCCTATCCCAGAGGCAATTTGTAAAGTGTTTGCACAAAACACACAACACACCAGTTCTTCTCCTTTGTGGGGGACCTTGCTTTCGGGGTCACCGAGCGAGGATATACACACTGCCTGCAGCTGCCTGCATCCTCCAAGCAGCCGCAGGAAGAGGGAGACACACACACCTCTACCAGCGAGCCGCGCTCCTCCTGGAGACAGCGGCTGGAGCCTCACCAGGCCTCCCATGTCCTTGGGCTGGCCGCTTCTCTTCCCTGCCCATTCAGCTGGTGATCGTGGCTTCTCCCCAGGTCTCAGTGGTGAGAACCCCAAAGTGGGTGCCCGCCTGTGCCTAAGTGTCAATCCTCAGAGTGGCCTAGTTCCCCGAGGGCACAATCACTTGGGAATCCCACCTGTCTTCGTCTGGCCGCACCCTGGGGGCACCTGGAAAAGTGCATTTTGGACGAGCTTGAGGGTCCCTGGTCGCTATGTGATTTCTCCCTTCAGGACACACTGAAGAGCACTCTCGCAGCGTGTCGACCAAATCTAGAAGAGTGCTACTCCAGGCGCTCCAACGAGTAGGAAAAAGCACTCCTCAGGCACTAAATCCATAAAATGAAGTGCTCCTCACTTGCTGAAAAGCTAACAGTTGCAGGGGGGTAGGGGCCACAGCATCCAGCTCCTGGGGACACAAGTGAAGCACAGGGCGGCAGGGCCCAGCAAACAGGCCAGCACAAGGGGTAAGCAGTCAGTGGCAGTTCCTCCTAGTGACCCAGCAGGTCACAGGTCAGCACATCAGCAGCAGTCCAAGGTGGTTCCTAATGAGTTCCTCCATCAGCATATCATGTCCAGTTCCAAATATGTTTCCTGTGCAAATGTGTTTCTTACATGGGGAAAATCACCTGTTCTTATACTCAGTTTTGCAAAGTACTCACAAAGTGGGGGAGAAGAGGTTCCAACCAGTTACATCTGGTTCTAGCAGTGTCCCCTCTCTCCTACAGCATAGGCTCCAGACATCAGTTGAGGGTAAATGAGCCCTTTGTGTGAGGCCAGGACACAGCCTTTACAAATGCAGGTGTGCCCCCCTCCTCTTCTATCAGCCCAGGAAGACCATTCAAAATGCAGATACACCTCAGTGACATCTCCACCCTCCCTGTGTACAGGCTGTCTGAAAAGTATGCACAAAGTTCAACTGTCACTCTGCCCCAGACATGGATTGGAGTCAAGCTGCAAAACACCAGAGTCATAAGCACAGAGAAATGCCCACTTTCTAGAAGTGGCATGTCTATAATGGAAATTAAAAAAACACCTACACCAGTAATTATCATTTCTCACTACCATTACAACCATACCAAACATGCCTATGCTACCCTCATAAAATCAGACAATTCCCCCTAGTCATAAGGCAGGGCACTTCCAATGCAATCCAATGAGTAAAGCAGCACTCACAGCAGTGAGAAACCAAATATGGTGTTTGTCCCTACCAGGACAGGCCACGCAACCAGGCACATGCCCTGCCTTCTACATAAATAGCACCCTACCCATAGGGCTAGCTAGGGCCTACCTTAGAGGTGACTTACATGTAGTGAAAGGGGAGTTCTGGGCCTGGCAAGTAAATTTAGAAGCCAGGTCCCTGTGGCAGCAAACTGTGCACGCAGGCCCTGCGATAGCAGGCCTGAAACAGGTTTGAAAGGCTACTTCAGTGGGTGGCGCAAGCAGCGCTGCAGGCCCACCAGTAGCATTTAATTTACAGGCCCTGGGTATAGGGATACCACTGTACAAGGGATATGAAGATAAATTAAATGTTCCAATTAGTTATAAGCTAATCATACCAACTTTAGAAGGGAGAGCACCTGCACTTCAGCATTGATCAGCAGTGATAAAGTGCTCAGAGTCCTAGTGACAACAGCAAGAGGTCAGACAAAATAGGAGGAAGGAGGCAAAAAGGTTGGGGATGACCCTGCAAAAGGGCCAGGTCCAACAGATGCATAATTTATGCTAATCATCAGATAAAAGTGGGAAGTGAGTAGACAACAGCAGTTTTGTTATGGGGAGGCCAGTGGCTCTATTAGCTTGGAAGGTGAGAACAGACAGGATCAAAAATGTTATTAGATAAGTATTAATTTGATAGCTTCTTCCACAGTTAAGAAGATGCAGGACATCAAATCTTCTCTTTATGTATTTTTCTAAATAAAAAATGTATTAGGAGGACATTCCTGGATCAAATAAGCTTAAAAAGACTGGATTTCTGAATTACTATTGCAGACCATTGCAGACACATCAGTATAAATTTGCAAATACTGTTAGGAGAAATTAACTACCCTGCTGCCTACTTTAGTTTAGGAAAAGCTGTAGGTCCTGATGAGATTCTGGTAGAATTATATAAGGCAATTCTCCTAATATGACAGACTACTTTAATGGTGTATTGCTGGGCCCTGATAGGCTACCTCCTTCATGGAATGAGGCCGTCATGACACCAATCTTGAACCTGCTAAGGAATGCTAGATCCTGGCAATTGTATTGGCCTGTTTCTTTGCTCAATTGTCAATATCAAGTATTTTCAGGTATATTGGTGAAGAGATAAAAATTGTTGAGAAAGATTGTAAGTGAATATAAAAAATCCTTTATTCTGTCATGGAATCTCCATCATTGTACATCCCGAAAGGTAGGTTGCATTTAGCTAGCTGTCTCTGATAAAGTGCACAACTCAAGTACAGTCTCTAAGTTCCTCTGGTTACTTACAGGCCTTAACCCCCCTTGATGAGAATGATTGACATCTAATCAGGGCTAGGGCATTGGAAGATGTTTGGGAGGGTTCTGTTGATGATATTGGGATAAGTGTTTAGTACAAGGTGGCCCCGATGAGACATATACTCCCCCATTAGAGGCAGTGAGCGATGAGAATATGGTGGTTGGTTCAGGATCTAAATCATTAACGCTACTTTGTTGGAACATTGCAGGGCTTCGGTCAAAGGCAAAAAATCCAGAATGGTTAGAATTTATATCCTCTTATGACGTAATTTGTTTTCAGGAGACTGGCCAATGGACCCCCTTTTTTTAGACGGATATTATTCTGTACATCTACTGGCAATCCCCTCCCCAGCAGGAAGGGCAAGCGAGGGCCTTATGGTTCTTGTCTCTTTGCATCTCCCAAAAGTGGAGGTTTTCTCAATTTGGTCCTCATCCTATTTTATGATTGTTTTATTGTTTTATTGAAGGGAGTAAAGGCCTCCTGATAATAAACTTTTATAATACCATTCCACACGATCTTCTGAAGGGAAGTTTTGAAGAGGTTACAGATTTTCTGGATTTTTCTGACAAGCTCCAGGGCAAGGAGTATACTATTATATGGGCTGGGGACTTTAATACTCCATTATGTAATATGGAAGTTTCAGATGCTCATTGTACTCTTATGGATGATAGACAGGCTTTAACTCATTTTATTCGTACTAATCAAGGGGAGTTCATAAGTACTTTTGTATATAGACTTGACCTTGTGTACGCTAGAGATAAGGCAAACGCAGCTATCCAAAAATTACCAACTTTCACGGGGAATTCCAAAGGGAGTATTATTGATTTTATTCTTATTAGTGCTGTTGACTTCCTTTTAATTCTTGATTTTAAGATAATACCTCATTGTGCCAGTGACCACAACCCATTATTTATTGAACTTGCATGTAATAGTAAACCAGTTACAACTAACAGGGATTTATATAGGACAACCACTTTTAGTAAAAACTTTGGTCTTCGTATGAAGTGGGAAAGAGTAGACCCTAAAATATTTAATCAGGAAATTATTCAACAAAATTTGGATTCTATTTATTTATGTCTGTTGCAACAAAGCACCCCTGATGAGTTAGCATTAGAGTATGTGAAATGTTGTCCTGCTATCTCAGAATCTTTGGTAATTGATTGACCTATTCGCCGTCCAAGGGTGTGCCGCTGGTTCAATTTTGCTTGCACAAAGGCCCATAAAGATTTGAAAAGGGCTCTTAGATCAAGCCCTTTTTCCCGCAATTTAGTACGAACAGCCAGGGCACAATATAAGACAGCCTTGGTAGTGAGAAAAAATGAAATCAGGTCTAGCGCATGGGACAAACTAATGGCAGCTACCGAACTGAAGGATACCTCACAATTCTGAAGAGTGATCAATCATTCTTATTTTTCGGATCAGAATAATAAAGAGGATGAATGTTTGATATCAGAAACAGTGTGGGTAACCCATTTTACTAAGGTTTTTCAGCCAGAGAACAACACATTGTCCGTAGGGGATGAAAGAGATAATCAGAGCCCTGTGGACTTTAACTCAACTACTATTGATTTGTCGTTTGACCTGTGTGAGGTCAATAATGCTCTTGCTCGTTCGAGATCCGGGAAAGCCGCTAGACTAGGCGGGGTTCCAATTGACCTCTTTAAGTCCATGGTGGACCTTTGGGGTCCTTTAGTTACTAATGTACTAAGGTGTGTAGTTATGAGTAAGATCCCCTCTTCGTGGAAATTGGCTAGTATTATCCCTATTTTTAAAAAGGGCTGTAGGAAAGATCTATCTTGTTACAGACCAATTTCCCTTATAGATTCCACAGCCAAGGTACTGGGAAGTGTAATTTTGACCAGATTGGAGGATTGGGCTACTGAGGCAAAGATTATCTCTCCAATCCAATATGGTTTTAGACCCGGCCTTGGCACTATTGAACAATCGTTGAACTTGCACCTAATTTTGAGTAAATATGTGACCGCAAAGAAGGAATCTATCCACCTAGCTTTTATAGATTTATCTAGTGCTTTTGACCTGGTGAATAGAAAGAAACTTTGGTCAATCATGGACTCCCTGGGGGTGGATAGGAACATCTTGGAGTTAATCAAACGTTTATATACAGATTTGAGGGTTTCAGGGCAATATGGATCACATGGCGAGAGGTCTGCCCCTTTCTCTTCTCTGAGAGGAGTTAGGCAGGGCTGTATTTTAGCACTGTTTTTATTCCTGTTATATATAAACTGCCTTTATAGTTTTTTAATAGCAAATGGTAAAGATTTCCCTAAAATGGGTGCGAGACAACTCCCTGTATTATTGTATGCAGATGATGCGGTTTTTGATCGCCCGCACTGCTAACGGTTTACAAAGTTTGATGAATAATTTTTTAATCTTTATGCAAGATTTAGATCTGAAAGTAAATTATACGAAGATGTATGTAATGACATGCGGTCCTAGAAATACAAGATCTAAACGTTTTACCATGGGAGGGATTACTATAAATAAAGTAAAGGAGTTTTTCTATCAGGGTTTATATCTTAATTCCTCCTTACAATGGAAGTCCCATTTTACCTGCAAGACCCAACAGATGATGAGAAACTTGGAAGCAATTTTCCGGTTTGCTCGCAAACTAGGTCATAGGCCAGCTTACCATATAATTAGGCATTATAAAGCAAAATGTGTATCTGCAGCCACATGTGGGGCAGGTCTGTGGGGTTTGAATAAAGCTTATTCTCTCCAATGTGTTGAGAATAAATTTGTACATAGAGTATTGATGGTGCCTAAGAATGTTGCAAATTTTTTTTTGTCATAAGGAATTGGGACTGAGTTATATCGGGGATTTGGTTGGTGTTGCCCCACTTTTATTATGGCTGAAAGTCTGGTTGAATCCTGCGGCCGTTTTGGTACAAGACTGTCTTTTGGATTGTATCCATCTGGCCAATTCTAGCAGGATCCCTTGGCTTTCTTATTTACAAACAAATTTTCAGAATTTAGGATTGGAGAATATGTTTTCCCATCCTGAGTCGCTGACCTCGAATGCTAAGGATCTGGTTAAAATTTGATACTCTGACTATATCTCAGATAAGAGATTACATGAGGCGTCGCAATTGAAAACTTTTGACCCCTATGTTCAGATCTCAACAACATCTTGGATGGAACGCTATTTATCTTGGCTCCCGAATTTCTCAGAATATTCTCTTCTTGTTTTATTTAGATTAAACCTGATCCATTTTAGAGTGGCTTTTCCTAAGCTATGTTGCTGGCAAAAATCGCTTCTGAATTGTCCATGCGACTCTATTTCTAAACAAAGTACATGTAATTTTCGTTTATTTTGTTCGCTTCATTCTGCTCCTAGACGTACATTTTTACTACCATTTTTGTGGAAATTACAATTTACGTTCTATAATGACGCTTTGACGTTCATACAACAGCTGAATTCGATTGATATTTGTTATGCCATTTTAAATTTCTTAAGACTAGCTATTGCTATCAGAAAACGTTATGAATTAGTGGAGGCAGTTGTATTCTAATATAGTGAGATAGTGTACAGGACTGATCATTATGAGAATTTTCTTGTGGTTTAGGCATTTTATGTGATTAAGGAATTTATGAATTTGAAATAAGTCTGTAATCAATATAGATGATGTATTTTACTATTGATGTTTTTACGTCTTAATATTGTAAATAATATTATGTACAACAATTGAATTCGTTTGATTTATGTTATTTAAAATTTTTAAAGGGTAGCTATTGCTATCAGAAAAGGTTATGAATTAGTGGAGGTAGCTGCACTTTAATTCAGGATGTTAGCGTGTAGGACTTGATCATGATGAAAATCTTCTTGTGGTTCTCGGTTCTTTATGTGAATATGGAATTTATGAATTTGAAGCTAGTCTGTTACTGATATAGACGAGGCATTTTATTATTGATGTTTTATTTTATGGACTATATTGTATTGTAAATAATAGTATGTGTAATGAATTCTGTGCTTTTATGGTAATTTGCCGAATAAAGAATTTTGACTGACTGGGAAAGATTATAAGTGAATATTAAAAAATCCTTTATTCTGGCATGGAATCTCCATCATTGTACATACTGAAAGGGAGGTTGCATTTAGCTAGCTGTCTGATAAAGTGCATTTAGCAATCTGCACACTTGACCTGGCTGAAGTGTTTGTTAGGGTTAATTGAAGTTATATCTGACAGATCCTTCAAAGGTTCAGCTTTTGACAGCACTTCCTCCAGGCAATAAATGCCATCTGTGGATCACCAACTACCTGAATATGAGTGCATTGCAAAATAGTAAATAATATAATAATCAAAAGAAAGACCACAAGGAGTACCTCCCCCCCCTTGCTATTCGAGTTGTTGTTAATCCTTTGGTGCAATACTTAGGATAGGGCACATGGGTACTTTCCTTTCAATATAGAGGTGTCAGTCATGAGATACTATTTATAATGATACCTAGGTGATATGATATACACTCTGATCTCCACAATTCAGGAATTTGGTCGTTTACTTGGTCAACAAACAGAAATCAGAGATTATGGTTTTAAATGTAGATTGTGAGAAGGTTCTGAGAAAAGATATCTTGGAGTTATGGTATCTCATGAATGACCAATTTCTGGTCTAGAAAAATACAAAAGTTTTCAAAACAAGATAATAAACTAGTAATGAGTGTGGAGGAAAACTTCCTCTTACTATGTACTGACAAATGACTTTGATAAAGATGACTATTTTTCTGAAATGTACCTGCTTATTTGATTCTATTTCTCTTAATTTTAACAATAAGGATCTCTCCAAGTTGCAGGGTAAAATGGGTTTTAATTGGGGGTCCCTCATGTAGGTGTCCAGGCTCAATCATATTTATTTGTCAGTCCCTTTTCATTTGAATACTGCTTGTAACATTGTGTTGGGCGATTAACTCCGCTATTGCTGAGGCTTTTCTGGTCCAACTGCTTAGCCCTTTTTCTGATGTTTGACACATTTCTGGATTAGGCCATCCTAACTTTCTTCCCAGAACAGGTATCAAGACCAAATTTATGACCCTTTTATTCACATGTTGAGGCTTCTTGTGGATTCCCCTCAAGGGAACTGAAAAAATACCGAATTTGAACAATGGTTAAAAATTGCTGTGCAAAAAAAGTGCATGTAATTTCTTTCTTGAGGATCACCTTAAGGATCACTGTAGCCTCAGCTTTCAGGAACAAGAAGAGTTGTTAATAATATAATGTTTACCACAGTATTTGCATTTCTCCAAACAGTAGTAAATTTTTCCTATTTTTGTTGCGTCAAGCTACTTGCGGTTTTTGGTGGAAGCAGGGGCAAAACACATGGGTGAATCTGGAAAGATACACATTTAGGAAAAATAGGCAAAATGTTATATTCAGCAAGGCTCAAAAGTGTGGTACAGGTTTTATAGTGAGAAAGGTGAGAAGGCTAGGTGGTAGGAATTGTTTGGCTCCCCACATAATCCAGAACTTTTTCTCACATAAATGTTAGGAGAATGCATGGTTCTACTCATTTAAGCCAAAGTGCTATGTTTGGTTAAGTAAGAAAACATAGCTGGATCCCCACAAACTGTACCACCCTTGATTTACCTGAATTTCTAGGTTTCAGACATACCCAGGTTTCATAAGTTTCCCTGGTTGGTGGCTGACCCAGAGCCCAAATAGTTGTGGCATTTTGCATGGCAAGTGAGAGCAAATTGGATTTGCCTCCTCTCCGTTAGCCCATATAACAAGCCTATGCCCAAAATAATTCAAATTTCCTGTTGCCTACCATGGGGTCAGAGATGCTCCAAGCCCCTGGGGGAAGAAGGACTGTAGAGGTGGAATATGGACTGATGTCAGGATGGGCTGTCACATTCCATTTGCTTTTCAAAAAATATTTCATGCCATTCAGTGTGCTTTCTATCCCCCAAGGGGCAGATTGGGGATACCGTAATCTGTCTTCATGAGACAGAAAGCCTATCATATCTGTTATGCAGAATAGGCAGAACAAGATGCCTGGGTATGCCGCACACCCCTTCTTGCATTTTAACTGATAGCCCTAGTGTCTAATGGGCTTTCTGCCCCCGGGGTAGGCAGATTAGGGGTAAACATCAATCGGTCGTGCAAGGGAGGGGCGGGCCGAAAGACTCCCTGGGCTCTCATGATATTGTAGATCATTAAAATGACTGTGTGGGCTACCCCTTCTTTTTGTTTTAAAATAATATATATTTATCTCTGTGTTAGTGGGCTAACTGTCCCTCAATCCTGTCCAATAGAGCAGAGAGAACATTTTAAACATTTCTAAGTGGGGGATCACTTGTCAATGGTGGGGGGCACTCCCCCCACAAACATCTTCCTTCCTGTTTTCTGGGTGTATCCCTTTTTGGGGATCATAGTGTTCGGGCGATACTCAAGCAGGAATCCACTTAGAGGGGTACTGCTGAAAAGTAGACGTTTCAAGGAGTGCCTTTCCTGTTTAGATCGGTGCTCAGAGGGCTGAAATATGTCCCCTGAGCACTGATCAAAGCAAAACCACTCAGTGCTGATAGTGTCAATTGGTTTCACTTTAAATCAATGTGACATCAGGGAGCTGTACATGTAGCACTTCACACTGATTGAAAAATAAATAATCTCGGGACGCGGGAGAATCTTTTCTGTCATGTTCCGCAATTAATTTTTAAAAAGAAAATCTTTCTGGTGTGATCACCAGAAGGACTTTCTCAAACAAAGCGACAGACAAACCATTCATGTCCATCACACTTCAAAGATAATGCAATGAAGATGGCCGGTTTGTCTAACACATTCAAGTGGTTAAAAAATAAATACTTACACACACTTAAAGTAGCACTCACTCTTGGCTCCAGTGACACTGAAGCACTTAAATGCTTACACACAAAGACACACACACACACTTATGCAGCTCTGATCGTCAGTCCCAGTCACTATGAAGCACTTGATGGTATAACCCTTGAATTTAGTCGCAGCCTATCTCCTCTGGCTGCCATTGCTCAAACTGAGGCCTGTGGGGTTATCGGCCCAGCAAATCATGGGCGTAGGAAATGTGGGGGATGTGGTGGATTTATCCCCCCTAATTTTGGAGGTGGGGTGACATGTGGGACAAGAGTGAGGGGGATAGAGGGACAAAGAACCTTGAAGTTTAGCACAAGATAGTGATGCGGTCCCTGTTTAAACTTCATTCGTTTTTCAGTTCATTAAAAGCATTAGAAATTAAAAACAATGACGTTTAAACATGGCTGCTGACTCTTTTCTGAATCAAAGCTCGAAACCCCTATTGCCCGGGCTGCCACAGCCTACCCTAACACCAATGATTCTTTATCTGATCTGTGAGCATGACTCAAGCACTTCACAGGTCATTCAAAGGCCTTTCAAATGTAGAGGAGGCTTTGTTTTTTTGATTGCTTCTTTTGCCCCCTGCAGTATCTTCCTCTCTTCAACCTACTTGCAAGGTGTCATTTAAAGACTTGGGGGGTGATTCTAAGCTTGGCGGGCGGCGGTAGCCGCCCACCAAGCGGGAACCGCCAGAAGACCGTACCGCGGTCAAAAGACCGCGGCGGTCATTCTAGGTTTCCCACTGGGCTGGCGGGCGACCGCCGAAAGTCCGCCCGCCAGCCCAGCGGGAAACACCCTTCCCACGAGGACGCCGGCTCAGAATGGAGCCGGGGGAGTGGGAAGGTGCGACGGGTGCAGTTGCACCCGTCGCGAATTTCAGTGTCTGCAAAGCAGACACTGAAATTCTTTGTGGGGCCCTCTTACGGGGGCCCCACGGCACCCCATACCGCCATCCTGTTCCTGGCGGGCGAACCGCCAGGAACAGGATGGCGGTATGCGGTGTCAGAATCCCCATGGCGGCGCAGCAAGCTGCGCCGCCATGGCGGATTCCCATGGGCAGCGGAAAGTCGGCGGTACACCGCCGGCTTTCCGCTTCTGGCCGCGGCTGTGCCGCCGCGGTCAGAATGCCCGGCGGTGCACCGCCAGCCTGTTGGCGGTGCTACCGCCAACCTCCGCCCTGGCGGTATTTACCGCCAGGGTCAGAATGACCCCCTTGGTGGGGATAGATAAACAGGAATGAATAGCTCCATTATCATATGTCTCCCCATTGACAAATACACTGCAGTAGTACCTTACACTAAACTACTACAAAGGAGAGGTTAATCAAGTTTCCTTTAAAATATAAATGAGCAACACAGTTACACTGTGTTATTATATTGGTATTTCTATAAAGCTTTCCTATTCCTTGTGAGTCCCAAGGCGCTGTAACATAAATATTTGACAGAATATAAATGTCAATATCTTTTTTTGTTTTCTTAGCACCTTGAAACCTTTAATAATGGAAGACACAATTAAATTAGGGTCTGTAATGAAAGAAGTTATATTCTGTCATCAGGTTCAATAACTGATTTTATTTATTGGCCCAGCCCTCCATGTCCTTCCACTCTTCTTTTTCCATGTAATTGTTGCATTTAGCAAAGTATAGTATGAGTATTATAGGCCCTGTTACACTGTAATGTGAATATCATATTTTACTTCTACGGATGATGCTTTGAGAGGAGTTGGATGAACCTATGGGCCTTTTAGCTGCATGTAACACTGGTTTCGCACCTCAAACCAAGCGGGCCAAACATAGGCCACAAGGCAACCACACAATTCCATCCGTATATTAGAATCAGTTGATTATAGCTATCCTCTTTGTGAAGATCAATTCCTTCATCAAATAAACGTGCAAGGCAATGCTGAATTTCGGTTATCTTCTTTATTCCCTGTCGCCCCAGCCATCCGCTCCTTCAACCGTCAAACTCTCCCCTTCCTCGGTTTCGCGTATCGAGAACCTCGCGCTCTCTCCGATCACCACGGAGATAGTACGTGCTGTTCTCTTGACGCGCAAACATCACACATCTCCCTTTTTATATTTAACAAACATAAACAGAAAAATATATTTGACCCTAAACAAAAAATGTGTTCTACGGAATGAAATAAATTTCCCATAACACAGTGAGAAACTAACTGACAAACTAAAACTCATACAACTTTTATCCAAGTACATAGGGGGTCATTCTGACCCTGGCGGTAAATACCGCCAGGGCGGGGGTTGGCGGTAGCACCGCCAACAGGCTGGCGGTGCTCCGCCGGGCATTCTGACCGCGGCAGTACAGCCGCGGCCAGAAGCGGAAAGCCGGCGGTGTACCGCCGACTTTCCGCTGCCCATGGGAATCCGCCATGGCGGCGCAGCTTGCTGCGCCGCCATGGGGATTCTGACACCCCATACCGCCATCCTGTTCCTGGCGGGTCGCCCGCCAGGAACAGGATGGCGGTATGGGGTGTCGTGGGGCCCCTGGGGGCCCCTGCAGTGCCCATGCCAATGGCATGGGCACTGTAGGGGCCCCCGTAAGAGGGCCCCACAAAGAATTTCAGTGTCTGCTTTGCAGACATTGAAATTTGCGACGGGTGCAACTGCACCCGTCGCACCCCTTCAACTCCGCCGGCTCAATTCCGAGCCGGCTTCATTGTTGAAGGGGCTGTACCGCTGGGCCGGCCGGCGGTCTTCTGGCGGTCGCCCGCCGGCCCCGCGGGAAAGCCAGAATGACCGTCCCTGTCTTTTGACCGCGGAGCGGTCTTTCGGCGGGAACCGCTTGGCGGGCGGCGACCGCCGACCGCCACGATCAGAATCACCCCATAGTCTTTAAGACGTTTAGGACTGACTTTCCTTCTACCACTTCTCCTTGTTCCTTCACACCTATCATTTCCACCTCGATTGTGACTTGGAGATCTTGACAATACTTTACTTTGGGTCAACATTTCTCTTTCGATATGTGGTTCTGTTACCTCCTTCATCCGCACAACTCGGTTTAGATTCCAAATCCTGCCATCAGAGGTTTTTATGGCATTCTTGAATACCTTGACCACTGTCAAGGGTCTCGTAAATTTTGATCCGTCCATACACCCCAAGGGAGCCTTTATCTTCACCACATCACCCACAGCTATATTTACTTTGGACACCTTTTTCCTAGTATCGAACTCTTGCTTTCTTTTCTCCATGAGTCTTAGTTCTCTATTTTGCCATGTTGTATCTGTCAAATTAAACTCATTTTTTCTCCATCCCATCCAAGCTGGAGATAATTTGGTGTTGGGTAATCTTCTCTTAAACAATTCAAATGGAGATTTTCCCATGGTAGAATGTGGTGAAAACCGATAAGCAGTAATCATTTTCAAAAGTTCTGTTGGCAAATTCAAAGTGTTCACTTTTGCTAGCTGAATGCTGTCTTTGATATATTTGTTGAAACGTTCTACTGCACCATTCGTTTCAGGATGATATACAGCTGACCTTTTGTCTGTAATGCCACATTCCTTCATAAATTCTACAAACATCGTTGAACAAAATTGCGGACCATTATCAGATAACAATGACTTAGGGAAACCCTCTCTTCTGAAAATCTCTTCCAGAAAACTTATCATACTATAAGAAGAGACATCTCGTACATTTTTAACCTCCACCTACCTGGAATATAAGTCAATCAATACAATCAAGTAAGGAGTAGAATGTTCACCTGATAAGGGACCGACAATATCTATTGCAACTTCATCCCAGGGTTTACTTGGTAGATTCCTACAATGCATCGGTGTATTACGAGTTTTCAAAATCTTGTCACTCCGTGAACATTGTATGCAATCTCTGACCACACGCTCTGCTTCCAGATCCATACCAGGCCACCAAAAGTTTGCTCTTAAATTCTCCTTAGTTTTGACAATACCTAAATGGCCTTCATGAGCTTGATCCATAACCCTCTTCCTCAAGACACTTGGCGGGATCAGCCTAGTACCCCTCAATAACATACCACTTTCCACCGCCAATTCATCTTTTATCAAACCCCACACCTTACCAAGGGTACTAAATTTCCCATCTTCTAACGCCACACAGATCTCACTCAGTTCAACATCCTCCTTCAATGCCTCTTTCCACTCCTGCTCGGTTATTGCACCATACATAATTTCACTCACGTTACAGAAAACTTCACAAACATCACCCTCCTGCAACGATAAACCATCTTTCTCACCCTCCATGGCGTCCTCCCTCACTAATCTGGACAGACAATCTGCACTCACATTCAATGAGCCTGGTAAATACTCCACCCTAAATTTGAAGTCTTGTAGCCCGATAACCCACCTCCTAATCCTTGCAGAAATGCAATTTAAACCTTTACTGCCAAAAACTTCCACCAAAGGTTTGTGGTCTGATAACACCAAAAATTCTGTGCCCCACACAAACTGTCTAAACTTCCTAAGAGGCCAGAAAATAGCCAATGACTCCCTTTCTACCACAGAGTAATTTTTCTCAGCACCATTCAATGCCTTAGATGCACAGGCAATCATAACTTTCTTTCCTTTATTCTCCCGCATCAAAATAGCCCCTAACCCTTTCGCACTGGCATCTGTGACTATGACAGTCGGTCTGTCTGGCTTAAATGCCTGTAAACAAGGGGCATTATCCAATTCTTCCTTGATAAGGAAAAATTCCTTTTCACATTCGTTGCTCCACCGGAACTCCTTTTTTTTTTTTAACAAGTCTCTCAAATTTACTGTTTTCTCTGATAAGTTTACTATGTATCTCCCATAATATTCTACCATTCCTAAAAACGAACTCACTTCCTCCTTGCTCTGAGGAGTCGTCAACTGTTTTATTGTCTTGACCAACTCAGGTTTAGGCTTTACACCATCACCCGTAATCAAGTGTCCCAGATACTCAACTTCAGTTAGACCAAAATGACATTTCTTCCTCTTAAGAGTGAGACCAGCTTGGCTTAAACATCCCAACACTAATTTCACCCTTCTCCAATGCTCCTCTGCTGACTCTGCATAAATCAACACATCATCCTGATAACATTTTACACCACACACTCCTATTAAAATTTTGTGCATGATACGTTGAAACACAGAAGCTGCGGAAACCAGCCCAAACGGCATCCTTTTGAATTTGAAAGCACCAAAAGGTGTAATGAACGCAGTCAACTCTTGAGAACACTCTTCCAATTCTACCTGGTGGTACGCTGAGGTTAGATCCATCGTGGAAAAATACTTCGCTCTCCCAAGCGTGGACACAATTTCCTCAATATTAGGAAGAGGAAATTTGTCAACTACCACCTCTTTGTTCAAGGCTCTAAGGTCCACACATAACCTGATCTCTCCATTACTCTTTCTTGCCACTACAATGGGCGCCAACCACTCCGTTGCTTCCACCTCCTCAATAATGTCCAAATCCTGTAACTTCTTAAGCTCATTCATAACTGGCTCTTGTACAGCTAGTGGAATTCTCCTCACCTTCGCTATTATCGGAATGGCACCAGTCTTGAGTTTTATTTTATGTTTGTAACCTCTTAAACATCCTAAATCCTCTGAGAAAACCTCAGGAAATTTAGCGAACAAATTATTTTCTTCACTCTCCACACTCTGCACTTGTACTTGTGGTTGTGCATTGGGATCTAACACCACTCCCAACAATCTCTGATGTGTCCAATTTAAGAGATTATCACCCTGACTAGACACGTAAACCTTCCCAACCAAATGTCTCCCTTTCAACTCAAGACGTCCCTCAAAATACCCTAACATTTTTATTGGTTGTCCCCCATAACCACCAGGACACACATCCATTTTCCGTAACACACTCTTCCTCCCTGATATGAGATCATAACTCTTCTTAGAAATTATTGTCAAATGTGAACAGGAGTCAAATCTCATCAATAAATCAACATCTTCCACTCTCACTATCTCACTGGGATGCTCACCACACTCTATCTGAGTTTCTACTTGAAAAATCGCCTCCTGGGATACCTCCTTGACTTCTTTTATCATGTTACTATTGCTACACTTCTTCTTTTTGTTACGACAACATTTAAAATAGTGTCCCTTTCTCCCACACCCATTGCATATCACATTTAGGTGGTCATTCTGACCTCGGCGGTAAAAGGCGCCTACCGCCGGTCAGAAATCCTCCATAATCCCGCCGCGGTCGCGGAAACCCGCCACGGTCATTCTGACCCGCAGAAGGCAAACCTCCGAAAATCCGACCGCCACAACAGACCGCCAGACCAGCGGTCGGCGGAAAAGTGGAGGTGACAAAACCTCCACCGTCACGCCAACAGAAATACGCCCATGCCATTACGACCCACGAATCCACGCGGCGGTCATTCAAACGCGGTATTCCATTGGCGGGACACACCGCCGCGGTCAGAATACACACAAACGAACAAAACTCAGCCACATTGGACGATTTGAATCCCACACACCTGATACACATACACACACCACTCCCACACACACAATACAATATAAAACACCCACCCACATCACCCACAAACCCCTACGCTAAAAAATTCGTAAAGAAGGCAAGAGCGAGACACCAGCATCCAAAAAATAACAGCCACAGCCACTCAACACCATCACCCACACACTATCCACACACAAAACAACACACACCACCACACTCAACTCACTTAAATACACATACTCCACCCCACACATCATACACACCACCCCATGGCACCCCAAAGACAACCCCGCTTCACAGACGAAGAACGCAGGGTCATGGTGGAGGAAATCGTTCGGGTAGAGCCCCAGCTGTTCGGCACACAGATACAATACACCAGCATTGCCCGGAGGACGGAGCTATGGCAGAGGATTGTCGACAGGGTGAACGCAGTGGGACAGCACCCCAGAAATCGGGAAGACATCAGGAAGCGATGGAACGACCTACGGGGGAAGGTGCGTTCCATGGTATCCAGGCACAACATCGCCGTGCAGAAGACTGGCGGAGGATCCCCACCTCAACCCCCACAATTCACATCATGGGAGGAGGAAGTCTTGAACATCCTGCATCCTGACGGCCTCGCAGGAGTCGGCGGAGGAATGGATACTGGTAAGTTGAAGCTTCAATACTGCTTCCCCCCCACCTGCATGCCAAATCAGACCCCAACCCTCACCCCCATCCTCGAACCCCACCCTCACCCCCGACCCCATCCTCACCCCCACCCTCACCCCCACCACCATCCTCACCCCCACCCCCAGCACACCTATTCCCCGCCAATGTCTCACCATCACAACCCACACATCCCAAAACCTAGGCCTGCATGCGTCCACTAAGCATGGACACCCATCACCAAAGCATGCCCAATGCATATACACATCCCCCCCACAAGCCACCCTCACCAAAGCCCCCACACACGAATGCCAGCACTTGGGGACACGAGAACCCATAGATACACCCATATGCCACTCATTGAAACTATAACCATACCTCTATACCCCTGCAGGACCCGACCGTCAACACACCGCGGCGGAGGGGCCAGAATTCTCCACACCCCCCACCCAAGAGGCCGTCAGCGATGACAGCAGCTCTGTCGACCTGGACACCGATGACCAGCCCGGACCATCGGGGACCTCTGGACAGTCGGTTCCCCTCACACAGGCCCAGGCCACTACAGACCCTAACCCCTCTGGGAACACCAGCACAGCTCCCACCCAGCGGGCCCATGCCTCTGTCTCCAGGGCGCGTCAATCTGCGGTGTGTCTACCACTACAGGGCACCCAGGATAACCCACCACCCCAACAACAACAGGGACCTGGGGGCAGTGGTAGTGGGCACACCGGCCAGGGGGCAGAGGCCCAGGGAAACAGGGGAACTCGGAGGGCAGCTGTGCGACAGGGGGGGGAGGAGAGGCCCAGGGAACCCACTCTCCACGAGGTCCTCACCACCATCATGGGAGCATACAACCGCTCCCAGGAGACGATGGCGACGGTACTGGCCCGGTTCCAGGAGATCCAGGCACTGCAGGAGGAACACTATCGGGGGTACAGGGAGGACATCAGAGCCATCAACACCACCCTGGTTACCATGGTAGGGCTGCTGCAGGACCTCGTCAACACCAGGGCGGACACTGAACAACACCCAAGGGCCCCTGCCACTAGCCTGGACCAAAAACAGCCAACCACCTCCGCCGGCGCTAGTGGACAGGAGGCCCCCGCACAGCAGCAGCCCACCAGACCCCCACCTCCTGCAGGAGAAGAACCACCCCGCAAGAGGGCCCTGAGATCTCGCAAGAAGACAGAGTAGGATGTCAAGACCCCCGCCAGCAATGGATACCACCTGATGTCATCCCACTGTCCCACATTGTCACCCTGTCCATCCTTGAACTGCCCATGCTCCATCTCTCCACAGGCCTCTGGACAATGCACCTGTGTGACTGTTACTCTGGACTCTGCCATGGACATTCCTTCACCATAGCCCCCACCCACTTGAAACCACCCATCCCATTTTGAGCACTTAAATAAACACCTATTTTGCACCAAAATATCTGGAGTCTGGCTGTGATTTCAATATATTGTAATTGACATGACAGTGCAAATATGTCCTTGTACATGGTGAAGTCAACAAACAGCTGCCACAAAGCTGTAGTCCATGGGGAAACGAAGCACAGGACTCGTAGTGGGGACCCCAGATCTGAAATAGGGAGGGAAAAGCCAAAACTCAGTCATCATACACTGGGGCAAATAGACAGGCAGCAGAGATGCAGGAGAGTAGTTAACATTTACTAAATTATCTTTGAAATGTTACCTGTGTCCTATTGGAAGTACTGTTCAATGATTATGTCCCTGTTGTCTGTTTCAGCCCCGTCGTCTTCCTCCTCGTCACTCTCCTCAGGTTCCACCGCTGCCACAACACCACCGTCTCGACCATCCTCCTGCAGGAAAGGCACCTGGCGACGCAAAGCCAGGTTGTGAAGCATGCAGCAGGCCACGATGATGTGACACACCTTCTTAGGTGAGTACATTAGGGATCCACCTGTCATATGCAGGCACCTAAACCTGGCCTTTAGGAGGCCAAAGGTGCGTTCGATCACCCTCCTAGTACGCCCATGGGCCTCATTGTACCGTTCCTCTGCCCTGGTCCGGGGATTCCTTACTGGGGTCAGTAGCCACGACAGGTTGGGGTACCCAGAGTCCCCCACTAGCCATACACGGTGTCTCTGTAGCTGTTCCATCACGTAAGGGATGCTGCTATTCCTGAGGATGTAGGCGTCATGCACTGACCCTGGGAATTTGGCATTTACATGCGAGATGTACTGGTCAGCCAAACACACCACCTGGATGTTCATTGAATGGTAATTTTTTCTGTTCCTGTACACCTTCTCCCTGTCTCTTGGGGGAACCAAAGCCACATGGGTCCCATCAATGGCACCAATTACGTTGGGAATATGTCCAAGGGCGTAGAAATCACCCTTCACTGTAGCCAATTCGCCCACCTCAGGGAAAATGATGTAGCTCCTCACGGATTTCATCAGGGCAGACAACACTCTGGATAACACCTTCGAAAACATGGGCTGAGACATCCTGGAAGCAATTCCCACGGTTGTCTGAAATGACCCACTTGCCAAGAAATGGAGTACTGACATGACCTGCACCAGAGGGGGAATCCCTGTGGGTTGGCGGATGGGGGACATCAGGTCGGGCTCCAGCTGGGCACACAGTTCATGGATAGTGGCACGGTTAAGACGGTAGGTCAGGATAATGTGGCGTTCTTCCATTGTCGACAGGTCCACCAGCGGTCGGTACACGGGAGGATTCATCCGTCTCCTCGCCCAACCCAGCGGACGGTGCCAAGGAAGGACAACATGGAGCACACAGTCAAGCAACCCACAGGTACGTACTCACAGCTAGCACAGTAAACGATTCTCTATGCAGTGAATGGCGTGTCTGAGTGGCTATGCAAGGCCTAGGCCTGTGTGACGCAGTTGAAATTGAGCCATGTGGGCCCTGGAAATGGCGGCTGCCTGACCTGTGAAGTGTGACAATGGGATGTGAGGTCAATGCGCTGGCGTGGCACACCGCGGCGGGCGGCGGGCCAAGACCGCGGCGCCAAGCCGCATTGGTTAACATTGAAGCCTATGGGTTTCAGGAGCCAATGGCGAAGGGCGCCGGCGGTGGCGGGACGCACCGCCGCGGTACGCACCGCCGCGGACGTGACCGCCATTTTCTATCTACTTATCCACTTGCGACTTGAACTTTCACAGGAGAGGACCTATACTGCAAGTGTTGCTGTGACCTCGGTCTGGAAGGGACAATGGCTGCTGCACCTGGGGAAAGGGCCCCTGCCTTCACTGGAGAGGAGTTGGAGAAACTTGTGGATGGGGTCCTCCCCCAGTATGCGCTACTCTACGGTCCTCCAGACCAACAAGTGAGTTTAATTCTATCTGGATTTGGGGCCACTGGCTGGCTTGGGGGCCTGGCGGGGGGCCTGGCGGGGATGGGGGGCATGTTGGGCCTGGCGGGGGGCATGGCGGGGGGCCTGGCGGGGATGGGGGACATGTTGGGCCTGGCGGGGGGCATGGCGGGGGGCCTGGCGGGGATGGGGGGCATGTTGGGCCTGGCGGGGGGCATGGCGGGGGGCCTGGCGGGGATGGGGGGCATGTTGGGCCACTGGCAAGGAAAATGCTGACAAACTTGAACGTGGTATTTCTCCCTCCCTGTACGTGTCACATAGGTCCGCGCCCATGAGAAGATCGGGATTTGGCGTGCCATCGTCAAGGAAGTCCGGACCCTGGGGGTCCACCATCGACGGGGCACCCACTGCCGCAAGAGGTGGGAGGACATCCGCCGCGGGACCAAGAAGACCGCCGAGTCTCTGCTGGGGATGGCCTCCCAACGTAGGCGGGGTGCCTGCCGTCAACTGAGCCCCCTGATGTTCCGGATCCTGGCGGTGGCCTACCCTGATTTGGATGGGCGCGTGAGGGCAGCACAGCAGACACAAGGGGGTGAGTACAAGCATTATCTACTCTGTTGTCGCGCAGTGGAGGTGTCTGGGTGGGGGAGGAGGGCTGGGGGTCCCCCTAGGCCAGGGCGATATCTGTAGGCTGGGCACCCCCGTAAGCCCCTGTGTCCCCAGCCACCACCCTCAGTAGTTTGTCAGTACAGCCATCCCTGGGCCGTGTCATCCATGGGTGCAGTTGTCAACTCTAGGCGTGTAGGGCATGTTCCACGGAATGCGTAGCGGACCCCAAGTGCGCAACTTAGTGCAGGGGGCATCTGTGTCTGTCATGTCCGCTAACTGTACCGGAGATCCATGTAATCAATATCCCTTTATTTCTCTCTCCCCCCCCCTTTTTGTTTGTCTTTCTGTGCTTGTGTGCATCAGCATCATCAGGCGGAGGAGAAGTGGCATCGGGGCAGGAGGGAGCTGCATCTCACATGGCCCAGGAGGGCCATGCCACAGAGTCAGACTGGACCAGTGAGACGGAGGGCGAGGGGAGCTCCACGACGGGGACGACTGGACCCTGCAGCGACACGGACACGTCCTCGGAAGGGGGCTCCCTTGCGGGGGTGGCACCATCCGTGCCCCCCGCCATTACAGGTACAGCCGCCACCCAGCGCACCATCACCGCCCTCCCAGCAGCCCCTCAGCGTTCGCCCCGTGCCCGCTCTGCCAGGAAGCCGGGCATCTCCTTCGCCCCAGGCACCTCAGGCCCTGCCCCTGTTACCCCCGCTGCCCTCAGTGAGGAGGTCATTGACCTCCTCCGAACGCTCATTGTTGGGCAGACTACCCTTTTGAATGCCATCCAGGGGGTGGAGAGGGAGGTTCATCGCAGCAATGCGTACCTGGAGGGCATTCATTCGGGTCAGGCTGCCCATCAGCGATCGTTCCAGGCTCTGGCCTCAGCACTGACGGCAGCCATTGTCCCTGTCTCCTGCCTGCCTCTACTAACTCCCTCCTCCCAGTCTCCTGTTCCTCTGCCTGTCCCACCCACACCATCAGACCAGCCTGCACACACCTCAACACCCAAGAGAAGCTCATCCAAACATAAGCACCACAGATCACGCAGACATTCACACACGCAACATTCCGATGCAGACATGCCAACAGTCACTACCACCTCTGTGACCCCCACCTCCTCGTCTCCCTCCTCCCTCCCTGTGACGTCTACACTCACACCTCCATTCACCTCACCATCAGCCAGTGTTTCCATCACCAGCACACCCTCCACTCCAGTCCGCACACGTGCAGTCACCACCCCCACTGCCATTTACACGTCCCCTGTGTCCTCTCCCACTGTGTCTGTCACCCCCTCTTCCACACCACACAAACGCAGCCACCCACCCACCCAACAGCCATCCACCTCACGACAGCCTATCCCTCCTGCACCTGCACCCAAAGACAGCAAACGTGACTCACCTACAACCACATCCTCTCCCTCCACTCCCATTCCCACTGTACCTACCACTCTCCATTGTCCCAAGAAGCTCTTTCTCGCCACTACTAACTTCTTTCCTGACCCTGAGCCCCCCCCTCCTTCTCGTCGGGGTAAGAAGAGCACCTCAGCCACCACCAGCCCTGCAGCCCCCTTGACAAGGGTGCAGGGGTATTGGAGCCCGCCAGCCCGCATGTCTGGATCTTCGCCCAGCAGCAAGGGGACAGCCAGCCCACCCCCTGGGAAGAGGAGCAGAAGGCGGAAGGGGCGCCGCAGGAGCCCGCCTTCTACATCCCCCCCGGACACCACCCAGAGACAGTCACCAGCCACAGCTCCAAAGGGAGGAAAGGGCCACAGGCCCACGACTAAGGAGGGCAAGGGCAGCAAGTCGGAGAGGTCAGGCAGCAGGCCTGCTGCCCAGGAGGAGCCCACAACCCCCATAGCCGCTGCCCCGGGAGGAACCGGCACAGCTGCCCCGGGAGAGCCCACCACCCCCATAGCCACTGCCCAGGGAGGACCCAGCCCAGCTGGCCAGGAGGGCCCCACCACCCACAGCCCAGGTGGGCATTGAAGGAGCACCATCCCCGCTGCCCAGGAGGGCACCACCAGGCAATGAACAGTTGGCCATAGACCGGCCGCCGTCTCCAGAACCGCTGAACTGGGCCCGCCGTCTCAAGCACCGCTCCGCTGGGCCCCCGCCGTCTCAAGTACCGCTGAACTGGGCCCGCCGTCTCAAGCACCGCTCCGCTGGGCCCCGCCGTCTCAAGCACCGCTCCGCTGGGCCCCGCCGTCTCAAGAACCGCTGAACTGGGCCCTTCAAGGCAAGGAGCGCTGAACTGGGCCCCGCCGTCTCAAGAACCGCTCCGCTGGGCCCCGCCGTCTCAAGAACCGCTGAACTGGGCCCCGCCGTCTCAAGCACCGCTCCCCTGGGCCCCGCCGTCTCAAGCACCGCTCCGCTGGGCCCCGCCGTCTCAAGAACCGCTGAACTGGGCCCTTCAAGGCAAGGAGCGCTGAACTGGGCCCCGCCGTCTCAAGAACCGCTCCGCTGGGCCCCGCCGTCTCAAGAACCGCTGAACTGGGCCCTTCAAGGCAAGGAGCGCTGAACTGGGCCCCGCCGTCTCAAGCACCGCTCCGCTGGGCCCCGCCGTCTCAAGAACCGCTGAACTGGGCCCTTCAAGGCAAGAACCGCTGGCCCTTTGGCAGACATGGCAGGGCAGGATCTATCTCGGGCAGGGCTGCAGGATGTCCTCTGGCCAACTTGCCTCCTCCAGTGGCAGTGGGGTCTGTTATGGACTGTATGGACTGTGGCTTTGCTCTCCCCAGGATGGCCCAGTGGGCAGGCCACCCACTGTATGGACTGTATGGACTGTGGCTTTGCTCTCCCCAGGATGGCCCAGTGGGCAGGCCACCCACTGTATGGACTGTTTGGACTGTGGCTTTGCTCTCCCCAGGATGGCCCAGTGGGCAGGCCACCCACTGTATGGACTGTATGGACTGTGGCTTTGCTCTCCCCAGGATGGCCCAGTGGGCAGGCCACCCACTGTATGGACTGTTTGGAATGTGGCTTTGCTCTCCCCAGGATGGCCCAGTGGGCAGGCCACCCACTGTATGGACTGTATGGACTGTGGCTTTGCTCTCCCCAGGATGGCCCAGTGGGCAGGCCACCCACTGTATGGACTGTTTGGACTGTGGCTTTGCTCTCCCCAGGATGGCCCAGTGGTCATGGAGTCCCCTCGTGGATCTGGCGTCGTGTACTCAAGTGGCTGAGGTGCCACCCCTTCCCTTCCCCCTGAGGTGCCTGTCCTATTTTCTTTCTGATGCCCCTGCAGTGTTCTCTCCGTGGAGTTCTTGTCGTGGGACTGGGCCTTGCCCCTTTGCACAGGACCCCTGTGATCCACAGACAGTGGTTGGACTACATTTAGTAGCTGTATATATTTTGTACATAGTTTATTTATTTATTGGGATTACTGGTGTCCATATTTCAATATATCTGCCCGTTTATGATCTCGTCTTTTGGTCTTTGCATTATTTCGGTGGGGGGTGGTTTGTGGGTTGTGACAGTGATCTGTGGGAATGCATTGATGTGTGTGTTGTAGTGGGTGTGGGTGGGTGGGTGTGTGCCGGTAATCTTTTCCCTCCCCTGTGTCGTAGGTGCAGTACTCACCGATGTCTTCCGCGCCGCCGGGCGTGCTCCTGGTATATGAGCAGGTATAGGAGTGCGGGGATGACCTGCAACTCTGGTTCCATACTGCCGGAATCTCGCGTGGAGTGCGTAGAGGTGAGCGTTTTCCCGTTCGTAGTCTGTTTCCGCCGTGTTCTTATCGGCGGTGCTCCCGCCCCGGAAAAGGTGGCAGATTGGTGGGTCGTAATAGGGTGGGCGGTACATTGTCTGCCGCCTGGCTGTTGGCGGGAACCGCCGCGCTGTTTGTTTGTACCGCCGTGGCGGGCGGAGTGTTAAGTTGGCGGGCTGTGTTGGCGGTTCCCGCCAGGGTCAGAATTGCATATTTTAGACCGCCGGCCTGTTGGCGGCTTGGCCGCCGCTTTATCACCGACCGCCAGGGTCAGAATGAGGGCCTTAATGCTGGGCAATTGCTCGCGTTAGCCTTATGTCCGATTTTCCCACACCGAAAACACTCCCCTTTAAATTTTGAAAACTCGTCTTTCTTTTTTTCCGCCCCAAATTCTTTGACTTTCACCTCGCAAACCACCTCTTCAACCTTTGTACACTCTCCAGTCACAACTTTATTTCCACTTAGCTCCTTAACACACTTAAACATATGTTCCACCCTCTTTGCTACTATAACCACCTCCTCTAATGGTGGTTCATCTTTTAACCACAGCTCTTCCCTGATTTTGTCGCTACAACACTTCAATACAAATTGGTCTCTAATTCTTTCGTCCACCAATGTACCAAATTTACACGACGCTGCCAGCTTCCTTAAACTGGTTATGTATTCCTCTACCGACTCGTCCTTTCCTTGCTCTCTTTTTCCAAAATAATATCTTTCCATTATTGTACTTACTCTAGGTACATAATGTTTGTCCATTTTTTTAATACACACCTCATATTCATTCAAATTTCTTGACTCTTCAGCACTTAAGTCTGGTAAATTTTCCAGTACCTCCTGTCCCTCACCTCCTAAACAATGCATTAATAATGCATGCTTCCTCTCTGCACTCAGAGTCGGTCCACACACTCTCGCAGAATGAACAAACATTTTCTTCCACTTAGTCCAAGGATATGTGGGATTTCCTGGACTACTTAGAAAAAACAGAGGGGGTGTTACATTCTGCATTATAATTCTTATTTGTACTACAGTCACAATCTAGAAATGTACTCCTGTAAGTGACGTTCTTTCGCTGCTCCTGAAGTCTCTTCTTCTTGGTGCACAAAGTCTTACTTCCGGTGTGCCTGTCACCGCACACTTTGTATGACAGGCAAAGTAACTTAGCTCAGGTGTGCCTATCACCGATCCAGCAGGCAGTCCAATCACAATGTCATTTTATACTCAAGTTTAGTACTGTAAAAATCCTGAAATCCTGTTTTAATCCTTTATTTTTTTTCCTCATTAAAACCAGTTCACCTCTTGAATAAATTCAGAAATAATTCCTCCCCTTTAAGACTGTGACTCAAATATTCCTTTAAACTGAAAGGCACTTACTTTGGTGGCAATCCCTTTAAGTAAACTCTTTCTGACAATCCCTTTAAGGCAGATACAGGAAGCCACGCCTTCTGTCAATCAAACAGTTTCTTATTCCGAGTTAAAACAGCCTTACTTGGAACCGGAACCACCCGATTTCAAGGATCGTGAGAGGAGAAGTTTCACTGCCAGGTAAGTGTGCCTTTAGCAGCAGACATTTAAATTTTAGTATGAGAGCCAAAACGATGTTGAGGCGACAGCCATCCTCGTCGCCAATGTGAAGATCAGTTCCTTCGTCAAATAAACGTGCAAGGCAATGCTGAATTTCGGTTATCTTCTTTATTCCCTGTCGCCCCAGCCATCCGCTCCCTCAACCGTCAAACTCTCCCCTTCCTCGGTTTCGCGTCTCGAGAACCTCGCGCTCTCTCCGATCACCACGGAGATAGCACGCGCTGTTCTCTTGACGCGCAAACATCACACTCTTCACCTCAAATTCTTGCATAAGAGCAGCGAAACCACAGGGTAGGACCACAACACCACAAATAACTTATATGCAACATTTGGGCATCAAGGCTGTACTGAAGAAGAGAAACATTTGCCCATACAGTATTATGATTGTAAAAATTGCATTATAATGAAGTAATATAATCACAAAACGCGTCATACTATGCAGCACAATTAGCTTTTTATTGTTGCTTAATTTCAATGCGGTCACATAATTTGGTCCTCCCTGATCTGTGGGCAATCCACAGTTATGAAAGTAAACCTCAGCTGGTTAATATGGAGGTGGGCAAGCCAACAAACTAACAGGGGGAGCCGAGCCAGAGGTTAGCCAAGGGTCACTTCTTTGAGCCCGGGAATGAGCCGAGCCCCGAAATGATTCAATATGTAAATCACACAACAAACATCACATAAAATATGATAAAGTTGCTTCAAAATTGTTTGTTTAAGATGAAACTTTGTCAATAACAGGAAGCATTTTAGCACTCCACCGGGAAGTACTTGTTAAAAATGATAGTTTTCGACCACTTAACTCACATATTTGAATGTGCTCTAATTGGAGATAATGAAGGAAAAATAGTTTTGGTGAAATAAAATATTTGCCTAAAATTATACAATTTTACATGGAAAACTGTGATTAATTCAACTTTTCTGATTTCACTTTGTACAAATCAGCCACTAAATGGGTATTTATTTGTTCATCCATATGTTAAAGCTTAATTCTGGCCTTTTAGTGCATTCTTCTGCAGTTTTTGAAATATAGAGCAAACTCAACCTGAGGTATTAGAGTGCTTTATAGGAGCACTAATTGCATTGTAGAAGATCACATGCTTTGTTTACTGGCATGGGGAGTTTAAGTGATTGGCCCAGAATCACAGGATGTTGGGCAAATGAGAGACTTGAACCTAGTTTCCCAGTTCCACATTCAGCAGCTCTGACCATAATGCCACATCCTGGGCAGAGGGAAGGGGGCAGGCAGAAGTCGATGCTCAGCTCGTTATGGGCTTGAGGTCCCAGCAGGACCTCAAGCTGAGCCAGGCTTCCAGCTTGAGGCTAGCTTGAGCATTTGGTGGCTAGTCCACCTGTAATTTCCATAAAACCATCCATTGTGTTTTGGGGCAAAGCATTATTTACTTAAACACAAAACAAAAAAAGGTAGTTAGGGCTTTGTGCAAAAAATGTACACCTCCTCAAGGTATAAAGAATGAGTAAAGTTGTATTTTCCATAAACTTTTAAACTTTATATATCTACAGCACTTAACAGAATACATTGAGTGGTCAAAATAATCTACTATGTTAAAGCATAGTATTTTACAGAAGGGTACCCTTATACTACAAAATCCTATCCTTGACATCAAAGACACACTCCTGTACACTAAAGTGCTGGCTGTGTGCACTGGCGCAAGGCAGACAAATGTGCGCAGGAAGGGAGAGGTAAAACTGGCATCATATCTTAGTGGATATTGTACTTTTCTACTCTCATCTATTGATGCAGGAAAGCAACTTTGGTTACTGTGCTATGTCACATCAAAAGTCACAAATTTGGCCCTCAATGTTTAATTGATGACAGTGCTTTCCAAAAATTATTTTTTTGCACAACACATTATGTTTTTACGTAGTGCAAACCTTTCCTGGACTGGCAATAATCTTAGAGTGCCTTTCACAAAAGAATAACTCTCCGACACTATGAAGCGTCAAATGTTTCTATGAATTAAAGCCTGTACTGGTTCCAAAGGAGACCTTAGATTTGCTTCTTAACTAAGCTTCACCCACACTCATCTCATTTGGCATGTTTTACTATAGTGAATTTCTGTGAGCATCTCACAAGTGGGTGCCATATTTCTCATTGTTTCAAGCATGTCACGACATATGGTACACTGTGTCTCATACAGTAAGCATTCGGTTTATATGACCCATCTATTACACACACACTGCATCTGATATTTGCAAACATATTTCACATACACACACACACACACACTCTGCATCTTGTTTTTAAACGCATTGTACATTCTAGTCTTTATGTATCTCTTTCTTTTACATCAGGTTCTTCACATTTGTAAAGCATCTATCTCCAATACATACAGACTGTGCATCTCATTTTGTGAGCATCTCGTACATAAGGCATATTTCATGTCACGTTTATCTGCATCTTCAGCTTTTCAGTTTGTGACCAATCTACACTTGTGACATCCATCTGCACTAATTCTTCTAAGCAGATTTGACAGCAACAATGTTATTTATTTTTGGTTGTGTTTTATCTTTTGTGCTGCAGTGAGTGTATACAGTGCCTGGAATTCCACCTTGAGGCCCCCGGAGAGCAAGCAATACACTTCAGCTGTATGTGGTTGTATCCTCACTTCCACCTCCTGTGCAATCATAAAGCAAATGGCAGCAGAGTTATAAGCTGAAAATATGATTGACCATGAACACACCATTGTTTAGTGGGGATGCTGAGAATAATAATCAATTTTCCTGATTCTACATTCCTCACAGCACTGCAGTTATTCTGATGTAGGTCCTGAGGAAAAGTCCCAGAGATTGCCCTTGTGGACAAATGCCGCTGTTGGGAGTCTTATGCAAATTTTTATGCAGTGCTTATTACACAATACTTAAATAAAAAGGGATAAGCTTGGTTTTGAAAGTTCATAGTTATTTGGTTAAAGACACACAGGCTACATTTAATGGAGCGGTGCTGCCTGCTAATGCTAGTGAATTATTAACTGGAGGTCTGGTCAAGGATTTGGTTTCTGATTAATCTAGTTGCCTTTTCGAGGTATATGAGGGCCTCTAAGAAGATGTTGTTTATTATTTCTTTTTTTTCTCCCACCCTTGTTGCTTGGTGCCTAAAGAAGCAAGAAGCAAGTTTTTCACATATTTTCTAATTGTTTTCCAGAATGTAATTAAAAATAAAGCATACTTAGACTGTGATGACATGCCCTCCTTTCTTGCTATTGCACCTCAGAACTACGTGACTGTATACATTTGTCAAAGTCTGCTGCTCTTAGACAGCGGGCACTCTCTATAGGGTCAGACAAAAGTCCCCAAGGCTGTCCCTGACCCCCCAGAAAATCAGGAGCTCCTACACCCCTTCAGCAAATCAATTGCTTCCTGGGTTAAGCTACACTCCTTGATGATGTTGAATTAAAGTTAGCCTCCTGGCGCTTCAGACTAAGGCCCTGATTTATACTTTTTTTGCGCCGCATTACCGTCATTTTTTTACGCAAAAGCAGTGCAAACTTACAAAATACAATTGTATTGTGCTGCCTTTGCGTCAATAAATGACAGTAATGCAGCGCAAAAAAAGTATAAATTAGTGCCTTAATTCCTACTGTCCCGGGGACTTCACGTCAGTGAAGGATTGGAGCCATATGGTGTTGCCCTTCCTAACTCGTGCAGCTTCATCGAATCTGCCCTCTGGCAAGTGGGGGAAAAATGGGGTTAGAGACTGCAGGCCAGAAGCCAAGCACTGAATTCTGCACAGGGTCTAAAAGTGATGCTCCGGTGGTAATAAGGCCTTGTAAATCCGTCCCATTGTGTTTAGAAAGGTTGCTGCAATACTAGTGATACTTGGGGGGTGACTCTGACCGCGGCGGACGGCGGTCGCCGCCCGCCAAGCGGTTCCCGCCGAAAGACCGCTCCGCGGTCAAAAGACCGCGGCGGTCATTCTGGCTTTCCCACTGGGCCGGCGGGCGACCGCCGAAAGTCCGCCCGCCAGCCCAGCGGGAAACACCCTTCCCACGAGGACGCCGGCTCAGAATGGAGCCGGCGGAGTGGGAAGGTGCGACGGGTGCAGTTGCACCCGTCGCGAATTTCAGTGCCTGCAAAGCAGACACTGAAATTCTTTGGGGGCCCTCTTACGGGGGCCCCTGCAGTGCCCATGCCATTGGCCCCGCGGCACCCCCACCGCCATCCTGTTCCTGGCGGGAGAACCGCCAGGAACCGGATGGCGGCAGGGGGTGTCAGAATCCCCATGGCGGCGGAGCGCGCTCCGCAGCCATGGAGGATTCTCAAGGGCAGCGGGAAGTCGGCGGTACACCGCCGACTTTCCGTTTCTGGCCGCGGCTGAACTGCCGCGGTCAGAATGCCCAGCGGTGCACCGGCAGCCTGTTGGCGGTGCTACCGCCGACCTCCGCCATGGCGGTAATTACCGCCAGGGTCAGAATGACCCCCTTGATGTCTTAAGCATTGTTGTCAGCCCCATCTTCTCAAATCACACCCCTAAATATTTATAGCGAGGCACACTCACAATGGATTAATTAAACTTCACTTCTGTTAACTTGGGCGCGCAGGCACTCTTTGGGAGAGGCACTTTAGACAGGTCTGCCAAGTATAAGTTAAAAAGAAGCGGGGCCAGGAAGCAACCTTGCTTGAGGCCCTTAGTTGTTGAAACGTTTCCGAAGTTGACCCATTTGAACGTAAATCTTGTGTTGGAGAACAGCAATTGCTTTTAATTAGGGTCGCGGAACGCCCCATTCATTAAAGTTTACCCAGAGCTTACCCCTGTTAACATTGTCAAACCCTATAGTAAATCAATATAGGCTGCATAAAGCAAGCTCTTTTTAGTTCCCATTGTATTCTTTACAAGAGTTGACAGCACAAGTAGATTATCCTCAATACAACACCCTTTAACAAATCTTGTTTCAAAAAAATGACCTTTGATCAGTAGCTCAGTTGTTCACCTCTTTTAAAAGTATCTTTGCATATACTATGCCTTCAACATACAATAAGAAAAAGAGGTGAAAGTTCTGAGGTGATCTATTTTACCCTTTCTGTGAATAGGGACCATTAATGAGCCTTTCCAGGATTCAGGGATAATAGAAACAATCACTACAAAATGGACACCACACCAGTTTAGAAAAATAGGTACTATTTATCTAAATCAAACAAGACCAAAACAACAAAAATCCAACATAAACAAGTCAAGATCTGAAATTTAAACAGAGTAAGAGTCTTGATCCTTAGAAAATAGTGATAATGCTGTTTTTACACAAAAGTAACTGGTTTGCCTCAAAAATAAAGCCTCACAGGTGAGCGTGCACCAGAAAAGTCAGCGATGAGTCAATTCCTTACTTGCAAGTGAGGCGTGTGTCGTTTCCTTCTCCAGTCGGGTCGGCGATGCGTCGTTTTTCTCCCTTCCAAGAGAGCGATGCATCGATTTCTGGATGGGCAGCTCGGGTCAGCGCAGACTTTGTGTCGATTTTGCACGCCCAGCGATGTTGCGTCAAAATCTGGTCGCACAGTGTCAGAAAACCGCACCTCATGGGGTTTGTGTCGTTATCATCAACGGCTAGCGGGTGTTGCACGTCATTTCTCCAGCTGCGATGCATATATCTTCCAGGCGCGATAACGTTGGAGCGTCGATTATAGCCATAAGGCCGGCGGTGCATCGTTTATCAGCCACGTTCCGGATGGTGCGTTGAAAATTTCCCTGCACCGAGGTGTTTGCGTGGATTCCAGTCCTTTTCTTCCAGCTTCCCCTTTCAAGGGCCCAGAGACTGGATGGGGCACCATTTGGCAGGGCAGGAGCCTCACCAGAGAGTCTAGGCGCTTGCAGAGGAGGTCTTTGATGCCCCTGAGACTTAAACAACAGGAGGCAAGCTCAACTCAAGCCCTTAGAGATTCTTCTCAAGCAGGAATGCACAGCAAAGTCCAGTCTCTGTCCCCTTTTCACAGGCAGAAGCAGCAACTGCAGGATAGCCCATCAAAGCACAGTCACAGGTAGGGGCAGCACTTCTCCTCAGCTCTACAGCTCTTCTTCTTGGCAGAGGTTTCTCTTGAATCCTTGAAGAAATCTGATTTTCAGGGGTTTCGGGTCCAATACGTATACCACTTTCTGCCTTTAAAGTTGGCAATCTTCAAAAGAAAGTCTCACAAGATCCTGCCTTGCCCAGGCCAGAATTCAGGCTCACACCAAGGGGTTGGAGACTGCATTGTGTGATGGGAGGCACAACCCATTCAGGGGTAAGTGCCCACTCCTTCCTCCACTCTAGCTCAGATGGCCCATTAGGATTAGCAGGCTACTCCCCAGCTCCCTTTGTCTCACTGTCTAGAGGGAATTCACACCAGCCCAACTGTCAGTCTGACCCAGACAGGGAATCCACAAACAGGCAGAGTCACAGAATGGTTTAAGCAAGAAAATGCCCACTTTCTAAAAGTGTCATTTTCAACTGACAATTTAAAAACCAACTTTACCAAAAGGTGTATTTTTAAATTGTGAGTCCAGAGAACCCAAACTCCATATTTCTATCTGACCCCTAAGGGAATCTGCGCTTAAATATCATTTAAGGGCAGCCCCCATGTTAACCTATGAAGGAGATAGGCCTTGCAACGGTGGAAGCTGCAGTACCATTACATGTCCCACCTTTAACATACACCGCACCGGGGCAACCTAGGGCCTACCTTAGGGGTGCCTTACATGTAGAAAAAGAGAAGGCTTAGACCTGGCAAGTGGGTGCACTTGCCAAGTCGAATTGGCAGTGCAATACTGCACACACAGATACTGCAGTGCCAGGTCTGAACCACAGGGCTACTCATGTGGGTGGCACAACCAGCGCTGCGAGCCCACCAGTAGCATTTGATTTGCAGGCCCTGGGCACCTCTAGTGCAAATTACCAGTAAATCACAAATGCCAATCAGGAATAGGCCAATTACACCTACAATTTACACAGGAGCACTTGCACTTTGGCACTGGTCAGCAGTGGTAAAGTGCCCAGAGTACCAAAAACAGCAAAAACAGAGTCCATCACAGAGTCAAAACATGGGAAGCAGGGGCGAAAAAGACAGAAGGGACCACACCAAAGATGCCAGGTCTAACAGGGCATGAAAAAAAATGAAGCCAGGGACTGCAGGATGAAGGAGTTTCCAGATAATTTATTTTCCAAATTAGTAAATAAAGGGCTAAACTTCAATCAATTAGGCAACATATTTAAGTAAAATAATTACATATTAATTTGTTCCCTGTGCTAACAGCAGAAGGTTCCACATTATGTTAAGCAACCTTGGCCACTGGAACTGAAAATAGCATTAATGAGATAACACTTCTGGCCGATCCTCTCAAGAGCATTTTGGTATGGTAGGCTTAGGCAAGGCTCAGGTTGTTTCTGCTGCTTAACAGAGCCAAGTCTGAGTCAATGGATCATGTCATCTGTATCTGCTCTCATCTCCATATACCTCAGAAATACAGACTGAAACCAATATTCAGATACTTATATATTAGAACTTGTCAGGTAGCAGTTGATTCTTGCCACATGGGTGGATTTGGCCTGTTGACGTCTTGCTTCCTTAGATTTGTGAAATGTGTTTGTAAAGAAATTAATACTTGCGAATAGTTTCAACTATGGTTTTTAAATTAGAATTTCTATTTAAATTTTTTAGGATGATCTTTTCAATGAACCTTATGTATTTGACTGCATGTGTGCACTTTCAGTCCATTCTGACACATAGGGGGTCATTACATCCCTGGCGGTCCAAGACCGCCAGGGCTGTTTGACGGAAGCACCGCCAACAGGCTGGCGGTGCATTCCGGACCGCTGCGGTCGCACCGCCATGGACGGCGATTTTCTGCCACAATGGCCCCGGCTGTTCTAATCCGCCAGTAGCGCTGCCCTGGGGATTGCGAGTCCCCCTACCGCCAGCCTTGAAAAGGCTGGCGGTACGTGGAGTCACGGGGCCCCTGGAGGCCCCTGCACTGCCCATGCCAATGGCATGGGCAGTGCAGGGGCCCCCTGACAGGGCCCGTGCAGCTTTTCACTGTCTGCAATGCAGACAGTGAAAAGCGCGACGGGTGAAACTGCACTCGTCGCACGGCCGCAACACCGCCGGCTCCATTTGGGTTTCCGCCCGCCGGCCCAGCGGGGATCTTAAAATGACCGTGGCCGCCCGGCGGTCAGATCGGTCATAATGAGGGCCATAATCATCTATGCTAATTCTGATTTTATGAAGATAGATTATTATTTAATCGCACAATTGCACTTTCTACATTTGGTATTAGATGAGATAATGCATTTTATCTTTGATGTCTCTTTCAATGAACTTTATGCATTTGACTGCATGGTTGCACTTTCTGTTCTTTTGCTATATAATCATGTTAGCCTAAGAAGACACAGAATGTTAGTATTAAGCTTTTTGTTACATTACTTTTATTACCATTTTTGAATTCTAATGAATTTATTTGTTTATCAATGTTGCTCACATGTCTTGCAATGATTTTAATTAATCTTTGTAATAAAGATCATTAAAAAATAATAGTAGGATATGTGTTTGAATTCCTGCAGGGCAAACTTTTCCTTCTATTCTTCTGAGATTCAAAAGCTAGCGACTATTACATTTCTCAACAGCAACACCTGCCATTTTACAGTACTCAGAAAACTGTAAGTGTAGTTTACTTTGAAGCACCATGTAAAAATGTTTAATCAGAGCATTTATCCTTATTATCTGTAAGTGTGAAGGCAGAGTTTTAAACATGCATAAGTACTAGCAGTTCATAAACTAACCATGACTCAATCCACCCACTTGATTCCACTATTGCCCTCCTATATTATTGGTTCGGGAAGCATTGTTTTAATTTCCAGCAATGCACTAAATTGTTCCACAAAAAATGTATATCATAAGTAGCAACTACACCTGCCATTTCATGACTCAGGAATTCACTGAGGGGGAGAACAGTATTCTCTATCAAGCCCAAAGCAAAATAAATCCCTTCATTTTGTCTTTAGATTCTTTTTTCTACTCAGATATTCAAACAACCACAAGTTTGTCAGCAAATGCAATGCCCATGAAACACTAAGGATTTGTATTCTGTGGCTATCTCAAATGAAGGAGTAATTTCTCATTGCATGGTAGCCGAAAGGCCAGGTCAACAAGTTTTGCTACCATAGGCAAAGAAATTGACTTGCCCAAAGCTCCTACATTTATACATATATACATCTGGCATGTGGCCACATACTATGGTCCGACCTACAGTCAGTCCTGCACGTTTACCAGCAACACATTACATACAGAGGTGAGCAAGTTGAGAAGACAAAGACAATGTTTTTAAAAAAGTATTGCAAAGCACAAAGTTATACATATATTTTTTTAAAGGGAGAAAAAGGGACATGGTGTGACAGCACAAAACATTCCCAATGATCAGGACTCCCATTGCCCTCCTGAAGCTTGTTACCTTTTGCTAGTTCTTTCACCCAGCTAGAAATCTCATCCTGAGGAGCTGAACCTCTGGTAGTGTGAAATTACCAGTGCACAGCTAAGTAGCAGCAGTGTTTTATCCACTTACTGCACAATGCTTAGGACAGCTCTGAGCAGCATTGAGTAAAACAACTTACTGTCTGCTAACATTCAATGTCACAAGAACCTGCAGTGGATATCTCATTCCTCCTGAATGGGACATTTGACTACAAGAGGTTCTCTGCAGGTGGATGAAGTAACACTTTGAAGCAGGCAAAGTGGAGGGATGTAGTACCACAATTGTAAAATCTACTGTATTGCCCTATTTTTTAAAAATAAATTCTCTGCGGGAGAGCCCACTTACCCTCCTCAGGACAGTCATGCTCACTCACTGTTCTCAGGCAAATTCATAGCTTCATTTTATATCCCACCACTTTAAAACCTTACCAGCCACCCCGGTCAGTAAGAGCCTTGAAAGTGATGTAGCATCTTTTGAACAGTGTTTTCTGTAAATGTAAGCCACTGGAAAGTGTTCAGCGATAGGTAAAGTTGTATTTGCTGGATTCAATGATGAAGCATTATGGGGAGATGTCTGACTGTATCCTGGGCTGGTGGCTGGGTTGTAGGGAGTGATATTCTTTTTTTTCAGTCCTCATTAATAAGAAAGGACAGGAGGTATTGAACTTATAAAGGGGCTCCGTCCCAAACCCCACCATGGTATTAGCTCTTTGTGAAGGCAGAAGAAATCCCCTGCCCTTACTCCTTCCCTGTTGAGTCTTGTCTCTGAATCATAGGACTGCCACACCCTCAATGTCTCATGATCACCCAGGATAAGAACAGGGGAGCTAACTGAGTAATAAGAGAATAAATACTCCAATATCTTAAGACATTTCTCTGAACCATTAATATAATCAAAACTGGCAATTTGTTTTACCGAAGTATCCAATCTATATAGGTAGGGAGGGACTTAGATATCCATTTAATGCAGATCTCCCTAGGCGCTAATACTACCAGATAAAAAATAATGTGTTCCTGAAGCTTCCCTGCTTCGCCCCCAAAGCTTATCCTGGCCCCCTCATACAGACCGAATATAACCTTTGGTAGGGTCAACTCCATTGCTCTTTTCATTATAACTAAAACAGTCTCACCCACATCTCACCAAAAAGTTTGGAACTCTGGACACTGCCACAACGAGTGTACATAGTCTGCATCTTCCAGGGAGCACTTAGGGCAAGCATTCTTCCTCAGAGATCCTAGTTTTATCATTTTTTTCAGCATCCAGTTAGCCATGTATACGGTAAACAAATGATTCCTTCTAAGGGGTGCAGATTTCACAACAAGCCAAAGTGTGAATATTGATACTTGCCAAAGATGCGAAAGATTGGAGGCAGGCAGTTCCATCTTCCAAACATCTTCAAGCAAAGGAAAAGAGGCATCCTTTGCTTGAACCAAACACCAGTACCATCTTGATATCTCCTTCTTTAGCTTCCGTGAGCTTATTATGTCATTTTCCCATTCAGTGCTGAACCCTACCTTCAGTTCTCTATGGCACCAGCTTTTTATGTGTAGATATTTAAACCTAGATAGTTTTCATTAGTCCGGCTGGCCAAGAGGTCCCATGGAATCACAGAACCCTCACTGTCTAATTGCCCCCATTGTACAACACCCACATCCATTAATGGAACAACCAGTGCATCTTGGAGGCATGCCAGAGTACCCGGGGAGTCCCAAATCGGGGCCATCTCACTGTAATAAGGAATTCCTAGCATCCTCCTCACCTGAAACACACCCTACAGGCCGCTTTTAACACTTTCAGCCTGACTCAATTGTAGTACTTTGGATGGCCGAAGTTAAAAAGGAAGTAAGAACCGAAAAGTCTTATGTTAAAGCCATCAATCAGGGTGATGCATAATCTTTGGACAATAACAACCTAATATTTTTCAATTGGAAGGCCCAGCAGTACAATTGAAAATCTGGCAGTGCTATTCCCCGTCTAACTTCTTTTTACGCAATCTTTTCCAAGCAATTCTTGAATTCTTATATGCCCAAATAAAACTAGATATTTCCCCCTGAAACTGTTGGAGCCAGTCAGCCTTAAAATATAAAGGTAAGGCATTAAAAATAAAAGTGAATTTGCGCAAAATCATCATTTTGATTAAGTTGGTTTTCCCTACAATAGTGAGCTGGAGATTGGACCATTTATGTAGGAGCCACTTAGTTTCTGCCATGAGACTTGTGAAAGTTACCTGGGCCATTTCCCCCAAATTCTTCACCACTCTCACTCCTAAATATCGAATTTCCTCTTTCTCTAGGGGATTAACTTCTAGTCCATTCCAGGTCATCAGTTCTGACTTTTCAGCACAAACTAGATAGCCCAAGACTTTCCCAATTTCATTTATAGTTTCTGAAATTGCCGGAAAAGACCTTTTGAAGTCTTGTATGTAAATCAACAAATCGTCCGCATTGAGGGCCTCCTTCTTAACCTAACCGTGATGCTGAAAAGGTAATATCCTCTGGTTTTGCCTAATCCTCCTAGTGAGTGGTTCAATGGAAAGGTTAAACAAGAGTGGACAGAGTGGACATCCGTGTCGTGTGCCTCTTCCTATTTGAAAGTGGGCTGAAAGATTGACATTAATTAAAATCCTAGCCGGAGGGGATGTATAGATTGTCTTAATTGTTTTAAGGAAATTGTCTCCTAGATTACTCTGCTTAATTATTGCCAGTAAGAAAGGCCAGCTCACTCTGTCAAACGCCTTAGGGGCGTCAATGATCATTTTAGACAAGAGAGAATTAGTGGTTGTTACAATGTCAATTGCAGAAACCTGATCGTGAATCAGTTCTCCTAAGTGTCTATCCCTCATGAAACCTTTCAGTTTATTATGAACCACCCTACCAATCCCTTTATCCAACCTCTTTGCCAGTAACTGTGCAAAGATTTTATAGTCATTACTAAGCAGTGACATAAGTCTATATGACTCACATTACCTTGGATCCTTCTGTGGTTTTAGAATTAAAGTTATATTAGTCTCATTCCAGGAGGATGGAAGCGCAGAGGCTTCTAGAAAAATTAATTCATCAAATGGGTTAAAACTGGAGTAATCTCCTATTTTAGGACCTTATATATCTCGGCAGGTGTATACTGTCTTGGCCCGGTGACTCCCCCTTCTTCAGCCCCCCAATTGTTTGTTCAACTTCCTTTAAGCTAATTTGCTGGTTACGATATTGCTGGGCATTTTGATCTAACATTGGAAGGTTATCCTCTCTCAGCCATTTATCAATTTCTTCTTCAGATGCAGAAGTATCATCTCTATAGAGTTCCTGGAAAAAAGCATAAAAAAGCCCTGACAATATACAGGTCCTCTACACAGCGCTCACTAGTCTCTTTAATCACTATTTCTTTAATCATATTTCTAGCTATCTCAGTCCTCACCTTCCATGCTAGTAACCTCCCACATCCCTCGCCCTACTCATAATGTGCCAATTTACTTGCTTCACATTTTTTCTTCACTATTCCCTCTAGAAATTGCTCAACAGAACTCTTAACTTCCCTGATCTGATTCTGAAAAACCACTTGTCCTTTGGAATCGTTAAAATTATCAAGAAGGCTTTGTAGTTCACCAATCTTCCCCTGCAATTTCTTCACTCTATTTTTATAATTCTGTTTTCTAAATGCTGCATAACAAATCAATCTCCTGCAAATATATGCCTTATACTTGTCCCAGATTATACTTGTTGGGGCAGAACCCTCATTTAGCTCGAAAAATTATTTTGTATCCTGTTTTAGGACCTTTATGTTCTCTTGCTCAGGGTATGATATCATTGAGTAATGCCAGCTGGCATTTGAATGCCCAGACTGCATTTTTAAATGTAGCTGTGGTATTAAATTTGTGCACAGTTGATCAGTGATTTACCTGTATTTGACACAGCAGAGATCGCAGCACAGAAAATGTAAGAGTGGTAGTGGTCTCTGCTTGTTGGTTAGTAAATAGCATTTTGTAGTATGTGAACAGTACTGATATAGCACTACTTTATGAACTAAAACATGCAGTTGTGAATAGGATTCAATGAGGTCCAATTAAAATCTCATGGTGGATGAGCTTGGTCTCCCTCAACCAGAATTTGATGGTCCTTAATTTCTTCATTCTTGGCTGTCCACAAAAAAATGCAACCTGCCACTGCCATCCTTAGAAAGTTAATGCTATGAGATATGCTAAGAGGAACACAAGTGATCTCAGGAAGACATGGGCATACATGAAGCAATGAGCATGGAGGAAAGTCTTACAGTCAAATGAGTGCAGCACTGTAACATGGATTCAAGAAAGGATGGTAGAAATCTTGACGTTGAGAGTGTGAAAGAAGTTACTGATGTTAATAATGGTGTTTTTTTTTAGTTAAACTGATGAATAATGTATTTTGAATATGAATAACTTTTGTACTATTATCTTTGTTTTAATTTTTATCATGAATGTATCCACAGTTACAGAAAGAAGCACAAATAGTGATCAGTGGTGTAGCCTGGTCAGTAAGATTGGGGGGCTGTGAACTTCAGATTGCCTAGCAATCATGCTATATGTTAAAATACATTATACGTCAATCATGCATCAGAAGGGCCTAAAGCAGCGGAAAGGGAGAAGAATGTGGATTAGTTAGAATAGTAAGAGAGAAACACAATATTTTGTAAAAATAACCAACATTTTCGAGGACTTTTAAAACAGAGAGGGAGAGAGTGTGTGCATGTTTTTGTCTGTGTGTATGCAAAAAATCCCGGTGAAATCCAAAAGACATCTCACCATGCCCAGCTGAAAGGACCTGTACCCAACTATTTATCAGAAAATGCATTTACTAGGGGGGTGTAACACTCCAACACCACCCCGGAAGCTATGCTCATGATAGTGATGACAAACCTGTGCCAAACACCACAAGAAGGAAAAACACAGTAGTTGTGCAAGCTATAGCAGTGATATTCAAAGTATGGCCCGGGGGCCTCATGCAGCCCTCCTAACCTTTACATCTGGCCATCTGGTTTTACTCGACTCAGAACTAACATTAAAATGATGCAACGGGCAAGCATTCAATTAAGAGTTATGAAGTTAAAGAAAGGATGTAACTATGGCGTCATGCACTGCTTAAGTTTAGAAATACCTTTAATTTTAAAGACATCTTGCAGCAAAAGTGTAAAGTTATGATAAAGTCTGTTCACAATTCAAAAAGTGTGTTTTATTAACCCCTTCACTGCCAGGCTTTTTCCCCCTCAGGTGCCAAGCCTTTTTTTGGCTATTTGGGGCAGTTTGCGTTTAGGCCGTCATAACATTTTTGCCACATAAGCTACCCATGCCAAATTTGTGTCCTTTTTTTTCAACACTCTAGGGATTCTAGACATACCTAGACTTTGTAGGTTCCCCTGAAGGAGACCAAGAAATTTGCCAAAATACAGCAAAAACATTAGTTGTTTTTTAAAAAATGGGGAAAAAGGGCTGCAGAAGGCGGCTTGTGGTTTTTCCCCTGAAAATGGCATCAACAAAAGGTTTGCAGTGCTAAAATCACCAGCTTCCCAGCTTCCAGGAACAGGCAGACTTGAATCAGAAAAATAAAATGTAACACTCAATTTTGGAATTTTACTGGGACATGCCCCATTTTTACTATTTTTGTGCTTTCAGCCTCCTTCCAGTTAGTGACAGAAATGGGTATGAAACCAATGCTGGATCCCAGAAAGCTAAACATTTTTGAAAACTAGACAAAATTCTGAATTCACAAGGGGTAATTTGTGTAGATCCTACAAGGTTTTCCTACAGAAAATAACAGTTGAAATAAAATTATTGAAATTCATGTGAAAAAACAGCCATTTTTTGCCACGTTTTGCTTTGTAACTTTTTCCTGCGATGTAGATTTATGAAAAGCAATACACTGTTAGATCTGCTGGACTCTTCTGGGTGCGGAGATCTATAGGGCTTGTAGGTTCATTAAGAACCTGAGGTTTACCCAGAGCCAATAAATGAGCTGCACCTTGCAATGGGTTTTCATTTTGTACCGGTATACAGCCATTCGTTTGCTGAAATGTAAAGAGTGAACAATTGGTATCAAGAAAACCTTTGTATTACCAAACTAGGCACAAGATAAGGTGTTGAGAAGCCATGGTTATTTGCACATCTGTGAATTCCAGGGTGCACATACTAGCATGTGAATTACAGGCCATTTCTCAAATAGACGTCTTTTTTACACAGCATTTGGAAGGAAAACATGTAGAGAAAGACACGGGGCAATAACACTTGTTTTGCTATTCTGTGTTCCCCCAAGTCTCCCGATAAAAATGGTATCCCACTTGCGTGGGTAGGCCTAATGCTCACGACAGGAAATGCAACATGGACACATCACATTTTTACATTGGAATCTGACATGTTTTTTGCAAAGTCCCTTGCTGTAGATTTTGGCCTCTAACTCAGCCGGCAACTAGTGAAACCTACCAAACCTGTACATTTTTTAAAACTAGACACTTAAGGAAATCCATGATGGGGTGACCTGTGTGGGCTCTCACCAGGTTCTGTTACCTAGAAGCCTTTGTACACCTCAAAATTTGGCAAACCTTTTCCTCTCATTTCGATGACAGAAAGTTCTGGAATCTGAAAGGAGCCACAAATTTCCTTCCACTCAGCGTTCTCCCAAGTCTACCGATAAAAATGGCACCACACTTGTGTGGGTAGGCCTAGGGCCCGTGACAGGAAATGCCCCAAAACACAACGTGGACACATCACATTTTCCCAAAGAAAGCAGAGCTGTTTTTTGCAAAGTGCCTAGCTGTGGATTTTGGCCTCTAGCTCGGCCGGCACCTAGGGAAACCTACCAAACCTGTGCATTTTTTTAAAGTAGACACCTAAGGGAATCCAAGATAGGGTGACTTGCGGCCTCTCACCAGCTTCTGTTACCCAGAATCCTGTGCAAACTTCAAAATCTGGCTAAAAAAAACACTTTTTCCTCACATTTTGGTGACAGAAAGTTCTTGAATCTGAGAGGAGCCACAAATGTCCTTACACCCAGCGTTTCCCCAAGTCTCCTGATAAAAATGGCATCTCACTTGTATGGGTAGGCCTAGTGCCCGTGACAGGAAATGCCCCAAACACAATGTGGACACATCACATTTTCCCAAAGAAAAGAGAGCAGTTTTTTGCAAAGTGCCTAGCTGTGGATTTTGGCCTCTAGTTCTGCCAGGACCTAGGGAAACCTACTAAACCTGTGCATTTTTCAAAATAGACACCTAGGGGAATCCAAGATGGGGTGACTTGCGGGGCTCTCACCAGGTTCTGTTACCCAGCATCCTGTGCAGACCTCAAAATTTGGCAAAATAAACACCTTTTCCTCACATTTCAGTGACAGAAAGTTCTGGAATCTGAGAGGACCCACAAACTTCCTTCCACCCAACATTCTCCCAAGTCTCCCGATAAAAGTGATACCTCACTTGTGTGGGTAGGCCTAGTGCCTGCAAAAGGAAATACCCCAAAACAGTATGTGGACACATTAAAATTATCAAATACAAAACGAACTGTTTTTGCGGTGTGGCACCTGCGTTTTTTGTCCTGGGCTCAGCAGCCATATAGGGAAACCAAGCAAACCCAAACATTTCTTAAAACTAGACACCTGAGGGAGTCCAAAGGAAGTGTGACTTGGGTTTGATCCGCCAGTGTTTTCTTACCCAGAATCCTTTGGGATCCTCAAAATTTAGCTAAAAAAACACTTTTTCCTCACAATTCGGTGACAGAAAGTTCTGAAATCTGAGAGGAGCCACATGCCTGCAAAAGGAAATGCCCCAAAACACTATGTGAACTCATCAAAATGATCAAATACAAAACTAAGGCCCTCATTATGACATTGGCGGTAAATCCCACTTACCGCCATGCCGACTGCCGCCAACATAACGCCGCCGCGGTGGGTAACCGCCAACCATATTATGACACACACATACCAATCTATCATTATACAGCCACACACACAAGTCCACAAGCCCAAAGTTCAGTGATAAACTGGCAGTAGCAAAACCCACACCGTTACTCCAACAGAACTACGCCCACAACATTATGACCCATGAATCACCGCAGGGACATTCAATGGCAGTAAACCATTGGTGGTACATACCGCCACGCTCAAAATACACACACTCAAACAAAACAACACTACAGTGGACAATTCAAGCTACACACACCTGACACACATACACATACCACACCCATACCACAAAAAAACACCCACCCACATTGCCCACAACCCTTTACAACTAGAAATAATTGCCAGCAGAGAGTGAGACATCAAGAGCACCCACACAACCAAAGCCACATACCACCATTACCTATACAACACCCACGCACCTTATGTCACACACCCCAACACATCACCCCACTCACCCTCACCATACCACCCGCACCACACTCATGGCACCACAACGACATGCCAGGTTCTCCTTGAGGATGAGCTAAGGGTCATGGTAGAGTAAATCATCTGGTAAAAGCCACAGCTATTTGGATCACAGGTGCAGCAGATATCCATCGCTAGGAAGATGGAGCGACGGCGGAGGATCGTGGACAGGGTCAACGCCGTGAGACAGCACCCCAGAACAAGGGATGACATCAGGAAGAAGTAGAATGACTTATGGGGGAAGGTACGTTCCATTGCAGCTGCACACCAGCTTGCAGTACAGAGGATTCGCGGTGGACCCCCGCCTCCTCCCCCACAACTTACAACATGGGAGGAGCAAGTCTTGGCAATCATGCATCCTGAGGGCCTGGCAGGAGTAGGAGGAGGACTGGACTCTGGTAAGTCAACTCTCTATTTCTATCACCCCCTACCTGCATGCCATCACAAACCCCTACCCATACCCTTACTTCCATCACTCCACCATCTCCCACATACCCCACCATCACAACCAACTCATCCCAATACCAAGCCCTGCATGCAACCCCAATGCATGGACACCCCTCACAGACCTGCATGGACACCTATCACCACAGCATGCACACTAGAGACAATCACCTAGCCCACCAAATAACAACTCACTCAAGGAAAAGTTGTCAGGGCAACAACATCCATAGACGGCAATCCACCCATGCACAATATGTCACACACAGAAACAATAACATTGCATTTACATCCCCACAGATAACTCACCCAATGTCACAGGTGCAGAGGTAACAGCAACATCCAGCCCCCCCACAGAAGAGGCCCACAGTGAAGACAGCAACTCTGGTCGCCTGGATCTGGATGACCAACCTGGCCCATCAGGGATCTCCGGACAGTCGGTTACCCAGGCACAGTCTCACACCACCACAGAGCCTCCCCCCTCAGGAAACACCACCACAGCACCCACCCAGCGGGCCCATACTGCTGTCCCCAGGACACGTCAATCAGCAGTGTGTCCACCACTGCAGGGGCCCCAGGCCACCCCACAAACACAGGACGATCAGGGACCTGTGGTCAGTGGCAGTGGGCGCAGAATTTCAGGGGACAGAGGCACTGGCCAACAGGGAAGCTGGGAGGACTGCTGTGCGACAGGGGGAGAACAGGCACAGGGAACCGACTCTCCAGGAGACACTCACCACGATCCTGGGAGCATACCAACATTCCCAGGATACACTGGGCCAGATAGTGGACATGTTGCAGGAGAACATGCGGCTGCAGGAGGGACACTACCTTGGGATCAGAGAGGACTTGGAGGACATCAACACCACCCTGGTCTCCATTGCAGGGGTGCTGGCAGACATGGCCAACACTATGAGGGAGGCAGTGGCACACCACCAGGCCCCTGACACTAGCCAAACCACCGAGCAGCTCTCTAGTGGACAGGAGGCCCTGCCACAGGACCAACAGGCCACCAGCACCCCTGCAGAAGGAGAACCACCGTGCAAGCGTTCCATGCGATCCAGGAAGAATCCAGATACTATTGCTAAGACCCCAGCCAGGAAATAGGACTCTCCTGTTTGTCATCCTTGTGTCCCACCCTGTCACCCTGTCCACCTTGAACTGCCATTGCTCCACTTCCTATGCCACCTTGGACAATGCACCTGTGATACAAATAGACTGGACTCTATCCTGGACTTACCTCCATCATCACCCCAGCCCATTACCCTACCCACTCTTCTTCAGAGCACTGCAATAAACACACTTTGATAAAATATAAGTATGGTGTATGTCAGATGTTTTCAAAAGGTAATCGTTTAACAAAGGTTCAAACATTGCAATTCAACTGTACAGTAATGTTTACATTGTAAAGAGCTGTAGTTGGCTCCACTGAACACACCAGGAGCAATATTGGGGCACCAACATCTGCAAAAAGAGATGCCAAAGGGTACAGTGAGTGGGCATAGAAGTAGGGATACACAGCCTGCCAGTGACAATGTCACACATCAAACTGTAAATTATATGTGTATCAACACTGTTTAATCTGTGTCTCATTGGAAGTATTGACGAATACTTGCACTTCTGTCATCCTCATCCTCATCCTCTGCCTCCTCATCTTCACTGTCCACAGGGTCCACTGCTGCCACACGGCCATCTCCAGACTCCTCCTTCTACAGAAAAGGCACATGGCGACGCAAGGCAAGGCAAGGTTGTGCAACATACAGCATGCCACAATGATCTGGCAGATCTTCTTCGGTGAGTGGCACAGGGATCCACCTGTTGGATGGAGGCAACGAAACCTGGCCTTCAGGAGGCCAAAGGTCCTCTCTATAATCCTTCTTTTTCACCCATATGCCTCAAGGTAACATTCCTCTGCCCTTGTCCTGGCATTCCTCACAGGGGTCAGTAGCCATGAGAGGGTGTGGTAACCAGAGTCACCTGCAAATATTGAGGGAAAACTGTTAGCCATACACTAATCCTTAGGGCCCACACCATACCCATACACCAACATCCACTAGGTGGGAACCAGGGCTCACCTATTAGCTACAACCTGTGCCTCTGGAGTTGAGCCATCACATTGGGATGCTGCTATTCCTCAGGATAAAGGCATCATGCACAGACCCAGGATACTTAGCACTGACGTGGGAGATGTACTGGACCGCCAGGCACACCATCCGCACATTCATGGAGTGAAAGCTCTCTCGATTTCTGAGCACCTGTTCATTTCGCCGGGGGGGGGGGAGACAAATGCAATATGTGTTCCATCAATAGCCCCAATAAGGTTGGGCATATGTCCCATTACATAGAAGTCACTGTGGCCAAATCCTCCAACTGGGGGAAAACGATGTAGCTGCACATGTGTTTAATCAGGGCAGACAACACTCTGGTCAGCACAATTGAGATCATTGGCTGTGACATTCCTGCTGCCAAGCCCACTGCCACTTGGAAGAAGCCAGTTGCCAGGAAAAGGAGCACTGATAGCACTTGAACAAGAGGGGGGATCCCAGTCGGGTGATGGATAGCAGAGATTAGGTCAGGCTCCAATTGGGCACACATCTCAGTGATTGTGGCCCTTTCAAGTCTATAGGTGGGGATAATGTGCCTGTCCTCCATTGTTGCCAAGTCCACCAGGGGTCTGTATACAGGGGATGTCTCTATCTCCTATTCATCTGCAGCGGTTGCAATCTATGGGTCAAAAGAGTAAGTAGCTGGTCATTATCTCCACATTCCAACCACTACAGTTCAATGCATGTTGTGATTGTAACAGTATTTTGTTGGAGATGTCCAAATGGTGCATTTGTGTACTGTTAGGAGCCATGGCCTGCCTATCCCCCAGAAATGGCCTCCGCCTGTCCTGTATGGAGGGACATGTGGAAATGAGGTGATTCTGCTGACGTTGTGTGCCTTTGCGGGAGGCAGTTGAGAACCGCAGTGAAACTCCTCATCGGTTAACATTGGCCCTATGGGGTGCAGTGGCCAATGCTGATTTACGCCGGCGGTCACGGTACGCACCGCCCCGGGGTGACAGCCATCTGTGCACTCACTTGCTAGCTGACCTTCAACAGGAGAGGACATACACTGCATGTGCTGCTCTGACCTGTGGCTAGAAGTGACCATGGCTCGTGTTACTGGGGAAAGAGACCCTGCCTTCACCTTTGCGGAGCTGGAGTGACTGGTGGATGGGGTCCTACCCCAGTACCAATTGCTGTATGGGCCTCCAGACCGTCAGGTGAGTACACAGTGAGTACGATGCATGGGGCGTGAATGCATGGAGTGCTGAGGGTGAAGGCCTCATGTAGGGGTGGTGGTGGTTGATGGGCCTTGGGCAGCATGCAGCATGTATGGTGGGTCATGTCTGTGCTAATGGTGATGGGAAGGGGCATGGTGGGCCATGAGTGTAACAGGCAGGACGGTCGGAATTATACCTTTCCCTTTGTCTATTTCCCTGCAGGTCAGCGCACATCAAAAGAAGGGCTACTTACGTGGTTGGCACAATAAGTGCTGCAGGCCCCCTAGTGGCATTCAATTGTCAGGCCCTGATGACATGTAGTACCACTTTACAAGGGACTTATAATTAAATAAAATGTGCCAATTGGATGTAATCCAGTTTTACATGTGCAAAGAAGAAAGCACAAGCACTTTACCACTGGTTATCAGTAGTAAAATGCACAGAGTCCTAATGTCCAACAAAAACAGGTTTGTAAAACAAGAAGGGTGAAGGCAAAAAATGTCAAAGTGACCCTGTATTGAGGGCCAAGTACAACAGATATTTATTGGTGTCCCATTATCTAAGATACCCTTAAATTCCAATTCACTAAGGGGGTCATTCCAACCCTGGCGGTCGGTGATAAAGCGGCGGCCAACCCGCCAACAGGCAGGCGGTAAAAAAAATGGAATTCTGACCCTGGCGGAAACCGCCAACAGAGACCGCCACTTTAACACTCCGACCGCCACGGCGGGACAAACAAACAGCGCGGCGGTCACTGCCAACAGACAGGCGGGAGACAATGTACCGCCCACCCTATCACAACCCACCAATCCGCCACCTTTTCCGGGGCGGTAGCCCCGCCAATAAAAACACGGCGGAAACAGACATTACGAACGGAAAACGCTCACCTCTACACACTCCACGAGGAATCTGGACAGCATGGGACCCGAACTACACATCCTACCAGCTATTGTCTTCCTGCTCCTCTACCAGGAGCACGAACGCCGGCGCAGAAGACAACGGTGAGTACTGCACCTACGACACAGGGGAGGGGGGAGGCAAAACATTACGGGGACACACATACGCGACACACCCACCCTCACCCTCACCCACAACTACATACACATTAATGCAGAGCAACAACTCAGAGTGACACCCCCAAACCACCCGGAAGAAAGCAAAGACAAAATAAAATGACCATAAAATTTGAAGTATATTGTACGGCTAAGTAAAAAAATATATCAAACATCTATAACTATATATACATATGTAAATTGTCCTGTCCAAATTGGGTATCAGCCATTGTTTGTGGGCCAATGGGCCTAAACACATGGGCAAAGCCCACACAGGATACCCGACTCCAATGGAGAGGACACTGCAGGGGCATCAGATAGCAAAACTACAGGCACCTCAGGGGGAAGGGAAGGGAGGGCACCTCAGCCAGATGAGTCCACGACGCCAGATCCACGAGGGGCCTCCATGGCCACTGTTCAATCCTGGGGAGTGCAAAGCCACAGTCTCACAAGTCTCTACAGTGGGTGGAGTGCCCACTGTGCAATCCTGGGGAGTGCAAAGCCACAGTCTCACAAGTCTCTACAGTGGGTGGATTGCCCACTGTGCCATCCTGGGGAGTGCAAAGCCACAGTCTCACAAGTCTCTACAGTGGGTGGATTGCCCACTGTGCCATCCTGGGGAGTGCAAAGCCACAGTCTCACAAGTCTCTACAGTGGGTGGATTGCCCACTGTGCCATCCTGGGGAGTGCAAAGCCACAGTCTCACAAGTGGATTACAGACTCCACTGGTTCTGGAGGAGGCATGGTGCCCAGAGTGCTTCGTGTAGCCCTGCCCGACACAGATGCGGGCCTGCCCCTTCTGCCAATGGGCCAGCGGTGCTTGAGACGGCGGTGCCCAGCGGAGCGGTGCTTGAGTTGAAGGGCCCAGCAGAGCGGTGCAGAGACGGCGGTGCCCAGCGGAGCGGTGCTTGAGTTGAAGGGCCCAGCGGAGTGGTGCAGAGACGGCGGTGCCCAGCGGAGCGGTGCTTGAGTTGAAGGGCCCAGCGGAGCGGTGCAGAGACGGCGGTGCCCAGCGGAGCGGTGCTTGAGTTGAAGGGCCCAGCGGAGCGGTGCAGATACGGCGGTGCCCAGCAGAGGGGTGCTTGAGTTGAAGGGCCCAGCGGAGCGGTGCAGAGACGGCGGTGCCCAGCGGAGCGGTGCTTGAGATGAAGGGCCCAGCGGAGCGGGGCAGAGACAGCGGTGCCCAGCGGAGCGGTGCTTGAGATGAAGGGCCCAGCGGAGCGGTGCAGAGACGGCGGTTCCCAGCGGAGCGGTGCTTGAGTTGAAGGGCCCAGCGGAGCGGTGCAGAGACGGCGGTGCCCAGCGGAGAGGTGCTTGAGATGAAGGGCCCAGCAGAGCGGTGCAGAGACGGCGGTGCCCAGCGGAGCGGTGCTTGAGATGAAGGGCCCAGCGGAGCGGTGCAGAGACGGCGGTGCCCAGCGGAGCGGTGCTTGAGATGAAGGGCCAGCGGAGCGGTGCAGAGACGGCGGTGCCCAGCGGAGCGGTGCTTGGCTTGAAGGGCCCTGTTCAGCGGTTCTTGACTTGAAGGGCCCTGTTCAGCGGTTCTTGACTTGAAGGGCCCTGGTCAGCGGTTCTTGACTTGAAGGGCCCTGTTCAGCGGTGCTTGGCTTGAAGGGCCCTGTTCAGCGGTTCTTGAGACGGCGGTGCCCTGTTCAGCGGTGCTTGGCTTGAAGGGCCCTGTTCAGCGGTTCTTGAGACGGCGGTGCCCTGTTCAGCGGTTCTTGACTTGAAGGGCCCTGTTCAGCGGTTCTTGACTTGAAGGGCCCTGTTCAGTGGTTCTTGACTTGAAGGGCCCTGTTCAGCGGTTCTTGACTTGAAGGGCCCTGTTCAGCGGTGCTTGGCTTGAAGGGCCCTGTTCAGCGGTTCTTGAGACGGCGGTGCCCTGTTCAGCGGTGCTTGGCTTGAAGGGCCCTGTTCAGCGGTGCTTGACATGTGTGTCCAGGTCACCAGAACCGGCCATTACATGGATTTCACTCGCCACCTGACATGTGGCTGCCGGGCCCTTCGTGCACATCTGTCTTCTCCCTTGCGGGGCCCTCCTGTGCTGCCGTCCCGGGCCCGTGGGTGTCCTCCTGCACACCTGGAATGGGGCTGGTGGGGCCCTCCTGGGCAGCTCACCTGCTGCCAGACTTGTCGGGCGTGCTGCCCTTGCCACCCTTCCCTGCTCGTTTGTGGCCCTTTCCTCCCTTTGGCGGTGTGCCAGGTGGCACCCCACTCCCTGACGGTGCCAGGGTACTGCTTTTGGAGCCCGCTGTCTTTGGCCTGTCGCGCCGGGCACTGGCTTTCTTGGCTTTTTTTACAGGGGGTGGGCTGCCCGTCTCCTTACTCCTAGCCGAAGTAGCTGGCCTTGAAGGTGGTGGACTCCAAAATCCTTGGACTATTGTCTTTGTAGGTCCAGGTTTTGTGGTGGCTGAGGTGCTGATTGGAGTCTTATGAGATGGAGGGGGTGGGTCAGTTGTTGGAAAGAGGTCAAGGTTGGAAAGGAAAATCAATTTAGAAAGACAGGGACGGGTAGTTGTAGTGGGTATGGGAGTGGAGGAAGAGGATGTGGTTGTAGGAGAGTGAAGTCTGGTGTCTTTGGGTGCAGGTGCTTGTGCTGGAGGCTGTCGTGAGGTGGATGGCTGTTGGGTGGGTGGCTGTCTGCGTTTGTGTGGTTTGGAAGAGGGGGTGACAGACACACTGGGAGAGGACACAGGGGATGTGTAAATGGTAGTGGGGGTGGTGACTGCATGTGTGCGGAGTGTTCTGGTGGGTGTGCTGGTGATGGACGTAGTGGCTGAAGATGTTGTGCATGCAAGTGTGAGTGGAGACGTCACAGGGAGGGAGGAGGGAGACCAGGAGGAGGGGGACACAGAGGAGGCAGTGACTGTTGGCATGTCTGCATGTGGATGTTGCTTGGGTGAATGCTTGTGTGATGTGTGGTGCTTATGTCTGGATGAGCTTCCCTTGGGTGTTGAGGTGTGTGCAGGCTGGTCTGTAGGTGTGTCTGGGATAGGCAGAGGTACAGGGGAGTGGGACTGGGTTGAGGAAGTTGGAGGAGGGAGGCAGGAGACAGGGACAATGGCTGCCATCAGTGCTGAGGCCAGAGCGTTGAACGATCGCTGATGGGCAGCCTGACCCGAATGAATGCCCTCCAGGTATTCATTACTCCGGTGCACCTCCCTTTCTACACCCTGGATGGCATTCAAAAGGGTAGACTGCCCAACAATGATGGTCCTCAGGAGGTCAATGACCTCCTCACTGAGGGCAGCAGGGGTAACTGGGGCAGGGCCTGAGGTGCCTGGGGCGAAGGAGATGCCCACCTTCCTGGGTGAACGGGCACGGGGCGAAGGCTGAGGGACTGCTGGGAGGGCGGAGCTAGTGCGCTGGGTGGCGGCTGTACCTGTTGTTGCGGGGGGCACGGATGTTGCCGCCACCACAAGGGAGCTCCCTTCCGAGGACGTGTCTGTGTCGCTGGTGTCACCACGTGTCCCCGCTGTGGAGCTCCCCTCGCCCTCCGTCTCACTGGTGAAATCCGAGTCAGTTGCCTGGCCCTCCATGGCCATGTGAGATGCAGCTCCCTCGTGCTCCGATGCCACTTCTCCTCCGCCTGATGATGCTAATGTACACATGAACAGGAAGACCACAAAAAAAAGGGGGGGGTGGAGAAACAAAGACATGTTGAGTGCATGCATTGGCGACACCGTTGACGGAGAGGACAGACACAGAAGCCCCCTGCACTACGCCGCGCACTTGAGGTACACTACTCAATCCGTGGGACATGGCCTACAAGCCTATGGACGACCACTCCACACATAGGTGACACAGGGCCATGAATAGCTGTACTAGGCAACCTACAGAGGTGGGGGGCGGGGCACAGGGCCATGCCTAACGGAGGGGCCTAGCCTACAGAAATCGCCCTGGCCTAGGGATACCCACAGCCCTCCTCCCCCACCCAGACACCTCCAATGTGCGCAAAATCAGCAGAATGTGCTTGTACTCACCCCCTTGTGTCTGCTGTGATGTCCTCACGCGCCCATCCAAATCGGGGTAGGCCACCGCCAGGATCCGGGACATCAGGGGGGTCAAGGTACGACTGGCACCCCTCCTACGTTGGGAGGCCATCCCCAGCAGAGCCTCCGCGGACTTCCTGCTCCCGCAGCGGATGTCCTCCCACCTCTTCCGGCAGTGGGTGCCCCGTCTGTTGTGGACCCCCAGGGTCCGGACGTCCTTGGCGATGGCACGCCAAATGTCGATTTTCTGATGTGCGCTGACCTATGTGACATGTACAGGGGGAGAAAATAAAAGATCATCACCTTCTGCATGCTCGATGTGAGTGACCCCCCCATCCCCACCCTTGCCATGTGGCACATGCTCTCATCTGTCGTTTGATGCATGCCTCATTCGCTCCCCTCCCCACCATCTTTCATTCACCCCACTCAACCCAGGCATTGGCCACAAAGCATGGTCCCAGTGTACTTACCTGTTGGTCTGGAGGACCGTAGAGTAGCGCATACTTGGGGAGGACCCCATCCACAAGTTTCTCCAATTCTTCAGAAGTGAAGGCAGGGGCCCTATACCCAGTCGCAGCAGCCATTGTCTCTTCCAGACCGAGGTCACAGCAGCACTTGCAGTATAGGTCCTCTCCTGTGGATGATCAGGTATCGAGTGATTAAGCAGATAGAAAATGGCGGTCACACCCGCGGCGGTGCGTACCGCGGCGGTGCGTACCGCGACCGCCAGCGCACATCGTCATTGGCTCCTGAAACCCATAGGGTTCAATGGTAACCAATGCAGCTTTGCGCTGTGGTCTTCGACCGCCTACCGCCACGTGTGCCACGCCAGCGCATTGACCTCACATCCCACTGTCGCACTTCACAGGTCAGGCAGCCGCCATTTCAAGGGCCCCCATATCTTAATTTCTACTGCGTCACACATGCCTAGGCCTTGCATCAACACTCATACATTCAATGCATTGAGAATTGTGTACTGTGCAAGCTGTGGGAACGTACCTGTGGGTTGATTGACTCTGTGCTCCATGTTGTCCTTCCTAGGCACTGTCCGCTGGGACTTGCGAGGGGATGGAGGAATCTTCCCGTGTACAGACCGCTGGTGGACCTGTCGACAATGGAAGAAAGACATGTCATACTGACATACAGGCTTGACCGAGCCACTATACAGGAACTGTGTGCCCAGCTGGAGCCAGACCTGATGTCACCCATCCGCCAACCCACAGGGATCCCCTCTCTAGTGCAGGTTCTGTCAGTACTCCATTTTTTGGCAAGTGGGTCATTTCAAACAACAGTGGCCATTTCATCAGGGATGTCTCAGCCTATGTTTTCCAAGGTGTTGTCCAGAGTGTTGTCTGCCCTGCTGAAATACATGCGGAGCTACATTGTTTTCCCTGAGGTGGGCGATTTGGCTACAGTGAAGGGGGATTTCTATGTGCTTGGACATATTCCCAACATCATTGGTGCAATTGATGGGACACATGTTGCTTTGGTCCCCCCCAGCACGAGTGAACAGGTGTACAGGAACAGAAAAAGTTATCATTCCATGAATGTCCAGGTGGTCTGTTTGGCTGATCAGTACATCTCCCATGTAAATGCCAAGTTCCCTGGGTCAGTGCATGACGCGTACATCATGCGAAATAGCAGCATCCCTTACGTGATGGAACTACTTCAGAGACACCGTGTGTGGCTAATTGGTGACTCTGGTTACCCCAACCTGTCATGGCTACTGACCCCAGTGAGGAATCCCAGGACAAGGGCAGAGGAACGGTACAAAGAGGCCCATGGGCGTACTAGGAGGGTGATCGAGCGGACCTTCGGCCTCCTGAAGGCCAGGTTTAGGTGCCTCCATATGACAGGTGGATCCCTAATGTACTCACCAAAGAAGGTGTGCCATATCATCGTGGCCTGCTGTATGCTTCACAACCTGGCTTTGCGACGCCAGGTGCCTTTCCTGCAGGAGGATGGTCCAGATGGTGGTGTTGTGGCAGCTGTGGAGCCTGCGGAGAGTGAAGAGGAGGAAGACGAAGAGGACGACACAGACAACAGGGACACAGTAATACAGCAGTATTTTCAATGACATACAGGTAAGAATCAACACCGGCATTTTACATTTAATTAAAGTCTCCTGCCTCTCTACTGTCTGAGTTTCCCCCCAGTGTATGTTAACTGAGTTGTGACTTTCCCTTCCAATTTCAGAGATGTGGGCCCCACTCCGTGACCTCTGCTTTGTTTCCCCATGGACTACAGCTGTGTGACAGTGGTATGTTGTCATCACAACGTAACTGGACATTTTGGCACGGTTCTGTGTAATACATTTGTTCAAAAATACAGGCAGACTCCAGATTATTTTTGTGCAATAAGAGTGTTTATTAAAGTGCTCAATTTTGGGTAATGGTTGCAATTCGGTGATGGGTGATGGTGGAGGAATGTTCATGGCAGAGTCCAGATTTTCAGTCTCACAGGTGCATTGTCCATATGCCTGTGGAAGGTGGAGCAGGGGCAGTTTAAGGTTGGACAGGGTGACAATGTGGGACAGTGGGATGACAATCAGGGGGTATCCTTTCCTGGCGGGGGTCTTGGCATCCTACTCTGTCTTCTTCCTAGTTCTCAGGCCCCGCTTGCGGGGTGGTTCTCCTTCTGCAGGGGGTGGGGTTCTGGTGGCCTGTTGTTCTTGTGTTGGGGCCTCCTGTCCACTAGCGCCGGCGGAGGTGGTAGCCTGTTCTTGGTCCATGCTAGTGACAGGGGCCCTTTGTAGTGCCACATGGTCCTGCAGTGTGCTGACAATCTGATTGAGAGCCACAACGATGGTGCCCATTGCGGAACTGATGTTTCTGAGTTCTTCCCTGAACCCCATAAAATGTTCCTCCTGCAGTACCTGGATCTCCTAGAACCTGGCCAGGACCGTCGCCATCGTCTTCTGGGAGTGGTGGTATGCTCCCATGATGGAGGATAGGGCCTCGTGGAGAGTGGGTTCCCTGGGCCTGTCCCCCCCCTGTCGCACAGTAGCCCTCCCAGTTCCCCTGTTTCCCTGGGCCTCTGTCCCCTGGACCATGTGCCCACTACCACTGCCCCCAGGTCCCTGTTGTTGTTGGGTTGGTGGGTTAACCTGGGTGCCCTGTAGTGGTGGACAGACCGCTGCTTGACATGTCCTGGAGACAGAGGAATGGGCCCGCTGGGTGGGTGCTGTGCTGGTGTTCCCAGAGGGGGGTAGGTCTGCTGTGGCCTGTGGCTGTCTGAGGGGAACCGACTGTCCTGAGGTCCCCGATGGGCCGGGCTGGTCATCTGGGTCCAGGGAGACAGAGCTGCTGTCATCACTGTGGGTGATTACAGCTTTGTCTTTCAAAAGACTGAGGGCTTATTTTAGAGAATGAGGGCATGAAATGAAACTTCAAAAATGGGCACAGAGACACACATGACACCGTTGCTCACTACCAGGAAATTGACCATTTGCTATCCTCACTTCAGTGAACTGTATTATAAAGTATGTTTAAGTATTCTGTAAGGCCAGAACTTGCAGTCATACTTTGAAACAATGCTTCCAAAAGAGAGGGCTGTTTAGACATAGGTTGAGGGCCTACAACAAGCCATCTTAGTTATTCCACTATCTTCTTTGAGGCTCAAAGAAACTTAATTGGTATCCAACAATGGAAAACTTGGTTAAGGTCAGTTATGTCCCAGAACAGACTAAATCACGCCATGTGCATCATATATAAAGAGATGATGGAATAATTTGACATACAGACAATAGCAAACATAAGTTCAGGATTTTATTATATCTGCCTGCAGCTGAAAGAATGGTTTCTGATTAATCCAGTTGCCTTTTTGAGGTTTATGTGGGCCTCTAAGAAAATGTTGTTTATTCTTTCTATTTTTCTCTCCCACCCTTGTTGCTTGGTGCATAAAGAAGCAAGGATCATGTTTTTCACATATTTTCTAATTGCTTTCCAGAACGCAATTAACAATAAAGCATACTTAGACTGTGATGACATGCCCTCCTTTCTTGCTATTGCATCTCAGAACTACCTGACTGTATACATTTGTCAAAGCCTGCTGCTCTTAGACAGTGGGCACCCTCTGTAGGGTCAAACAAAAGTCCCCAAGGCTATTGCTGTCCTCCCAGAAATTCAGTATCTCCTATACCTCTGCAGCAAATCAATTGCTTCCTGGGTTAAGCTACACTCCTTGATAATGTTAAATTAACCTGGTGCGTCAGACTAAATTCCTACTGTCCTGGGGACTTCATGTCAGTGAAGGACTGGAACCATTAGGTGTTGCCCTTTCTAACTCGCGCAGCTTCACTGATTCCGCCCTCTGGCAAGTGGGGGAAAGATGGGGTTAGAGACTCCAGGCCAGAAGCCGAGCACTGAATTATGCACAGTAAATCAACACAGATTTCGATGACCTACAGAAGTGCGCCACCATAGAATCCATCTGGACATACACTGGAGAAGAGTGCAAGCATCGGAGCTTGGGTAAGTTGCTTAACTTTGAGATCCTGGCGGGCCCACTCAGTCTCTGTTTCAGTAGGAGTGGTCCAACCCAGCCGGTGGGAGAAGAAACAAGATAAGACAAAAAAGTTCAGGCATGTTTTTATTTTTAAAAAGACAAACGAGCTGCTAACCCTCTCTCTCCTCTCCCCCCACCCTCGAAACGCTTCAAAAGGGTTTCTGAAAGAGAATGGGTTATGCATGCAGGTTTTTCAGAAGGTAGGTGTCGACGACGATCATGCGCTACCGACCTGCACTACTTAAAAATAACTGCGGATATGATTCATACAGATTTATAGCTCATAGTGTCTCCGCAGATAAAAAAATATATCAGGAATATTAAGGGTAAAAGCAGAAGCAGTTCTAAGCTCAAAAATAAGTCCTGTGGGCCTGAAGATCTCTGAGTGTCTCAATTTTTTCTTGTCCTGTCAAATAAAAGAATTGACATACCATTTTGAAAGAGTTCTAATAGCAGAATGCGTTTAAATATTAGAGTTTTAATGGAGCCCTGCCTAATGAGGGAGCTGACTTTAATTGGTAAATGCGTTTTCTTCAGCAGAGCATTGATCGAGGCACACATTGCTGTAAACTAGCCGGTGAATTTCTCATTATAATTTCTTGTTGTGCTCTGCCTACATTATGCTAAAGAACATGTATTGTTTTTGAGCTTTTCTTAAACAATTGATGTCAGTCGCTACACAATTGAATGGGAACTATATATTGGCCTTTAAATAATGACCCAAAAGTTGAAATAATTGGAAGTTCTGCAGTTCCAGATTATATACAACTGCTTGTCTTGGACGTCAGCTATATGACATAACCCAGTGTATATCATGATTTGAATTTGTGAAATGCTGGTTACTCGAAGCACCTCAGAAAAAAAATGACTAACACACTGAGCATTGACCTTGCATGTAAACATATGACCTGCAGGTTACACCAAGAAATATACAGTAAGCACATCAACGTTACAGGCTATTTAATGTTATTCATATCTGTGATGTGCAGTTTACAGGGATAGATCTGCACAGCAAGTATATTAACCACCAGCGCGAAGTGGGATTATACTGGGATTATATGGATGCAAATATGGCTGCAGCTGGTGCCCTAACACCTTAAATCATCTTAAAATACAATGTGTTTGTGCCCAATAAACTTGATCAGAATAGCTTTACTGTCTTGCGTGACTCATTAACTTAAGCTCTTGTGTCTGACACATGCAATAATAACAGCTTTACACTCCATCACTTCACACAATTGACTTGCGTCAGAACATGAGATGTTCTTCAGAAGTCAGCAAAATATTGGCTTAGATTTACGAGAACATGGCAGAGCTCCACGCTGAGCCAAATATGGCATCGCCACGCTCCTTAATTTTCAAAATGGAGGGATGTGCCATATTTTATAGAATATGGCGCACCCCTGTGCTACCCCCTGCGCCGGCACTAAATTTGCTGCCAGCGCCAACACAGCCAACCTTGCTCCATGGTGCAAGGATAGCTGCGCCGTGGGGAGATTGTTTTTGTTCAGAAAGGAACACCTTCCTCCATAAAAACAATCTTCAATGGCCTTTTGCTCTTTATATGTGTGCTGCACAATGCAGCACACATAGAGCAAAAAACGAGGAAAAAATAAACACATTCTCCTCGTTGTTCAATGCTTACACCACTTCTAGGGTGACGTCAGATTTTGGTGCTGCCTCAGGTTTACGAAAATAAAATGCAATGGGTGTAACTGTGGCATGCCCACGGAAACACCCATTGCACGCCCGTTCCACACAAAGTGCTGCATGTGAAGGGGCCATACTTACAAGGTGGTGTTAAGCCAGAAACAGTGGCTTAATGCCACCTTGAAAATACGGCGCAGTGCATAGCGCCACTGGAGCATCACTAGAAGTGAAGCTGTAGTGCTGATCAGGCCTTGTAAATCTGGCCCATTGTGTTTAGAAAGGTTGCTGCAAACCTAGTGATACTTGATGTCTTAAGCATTGTTGTCAGCCCCATGTTCTCAAATCACACCCCTAAATATTTATAGTGAGGCACACTCACAATGGTTTAATTAAACTTCACTTCTGTTAACTTGGGCGCGCAGGCTCTTTTTGGGAGAGGGACTTTAGACAGGTCTACCAAGTATAAGTTAAAGAGAAGCGGGGCCAGGTAGCAACCTTGCTTGAGCCCCTCATTTGTTAAAACGTTTCCTAAATTGACCCATTTGAATGTGTTGGAGTAGAGAACAACGATTGCTTTTAATTAGGGTTGAGGAACGCCCCATTCATTAAGTTTTACCCAAAGCTTACCCCTTTTAACATTTTCAAAGGCTGTAGTGAAATCAATAAAAGCTGAATAAAGCAAGCTCTTTTTACTTCCCATTGTATTCTTTACAAGAGTTGACAGCGCAAGTAGATTATCCTCTATACTACACCCTTTAACAAACCTTGTTTGCAAAAAACTGACTCAGTAGCTCAGTTGTTCATCTCTTTTAAAAGCATCTTTGCATACACTGTGCCTTCGACATACAATAATAAAAAGAGGGGAAAGTTCTGAGGTGATCTATTTAACCCATTTTTGTGAATAGGGACCATTAATGGGCCTTTACGGAATTCAGGGATAATATCTTTAGTAAAGCATGCATTGTAGCGTGGGCTTTAAATTGTCAACCACTGATCCATCGTGCATTTAAAAAAGGCTGGCTGGGTGACTGCCTTGAAATAATACACTGTAAGATTGACAGTCAGGAATTCAGACTTCCTCCTGCGTCCTCCCAAGCACAACTAAGATTAGAGTTTAACTCAATCAGGTGCAAACAGCTTATTCTCAATCTTATGTGTTGTAAGTTAAAAAGACCTGATCTAGATACTTTGAAGTTTTATCTTTGGACAATAATAAATAAAAGCTCCAGTTGGTTATGGTTTTTTGGAAAGGGCCATGTTAGAAATGGGGTCTCTGGATGGCAGTCAGTTTGCACTCTGTCCAAGCAGGGACCCTCACTCTAGAGTCAGGGTAAAAGAGAAACACATCTGGGTAACCCCCACTCACTCCCTTTGTTGCTTGGCACATGCAGAAAGGCTTAACCCCAGAAGCAATGTGTAAAGTATTTGTACCAACATGTATAGTAACACAGTGAAATTACTACAAAATGGACATCACACCAGTTTAGAAAAATAGGTAATATTTATCTAAATCAAACAAGACCAAAACAACAAAAATCCAACATACACAAGTCAAGATGTGAAATTTAAAAAGAGTAAGAGTCTTGATCCTTAGAAAACAGTGTGAAAGCTGTTGTTACACAAAGGTACCTGGTTTGCGTCAAAAATAAAGCCTTGCGGGCGAGCGTGCATCATAAAAGTCAACGATGCGTCAATTCCTTACTCACAAGCGAGGCCATGCGTCGTTTCCTTCACTGGTCGGGTTGGCAATGCGCCGTTTTTCTCCCTTGCAAGAGAGCGATGCATCGATTTCCGGATGGGCAGCTCGGGTCAGTGCAGGCTTTGTGTTGATTTTTCACGCCCAGCAATGTTGCGTCGAAATCCGGTCACACAGTGTCAGAAAACCACGCCTCAGGGGGTTTGCGTCCTTATCAGCAGCCGCTAGCGGGTGTTGCACGTAATTTCTCCAGCCGCGATGCATATATCTTCCAGCCGCAATGAAGGCGGAGCGTCAATTATAGCCGCGAGGCAGGTGGTGCGTCATTTATCAATTATGTTCCAGATGATGCATTGAAAATTACCCTGCACGGAGGTGTGTGCATGGATTCCAGTCCTTTTCTTCCAGCTTCCCCTTTCAAGGCCCCAGGGACTAGATGGGGCACAACTTGGCAGGGCAGGAGCCTCACCAGAGTCCAGGTGCTGGCAGAGGACATCTTTGATGGCCCTGAGACTTGAACAACAGGAGGCAAGCTCAACTCAAGCCCTTGGAGATTCTTCTCAAGCAGGAATGCACAGTCTTTGTCCCCTTTTCACAGGCAGAAGCAGCAACTGCAGAATAGCCCAACAAAGCACCGTCACAGGCAGGAGAAGCACATCGCCTCAGCTCTTCAGCTCTTCTCCTTGGCAGAGTATGCTCTTGAATCCTTGAAGAAATCTGATTTTCAGGGCTTTTGGGTTCAATACATATACCACTTTCTGCCTTTGAAGTTGGCAAACTTCAAAGGAAAGTCTCACAAGATCCTGCCTTGCCCAGGCCAGACTTCAGGCTCACACCAAGGGGTTGGAGACTGCATTGTGTGATGGCAGGCACAACCCATTCAGGTGCAAGTGCCCACTCCTTCCTCCACTCTAGCTCAGATGGCCATCAGGAGATGCAGGCTACTCCCCAGCCCCTTTCGTGTCACTGTCTAGAGGGAATTAACACCAGCCCAACTGTCAGTCTGACCCAGACCGGGAATCCACAAACAAGCAGAGTCACAGAATGGTTTAAGCAAGAAAATGCCCACTTTTTAAAAGTGGAATTTTCAAACTGACAATTTAAAAACCAATTTTACCAAAAGGTGTATTTTTAAATTGTGAGTCCAGAGACCCCAAACTCCATATTTCTATCTACCCCCTAAGGCAATCTGCACCTACATATCATTCAAGGGCAGCCCCCATGTTAACCTATGAGGGAGATAGGCCTTGCAACAGTGAAAGCTGAGTTTAGCAGTATTTCACTGTTAGGACACGTAAATCATACCAGTACATGTCTTACCTAAGGTAGGCTACCTAGGGCCTACCTTAGAGGTGCCTTACATGTAGAAAAAGAGAAGGCTTACACCTGGCAAGTGGGTACACTTGCCAAGTCGTATTTGCAGTGCAAGACTGCACACACAGACACTGCAGTGGCAGGTCTGAGACATGTTTATAGGGCTACTCATGTGGGTGGCACAACCAGTGCTGCAAGCCCACTAGTAGCATTTGATTTGCAGGCCCTGGGCACCTCTAGTGCAATCTACTAGGGACTTAACAGTAAATCAAATATGCCATTCAGGAATAGGCTAATTACACCTACAATTTACACAGGAGCACTTGTACTTTGGCACTGGTCAGCAGTGGTAAAGAGCCCAGAGTATCAAAAACAGCAAAAACAGAGTCCACCACACATTCAAAGTATGGGAAGCAGAGGCAAAAAAGACACAGGAGACCAAGCCAAGGATTCCAGGTCTAACAGGGCATGAAAGAAATTGAAGCCAGGGACCGCAGGATAAAGGAGTTTCCAGATAAATGATTTCCCAAATTAGTCAATAAAGGGCTCAACTTCAATCAATTAGGCAACCTATTTAAGTAAAATAACTACATATTAAGTTGTTCCCTGTGCTAACAGCAGAAGGTTCCACATTATGTTAAGCAACCTTGGCCACTGGAACCGAAAATAGCATTAATGAGATAACACTTCTGGACGATCCTCTCAAGAGCATTTTGGTATGGTAGGCTTAAGCAAGGCTCATGTCGTTTCTGCTGCTTAACAGAGCAAAGTCTGAGTCAATGGATCATGTCATCTGTATCTGCTTTCACCGCTATATACCTCAAAAATACAGACTGAAATCAATATTACTTATCTATTAGAACTTGTCAGGTAGCAGTTGATTCTTGCCACATGGGTGGATTTGGCCTGTTGACGTCTTGCTTTCTTAAATTTGTGAAATTTGTTTGTAAATAAATTAATACTTGCTAGTAGTTTCAACCTTGGTTTTTTAATTAGAATTTCTATTTCAATTTTTTTAGGATGATCTTTTCAATGAACCTTATGTATTTGACTGCATGTGTGCACTTTCAGTCCCTTCTGACACATAATCATCTTTGCTAATTCTGATTTTATTGAGATAGAATATTATGTAATCGCACAATTGCACTTTCTGCATTTGGTTTTAGATGAGATAATTAATTTTATCTTTGATGTCTCTTCCAAAGAACTTTATGCATTTGACTGCATGGTTGCACTTTCTGTCCTTTTGCTATATAATCATGTTAGCCTATGAAGACACAGAATGTTAGTATTAAGTTTTTTGTTACATTAATTTTATTACCATTTTTGAATTCTATTGAATTTGTTCATCAATGTTGCTCACATGTCTTGCAATGATTTTAATTAATCTTTGCAATAAAGATCATTAAAAAAATAATAGTAGTACATGTGTTTGAATTCCTGCAGGGCAAACTTTTCCTTCTATTCTTCTGAGATTCAAAAATTGGCGACTATTACATTTATTAAATTTCTCAACAGCAACACCTGCCATTTTACAGTACTCACAAAACTGTAAGTGTAGTTGACTTTGAAGCACCATGTAAACATTTTAAATCAGAGCATTTATCCTTATTATCTGTAAGTTTGACATGTATACGTACTAGCAGTCCATAAACTAACCATGACTCAGTCCACCCACTTGATTCCACCCTTGCCCTCCTATGTAATTGTTTCAGGAAGCATTGTTTTTATTTCCAGCAATGCACTAAATTGTTCCACAAAAATGTATATCATAAGTAGCAACTACACCTACCATTTCATGACTCAGGAATTCACTGAGGGGAATAACAGTATTCTCTATCAAGCCCAAAGCAAAATAAATCCCTTCATTTTGTCTTTAGATTATTTCTTCTACTCAGATATTTCAACAACCACAAGTTTGTCAGCAAACACTAAAGCTTTGTATTCTGTGGCTGAAATGAAGGAGTATTTTCTCTCTGCATGCTAGCTGAAGGGCCAGGTCAACAAGTTTTGCTACCATAGGCAAAGAAATTGCCTTGCCCAAAGCTCCAACATTTATATATATATAAATCTGGCATGTGGCCACATACTATTGTCTGCACAAACCATTCCCAATGATCAGGACTCCCATTGCCCTCCTGAAGCTCGTCAACCTCTTGCTAGTTTTTTCACCCTGCTAGAAATCTCATCCTGAGGAGCTGAACCTCTGGTAGTAGGAAATTATCAGAGCACAGCTAAGCAGAAGCAGTGTTTTATCCACTTACTGCACAATACTTAGGACAGCTCTGAGCAGCATTGAGTAAAACAACTTACTGTCTGCTAACATTCAATGTCACAATTACATGCAGTGGATATCTCATTCCTCCTAAATGGGACATTTGACTACAGGAGGGTCTCTGCAGGTGGATGAAGCAACACTTTGAAGTAGGCAAAGTGGGGGGGATGTAGTATCACAATTGTAAAATCTACTGTATTGCCCTATTTTTTAAAAATAAATTATCTGCGGGAGAGCCCGCTTACCCTCCTCAGGACAGTCATGCTCACTCACTATTCTCAGGCAAATTCATAGCTTCATTTTATGTCCCACCACTTTAAAACCTTACCAGCCACCCCGGTCAGTAAGAGACTTGAAAGTGATGTAGCATCTTTTGAACAGTGTTCTCTGCAAATGTAAGCCAGTGGAAAGTGTTCAGCGATAGGTAAAGTTGTATTTGCTGGATTCAATGATGAAGCATGATGCTGCATCGGACGTACTGGGGGAGGCACTGCGCAGTGTACTCACTGACAACCAGTGGCAACAGGCTCTCACAGCTCCTAAAATTATATCAATGAATGCCTGCTACAAACTCATCCAGTTCAATTATTTATACCACACTTAACTAGTTCTTGCGAGGCTAGCGAGGATCTACACATCTGCACGGGATGAGTGTCTGAGGCGTCACAGTGAGTCTTCTGATTTCTTGCACATGGTGTGGTCCTGTCCCCGAGCAGTCGAATATTGGACAACCATAACTGAGATATTGAATAAATTCACTGCAGGGACCACACGCCGGGACATGGCACACTATTTACTTGGTATAACACGTAGAACCTCCAAAAACAAATCACCGAATAAAATCCTAGATTTAGCATTGGTACTGGCAGAAAGATGCCTAGCTTTGAGTTGGAAATCCCCCAGTTTGCCGCCAGCATCGAGATGGCTAACTGACATGCACACGGGGGTGCTGGCGGAACAGCAGGCGCTCACATCATTGCATGCTGTGTTTGGCCCCCCTGTGAGTCTCCCTGATTGGGCGGGGGTACTTGCGGTGATAGAGGGTGAGTCAATCGACCTGCGGGGTAGGGTGGTAGGGGGTCACTCCTAACCCCTTTCTTCTTCCCCATGCTTCCCTCCCCCTGGGTGTACTGATGGGCTACTGGTGTCCCGTCTGCGGCACCCTCCTCCGCCCTAAATAGTAAACTGCTATCCTGTCACTGGGGTCTTCTTCAGCGCTCCCTTGGTGGGTTCTGGTGGCGCGTCTACTCAGTCCACTGCAGTTTATTGTAGTTTATGGTAGATGTTTTAGGGCTTGGTGTTATATTGTATTTTCTCTAGCTACTTCTGTATCCTGCTTATAGTGTGACATTTGCACATTATTCAACGGGCTTGTAACTGTTATCTGGTAATTGATTCTCACCGTTACAAACACTACTGCCTTTCATTCCCAGTCAATTAGGATTGGTCCATCTTTGTGTATTGTATCGGATGCCAATATTCAAATTGGGCAGTATGTTGCCACAGCTTCTTGTTTATTATACTGTATAGATTTGTCATTTGGAATGTCTTCTTATTTACAGTGAAATGCAATAAAGAAATATGGAGAAAAAAAGTATGATGCTGCATGAAGAACTTCATTCAATATGGAAAGAGAGGAATCTGGGAGACCTATGAGAAATGTTTTGTTGTCTGTTAGGTACAAGATGGGGAGATGTTTGACTGTATTCTGGGCTGGTGACTGGGTTGTAGGGTGTGACATTCTTTTTTTTTCAGTCCTCATATATAAGAAAGGACAGGAGGTATTGAACTTATACCGGAGCTCCATCCCAAACCCCACCATGGGATTAGCTCTTTGGAAAGGCAGAAGAAATCCCCTGCCCTTTCTCCCTCCCTGTTGAGTCTTGTCTCTTAATCATAGGACTATCACACCCTCAATGTCTCACGATCCCCCAGGATAAGAACAGGGGAGCTAACTGAGTAATAAGAGAATAAATACTCCAACATCTTAAGACATTTCTCTGAACCATTAATACAATCTAAACTGACAACTTGTTTTACCAAAGTATCCAATCTATATAGGTGGGGGGGGACTTAGATAGCCATTTAATGCAGATCTCCATATGCGCTAATAATACCAGATACAAAATAAGGTGTTCCTGAAGCTTCCCTGCTTCGTCCCCAAAGCTCATCCCGGCCCCCTCATACAGACCGAAGATAACCGTTGGTAGGGTCATCTCTATTTCTCTTTTCATTATAACTGAAACAGTCTCACCCACATCTCACCAAAACGTTTGGAAGTCTGGACACTGCCACAACAGGTGTACATCGTCTGCACATTCCAGGGAGCACTTCGGACAAGAATTCTTCCTCAGGGATCCTAGTCTTATCAATTTTCTTGGTGTCCAGTAAGCCCTGTATACGGTAAACAAATGATTCCTTCTAAGGGGTGCAGATTTCATAACAAGCCAAGGTGTGCGTAGTGATACTTGCCAAAGATGCGAAAGACTGGAGGCAGGCAGGTCCGTCTTCCAAACATCTTCAAGCAAATGAAGAGAGGCATCTTCTGATTGAACCAGACACCAGTACCATCTTGATATCTCCTTCTTTGGCTTCTGTGAGCTTATTAAGTCATTTTCCCATTCAGTGCTGAACCCTACCTTCGGTTTTTATGGCACCAGCTTTTTCTGTGTAGATATTTAAACCTAGACAGTTTATCATTAGTCCAGCTGGCCAAGAGGTCCCATGGAATCACAGAACCCTCTGTGCCTAATTGCCCCCTCGTACAACACCCACATCCATTAATGGAACAGCCAGTGAATCTTGGAGGGATGCGGGAGTACTGTGGGAGTCCCAAATCGGGGCCATCTCACTATAATAAGGAATTCCTAGCTTCCTCCTCACCTGAAACATACCCTACAGGCTGCATTTAACACTTTCAGCCTGACTCTCTTGGATGGCCGAAGTTAAAAAGGAAGTAAGAACCCGAAAGTCTTCTGTTAAAGCCATCAATTAGGGTGATGTATAATCTTTGGACAATAACAACCTAATATTTTTCAATTGGAAGGCCCAGCTGTACAATTGAAAATCTGGCAGTGCCATTCAACTGTCTAACTTCTTTTTACGCAATCTTTTCCAAGCATTTCTTGAATTCTTATATGCCGAAATAAAACTAGATATTTTCCTCTGAAGTTTTCGGAGCCAGTCAGCCCTAAAATATAAAGGTAAGGCATTAAAAATAAAAGTGAATTTGGGCAAAATCGTCATTTTGATTAAGTTGGGTTTCCCTACAATGGTGAGCTGGAGATGTAACCATTGATGGAGGAGCCACTTAGTTTCTGACATAAGACTTGTGAAATTTACCTGGGCCATTTCTCCCACATTTTTCACCACTCTCACTCCTAAATATCGAATTTCCTCTTTTTCTAGGGGTTTAACTCTGGTCCATTCCAGGCCATCAGTTCTGACTTTTCCGCACAAACTAGATAGCCCAAGACTTTCCCAAAGTCATTTATAGTTTCTGAAATTGCCGGAAAAGACCTTTGGAAGTCTTGCGTGTAAATCAACAAATCGTCCGCATAGAGGGCTTCCTTCTTAATCCAACTGTGATGCTGAAAAGGTCATATCCTCTGGTTTTGCCTAATCCTCCTAGTGAGTGGTTCAATGTAAAGGTTAAACAAGAGTGGAGAGAGTGGACATCCCTGTTGTGTGCCTCTTCCTATTTGAAAGTGGGCTGAAAGATTGCCATTAATTAAAATCCTAGCCGAAGGGGATTTATAGATTGGTTTAATTGCTTTAAGAAAATTGTCTCCTACATTATCCTGCTTAATTATTGCCAGTAAGAAAGGCCAGCTCACTCTGTCAAATGTCAATGATCATTATAGACAAGGGAGAATTAGTGGTTGTTGCAATGTCAATTGCAGAAACGAGATCGTGAATCAGTTCTCCTAAGTGTCTATCCCTCATGAAACCTTTCAGATTATCATGAACCAGCCTACCAATCCCTTTATCCAACCTCTTGGCCAGAAACTGTGCAAAGACTTTATAGTCATTATTAAGCAGTGATATAGGTCTATATGACTCACATCTCCTTGGTCCCTTCTGTGGTTTTAGAATTAAAGTTATATTAGCCTCATCCCAGGAGGATGGAAACGAAGAGGCTTCTAGAAAAATAGAATTCATCAAATAGGTTAAAGCTGAAGTAAGCTCCTATTTTAGCACCTTATATATCTCAGCAGGTATATACTGTCTGGGCCCGGTGACTTCCCCTTCTTCAGCCCCCCAATTGCTTGTTCAACTTCCTCTAAGCTAATTTGCTGGTTAAGATATTGCTGGGCATTTTGATCTAACATGGGAAGGTTATTCTCACTCAGCCATTTATCAATTTCTTCTTCTGAGGCAAAAGTATCATCTCCATAGAGTTCCTGGAAAAAGCATAGAAATGCCCTGACAATATATGGGTTGTCTACAAAGCGCTCACTAGTATCTTTAATCACTATTTCTTTATTCATATTTCTAGCTATCTCAGTCCTTGAGTAATGCCAGCTGGCATTTGAATGTCTAAAATGTATTTTTAAATGTAGCTGTGTTATTTAATTTGTGCACAGTTGATCAGTGATTTACCTGTATTTTACACAGCAGAGATCTCAGCACAGAAAAGGTAAGAGTGATAGTGGTCTCTGCTTGTTGGTTAGTAAATAGCATTTTGTAGTATGTGAACAGTACTACTGTAGCACTGCTTTACAATGCAGTTGTGAATAGGATCCAATTGGGTCCAATTAACATCTCATGGTGGATGAGCTTGGTCTCCCTCAACCAGAATTTGATGGCAATTAAGTTCTTCATTCTTGGTTGTCCAGAAATAACTGCAAACTGCCACTGCTATCCTTAGAAAGTTAATGCTATGAGATATGCTGAGAGGAACACAATTGATCTCAGGAAGACATGGCCATACATGAAGCAATGAGCATGGAGGAAAGTCTTACACCCAAATGAGTGCAGCACTGTAACGTGGATTCCAGAAAGGATGTTATAAATATTGACGTTGAGAGTGTGAAAGAAGTTACTGACATTAATAATGGTGTTCTTTTTAGTTAAACTGATGAATAATGTATTTTGAATATGAATACTTTTGTACTATTAACTTTGTTTTAATCTTATCATGAATGTATCCACAGTTACGGAAAGAAGCACAAATAGTGATCAGTGGCATAGCTTGGTCAGTAAGATTGGGGGGGCTTTGAACTTCAGATTGCCTAGCAATCATGCTTTATGTTAAAATACACTGTACGACAATCAGGATGCATCGGAAGGGCCTAAGAAGCAGTGGAAAGAGAGAAGAATGTGGATTAGTTAGAATACTAAGAGAGAAAACCCAATAATTTGTAAAAATAACCAACATTTTCAAGGACTTTCAAAACAGAGAGGGCGATGGTGTGCATGTTTTAGTCTGTGTGTATGCAAAAAATCCCAGTGAAATCCAAAAGACATCTCACCATGCCCAGCTGAAAGGACCTGTACCCAACTATCTATCAGAAAATGCATTTACTAAGGGTGTGTAACACCCCAAACACCACCCCTGAAGCTATGCCCATGATAGTGATGACAAACATGTACCGACAGGGCTGAATCAAAACACCACAAGAAGGAAAAACACAGTTGTTGTAAAAGCTACAGCAGTGATATTCAAAGTATGGCCTGGGGGCCTCATGTAGCCCTCCTAACCTTTACATGCGGCCCTCTGGTAAACAGCAGCACTGGGTTGCTATTTACTTGACTCAGAACTAACATTGAAATGATGCAACAGGCAAGCATTCATTTAAAAGTTAATTGAAGTTAAGTAAGGAAGTAACTATGGCGTCATGCACTGCTTAAGTTTAGAAGTACCTTTAATTTTAAAGACATCTTGCAGCAAAAGTGTAAAATTATGATAAAGTCTGTTCACAATTCAAAACGTGTGTTTTATTAACCCTTTCGCTGCCAGGCCTTTTCCCCCTACAGGTGCCACACCTTTTTTTGGCTCTTTGGGGCAGTTTGCGCTTAGGCCCTCATAACTTTTTGTCCACATAAGCTACCCACGCCAAATTTGCGTCCTTTTTTTCCAACATTCTAGGAATTATAGAGGTACCCAGACTTTGTAGGTTCTCCTGAAGGAGACCAAGAAATTAGCCAAAATACAGCAAAAAAATTCGTTTTTTAAAATAAATTGGAAAAAAATGGCTGCAGCTTGTGATTTTTCCCCTGAAAATGGCATCAACAAACGGTTTGCAGTTCTAAATTCACCAGTTTCCCAGCTTTCAGGAACAGGCAGACTTGAAAATCAAAAAACACAATTTTTCAACACAATTTTGGCACTTTACTGGGAAATACCCCATTTTTACTAATTTTAGTGCTTTCATCCTCCTTCCAGTTAGTGACAGAAATGGGTGTGAAACCAATGCTGGATCCCAGACAGCTAAACATTTTTAAAAACTAGACAAAACTCTGAATTCACAAGGGGTAACTTGTGTAGATCCTACAAGGTTTTCCTACAGACAAGAACAGCTGAAATAAAAAAAAAAAAATTCACATGAAAAAAACAGCCATTTTTCTCCACATTTTGCACTGTCACTTTTTCCTGCGAAGTCAGGTTTTTTAAAGCAATATACTGTTATGTCTGCTGGACTCTTCTGGTTGCGGGGATATATAGGGCTTGTAGGTTAATCAAGAACCTGAGGTACCCAGAGCCAATGAATGAGCTGCACCTTGCAATGGATTTTCATTCTGTACTGGGTACAGCCATTCGTTTGCTGAAATATAAAGAGTGAAAAATAGGTATCAAGAAAACCTTTGTATTAACAAAATGGGCACAGGATAAGGTGTTGAGAAGCAGTGGTTATTTGCACATCTGTGAATTCCAGGGTGCCCATACTAGCATGTGAATTACAGGGCATTTCTCAAATAGACGTCTTTTTTACACATTACCTTACATTTGGAAGGAAAACATGTAGAGAAAGACAAGGGGCAATAACACTTGTTTTGCTATTCTGTGTTCCCACTAGTCTCCCGATAAAAATGGTATCTTTCTTGTGTGGGTAGGCCTAATGCACGCGACAGGAAACACAACATGGACACATCACATTTTTATATTGGCATCTGACGTGTTTTTTGCAAAGTCCCTAGCTGTAGATTTTGGCCTGTAGCTCAGCCGGCACCTAGGGGAACCTAATAAACCTGGCATTTTTGAAACGTAGACACCTAGGGGAATCCAAGTTGGGGTGACTTGCGAGGCTCTCACCAGGTTCTGTTACCCAGAATCCTTTGCAAACCTCAGAATTTGGCCAAAAAACACTTTTTCCTCACATTTCGGAGACAGATAGTTCTGGTATCTGAGATGAGTCATAAAGTTCCTTCCACCCAGCGTTCCCCCAAGTCTCCCGATAAAAATGGCACCTCACTTGTGTGGGTAGGCCTAGTGCCCACTACAGGAAATGCCCCAAAACACAACTTGGACACATCACATTTTACCAAAGAAAACAGAGCTTTTTTTGCAAAGTGCCTAGTTGTGGATTTTGGCCTCTAGCTCATCCAGCACCTCGGGAAACCTACCAAACCTGTCCATTTTTGAAAACTAGACACCTAGGGGAATCCAATATAGGGATGACTTGTGCGGCTATCACCAGGTTCTGTTACCCAGAAGCCTTTGCAAACCTCAAAATCTGTCAAACTTTTTCCTCACATTTCGGTGAGAGAAAGTTCTGGAATCTGAAAGGAGCTACAAATTTCCTTCCACCCAGAGTTCCCCCAAGTCTCCCGATAAAAATGGCACCTCACTTGTGGGGGCAGGCCTAGTGCTCGCGATAGGAAATGCCCCAAAACACAACGTGGACACATCACATTTTCCCAAGGAAAACAGAGCTGTTTTTTGCAAAGTGCCTAGCTGTGGATTTTGGTCTTTAGCTCAGCCTGCACCTAGAGAAACCTATCAAACCTGTGCATTTTTTTGAAACTAGACACCTAGGGGAATCCACAATGGGGTGACTTGAAAGGCTCTCACCAGGTTCTGTTACCCAGAATCCTGGTCAAACTTCTCAATTTGGCTAAAAAACACTTTTTCCTCACATTTCGGTGAGAGAAGGTTTTGGAATCTGAGAGGAGCCACAAATTTCCTTCCACCCAGCGTTCCCCCAAGTCGCCGATAAAAATGACATCTAACTTGTGTGGGTAGGCCTAGTACCCGCGACACGAAATGCCAGAAAACACAAGGTGGACACATCACATTTTCCCAAAGAAAACAGTTGTTTTTTGCAAAGTACCTAGTTGTGGATTTTGGCTTTTAGCTCAGCCAGCACCTAGGGAAACCTAACAAACCTGTGCATTTTTTAAAAGTAGATACCCAGGGGAATCCAAGATGGGGTGACTTGCAGGGCTATCACCAGGTTCTGTTACCCAGAATCCTGTGTAAACCTCATAATTGGGCTAAAAAAACACTTTTTGCTCACATTTCGGTGACAGAAAGTTCTGGAATCTGAGAGGAGCCACAAATTTCCTTCCCCCTATCGTTCCCCAAAGTCTCCCCATAAAAATGGTACCTCACTTGTGTTGGTAGGCCTAGTGCCCAGAAGATTAAATGCCCGAAAACACAATGTGGACACATCACATTTTTCCAAAGAAAACAGAGCTGTTTTTTGCAAAGTGCCTAGCTGTGGATTTTGGCCTCTAGCTCAGTCGGCAGCTAGAGAAACCTACCAAAACTGTGCATTTTTCAAAAGTAGACACCTAGGGGAATCAAAGATTGGGTGACTTGCGGGGCTCTCACCAGGTTCTGTTACCCAGAATCCTGTGCAAACCTCAACATTTCCCCCCAAAACACTTTTTTCTCACATTTCGTTGACAGAAAGTTATGGAATCTGAGAGGAGCCACAAATTTCCTTCCACCCAGCATTCCCCCAAGTCTCCTGATAAAAGTGGTACCTCACTTGTGTGGGTAGGCCTAGTGCCTGCAAAAGGAAATGCCCCAAAAAACTATGTGGACACATCAAAATTATCAAATACAAAACTGTTTTTGTGGGGTGGCACCTTCATTTTTGGTTCTGGGCTCAGCAGCCATATATGGAAACCTACCAAACCCAAACATTTCTGAAAACTAGACACCGGGGGAAGTCCAGGGAGGTGTGACTTGCGTTGATCCCCCAGTGTTTTCTTACCCAGTATCTTTTGCAAACCTCAAAATCTGGTTAAAGAAACACCTTTTCCTCAAATTTCAGCGACAGAAAGTTCTGAAACCTTAGAGGAGCCACAAATTTCCTTCCACCCAGCGTTCCCCCAAGTCTCCCGATAAAAATGATAGCTCACTTGTGTGGTTGGCCCAGGTGACAGAAAAAGGCCAAAAACCTGTAGACATTGAGGGGATAGCACAGCGAGTTGATAAGCACATATTTTCCTTTCTTACATCTTTAGGCTGACTCTGCTTTGGGGACCCACATAAGTGGGGTATCATTTTACTTGGGAGACTGAGGGGAACACTGGGTGGTAAGAAATTTGTGCCGGGGCAGTGATTCTACAAAGAAAAGTGAGGAAAATATGCTTTTTTTAGCAAGTTTTGAGGTTTGCAGAGGAGTTTGGGTAAGAAAATATTAGGGGAACCAGGCAAGCCACACCTCCCTGGACTCCATGGGGTGTGTAGTTTTAATAAATGTCTGGGCTTGGTAGGTTTCCCTAGATGAAGGCTGCACCTGGGACCAAAAACATAGGTGCCTCCCATAAACAGAGATCGTTATGCAATAGATAATTTTGATGTGTCCACGTACTTCTGGGATGTTCCAAACACTAAAATTGTGAAAAAAAAACACACTTAGGTTATGTTTAAAAGACCGCTCACCCACCAACCAAGTTGGTGGCATGCTTCTTCATCGGGGTCCCACACGAGGCACCTAGCGTGTCACGGGTGTGCTGTGATGCCTGATTACAAATGAGCAGGTTTTGTCATTTTTACCACACATACTGGTTGTATTTGGTACAAGGGTGGGTGATGGTTCAGTAGATCAAATTTTATTAACAAGACATTTCACAAAAGTGAAATCCACTGTTAATAACTGAAAGGCCAAAAAACCAATGACTCACAGCTTGTGAGCTGTAAAGCCCTGTGAAGGCACCAACCGCTTTACAGTCCATTCACACACCTTTCAAAATGACATGCATAAGACCATTCACACCACCAACCGTGGGTCCAACACATTACAACACTCCCATCAACAGACAGCACCATTCAAGGGCCCATCACTTTCATACGCCCACATGCCTGATGCAGCAATCACACCAGCTGATGGGAGTGTGTGGACTGGCCTTTGGCTGGCACCGTCAGCCAATCGCCACTTCACACACACTTCCAGCCAAGTGCCACCCCACACACACCGCCATCCAAGCTCCACCCCACACAGACCGCCAGCCAAGCACCACCCCATGCACACTGCCAGCCAAGCCCCACCCCACGCACACCGCCAGCCAAGCGCCACCCCACGCATACCGCCAGCTAAGCGCCACCCCACACACATTGCCAGCCAAGCACCACCCCACACACACTGCCAGCCAAGCGCCAGTCCATGCATACCGCCATCATTTTTTTTTGTTTTTAAACAACAAAGAAACCTCTAATTATAAACAAGTACAAAACTACAAACACAAAAGCTCTAACTGACTACATGACAGTAATGCCAACCGTGAAACTGAACATATGAAAATATAAAACAGTGGATTACGCTCAAGGTATTTTCGAAAATTCTCTTGAAACAGCCACCCACACACAGCCCACACTTTGAAGGACAATCAGGGCAGTACATCCTAGTCTCCTTCCTGATACCTCTTTGAGCACAGACTCTACATCCCTTAGGAGGAAAGTCTTTTTTTGGCTGTGGGAGGAATGTGCTCAGCAAAGTGACGATCTTTCAATCTAGCCACATCCTCCAACACTGCTTCTCTAGGAACTCTTGGTTGTGCCAGCACAACAAGGCACACTATGATAGACTCCTGAAATTTCACTAATGTCATCCTTGACTCTGGAGGACTATCCTTGAACACAACAAATGCATTAAAAGTTGCTGAGTGGAACAGGTGAACCGCTAATTTCTTATACCAAACATAAGCCTTACGAGCAGCAAACCTCTGATCTACTCTATCAACACCAACCATGTGCTTAATGTAGCCTAAAATGCACACAGGTTTGTGCACTTCATCAACTTGACCCCAAACAGCCACAGGCGAAGTACTCTCATCATGAATGGTAGTTAGCATGTACACATCCCTCCTGTCTACAAATTTCAGAGCTAGCAGCTCATCATTCCGCAAGGCACTGCACTGTCCCTTCTCAAGTTTTTTACAGACAAGCTCTCTTGGATGGCCTTTCCGATTAGAGCGGATTGTGCCACAAGCAACAGTGTCCACTCTGAACAATTCCTTGAATAACTGAACTCCAGTGTAGAAGTTATCTACATATAAATGGTGACCTTTGTTAAACAGTTGTCTACCAAATTCCCACAAAATTTTCTCACTAACTCCAAAAGTGGGCGGACAACCAGGGGGGTCAATACTGGAATCCTTACCAGTGTAGACCCAGAAATTATAAACATATCCTGTACTACTGTCAGACAGCATATACAATTTAATTCCATACCGTGCTGTCTTGCTAAGAATGTACTGCCTAAAAACCAAACAACCCATGAACAGGACCAAAGGCTCATCTACAGATATTTCTTTGCCTGGAACATAGATCTCTGAAAACCGATCTACCAAATGATCAAGAACAGGTCTAATCTTAAAAAGACGGTCAGAATCAGGGTGATCTTGTGGCAAAGATAAAGCATTATTTACAAAATGCAACATCTGAAGAAGAAGCTCATACTGGTTACTACTCATGATTGCAAGAAATATAGCAGTTGCCATCAAGGGACAAGTAGACCAATATGAAGACAGTGATAGCTTCCTTATCAGCCCCATCAAAAAAGATAAATTCAAGAACTTTTTCACCTCTTCCAGATTTGTGGGAATCCACCGGCTAGCTGCAGATTGTGGCCAAAAGTCTGGCAGCGTTGTCCCCTCAAATACTGCTCTGCATACAAATTGGTTTGCTCAGAAATCTCTTCCAAAAATACATCGTCCATAAACAACTCAAAGATGTTGACAGGCAAAAAGTTTTCAATTTTTACTGTACACCCTGGGAAACCAGTAAAGGTAGGCAACTGTGGCTGCTCCATGTTTGGTGCAACCCATGTGTCAGGTCTTCCAATAGGAAGCCTTTCAGCCACTGGCTGCTGCACCATTGGCACGTCAGTGTCCTCCTCTAAACGGGCACTTCATCACCACTGAGAGTGGCTTCATCATCAGATGATTCCTCTCTGACAGAAAATTCACTTCCAGAATCTTGCACTTCCTCCTCTGCCTCAGATGCAGAGTCAGTCTCATAATCAAGGTCAGGAGACGACTCAAAAAGCACACCAACAACCTGCTGAGTGGTCATCCTACGGCTAGCCATGATCCTTCCTACAAAAAGTAACTGGGCAAATGCACCACCAACAACCAGCACTGTGTAAGATAAGTAATAAACAAAGTGTAGCTTTATCACTAATAGTTATAACTTTAAAAACTATACCTCTCACTTGCCTGTAAAAGCTTGACTCACCAGCAACTACTCTGCACAGCCACAGCAATCACCAATGATATCCCACTAAAAAGAAAAAAGAAAAGCAAATTAGACATAAGACAACACAAATATCATTGTGCATAAATCTAAAGACAATTTTACACACAATCCTGCATTCAGTAAACCACCTACAAACATGTCATTCATGCATGTCAACAATACTCCTTTGTAGTAAATTTATTTACTTACCTAAAACATGCAACTACTCAATCCACAGGACAACCACTGCCAAAACTGAAACAAGCCACGGCAAAGGAAGCTAAAGCTTTGAGCTAGAACAAAAAGGAGAAATAAACTGTACAAAGGGGGCGCCACCAACAGAAAAAAAAACAAAGGAGAGAAAAAAAAAATCCCTGGCATCTTTATGGCTTCTGTCCCCCACTGGGGATTGATGGGCCTAAAGAAATAGGCCAGAAATGGGATAGAATACATTGACTCCTTTGGGGGCTGACCCTTGCCCAAGGGGCCACCCCAGCACAAAGCATACACACACACATGATCCCAGGCACTAAGTGGATTCTGCCCCCCATGGGGGCAGATGGGCCTAAAAATAAAAAAAAAGCCAATCTGCCCCCAAGGGAGCAAAAATGGCATAGAATATATTGCCCTCTTTAGGGGACGACCCTTGCCTAAGGGGCCACCCCCCCACACAAAGCACACGCACATATGATCCCTGGTGCTATGTGGATTACGCCCCCCTTGGGGGCAGAGGGGCCTAAAAGAAATAAGCCAATCTGCCCCCAAGGGGGCAGAAATGGCATAGCATATATTGCCCACTTTAGGGGACGACCCTTGCCCAAGGGGCCACCCCTCCACACAAAGCACACGCACACATGATCCCTGGTGCTATGTGGATTCCGCCCCCCTTCGGGAGCGGATGGGCCAAAAACAAAAAAGGCCGATCTGCCCCCATGGGGGGCAGAACTACCCAACAGTGCTTTTTCCCCTTTGGGGGCGACCCTTCCCAAGGGGCCACCCCCCACAAAAAGCGCACACAGACAAACACACATGATCCCTGGCACGAAGTGGATTCTGCCCCCCTTGGGGGCAGATAGGCCTAAACAAATAGACCGATCTGCCCCCATGGGGGGCAGAACTACCCAACAGTGCTTTTTACCCTTTGGGGGCGGCCCTTGCCAAAGGGGGCACCCCCAATACACAAAAAAACAAAAGAAAGAAAAAAAAAAAATCTTTATGGCTTCTGCCCCCCACCCCCTGGGGGCAGATTGGCCTAAAAATAAAAGTCCAATCTGCCCTCAAGGGGGGGCAGAAATGGTGATAAACATATTGCCCCCCAAGGGGTTGCGATCCTTGCCCAAGAGGTCGCTCCCCCACAGTGTAAAAACACAAAAACACACACATAAACAAATTCCCTGGTGTCTACTGGGCATTCCTGCTGCCCGATCACATTGTGATCGGGAAGCTGGAATGCTGAAAGAGATATTAAGGGAAAGGAAAACCCTTTCCTTTTCCCTGATGCCTGTTTTTTTGCATTCCCTTCCCCCGCCCAGAGGAAAAACTTACCTCGGTCTTCCTCGACGCGCTGGAAGCAAATGACTTCCATTGCATCTGGCCCCCTCTGATGATGTTAGCGCTCGATCACGCGCTGATGTCATTGGTGGGGTGGGGTAGGCAGGGGTGGAAGGGGAAGCGATTCCCCTTCCATCCCTGACCTGGAGAGCCGGTCCCAGGACGTAATGGTTGCATCCGTAGCGCCTCAGCGCCGCAGCCACAGATGTAACCATTACGTCCTTGGCGGGAAAGGGGTTAATATGCAGAACAGTTTCATCTTGTTACATCAGATCATAGTGGCACACTTAGAAGTATTTTTTTTAAAGTGATAGTTTTAAAATATCAACTTAGAATCATTCATTCTCACCCCCACCCACCACAATGATAACAATGCCAATAGTGAACGAAGTGGCAAGTCAACTGTGGTCAGGGTTTCTATTATACACAAACAACATTATAGTTTATTAAATCAAACACAAGAGAAGGTTTTGCACAGCACACATCCTGAAGTGAGGAATTTTGAGGCCCTCAGATGTGATAATGAAGAAAAAGGAGTATCCAAAATCATGCGTTCAGGAGAAGGAGACCGCCAATGCAGTCTCCTTCCTGACGGCCCTATTATAAGTTTCCCGCTGGGTTAGTGGGCAAAAACACAGTTTTGGCCTGCTGGCCCAGCAGGAACATCACAACAACATTGAGGCCGGCTCGTAATACAGCCAGCATCAATGCTGTTGTGTGTCACGTGCAAAGCAGACAGTGATTTGCTCGATAGTGTATGGGCAGTCAGGGGCCCCCCAACTCTTCCGCCCTTTACGTGGTCGTGAAACCGCCATGTAAACACTGGCAGAGGGAGGGGTCGTAATCCTCAGGGCAGCGCTGCCTTGGCAGATTGGGACTGCCAGCACTGCCAGGCCGTCGGGTAGACGAAAAGTGTCATTGCTGGCGGTCCGACCATGGCCGAACCACCATGGTCATAAGTCATAATTTGGTGGTCTGACCACCACTTTGGCAGCACCGCCACAGCGAGTCTAGTGGTCCCAGGACCCCCAGACTCATAATTAGGTCCTTAATGTCTTCACTTCACTTCCCCAACACCCACCTTGCCATCAACCCACCTCAGCCATCTTGCTGGCATCAATGCAGCCCTTGGTCACATCATAGACCAAAATTTGTGGCATCTGGGAAAATGTTTGTGAATACCCAGGAGCTTCAGTATGTATATATGTGATATTTCTATAGGAAAAACCTAGCTAAGACATAGTGGAGTGCCTTACACAATCAGTTAGCCTTCAGCTACCATAATCATACAACCATCTTAACTCAAAAAGGAAAACCGAATTCCTAATCTTTGATAATGCTGGCACCTGTAAATGAGACTCTACCTCATATTCTGACCATTTTATTAATGCCAGGAATAGGAATGGACATGTAGTAAACACTGTACTTGCATGAAGCCCAAATAAGCACACACAAATTGTCAGGCTTCTAGTTATAATTATCCACCAACCAACTGATACATATACTCAGTACCCAATTTGTACACAAGCAAAACAAAGTGGGTAGGCGAACACCATCAACACAATGTTAGTAGATAAATAATAAATTAGTGACATCTCAACTCGACCCGAAAGTATTGGAGCACTTAATATGAGCACCAGTTACATTACACAAACACATTCATTTCATTTTTTAGGCACCGGGAGATTAAGTGATTTGCCCAGAATCACAGAATACTAAGCCTATGCTGAGATTCGGACCTGATTCCTCAGCTCTAAAAAAAAAAAAACAACTATTGCCCTTACCTCACACCCTCCTACAGATGAATTGGCACCTTGACCTAGTATTTACAGGGAACAAATTCTAGTGCAGGATGCATGAGCGTCAATTAGTTGCCTGGCAACAATAGTTGCTGGGCTTGATGGCAGAGTTATTGCTTGCATTAAATAGAACACTAACACACTGATAAGTTTATAAGCCCTTCTTTAGACAACAGAATGCTGGATAATGATAAATGGTTGAGCCGCTCGACGGTTAGTTATGTTCATTAACTGGTTTTGTACAACCGCAAAGGACGTAAGAGGAGGTGTTTGGAACATTAAACATAAGCTCTATATCTAGAGTTTTTCGTTGCAACATTTTTTTTTTATAAAGCAGAGGTACTGTAGTTTTTTATCAACACTTTGATAATCTAGTACAATATATTGGTAATTTTTCCTAAAAATGGTGAACAATGAACTATCAAAGAAACTCCAGTTTAATTAACAAGTACAGGGCAAAGTCACAGAACAGTTTTGACTGGTCGTGCTTCATGTCCTTGTTGGTAATTTAAGGCAGTGCTTAAATTAAACTCTTTTACTACCATTTTACGAAAGCATATTTGTATAAGTGTTTGACCAGAATGTGCATATTTATTGTGTTGCATTTTGTTGTAGTTAAGTTGTTTTTTATATCCTAGGTTTTTGCGGCATCGTGTCATTGTGTTTTTGTTGTGGCGTACTGTGCTTGTTGCGTTGCATTCTGTTTTATGTTGCTATGTTGCACCTGGTTATGTTTTTGACCTAGTTGCTGTGCTTTGTGTTGTATCATTGTGGTGTTTTCCCTTTGTTTTTTTAAAGGTGTCAACAAACACTGCTACATGTACGATCAAAAGCAACACATCCCTATAAATGGTCCAGTGACAAACGGCCATTTAGAATTGTTTACGGTGTTAAAATATTATTTTTGAGCTCTTCAACTACATAAAATAACTGAGTGTTCCATCACCACTAGGGAGTGTCCACTGGAGGGCGAAGAAGATGATATGGAGCCAGTCTCCTCTGTGGCACTCCCTCACCCTCTGGGTCACTGGGTCCCTCCGTGTCTGATGTTCCGTGACCAGAGGAACTGTGCTCAGCTGCTTCCCCACTGATGTCAGCCCTGTCTCCTCCACTTGCCTGTGTTGATGCTGAAATAGGGTCAGTCCATGTGTCTGAATACACTTGAACAACCGTTTAGATTACAAAACATTACCATAATGTACAGTAGCTCCCTGCTACAAGGTCCTCCAAAGTGCCTCCAACATTTGCAACACCACATGCATGCCTGCTACTTGAACTGTAAACATTTGCACACAGGAAAATCAGAATCACAGACAACTTCAATTGCATGAGTGAAGTTGCCCAATCACAATACCCATGGATCAAGTAGAAGACCTTGTCACCTTGAATGGTTTGGCTCCTGTAGCACCCCTCACTAACCTGTTGGCATCAAATCTAATTGCAATGTTAAGGACATTTTCACAGATTCCACACAAGGTCCTACAATCAGCAAATTTCCATATACAAAACACCACATCATGATAAGATGATGGGAGAATAATACAGCCATGTTGCAGTAAGAAGTACAGTAGCCCGAAGAAGGTGACATGGAGACACCATTGTTACACTGTAAAAACTCACCAATGGTAACTTCACAATATGTACATTCTCTAAATAGTGTAATGGAAGTCGTACTACTGTTGCTTAGCTAAATAACACATTTTGCACAGAAAAGTACACTGGAGACAATCTGGTCAAAATGTCTGGGAGACTTGTCTAACAATATCCACCGCACAATGAATCAGCTAGGTCTAAGGAAATCACCTGTTTAGATTGGTCCTGCTGAGAACACCCTGCTAACATTGTATAGCTAAAATGCAATAGTCCATTGAATGCTGTTGTGGCTCAGGAAATCTCCAATATCTGAAGAGGGTCTTTAACATGTTTCTCAGTGGGCACGCACATCTCTGTACCTTTTTGTCATGCAAACACAGATTATATTGGATTACTTAGTGTACTCACTTACATATGATTCCAACATTTGTGCATGTCACTCCCTGATGCATGTCAGCAGTCAGGTAATGAACCTTTAACAACTGACATGTACAAAGCACTTAGCCAAATGATTCAATATAAATGGTTTAGAAATGCACATTGTGAATAAGTACTGTAGGTCTACCTGTTGTGTCCGTCATTGCTTCTGCAATTGTTCATGATAAATGACATGGAGTATCAGGTTAGGGTATGTGTGACCCAACAAACAATGTTGACATACTCTTGTCAGTGGTACCACCTGAACTGCATCACCATCAGATAAAACTATTTTCCAAGTGATTTTGGCCTGCACACATATGTGATGGAATCAGACATCATCCCATGAAGACGGCTAGCTCATGTATGAAACAGTACTTGAAAAGATACTACAAAAGTGCAAGGTACACATGCTAACGTATAGGCACAAATACTGATGCCAACTGTGATGTTACCCAAATCTTTTAACTGTACATTCCATACTTACCAATGGAAAGTGTTGCTCAGTGTCTACACACAAAGGACAATGTATGCTATGTCACATATATGATAGCCACCACCACATGAGAAACAGTAGTGAGGTACCAGCACTCTTGACACACTGAAGACAAGTTGCCTGTTGGGTACAGATGCCAATATACTCTCTTGAGGAGACAGGTGGCTGAGTACAGTGATCCATTACCTCATGTTGTTTGATGTTGGGGCTGACACACTGATGACAAGTGGACTGTTGGGTACAAATGACATCCACAACATGAAACAACATGAGATGATTGACCACTGCACCCAGCCATGTGTCTGCCCAAGAGTGTATACAGGCACTGGACTGTACTCTGGTGTATCCGTGGTCACTATGACAAGAGGCAAGGCACATCATCATGCACCAACTACCATACCTACACAAACAATAACTCATCTTGTGTATCACACATTGGCCATCTCCAATATTCATGGGGAGATGGCTGCTTCTAACACATCAACCTGGCAATGTAACATGAATGAATCTTCCCAGAACTCATCCCCTTGTAGCTGCTCTTCTCCCCTGAAACGACCATCAAGCTCCCGGTAGACCACTGCCAGTATGTCGGCCATCAGGTCAATCAGGGTCCAGCAGACGTATTGCCCACACTGGGAGGACAGCCCCAGCTGGACCTCCACAATCTTCTGGGCCAGCGTCTCAGGTTGTCCCATCTTTTTCAACAGTTGGCATTCTGCCGGCGATAGACACCCAGAGTCTGCACCTTTCAGGCGATGGCTCTCCCAATCCCTTGCTTCTGATGGGCATTTACCTGTATGGATGCAATAGACAAATGAAGAGGTCACAATTGCACTATTGAAGGGGATCTGGTTGTTTAAGACACATTTAGGAAACACCTAGCAGAATAATTTTGTAATTGTTAACACACAACAAGTGTAAAGCACACATGATGGTAAGTGCAGGGAGAAAATTAAATACTTTTGGAGTCATCTGCTAACTATCCACAAAACTGGTCACGGCCTACACTGACTAACGAAGCCCAATAACATCATGTAGACCAGGGCCAAGCAACATGTACTGTGATGTGAGCCACTAGGAAACACAACACACCATTGCGGCCTTCTGATGGGCAAACTACTTGTGAATGACTGTAAAGACACCTTTACAACCAGGCACATTGATTCACTGAATACAGTCCATACAGGCAACTAACATGGTGCAGACAACACCATAAGACGTAGGTGACACGAAAGGGCTGGCATGGGTGTCACTGAAAGCTTCTTTTGTTTAGATGTGTGGAAATGCAGTCTACATAATGGAATATCATACCTTTTCTGGGTGGGTTTGTGTGGTATCTACTGGTATCACAGTAAACACCTTTTAGCATATGTGGTACTCCTACAGAGATGAAATTCAACATACCAAGGTATGTTTTGTCTGATTGGTTGCATGTAACAAAGCTAGTGATTCAAGTCATGATCTCCTCTGCATTATCCAACTATCTGCACTGAGGGTTTGGCACTTGTGCAATAGACCTGTACTGTACAAACATGACATCTGGAAAGGTAACAACAGACATGTGGGAGTAAGGGGCCTCTCATTAGGTAATGACACACATTGACAATGAGGGTCAATGAAAATACATACCAGGTCAGGTGATTACTTCAGTCCCCATTCTTAATGTAGTCAATGTAAAAGCATTCAGGGGAAATCTTGCTTCTGAAGACTCATTTTGGACACATCCAAGAACCAGAAGGTCTACAGGGAGTGGGACCAGTGCCTCAGTTGCATAGCCATAGTTACTGTGCACCCACCTGGGCTATGTCCCTCACTGTGAAAAGGCTTTGACCAGCCTTGCTCACAGCAGGCTGAGCATACAGAACCTACATGAACATCACATTTCTATCACTTTCATGCATGACAGTACATCCTGTAGCCATCCTAAATGTGAGTTCAGGGTTGTGTGCACTCTGAAGGACTCAGTGACTCAGTGAATTTTATATTGGTGTCATACCACAATTTGCCAGAGCGTGATCTCGCTGAGTGATCTGTGGAACTTTACACATTGCTAACAACATCCTCAACTGACTCAAACAGTATACACAGCTCATGTTGTAATGCAAATACATTTACTGTATTATTTACCATCATCAGATCATCAGATATATCATTCTTTGGCTGTAAAGTTTACTTGCATAGATATATGAATGCAACACAAGGAGGATCTAGGGCTTATCATACTACGCAATGGTCATTTGAAATTCTCAGAGTACAGGGCTCTACAATCCACAACCTGTACATACTATGTATGGACCAAGTATTGTGACAACAGGCACCCAAAGAACTTACTTGGACTTAGAGGCACATTTTAGCCTGTGAGGAAGGAAAGGATGGTTTTGAACATAGTCAAATATGTATGTGAGATAGGTACCTGTTCCTCTGGTGAGCCGTAGAACTGACCATTCAGGGGAAGGACCTCTACCACCAGTTTCTCCAGCTCGACTGGAGAGAAGGCAGGATCCCTTTCACCTGCTTGGCCTGGCATGATTGCTCCCAGAGGTGGCACACAACAGTTGAAGTGATGGAGGTGTTGATGGCAGCAGTGTCAGGAGGCAAGTGAGTTATTTTCCAAACTGACAAGTGCAGAAATGCCTGTTGGTTTGAGGTACAGAAATAGGGCCTCCTGATAGTTCTAGTCATGTCACTTGCTGACTTCTTACACCACACAAATACTAAACTCCCAAGGGAGGGTACTTCATTTGAGAGATGGCACACGTGTATTTGGTCAAGTTCGGAAAGGCCTGTTAGTATGAGGTACGGAAACAGGTCCTCCTTCTAGTTGTAGCCATGTCACTTGCTGACTCCCCACCCTACACAAATGCTAAACTCCCAGGGGAGGGTACTTCAAGTTCAGAAAGGCCACTTGGTTTGAGGTACAGAAACAGAGCATACTGGTAGTTGTAGTAATGTAACATGCTGACTCCCGACACTACAAAAATGCTAAACTCCCTGGGGAGGGTACATCATTTGGGAGATGGCACACAGTTGTATTTGGACAAGTGCAGAAAGGCCTGTTGGTTTGAGGTACAGAAAGTGGGCCTCCTGGTAGTTGCAGTTATGCCGCTCTCTGTACTTCCCAACACTTGACAAATGCTTAGTCTTACATATCTGTTGCCACACTGCAGTTAGGTTGGACCATACATTTGCATGCTAACACGTACCATGGGTCCTGGGATGATCTTTTGAAATTGTAACATTTACAGACTCTATTCCAACATATGGCATGTAATGGGGATTGATACATGTGATGTTATTTATGACAATGCACAGTGACAAGCTTACATCTCCGTGACTCTGGGTTTTGCATGTTGAGAAAGTAGATGAAAAATACTGTGGCTAAAGGTGAGATATGAGCATACCAGACATTGAAGATTTGTGACAGTGTTTGTGTGTAACTTACCACAATCCAATCCCCCAGCTATTACTGTCAAGCCCTCAGGGTGCAGGATGTCCAAGACCTTCTCCTCCCAGGGAAAGAGTTGTAAGGGGCACTGAGAGGACCCCCTCCAGTACCTTCGGGATTCCAGGTGTCGCCTGGAGGCCATAGAAAGAGCTTCTCCCTCAGGTTGTTCTACCTCTTTCTAATATCCTCATTTGTGTGCAGGGTGGTGCCTACAGCATTCACTCTGTCAACTATGCTTTGCCACATTTCCATTTTCCTTCTGAGAGGAGTATGCTGGACTTGAGCTCCAAGCATCAACTGTGGCTCTACTCTTATGATTTCATCCACCATGACTCTCAATTCATCTTCAGAAAAACGGGGATTTTTGGGACGTGACATGGATGTAAATTAAAGCGACCGACAGGGCCTTACCTAAAAAAAGTGATATAGAACGTAAATGGACAAAAGTGTGTGAAAGTTGTTAAATGGAATGTTGAAAAAAGGGGTACCTTATCTATCAATGTTGTTCAAAGCCGTGGACTCTGGTCTTTTTCTTGCAGTGGAGAGGAAAAGGACCATGGTCTGGGAAGGAGTGTGTTTTATAGTGCGATTTGCAAGTGTGTTCACTGGGCCAATGTATGTCAGCTGTGTTGTTTTTGAATCCATCCAATGGGCACTTGCCTCTTGCTTTCCTTAATGCGTACCGCGGTGGCGGAGCGCTGTCAGTTGACCACTGCAAGGAGACTGCCACTTTGACTGTGCTTTTGTACTGGATTCAGTGGTTCCACGCAACCATCACTGCGATGGAGTACGGAACGCCAGGATTGCAGGCTACTGCGAAGCTGGCGGGTAGCCATTTATTTTAGCGGTGGGCTGTTCAGGCTGCATATATTGTAATACGGTGGTCTGAGGACTGCTGGAACAGCAGTCTTTTTGGGACCACTACCTTGGTGGTCTGGTGGTTCAACTGCCAAACTCGTAATCAGGCCTTTAGATATATTTTAATTTTTTTGAAAAAAAATATTGCAAAAAAAAAAAATGCAAATTATATTATTTTTCTAGATAGCTGAGTTAAAATATGTTAATATATTAGTGAAATTATTAAAAATGCAAATTTAATTTAATTAAAAAAAAAGAAAATATTAATACTTTTTTAAAAATAATTGAGAAATTATTAATTTATGCTTACAAAAAGTTTTGAGACAATTTATTTATAAAATGTGGTTAAAATATTATGTATGTAATTGTAATTTATGAAAATGTTTTTTAAATGGTAAATAATGATATTTATATATTTGTAATGTTTATTATTTATAAAATAATAAATATAAATATTTTGAATGAAAGTCCAATATAAATGTTACTGTTTAAAATAGTGGTTTATTATATTAAATAAATATTTTACAATTTATACATTTACCTTAGTTTGATATTATGTACTATTAATAGTGTTTTGTTGTTTTCTGAGATATTGGGCGTGGCCCGGTCCGACCACCACATTACGAGTTTGGCAGGCAGACCTGCCAACCTACCCCTGTCCCCACTAGGATCTTCAATCACGACAGGCTGACAGAGGGTGCAGTTTGCAATCAGCCAGGACGACGCTGAATGCAGCGCCGGCCTGCTGATTACAACTTTGTTCTCCACCAACCTTTTCATGGCGGTACCACTGCCATGAAAAGGTTGATGGAGAATAGGTGCAGAGGGCCACAGGGGGGGCCTGCACTGCCCACTGCCCAGCCCCCTAAAATGTGCACTGTCTGCAGTGCAGACAGTGCGCATTTCTAACGGTGCTGGTGCCCCCTGCATGCAGCAGCATTGCTCAATCATGAGCTGGCAACAATGCTGCTGCCACTTTCCTGCTGGGTTGAGGTTTCCCCCGCTCAGCCCAGGGGGAAATTTCTTAATGGGGCGAGCGCTAGCATGGCGGCGACCACCCCATCGGGAATTTGGCAGATTGGTGTTCCTGTCCGCCGAACTCGTAACAGGGCACATAGGGCCTCATTCTAAGTTTGGCTGGCGGCGGGCGCCGCCAGCCAAACGGGAACCGCCAAATGGCCGCTCCGCGGTCAGAAGACCGCGGATGCCATTCTGGCTTTCCTGCTGGGCCGGCGGGCGACCGCCAAAAGGGCGCCCGCCGGCCCAGCGGGAAAGACCCTGCAACAAGGAAGCCGGCTCCGAATGGAGCCGGCGGAGTTGCAGGGGTGCGACGGGTGCAGTGGTACCCGTCGCGATTTTCACTGTCTGCAAAGCAGACAGTGAAAATCTTTATGGGGCCCTGTTAGGGGGCCCCACGACACCCGTTCCCGCCATCCTGTTTCTGGCGGTGAAAACCGCCAGAAACAGGCTGGCGGGAAGGGGGTCGGAATCCCCATGGCGGCGCTGCAAGCAGCGCCGCCATGGAGGATTCCCTGGGCCAGGGGAAAACCGGCGGGAAACCGCCGGTTCCCCTTTTCTGACCGCGGCTTTAACGCCGCGGTCAGAATGGCCCTGGAAGCACCGCCAGCCTGTTGGCGGTGCTTCTGTGGTCCCCGGCCCTGGCGGTCATGGACCGCCAGGGTCGGAATGACCCCATAATACTTAATTAAAAGTTGGAGTAATTATTGGTTAAAAAATGCATGTTAATTTTTTTTTATTTCTATTTTAATTTAGATTGGAGTAGGAATAGTAAATCTTACCCCTTTAGTGTCCAGCACCTTCCCCAAGTTGGTTTAGATTGGAGTTGGAATAGTAAATCTTACCCCTTTAGTGTCTAACACTTTTCCCAAGTTTGTTCACATTGGAGTGGGGATAATAAATGTTGCCCTTTAGTGTTCAACACTTTCCCAAAGATTTGTTAGACTGGAACAGGAATAGTAAATGTCACCCCTAAAGTGCCCAACACCTTCCTCAAATTGGTTTACATTGGAGTGAGAGCAGTAAATGTCACTTCTTCAGTGTCCAACAGTACCCAAAGATTTGCTAGATTGGAGTAAAAATAGTAAATGTTACCCCTTTAGTGTCCAACACCTTCCTCAAGTTGGTTTAATTGGAGTGGGAATAGTATATGCCACCCCTTTAGTATCCAACCCCTTCCCCAAGTTTGTTTATATTGGAGTAGGAATAATAAACGTTACCCCTTTAGTGTACAACACCTTCCTCAAGTTTGTTTCGGTGATTTTAGGAACAGTACATGTAAATGGTTCAGTGTTTAAAATTATCACAATGTTTAATATATTAATAAAATGTCACACACATGTTTAACTTTTTTATTTTATTATAGTATTTTGATTGTATAGTTTAACAATTAGTTTAATACATTTTCATAATAAAAAAGTAAACAAAGTTTATTAGATAACAAATATTTTTATTAACAAAAAATATTTTATACATACTTGTATAATGCATATTTTCACATGTAAATTTACATTACTTTGCAGAATCTTTTTAATCCATTTGGAGAATATAATTAAACATATTTTAATTAGTATATAAGTATGTGTATCTATTTTATACATATATTTAATTTATACTTTACAATTTGTGTTACGTGTTCCACATTTTTTTCTATATGTTTAACATTTTTAACTTTTTTAATTTTTTTTAAACATTTAATAAACATTTTCCATTGCTTTCTATGTAGTGATTAAAGTCTCATTACGACTTTGGTAATCGGAATTACCCGACGGCCAAAGCCGAGGGGAGGAGGCAGCAGTCATACCGGCTGCTTCTCCCCCAGTCATATATTCGATGTTCCCACCAGACTGACCGGTGGGAACATCATATTACGACGTTCCCGCCCGTCAGTCCGGCAGGAACAGTGCTACGGAATTGGTCTTGGCTACCCTTAAGGGAGCCAAGGCCAATACTGTAGCACTACAGCACTTTCCGAATGCGCACTCTCTGCAAAGCAGAGAGTACGCATTCCGAGGGTGCTTGCAGGGGGCCAGCACTGCCCATGACATGGTCGTGGGCAGTGCAGGGGCCCCCCTGTGGCCCCCAGCACAGCTTTTCCGCAAGCCTTTCCATGACAGTTTAACCACCATGGGAAGGCTGGCAGAAAGGGCACTCGTGCTCAGCACGGGGGTGCTGAACTCTGTCTGCTGTCAACCTGTCAGAAACCATGTTCCTGGTGGGGAAAGCGGTCGTAATGTGGCGGTCCGGCCCGTCTGGAGTGCGGCGGTCCGACTGCCACTGCAGCATTGGTGGTCCTCAATGTAGCAATAATGCCCATAGTCCTTTTTTAGTTTAATTTGGCGACCATTATTTTTCACTCTACCTTGTATTTTGTAGTCTATTGCTATTGTTTTGTGACTTTTTTCCAGGAACCGCAATACTTTTAGGTGCTGCTGATCTTCTGACCAGGTAAGTCCTTTTTTAAGAATTCTATTACAGTTTTGAGGGTAGGGGGATATGATATGGGTATTTAAAAATTAGAGATAGTGTTGATCGGTAGTTAGATGCATATTTTATTGTGTATTGTACTATTATTGTCTACAGTGTTTTTTACAATGCATTACTATTGTATGATTATGTGTGTTAAAATATGTAATGTTACGTATGTTTTGTTTATTCAGTGTTATTTATGTGTGTATTTGGTAATGTAATGTACCGGTGAGTCGTTAATGTTTTTTACAGGTTTTTACCTTTCAACGAATTTGTTGGGAAGTTGGAGTTAACAATTTTTTTCAAGGAAATCTATTTTGCTTTATTGTAAACCAATTAGTTTTACTTAGACTTCCTTTTTCAGGTTTTCTGAAGCTGCTCTTTCTGTTTTGTTTTTTTACACTTTCGATTAAATCGAAGGATTTCAAATGGAATGTGTCTATTTTGGCATTTTTTGGGGTCTTTTGGATTTGTTATCTAATATCTATAATTGGATTTTGATTATTTCTTCCATGGAGGTGGAGTAAGAGTTACAGCTACAAAATGGTAAGTTCTATATTTTATTGTGGGTGGGAAATGTCAAATATTGTTTATGTTGTGTTTAAGTTATTATTGTATAGAGTTAATTGGATTATGTGTTGTATTTGATGTGACAGATTTAATTTGTGTTTCAGTGGTTAGATTGTTAGTAATGTTTTTATAATCATTAATGTGTATTTTTTTTATAATATCAGCGTTTATTTGTTATGTATATGTCATTATTTCACTGTTGTAATAAAATCATATAATTTTTATGAAAAAAATGTTGGTGTTTTTAGTTTAAGTTATATTGTAGTTTGTGTGGTTCCTGGTATGTTTTACTGTGTTTTAAAGGATGGATTTGGCAACTACTTCTAAGTAGTCTAGTCCTTTGTTGTTTACAAAAATTCAGACTTTGCATTGTGGCATTTTGTAAACTTCTTTAGCCCGGTTGTTAAGTTTAGGACCAATTTGAGTAACAGATTGTTCAATTCTTAGTTCTTGGTAGCTTTGCTCCCTTTGCATAGCTTCAGTAAATTTGTATAATGTAAATTGCATTATACCTAGTGTGGATTGGATGGCGTTATGCCATATTTCCACTGCTTTGTTTGTTTTGGCTCCCTGTGCCAGGGTGCTGTCATAGACATTCCACCATGGTATTTGGAATTTAGTGTTGCGTCTGTGTCCTGACTGATGTAGCCTGCCAATCCATATGTCTTCGAAGTAGTCCATTAGGGGACTTAGGGGGTCATTCCAACCCTGGCGGTCGGTGATAAAGCGGCGGCCAACCCGCCAACAGGCAGGCGGTCAAGAAAATGGAATTTTGACCCTGGCGGGAACCGCCAGCACAGCCCGCCACTTTAACACTCCGACCGCCACGGCGGGACACACAAACAGCATGGCGGTCACCGCCAACAGGCAGGCGGCAGACAATGTACCGCCCACACTATCACAACTCACCAATCTGCCACCTTTTCAGGGGTGGGAGCCCCGCCGATAAAAACACGGCGGAAACAGACTACGAATGGGAAAACGCTGACATATACACACTCCACGAGGACGGAGAACAGCATGGAACCCGAATTAAACATCCTACCAGCTATTGTCTACCTGCTCATCTACCACGAGTACGAACGCCGGCGCAGACGACAACGGTGAGTACTGCACCTACGACACAGGGGAGGGGGGAGGACGAAAGCTTACGGGCACACACATATGCGACCCCCCCCCCCAACTATCTACACACCAATGCAGAGCACCAAGTCACAGTGACACCACCCAAACCCCCCGGAATAATGCAAAGACATAATTAAAGTGAGAAACAAAATTTATGTATAAAATAGGTTCTTTGAAGTCATGGTAAAATAGCAATATGAATTGTAAAAAATCAAGTAAGAACATTGCGAAACCGATAAACATAGGCAATAAGTCCTGCACAGTCACTTAAATTTCCACTGTCCGTGGACCAAAGTGTATCAACACATGGGCAAAGCCCACACAGGAGACCTGAGTCCGTTGGAGAGAACACTGCTGGGGCATCAGATGACAAAAATACAGGCACCTCAGGGGGAAGGGAAGGGGGGGCACCTCAGCCACAGGAGTCCACGACGCCAGATCCACGAAGGGTCCGCCATGCCCACTGTGCCATCCTGGGGAGTGCAAAGCCACAGTCTCACAAGTCTCTACAGTGGGTGGGTTGCCCACTGTGCCATCCTGGGAGTGCAAAGCCACAGTCTCACAAGTCTCAACAGTGGGTGGTCTGCCCACTGTGCCATCCTGGGGAGTGCAAAGCCACAGTCTCACAAGTCTCTACAGTGGGTGGGTTGCCCACTGTGCCATCCTGGGGAGTGCAAAGCCACAGTCTCACAAGTCTCTACAGTGGGTGGTCTGCCCACTGTGCCATCCTGGGGAGTGCAAAGCCACAGTCTCACAAGTCTCAACAGTGGGTGGTCTGCCCACTGTGCCATTCTGGGGAGTGCAAAGCCACAGTCTCACAAGTCTCTACAGTGGGTGGGTTGCCCACTGTGCCATCCTGGGGAGTGCAGAGACACAGGCCATCAGGTGGATTACAGACTCCACAGGTAATGGAGGAGGCAGGGTGCCCCGAGTGCAGCGTGAACACTAGCTCGACACAGAACCGGCACTGTCAATGGGCCAGCGGTGCTTGACAGGAAGGGCCCAGCGGAGCGGTGCTTGACAGGAAGGGCCCAACGGAGCGGTGCTTGAGACGGCGGGGCCTAGCGGAGCGGTGCTTGACAGGAAGGGCCCAGCGGAGCGTTGCTTGAGACGGCGGGGCCCAGCGGAGCGGTGCTTGACAGGAAGGGCCCAGCGGAGCGGTGCTAGAGACGGCGGGGCCCAGCGGAGCGGTGCTTGACAGGAAGGGCCCAGCGGAGCGGTGCTTGACAGGAAGGGCCCAGCGGAGCGTTGCTTGAGACGGCGGGGCCCAGCGGAGCGGTGCTTGACAGGAAGGGCCCAGCGGAGCGGTGCTTGACAGGAAGGGCCCAGCGGAGCGGTGCTTGAGACGGCGGGGCCCAGCGGAGCGGTGCTTGACAGGAAGGGCCCAGCGGAGCGGTGCTTGAGACGGCGGGGCCCAGCGGAGCGGTGCTTGACAGGAAGGGCCCAGCGGAGCGGTGCTTGAGACGGCGGGGCCCAGTGGAGCGGTGCTTGACAGGAAGGGCCCAGCGGAGCGGTGCTTGACAGGAAGGGCCCAGCGGAGCGGTGCTTGAGACGGCGGGGCCCAGCGGAGCGGTGCTTGAGACGGCGGGGCCCTCTTCAGCGGTGCCTGTCTTCACGGCGGGGCCCTCTTCAGCGGTGCCTGTCTTCACGGCGGGGCCCTCTTCAGCGGTGCCTGTCTTCACGGCGGGGCCCTCTTCAGCGGTGCCTGTCTTCACGGCGGGGCCCTCTTCAGCGGTGCCTGTCTGCACGGCGGGGCCCTCTTCAGCGGTGCCTTTCTGCACGGCGGGGCCCTGTTCAGCGGTGCTTGTTCAGTCATTCAAGGGAGCCAGACCTGGCCAGGACTCCCTGCTTAGTCGCCCTCCGACCGTGCAGTTGCTGGACCCTTCTGTGACGGAGTCCTGGGCCCGTGGGTGTCCTCCCTCACACCCGGGATGGGGCTTGTGGGGCCCTCCTGGCCCGCGCCCCTGCTGGCTGACTTCTCCGCCCTGCTGCCCTTGCCCTCCTTCGATGAGGCTCTCTGGCCCTTGCCTCCCCTGGATGTTGTGGCAGGTGACGGCCCAGGACTTTGCTCCTTGGGGGCAGCCGTGTCAGTCTTCTCGCGGCGGCCCTTGATTTTACGGGTCCTCTTTCCAGGGGGGGCTGGCTGTCCCCTTGCTGCTGGCCGATGTATCAGTGCTGGGAAAGGGTGGACTCCAAAACCCGTGCACAATGCTGACACTTGAAGCAGGGCTGGTGGTGGCTGAGGTGCTCTTGGGACTCTTAGCAGATGGAGGGGGTGGGTCAGGTGGAGCAAAGAGGTTAAGTTTGGAGAGGTAAACTTTTTTATGACAAATGTAAAGGGTAGGTGTAGTGGGTAGGGGAGTGGAGGAAGAGGATGTGGTTGTAGGAGAGTCAGGTGTGCTGTCTTTGGGTGCAGGTGCTTGTGACGTAGGCTGTGGTGAGGTGGTTGGCTGTTGGGTGGGTGGCTGCCTGCGTTTGTGTGTCTTGGAAGAGGGGGTGACAGACACAGTGGGAGAGGACACAGGGGACGTTTAAATGGCAGTGGGGGTGGTGACTGCACGTGTGCGGACTGTACTGGAGGGTGTGCTGGTGATGGAAGTACTGGCTGATGGTGGTGTGCATGCAGGTGTGAGTGGAGACGTCACAGGGAGGGAGGAGGGAGACGAGGAGGAGGGGGACACAGAGGTGGTAGTGACTGTTGGCATGTCTGCATCTGGGTGTTGCTTGTGTGAATGCTTGTGTGATCTGTGGTGCTTATGTCTGGATGAGCTGCCCTTGGGTGTTGAGGTGTGTGCAGGCTGGTCTGATGGTGTGGATGGGATAGGCTGAGGAACAGGAGACAGAGACAGGGTGGAGGCAGTTAGAGGAGGGAGGCTGGAAACAGGGACAATGGCTGCCGTCAGTGCTGAGGCCAGAGCATTGAACGATCGTTGATGGGCAGCCTGACCCGAATGAATGCCCTCCAGGTATGCATTGCTCCGGTGCACCTCCCTCTCCACCCCCTGGATGGCATTCAAAAGGGTAGACTGCCCAACAATGATGGTCTGTAGGAGGTCAATGACCTCCTCACTGAGGGCAGCAGGGGTAACAGGGGCAGGGCCTGAGGTGCCTGGGGCGAAGGAGATGCCCGCCTTCTTGGGCGAGCGGGCACGGAGCGAAGGCTGAGGGGCTGCTGGGAGGGCGGAGCTGGTGCGCTGGGTGGCGGCTGTACCTGTAGAGGCGGGGGGCCTGGATGTTGCCGCCACCGCTAGGGAGCTCCCTTCCGAGGACTTGTCGGTGTCGCTGGTGTCACCACGGGTCCCCGTTGTGGTGCTCCCCTCGCCCTCCGTATCACTGGTGACCTCGGTGTCCGTACCATGGCCCACCGGGGCCTTGTGAGTTGCAGCTCCCTCGTGCTCCGATGCCAATTCTCCTCCGCCTGATGATGCTAATGCAGACATGCACAAGAAGATAAAGAAAAAGGGGGGGGTAATAAAAACAGGTTGAGTGCATGCATTGTCAACACCGTTGGCGGAGAGGACAGACACAGGAGCCTCATGCACTACGCCGCGCAATCGGGGTACATTACTCAGTACTTGTGACTAGGCCAACAGGTCTATGGACAACAATTGCGCACATGGGTGATGCTGGACCATCGATTGCTGTACTTGGCACCCTACAGAGGTGGGGGGCGGGGGCACAGGGACATGCCTAAAGGAGGGGACTACACTACAGAAAGCGCCCTGGCCTAATGTCACCCACAGCCCTCCTCCCCCACCCAGACGCCTCCACTGCTCGTAAAGATAGCAGAATGTGCTGGTACTCACCCCCTTGTGTCTGCTGTGATGTCCTCACGCGCCCATCCAAATCGGGGTAGGCCACCGCCAGAATCCGGGACATCAGGGGGGTCAGGGTACGACTGGCACCCCTCCTAGGTTGGGAGGCCATCCCCAGCAGTGACTCAGCGGTCTTCCTGGTCCTGCGGTGGTTGTCCTCCCACCTCTTTCGGCAGTGGGTGCCCCGTCTGTTGTGGACCCCCAGGGCCCGGACTTCCTTGGCGATGGCAAGCCAAATGTCGACTTTCTGATGGGCGCTGACCTATTTGACATGTACAGGGTGGAATGGAAAATATCATCATTTTTTCTGCATGTTAGGTGTGATTGACCCCCCCTCCCCAACCTTGCCATGTGGCACATGCTCTCATCTGTCGTGCCTTGCACTACTCATTCTCTCCCCACCCCAACATCTTACATCCACCATACACAACCCAGGCATAGCCCATTCAACGTGCACCCAGTGTACTTACCTGTTGGTCTGGAGGACCGTAGAGTAGCGCATACTGGGGGAGGACCCCATCCACAAGTTTCTCCAACTCTTCAGAAGTGAAGGCAGGGGCCCTTTCCCCAGTCGCAGCAGCCATTGTCTCTTCCAGACCGAGGTCACAGCAGCACTTGCAGTATAGGTCCTCTCCTGTGGATGATCAGGTCTCGAGTGATTAAGCAGATAGAAAATGGCGGTCACGCCCGCAGCGGTGCGTACCGCGTCGGTGCGTACCGCGCCCGCCGGCGCACATCGTCATTGGCTCCTGAAACCCATAGGGTTCAATGTTAACCAATGCGGCTTCGTACAACGGTCTTCGACCGCCTACCGCCACGGTGTGCCACGCCAGCGCATTGACCTCACATCCCACTGTCACACTTCTCAGGTCAGGCAGCCGCCATTTCAAGGGCCCACATGGCTTAATTTCTACTGCGTCACACAGGCCTAGGCCTTGCATTGCCACTCATACAAGCCATTCAATGCATAGCGATTCGTGTACTGTGCAACCTGTGGTTACGTACCTGTGGGTTGCTTGACTCTGTACTCCATGTTGTCCTTCCTAGGCACCGTCTGCTGGGACTTCGAGGAGAAGGAGGAATCCTCCCGTGTACCGACTGCTGGTGGACCTGTCGACAATGGAAGAACGACATATTATACTTCGATACCGACTTGACCGAGCCACTATACATGAACTGTGTGCCCAGCTGGAGCCAGACCTGATGTCCCCCATCCGCCAACCCACAGGAATTCCCCCTCTGGTGCAGGTTCTGTCAGTACTCCATTTTTTGGCAAGTGGGTCTTTTCAGACAACAGTGGCCATGTCATCAGGGATGTCTCAGCCTGTTTTCTAAGATTTTGTCCAGAGTGTTGTCTGCCCTGATGAAATACATGCGGAGCTACATTGTTTTCCCTGAGGAGGGTGATTTGGCCACTGTGAAGGGTGATTTCTATGCCCTTGGACATATCCCCAACATCATTGGTGCCATTGATGGGACCCATGTGGCTTTAGTACCCCCAAAAGACGATGAGCAGGTGTACAGAAACAGGAAAAATTACCATTCGATGAATGTCCAGGTGGTCTGTTTGGCTGACCAGTACATCTCCCATCTAAATGTCAAGTTCCCTGGGTCAGTGCATGACGCGTATGTTATGCGAAATAGCAGCGTCCCTTATGTGATGGAACAGCTACAGAGACACGTGTGTGGCTAATAGGTGACTCTGGTTACCCCAACCTGCCTTGGCTATTGACCCCAGTGAGGAATCCCCGGACCAGGGCAGAGGAACGGTACAATGAGGCCCATGGGCGAACTAGGAGGATTATAGAACGGACCTTCGGCCTCCTGAAGGCCAGGTTTAGGTGCCTGCATATGACAGGTGGATCCCTAATGTACTCACCAAAGAAGGTGTGTCATATCATCGTGGCGTGCTGTATGCTTCACAATCTTGCATTGCGACGCCAGGTGCCTTTCCTGCAGGAGGATGGTCCAGATGGTGGTGTTGTAGCAGCTGTGGAGCCTGTGGAGACTGAAGAGGAGGAAGACGACGGGGACGACACGGACAACAGGGACACAGTTATACAACAGTACTTTCAGTAGCACACAGGTAAGAATCACCCACGCCATTTTACATTTACTTCTGGCCTCCTGCTTCTCTACTTTCTGTGTTTCCCCCCAGTTCCTTTTCACTGATTTTTGACTTTCCCTTCCCTTTTCAGAGCTGTATGACCCACAGCGTGACTTCTGCTTTGTTTGCCCATGGACTAATGCTTATTGACACTGGTATGTTGTCATCACAATGTAAATGAACATTATTGCACCGTTATGTGTAATACATTTGTAAAGAATACAGGCAGACTCCTGACATTTGAAGTGCAATTGGTGATTTATTTTAAGTGCTGCGTATAGGTCCATGATAGTAACACGGTGATGGGTGGGGGTGGAGTAATGTCCATGGCAGAGTCCAGTTCTCAGTAGCACAGGTGCATTGCCCATATGCCTGTGGAAGGATGGAGCAGGGGCAGTTCAAGGTTGGACAGGGTGACAATGTGGGACAGTGGGATGACATCAGGGGGTATCGTTTGCTGGTGGGGGTCTTGGCATCCTACTCTGTCTTCTTGTGTGATCTCAGGTTCCGCTTGCGGGGTGGTTGATCTTCAGCAGGAGGTGGGGTTCTGGTGGCCTGTCGGTGTGTGGGGGCCTCCTGTCCACTAGCGCCGGCGGAGGTGGTAGGCTGTTCGTCGTCCGGGCTGGTGACAGGGGCCCTTTGGGGTGCCACATGGTCCCGCAATGTGGTGACTATCTGGTTGAGGGCCAGGACGATGGTCCCCATTGCGGTACCGATGTTCCTGAGTTCGTCTCTGAACCCCATGTACCGTTCCTCCTGCTGTGCCTGCATCTCCTGGAACCTGGCCAGTACCGTCGCCATCGTCTCCTGGGAGTGGTGGTATGCTCCCATGATGGTGGTGAGGGCCTCTTGGAGAGTGGGTTCCCTGGGCCGGTCAACCCCCTCTCGCACAGCAGCCCTCCCAGTTGCCCTGTTTCCCCGGGCCTCTGTCCCCTGGACGGTGTGCCCACTACCACTGCCCCCAGGTCCCTGTTGTTGTTGGGGTGGTGGGTCAGCCTGGGTGCCCTGTAGTGGCGGACACACCGCTGATTGACGCGTCCTGGAGACAGAGGCATGGGCCCGCTGGGTGGGAGCTGTGCTGGTATTCCCAGGGGGGGTTGGGTTTGCTGTGGCCTGTGTCTGTGTGTGGGGAACCGACTGTCCAGAGGTCCCCGATGGTCCGGGCTGGTCATCAGGTTCTAGGTCGACAGAGCTGCTGTCATCACTGGGGGCCTGTTCTGGGGGCGGGATGGACAAATCTGGACCCTCCTGGCCGGTGTGTTGGCGTTCGGGCCCTGCAGGGGTAAAAGAGTATGGTTATTGCTTCTGTGTGTGCCATGGCGTGCGATTGTGGGTGCCCTTGTCCCCCAGTGCTGGCATTCCCTTCTGGGAGGAGTTGTGAGGGTGGTTTGTGGTGGGGGATGGGTATGTGCAGTGGTCATGCTTGGGTGATGGGTGTCCATGGTTTGTTTTGGCATTCAGGGATTGGTGTTGTGTTGGGTGGGTTGTGCTGGTGAGACATTGGCAGGGAGGATGTGTGCTGGGGGGTTGGGGGTGAGGTTGGGGGTGTGGGTTGGCATGCTGGTGATTGGGGGGGTGAAGTAGTTGGGATTAGACTTACCAGAGTCCATTCCTCCGCCTACTCCAGCGAGGCCCTCAGGATGCAGGATGTTCAAGACCTCTTGCTCCCATGCTGTGAATTCGGGTGGAGTGGGTGGGGGTCCGCCGCCAGTCTTCTGCACAGCGATGTTGTGTCTTGACACCATCGACCGCACCTTCCCCCGTAGGTCGTTCCAGCGCTTTCGGATGTCTTCCCAGTTTCTGGGATGCTGTCCCACAGCGTTGACCCTGTCGACGATCCTTTGCCATAGCTCTGCCTTCCTGGCTATTGTGGTTTGCTGCACCTGTGTGCCGAATAGGTGGGGCTCTACCCTAATTATTTCCTCCACCATGACCCTGAGTTCTTGGTCCGAGAACCTGGGGTGTCTTTGGGGTGCCATGGGGTGGTGTGGGGTGGTGTTTGTGGTGATGAGTATGGTGTGTGTGGTGGTGTGTGGTGTTTTGTGCGTGGATGTAGTGTGGGTGATGATGTTGTGTTCCTCTGTGTGTTGTGGTTTTCCTTCGCTGTGCTCTCTCTCTCTCTCTCTCGCCTTCTCTCCGAATTTCTAGTAGTGGGGGTTTGTGGGTGATGTGGGTGTGTGTTTTATAGTTGATTGGATGTGTGGGTGTGGTGTGTGTATGTGTATCAGGTGTGTGTATTTCGAATTGTCCAATGTGGCTGTGTTTTGTAAAGGTGTGTGTATTTTGACCGCGGCGGTGTGTACCGCCAATGGAATACCGCGGTTGAAAGACCGCCGCGTGGATTCGTGGGTCGTAATGGCATGGGCGTGTTTGTGTTGGCGTGACGGTGGAGGTTTGGCCATCTCCAGTTTATCGCTGCCCGCTGATGAGGCGGCCTTTCATGGATGTCGGGTTTTTGGCGGTTTGCCAGTTGGAGGTCAGAATGACCGTGGCGGTTTACCGCGGCCGCGGCGGTAGAATGGCGGACTTCTGACCGGTGGTAAGGGCCTTTTACCGCCGAGGTCAGAATGACCCCCTTAGTTTGTCTTCATTTTGTTGCTAGAAAGGGCTTTCCATCAGTAAGTTTTAGTGGTTTGCTACCTCGATGACAGGGAGGTAAGCTGGTGCTATTAGTTTCTTTATTTAGAAGACAAATTGGCTGTTGGTGGAATAAACTACACTTAGGTCCCAAAAAGACCACTGCTGTGGAGGTCCCCAGATAATGTATACAGGCAGAACCACTGGCCGCCACGCCAAAATGCTTTCCATTGCTTTCTATTGAGTGATAGGGCCTCATTACGACTTTGGCGGTAGGAATTACCCAACCACCACAGCTGCGGTAGGAGGTAGCCATCATACTGGCTGTCTCCTCCCCAGTTATTACGATGTTCCCACCAGGCTGACCAGTGGGAACTTCATATTATGACATTCTTGACGGTCAGCCAGGCAGGAACAATGCTACGATGTTAGTCTCAACTTCCTTAAGAGAGTCCAGGCCAATACCATAGCATTACAGCATCCTCGGAATACGCACTCCCTGCAAACCAGACAGTGCGCATTCCAAGGGTGCTGGCAGGTGGGCCCCTACACATCCCACAACATAGTTGTGGGCAGTGCAGAGGCCCCCCTGTGGCCCCCAGCACAGCCTTTCTGTCAGCTTTTCCTTGGCAGTTCAACCGCCATGGAAAGGCTTTCAAAAAGGGAATTTGTGCTCAGCATGGGGGTGTTGAACTCAGTACCACCGCGGCTGAGTACGAGTCAGATCACCGTCAGCCCATCAGCAGCTGTGTTTCTAGCAGGGATGGTGGTCCCCCTGGTGGTCCAGGGTCCACTAGGAGCGCCAGGGTCATAATGATGTGGTTAGACCGACTGGAGTGTGACTGGAGTGTGGCGAGGCGGTCTGCTAGCTTGGTGGTCCGTACTGTGGCACCATCAGCGCAGCAGCCAACTGCTGAGCCGAATACAAACACAAAGCTGATGTAGCTAACCCTTTGCAGCGGTCAAACACTGTGGTACGTGTTCAGCAAAGCAACAAACAAGTGCCCAATGGGTGAATTAAAATACAACACGACTGCCAATCATGGACATAGTGGACACATCTGCAAATCACACTATAAAATACACTGCTTCACAGACCTTGATCCTTTGCAGATCCACTGCAACCAAGATTTGATTTTTCCCAGAGAGATAAGAGACCTCTTCTTTCACTGGTCCTTAAATGAAACCCCTTTCACACACTTTTCTCCTTTTACTCCCTGCATCACTTTGCTTTTGTCATTAACTCCCTGTCACCCACTTTAATTCCCCATCATGTCATGTTCCAACAATCCCTGTTTCCAAGAGGATGTATTAAGAGTCAGGGTGGATGAAATCATAAAAGTAGAGCCACAATTGTATGAAGCCCCATTCCAGCACACTCCTCTCAGTAGGAAAATGGAACTGTGGCAAAGGATCATTGAAAGACTGAATGCTGCACACAAAGGAGGACAGTAGAAAGAGATGGAATGACCTGAGGGGAAAAGTGCATTCCCTGGCCTCCAGGCAACAGATGGAGGCCAAGAAGACTGGTCATTTTCAGTCCCTCATCCAATATGCAACTGATATGCACATCCAATGAGCTGTTTGAGTCTAATAGTTTAGGCAAGCTTCACACATGTCATGTCAGATACTCCAATACCACGGTAACATGGGACAATAGGTTAACCTACCACTCAAGAATGTCCAATGTCTCTACTTACTGTAACACAGAACCTTTGGAGGGAGATGTCACACTTCAACCAATAACAATGTGCTCTCTTTCTCAACAAGTCCAGCTGGCACAGTCCCTGTGCAGATTTTGTCCACCGAACAGACCCCGACTTCACCCCTCGATGAAGTCCTCAGTGATGATGAAACTCCTGGACTTGTGGGCAGTGAGGATGGTCCTGGCACATCTGAGCAACCTGGTCAGATGGCAACAGTGAGTCTCACTGTGCCCACAACAACACCACCTAGCCCCGTTGTGTCAACATCACAGGCAGCATCGCCCCCGCAACCTGTGTACCTAGCACAGTTTCAACCATCTTGTACTCTCCAGTCCTTGATCCTGAGGTGCAACCCAACACTCCTGGCACAAAGGTCTAGGACCCATTTGGAGAGGGCACCCTTTGCCAGGGGCACAGGCTTGTGGTGGTAGGGTGTGTGGGAGGGATGCTTTGGGCCAGCAGAGTGAGGCATTTGGGGCTGCTGTCCACCAGGAGACCATCAGCCATGTCTTGGGGGTCAATCAGGAGTCCCAAGGTGCAATGGGCCAGGTGTTAACTGAACTCTGAGACCTCAAGCATGAGTACATCTGCGGCAGCCACAGGAAGGGAGACCCTGTCAGAGGCACAACCACCCTCAGACACTGCCACCTCTGCAGCAACTGCTCCGACCCCCTTGCAAGCAGTGATGTTCATGCAAGAATCCAGGAGGTGCGAATGGCAAGACACCCATCACTGCCAGCAAGAAACCTCTTCCTTAATGTCCTCCTTTGTGTATCACACATACACTCTGAGGACTGATCCTGAATCACATTCCAGTTCCAATGGGAGGGGCACTCTGGATTTTGGACTTCCAATTTTGTGGCATCTACAACAATGATTTTATCCACTATTGCTGACTCCTTCAGTTTACATTTTTGTTTCTTTCTGCCCTAAATGTATTTTCTGTATTAGCATTGTAATAAATTGACCCATCACAAACTCATTGACTGCTTCCTTAAACTTCACATTTAGCTATGAAAATATATAAGACCATGTGAACCATACAAAGAAGATATGACTATTTGTGCAAGCAGGAATATGTTGCACGTACATAGCGTCCAGCTCAGGATTACAACCATTACCCACCAACACATACATGCAAGTGTCTTGTTTCAGAAAAGATTTTATTACTGTGTTCAGCACATAGGTTGTCAAGATGTCATATACATAGAAATTCAGAAATGACCATATCAGACTGGGTAGGCCACCAAGTATACTGGTACAGACCTCCAGAATATTGTAGGAATGGACATATCAGACATTGTCCCTCATTACAACCCTGGCGGTAAATGCCTCTTACCGCCGTGTAGAAGACCGCCAACATACCGCTGCGGATGCGGAATTCCACTACAGGTATTACGACCCACAGCTCGGAATCCGCCATAATACAAACACCCACACAAGTCCGCCACACCAAAGGTCACTGATAAACTGGCGATAACAAAACCGACACCGTCACGCCAACAGGAATACGCCCACACTATCACGACCCACGAATCAAAGCGGCTGTCTTTCAACCGTGGTAATCCATTGGCGGTACACACCGCTGCGCTCAAAATACACACACATTTACAAAAGAAAACCACATGGGAAAAATCGAAATACAGACACCTGATACACATACACACACCACTCCCACACACCCAATCCAATATAAAGCACACACCCACATCAACCACAAACCCTCACTACCAGAATTTTGAAACCACGCCAGAAGGAGACACTACCTTAAACAACACCAGCATCCACAGACACACAACACCATCACTTACACAACATCCACGCACCTCAAACAACACACACCAACACATCCCCTCACACATCACAGCACACACCACCTCACACATCACCCACACCACATCATGGCACCTCAATGACACCCCAGGTTCTCTGAGGAGAGCTCAGGGTCATGGTGGAGGAAATCGTCTGGGTAGAGCCACAGCTATTCGGATCTCAGGTGCAGCACACCTCCATTGCGAGGAAGATGGAGCTATGGCACAGAATTGTCAACAGGGTAAAAGCAGTGGGACAGCATCCAAGAACACGGGATGACATCAGGAAGAGGTGGAACGACCTACGGGGGAAGGTGCATTCGGTGGTCTCCAGATACCAGATTGCTGTACAGAGGACTGGTGGTGGACCCCTACCTCCTCCCCCACAACTAACAACATGGGAGGAGCAAGTCTTGGCAATACTGCATCCTGAGGGCCTCGCAGGAGTAGCAGGAGGACTGGACTCTGGTAAGCAATATCTTAATTACCATATCCCCCACCCCACCTGCATGCCATCACATACCCACACCCTCACCCTCACCCCCATCACTCCAACACCTCACATATGCCCCACTATCATAACCCAGCAATCCCAATACCAAGCCCTGCATGCAACACCAATGCATGGACACACATCACCAAAGCATGTCCAGTACAGATACCCACACAGACCGCAAACCAACTATCACCCAAGGACCAAGCCAAGAATGCAAGCACTGGAGTACAGGGTCACTCACCCATTGCACACAATGGCACACACAGATGCAATAATCATGCCTTTACACCCCTGCAGGACCCCTACCCAACGTCACTAGACAGGAGGTTCCAGACGTATGCAGTCCCCCCCACAAAAGAGACCCACAGTGATGACAGCAGCTCTGCACAACTGGATCAAGATGACCAGCCCGGCCCATCAGGGACCTCGGGACAGTCAGTTCCCTTGACACTGGCACAAGCCACCACAGAGCCTCCCCCTCAGGGAACCCCACCACAGCACCCACCCAGCGGGCCCATACCTCTTTCCCAGGACATGTCAATCAGCGGTGTGTCCACCACTACAGGGAACCCAGGCAACCCCACTAACACAGGACGATCAAGGCCCTGGGGGCAGTGGCAGTGGGCACACGGTTCAGGGGACAGAGGCACAGGAAAACAGGGAAGCTGGGAGGACTGCTGTGCGACAGGAGGAGGACAGGCCCAGGGAACCCACTCTCCACAAGGCACTCTCCAACATCATGGGAGCTTGCCATGATTCCCAGGAGACGATGGCAACGGTACTGGCCAAGTTTCAGAAGACCCAGTGGCTGCAGGAGGAACACTATCTGGGCATCAGGGAGGACCTGAAGTCCATTAACAACACCCTGGTTACCATTGCAGGGGTGCTGCAAGATCTTGTCAACACCAGGAGGGACACAGTGGCAAAACAAGGGGCCCCTGACAATAGCCTGGATGATGAACAGTCCTCCACCTCAGTCGGCGCTAGTGGACAGGAGGCACCACCACAGGACCAACAGGACACCAGCACCCCACCCCCTGCAGATGGAGAACCACCCCGCAAACAGTCCCTGAGATCCAGGAACAAGACATAGAACATTGCCAACACCCCTGCCAGGAAATGAGACCCCCCTGAATGTCACCCTTTTGTCCCACTTTGTCACCCAGTCCATCCTTCAACTGCCATTGCTCCACAATCCTATGCCCCTTTGGACAATGCACCTGTGAAACAAATAGACTGGACTCTGCCATGGACATTTCTCCACCATCCCCTCAGCCCATTTTACAGCCCCTCCATTTATTTGCACAGAAATAAACACACTTCAATCACAAAACAATCTAGAGTCAGTCTGTGATTTCACAAACGTGTAATAGCAATAACCATGGAATATAGCAATGTTAATTTACTTGTGCACATACCGATGTAACACAGCTGTAGGCATGGAGGAAATATAGCAGAGGGCAGAAAGTGGGACCCACATCTGTGAAATGGAAAGGCAACGTGACAAGTCAGGGTCCATACACTGAGTGAAAATGACAGACTTATGCTAGCTCCAACAATAGTATGAGATGTGGGAGGCAGTGACATCTTCTTACCTGTGTCTCACTGGAATTATTGCATGATTATGTTGTTTTGGTTGTTGATGTCCTCTTTTTCTGCCTCCTCTTCTTCACTGTCCACAGGCTCCATAGCTGCCACAAGACCACCAGCTGGACCATCCTCCTGCAGAAAAGGCACCTGCCGTCGCAAAGCCAGTTTGTGCAGCATACACCAGGCCACAATGATCTGGCACACCTTCTTTGGTGAGTAGTAGAGGGAACCACCTGTCATATGGAGGCACTGGAATCTGGCCTTCAGGAGGCCGAAGGTTCGTTCGATCACCCTACTAGTTCTCCCATGTGCATCATTGTAGCGTTCCTCTGCCCTTGACCTGGGATTCCTCACTGGGGTCAGTAGCCATGACAGGTTGGGGTAACCAGAGCCACCTGCAAATATTGAGGGACAACTGTTAGACACACACAGCCCCATACCCAGACACCTATTCACACTGTATAGGGTCCTTGGCCTCACCTATTAGCCACACACGGTGCCTCTGGAGTTGCCCCGTCACATAAGGGATGCTGCTATTCCTCAAAATGTAAGCATCATGCACTGATCCAGGAAACTTGGCATTCACATGGGAGATGTACTGGTCTGCCAAACACACCATCTGCACATTCATTGAATGGTAGCTCTTCCGGTTTCTGTACACCTGTTCACTCCTGCGGGGGGTACCAATGCCACATGTATCCCATCAATGGCACCAATGATGTTGGGAATATGTCCCAGGGCATAGAAGTCACCTTTCACTGTGGGAAAATCCTCCACCGGAGGGAACACGATGTAGCTGCGCATGTGTTTCAGAAGGGCAGACAACACTCTGGACAACACGTTAAAGAACATTGGCTGGGACATCCCTGATGCAATGGCCAGTGTTGTTTGAAAGGAACCACTTGCCAGGAAATGGAGTACTGACAGGACCTCCACTAGAAGGGGTATCCCTGTTGGATGGCAGATAGCTGACATCAGGTCTGGCTCCAACTGGGCACACAGTTCCTGGATTGTTGCACGATCAAGTCTGTATGTGACTAATATGTGTCTCTCTTCCATTGTCGACAGGTCCACCAGCGGTCTGTACACAGGAGGATGCCGCCATCTCATCACCTGCCCCAGCAGACGTGCCCTATGGAGGAGAACAGCGAGCAGAGAGTCAACCAACACTGAGGTATCACAAAATGTCATTTGCACACATTTTTTAATCCACAATGTGCCTGTAACTGTGTGTATTCCAGGCCTACATTGGTGTGACGCAGTTATTATTAATGCCATATGGCCCCCTGAAATGGCGGCTGCCTGACCTGTAAGGTGGACAAGGGGATATGAGGTAACTGCGCTGGCTTTGAACACCGTCGCGGTGTGCGGTCAAGGACCGCGGGGCAATTCTGCATTGGTTAACATTGGGCCCTATGGGCCGGTGGTGCCAATGACGATGTACGCCAGCGGTGACGGTCACGCACCGCCGCGGACGTGACCGCCATTTTCTGTCTGTTCACTCACTTGGTACCAGACCTTCAACAGGAGAGGACCTACACTGCAAGTGCTGCTGTGACCTGTGTCTGGAATCGACAATGGCTCATGTGTCTGGGAAAAGGGCCCCTGCCTTCACTTCAGAGGAATTGGAGAAACTAGTGGATGGGGTCCTCCCCCAGTACACACAACTGTAGGGTCCTCCAGACAAACAGGTGAGTACACTGTGAGCATGCTTCATGGGCAATGCCTGTTTGGAGTGGTGTGGATGGAAGATACATGGGGGGCTGAAGGCTGCATGTGTGGATGGTGAGTGTATGTGCGTCAGGGCAAGGGTGGGAACGGGGGGCAATGAGTATGACGGTCCGGACGGGTAACGATTTTCCTTTCCCCCTGTACTATTTCTCTAGGTCAGCTCCCACCAGAAGAAGGCTATTTGGCGTGCCATCGCCAAGGACGTCTGGCCCCTGGGGGTCCACCACAGACGGAGCACCCACCTGCGTAAAAGATGGAAGGACCTGTTCCGCTGGAGCAAGAAGACGGCGGAGGCCCAGCTGGGGATGGCCTCCCAATGTGGGAGGGGTGCCCGTCGCACCCTGATGTTCCGGATCCTGGCGGTGGTGTATCCGGAGTTGGATGGGCGCTTGAGGGCATCACAGCAGCCACAAGGGGGTGAGTACACTCTCATTCAGCTGACTCTGCGTGCATTACCAGGTGCCTGGGTAGGGTAGGTGGGCAGTGGGTTCCCCTAGGCCAGGGCGATCTTGGTAGGCAAGGTCCCTTGTGAGGCAGGCTATGTGGCACCCCAACCCCACTAGTGGTTAGAGCCATCTACATCTAGTCAGGCTCCTGTGACTTCCCGGTGTGCAGCAATCGGGCTTAGGCCTTGTACCCCATGGGCATGTGATTAATCTAGGAACTATAAGTGCATGGCGTAGTGCAGAGGGCTACTGTGTCTATTGTGTCCGCCAACGGTGGAGGTGTTGCATGCACTGAACATGTTTTTGTTCTGTCTTCCCCCACCCTTTTTGTGGTCTCCCTGTTGTTGTGTGCAATAGCATCATTAGGCGGAGGGGCATTGGCACCGGAGCAGGAGGGAGCTGCATCCCACTTGGCCCTGGAGGGTGAAGCAACGGATTCTGAAGCAACCAGTGGGATGGAGGGCGAGGGGAGCTCCACGGCGGGGACAGGAGCAGAGACCAGCGGCACCGACTCCTCCTCTGATGGGAGCTCCCTTGCGGTGGCGGGCCCCTCTGTGCCCACCGCATCAACAGGTACAGCCGCCACCCCCCTACCAGCACCGCCCTCCCAGCAGCCCCTCAGTGTGTGTCCCATGCCTGCTCCCCTCACCCCGTCCTTCCCCTAGGGCCAGGCTTTCCAGGTCCCAGCCCAGCACCACAGCCAACGCATCCCCAGGCACAGTGGTGCCAGCAACTGCAGGATCATGGAGTGCGCCAACCATCAGGGCTGCCAGTGTGCCACGGTGCGAAGGCAAGGACATTCCGCCACCTGCCAAGGTTAAAAAGGTGCCCACATCCCAGAGGGAGAAGCCGAAACCACTTGCCACCAAGGGGTCAGCGAAAACGAAAGGGGATAGTGGCAAGACAACTGCGCCACCATCAAAGGTGGGGCAGGGCAAAAAACTGAAGGGCAGGTCCGTAGAGGGCATGTTGTCACCTACTGAGGGACCAGTGTCACACCTTCTGTCCACAACCACACCAACCTGTACGGAGGCGAACACCGCCACCTGCACCGCCACCTGCACCGCCACCTGCACCGCCTCTGGCCCGTCTACAGCCGCTGTGACAGTCCCCAGCCTCTTCCCCGGTGGGCAGCCGTCCGAGGCTGCAGGAGACATCCTGCTTTCTCCCTCAGCAGGTGCTGACACATGCTCCGCCGCCACAGACCCCGCCGCCAGCACTGCCGCCACAGACCCCGCAGCCGGCAACGCCGCCACAGACCCCGCAGCCAGCACCACCGCCACAGACCCCGCAACCAGCACTGCCGCCACAAACCCCGCAACCAGCACCGCCACGACGGACCCCGCAGCCAGCACCACCATGACGGACCCCGCAGCCAGCACCGCCATGACTGACACCGCCGCAAGCACCGCCAGTGGCCCGCGACGTCCTCAGACAGTGGCACCACCGCAGACATGCCTACCATCCCCAGAGGTCAGTCGTCCGAGGCTGGTGGTGAGTTCCAGGACCCTGGGCAGCTTCCATGAAGCATTACTGTCATCACAGTTGTCACCTGCATATGGAATGCGAAGCCGCAGCAGTGTGGGGTATGTCTCTGCCTCCATGGCGTATCATGCTACCTCTACCTCAGCAATCTTGTGGCACACACACCCAGGCGAGTGTATTGTACCAGCCACACTGCACGTGGAGCACTCTGGGCACAAAGCCCCCTCCAGAACCAGTGGAGAATCACATCCACTACCTTAGTCCTTGGCAGGATGAAGCACTCTGGGCACAAAGCCCCCTCCAGAACCAGTGGAGAAAGGTATCCACTACCTCAGTCCTTGGCAGGATGAAGTGCTCTGGGCACAAAGCCCCCTCCAGAACCAGTGGAGAAAGGCATCCACTTGAGACTGTGGCTTTGCACTCCCCAGGATCAAGCAGTGAGCAAACCACCCACTGGAAAGACTTGAGAGACTGTGGCTTTGCACTCCCCAGGATAAAGCAGTGGGAAACCCAACCACTGGAAAGACTTGAGAGACTGTGGCTTTGCACTCCCCAGGATAAAGCAGTGGGCAAACCACCCACTGGAAATACTTGAGAGACTGTGGCTTTGCACACCCCAGGATACATCAATGGGCATGGAGCCCCCTCGTGCAGCAGGGGTGTCATGCGTTCATCTGGCGGAGGTGCCCCCCCTCCACCTCCCCCTGAGGTGCCTGTTTCATTTCAATCTGATGCCCCTTCAGTGTTCTCTCCGTTTGGAGTCAGGTATCTAGTGTGGGCTTCGCCCATGCATTTTGGGCCCAGTGGTCCACGGACAACGATTGGTGCACTATCTGGACTTTGAACTTTGATAATGAGATTTCACATGATTACATTTGTTCAAATCAATTGCTTTTGTCCTTGCGTTCTTCCAGGGGGTGACAGGGTGTATATGTAATGTTGCTGCATGTATTTGTGTGTATGTTTTTGTGGGTGAGGGTGGGGGTGGAGGTGTTGCATGTTGCGTGTGTGTGTCACTCTCTTTTACCTCCCCCTCCCCTGTGTTGTAGGTGCAGTACTCACTGTGGTCGTCGCTGCCGTCGTTGGAGCTCCTGATAGAAGAGAAGGAAGACCATCATTGGCAGTATCTGCAATTCGGGCTCCATGGCGTCCTGGTTCCTAGTGGGGTGTGGAGAGGTGAGTGTTTTCCCTTCTGTGTACTGTTTTGCCGTCTTTTTGTTTGCGTTGGTTCCGCCCCGGAAAAGGTGGCGGATAGGCATCTTGTGATAGGGTGGGCGGTACATTGTGTTCCGCCTGTCTGTTGGCAGTGTCCGCCGTGCTGTTTGTACCGCTGTGGCGGTCGGAGTGTTAAAGTGGCTGTCTATGTTGGTGGTTTCCGCCACGGTCGTAATCCCATTTTTTTCCGCTGGCCTGTTTGCGGTATTACCGCCACTTTAACACCGACCACCAGGGTTGTAATGAGGGCCATTGTCTTGTCAAATTGGCAAAAATGGATATGGTTGATGTCATCAGCCCACCCCGGTCCAGCCTTCCCATTCCCGTGCCCCTTCTCTGGTGAAGAAGAAGGCCTGCTCGGAGCCTAAGCGATCCAGCTCCACCCGAACCAAACAGCCCAAACCCCCTTCAAAGGAGAAGCCCACCTCCCCTCCAACCTCCTCACGCAAGTCAAAGTCCCACCCCCTGTCGTAAATCCCCACGCCCACCTCCCCCTGCCCCGCTTCAGTGAGGTCCCTGGATCCCTATGTGGTGCCCCATTCAGTGGAGTACCCAGCACTTGTGGGAGTCAGGTGTGGCCAGTTGTGGCCAAGGACAAATGACTTTTGAAGGACTGGCCAGTGGCCCTGTTGGCACCATTTGGGTCACTGAGCTACATAATAAAGTTTCTGTGTGGCCTGTGTTTGGGCTGCACGCAGTTCCACTCTGGTGTTTGTTTACATTATTTATGGGTATGGGGCTATTTTATGTACTATGGCCAAGTTGCAGTGGCCTTTGGTCGGGTACATACCTCTTGGTGTGGGGTGTCTGACTTGTGCTGCTGGGAAGGGTTGGGGGGACATTGCGGGGTGGGTGGAGTGGGTCGGTATGTAACTTTGCCCTTTCCTCCCTTGTGTCGTATGTTGCGGTACTTACTGTTGTCGTCTTAGTCGGCGGTCTCGGTCGTTAAGATATATGGCAAGGAGCAAGGCTGGCATGATCTGCAGCTCTCTGTCCAGGGCTGCCGCTGCATGTTTTGATGACCTCCAATGAGTGTTTCCTTTTTTTTGTTTCTTTTCCACCTGGCTTTGTGTGGCGGTGGTTCCCGCCTCGGAACTAGCAGCGGAACAGTGGTTCATAATTTGATGGGTGGGTTGGGCCTTTCCGACGGCCTGTGGGAGGACTCTGCCGTCATCAGCGGGACTCCTTTCCTGGCAGTGGGTGATGCGCCGGATGCGTGTGTTTCGTTTGGTTCATTATTTGGCGGTCCGGGCCGCTCCTCTGTTGGCAGTTTCTACCGCCGGCGGTGCGGAACGGACCGCAATGTTCATAATGAGGGCCTTAGTGTTTAATTGGCATTTTTATTTGTGGTTTTGGTGATATTTTGGTGTTCGATATAATGGGTCTCAATATTTATGACATGTTCTATATGTATTTAGAAGTGACACTATTTGTATTTCAGATATATATGTTAGCAATGTTGTCGATATAAGTGTTTATATCAGTTAAGTTTATGGAAGCAATATTTTTGTCCTCAAGTTTACATTTCTAATATTTGTGTTTCTCGATATTTGTGGAATCGATATTATGTCACTGATCCATTCTAGATGTACCACTCAGAATGGCTGATTTTATTTTATTTTATTTGTGGTTGGTTCTTGTCCGAGAGACCATTATGGAACTCTCTAAGCATTATGGGGCTCATTCCGAGTCCGGCGGAAACCGCCCAAAGACCGCACCGCGGTCAAGTGACCGCGGGGGTCATTTTTACTTTCCCGCTGGGCCAGCGGGCGATCTCCAGAAGATCGCCCGCCCGCCCAGCGGGAAAGCCCCTGCAACGAGGAAGCCGGCTCCGAATGGAGCCGGCGGAGTTGCAGGGGTGCGACGGGTGCAGTAGCACCCGTCGCGATTTTCACTGTCTGCGTAGCAGACAGTGAAAATCATGGTGGGGCCATGTTAGGGGGCCCCTGCACTGCCCATGCCAGTGGCATGGACAGTGCAGGGGCCCCCAGGGGCCCCATGACACCCGTTCCCACCATCCTGTTCCTGGCGGGTTTTACCGCCAGGAACAGGCTGGCGGGAAGGGGGTCGTAATCCCCATGGCGGCGCTGCAAGCAGCGCCGCCATGGAGGATTCCCTGGGCCAGGGGAAAACCGGCGGGAAACCGCCGGTTCCCCTTTTCTGACCGCGGCTTTACTGCTGCGGTCAGAATAGCCCTGGAAGCACCGCCAGCCTGTTGGCGGTGCTTCCGTTGCCCTCCACCCTGGCGGTTTCAAACCGCCAGGGTCGGAATGAGGGCCTATATGTGGTTTGTACAGTATTACAGATTGTGGAAGCATCTTACTTGTGTAATGCATCTTCGACACAAGTGGCAGAATTGATCACAATTGCAAGAGCATGTTGCATGGCCAATGGAGTCAATGTCATAATCTACACAGATAGCCAATATACTTCTGGAGTGGTCCTGATTTTTGTCAATGGTGGTCACAGAGAGGTTTCCAAACTTCCATTGGCACCGTCTTAAGAAATGGACAGCAAATTCTATATTTATTAGGAGCTTTACAGTTCTCTAAAGGACATTGCTATTGTAAAATGTACCACACACAAGAAGGGAGATGACATAGGCCCTCATTATGACATTGGTAGTAAATGCCACCTAGCGCCATGCTGACGGCCGGCAACATATTGCAGCGGTGGCGAATATCCGTTCACCATAGTGTGACACACACACACACCAATCTGACGGAACACAGCCACATACACAAATCTGCCAGACCAAAGGTCAGTTATAAACTGGCAGTCCCAAAACCCATACCGTTATGCCAGCAAAACAACGCCCACCACATTATGATCCACAAATCACCATGGCAGACATTTAATAGTAGTAAACCATTGGCGGTACATACGCCACGCTCAGAATGGACACCCACATACAATACAACACCACATTGGCCAATACCAAAAACACACACCTGACACCCATACACACACCACACCCACACACCCACACCACTATAAACATTACCCACAACCCTTTATGATTACAAATCATAGCCACCAGACTGACACCAAGACCGCTTAGACAACTAGACACACACCACTTACACCCATACATCCCTCACGCAACCTACATTACACACCCCACCACATTACTAAACACACTTTCACCAACAAACACCACACAACACCCATGGCACCAAAATGGCACCCCCTTTCACTAAGGAGGAGTTAAGGGTCATGGTGGAGGAAATTGTCAGGGTAGAGCCACAGCTGTTTGGAGCACAGGTACAGTAGTTATCTTTTGCAAGGAAGATGGAGCTATGGCGAAGAATCATGGACAGGGTGAATGCCGTGGGACAGCACCTAAGAACAAGGGACAACATCAGGAAGAAGTGGAACGACCTATGGGGGAAGATACGTTCCATAGCAGGAAGGCACCAGCTTGCCATACAGGGGACTTGTGGTGGACCCCCACCTCCTCCCCCACAGCTCACAGCATGGGAGGAGCAAGTACTGGTAATAATGCATCCCGAGGGACTTGCTGGAGTAGCTGGAGGACTGGACACTCGTAAGTCAACATTTACTACTTATCACCCCCTTACCTGCATGCCATCTCACACCCTCACCCTCACTCCCATCACTCCACTACATCCCACACACTGTACCTACAAATATGACTAACCACAATGCCAAGCAAGCATGCTATACCAATGCATGGACACCCCTTCCAGCCCTGCATGCACACCCACCACTAAAGCATGCACAGCATAAGGAAACTAACATTCCACAATATATCACCATACACAAGCAAAAGGTGGCAGGGCAACACCAACGATAGAGAGGAAGCCATGGATGTACAAATGTCATACACATGAAGAATAATACATCACTTACATCCCCACAGGTACCCCAGCCAATGTCAGTGAAGAGGAGGTGCCACGACTATCCAGTACTCCAATAGAAGATGCCCCCAGTGATGACAGTAACACTGGACTTCTGGATCTGGATGACCTACCTGCCCATCAGGGACCACTGGACAGCCGGTTACCCAAGCCCAATTATAGACCACCAAAAAGCCTCCCCATCACAATCCAACACCACAGCATCCACCCAGCATACCCAAACCCCTAGGACATATCAATCAGCAGTGTGCTCACCTGTACAGGGACCCCAGGCCACACCTTGCCCCCAAGACAATCAGGGACCTGGTGTCAGTGGCAGTAAGCACACCGTTCAGGGGACAGAGGCACAGGCCAACAGGGACACTGGGAGGGCTGCTGTGCACCAGGGGGAAGGACAGGATCAGGGAACCAACCCTCCAGGAGGCACTCTCTGAGATCCTGGGAGCCTACAAAAATTCCCAGGACACGATGGACCAGATCCTTGACAACGTGCAGGAGAACATGCAGCACAAGGAGGGACAGTATCAGGGGATCAAGGAGGACTTGCAGGCCATTGACAAAACCCTGCTTTCCATAGCAGGGGTGCTGGCAGACATGGCCAACATCATGAGGGAAGCAACAGCACAGCAGCGGGCCCCTACCAGTAGCCAGTCCATTGACCAGCCCTCCACATTCGCTGCAGTTAGTGGGCAGGAGGCCCCACCACAGGACACACAGGCCATCAGCACCCCTCACCCTGCAGAAGGTGAACCACCCCACAAACATTCCCAGCGACCCAGACAGAAGCCAGAGACACTTGACAAGACCACCTCCAGGAAATGAGACTCACCTGATTGTCCCCCTTGTGTCCCGCTCAGTCACCCTGTCCACCTTGAACTGCCATTGCTCCTCTTCCTAGGGCCCCTTGGACACTGCACCTGTGCTACAAACAGGCTGGAACAATACCCTGGACTTTCCTCCATCATCACTCCATACCATTGCACTTTTCTGTCAATTTGATAGCAGTAAAATTAACACCCTTGAACACAACTCGAATCCTTTTTTATGTCATGTGTTGAAAAAGTGTATTTATGGAAGCAGTTCCATCCATTGCAAATGAACTGTACATTGTGAGAGCATAGAAATAATGACCTGTGTCTGGCTTTAGTCAGCACATCAATACACAGTTGTCATAGCACCAACATCTGTAAAATGATAAACCATAGGTGACAGTAAGTAGAGGTAAAAGATAGTTAATGCCATCATGCCACAGCCACACAGAATACACCAATAGTCATAGAAATGTGAAGTTGCATTGTCTCACCTGTGTGCTATTGGAAGCTCTGATGAATAACTGTGATTCTGTTGTCCTCATCCTCAGCCTCTTCATCCTCACTGTCATCAGGGTTTAATGCTGCTACAGGGGCATCTCCTGCCTCCTTCTCCTGCAGAAATGGTACATGGCGCCTGAGAGCCAGTTTGTACAACATGCAGAATGCCACTAATAGCTGGCAGACCTTCTCGGTGAGTAGCACAGGGATCGATCTGTCAAATGGAGGCACCTGAACCTGGCCTTCAGGAGGTCGAAGGTCCTTTCAATGATCCATCTGGTTCGCCCATGTGCCTCATTATAATGTTCTTCTGCCCTTGTCCTGGTATTCCTCACAGGGGTCAACAGCCACAATAGGTTTGGGTAGCCAGAGTCAACTGCAGGTTTTGAGGGACAATATTTAGCCACACACTATCCTATGAAGTTAACACCATAGGCATACACTAACATACAGTATGTGGGGATCAAGGCTCACCTATTAGCCACACCCTGTGCCTCTGTAGTTGGGCCATCACATTTGGGATGCTGCTATTGCGCAGGACAAAGGCATCATGCACAGACCCAGGATACTTAGCACTGACGTGGAAGATGTACTGGTCCGCCAGGCATACCATCTGCACATTCATGGATTGGAAACTCTTACGATTCCTGTACCCCTATTCAATCTGGCGTGGGGGACAAAAACAATATGTGTCCTGTCAATTGCCCCAATAATATTGGGGATATGTCTCATTGCTTAGAATCTGGCTTCACAGTGGCCAAATCTTCCACCTGGGGGAAAGGTATGTAGCTGCACATGTGTTTTACCAGGGCAGACAACACTCTTGCCAGCACTATTGAGAACACTGGCTGTGAAATTCCTGCTGCCAAGCCCACTGTCACTTGGAAAGAACCTGTCACCAGGAAATGGAGCGCTGATAGCACTTGCACCTGAGGGGGGATCCCAGTCGGATGACATATAGATGAGATCAGGTCTGGCTCCAAGTGGGCACACAGCTCTGTGATTGTAGCCCTGTCCAGTCTATAGGTGAGTATAATGTGCCAGTCCTCCAGTGCAGATAGTCCATCCAGGGTCTGTACACGGGGGTATGTCTCCACCTCCTATTCATCTGCAGCGGTAGGTATCTAAGGGACACAAGAGTGAGTAGGCTGTCACAAACAAAACCACAACAGCAGCCCATGTGGTGCACTTTTGTATTGGGACAGTTTTAATGGCGAAGTATGTCCCAATCCAATCTGTGACGCAGCAATTGTCGATATGCCTGTTTTTCCCCCCCTGAAATGGCGACCACCTGTCCTGTATGTAGGGACAGGTGGAAGTGAGCTAACTCCGTCGGCGTCGAGTGTCATGGAGGAGGGCAGTCTTGCACCGCCGTGCAATTCCTCATTGGATAATATGGGGCTCTATGGAGTACAGTGGCCAATGGGGATCTACGCCGGCGGTGACGGTGTACACCGATGTGGACGTGACTGCCATTTTCTAACTCAATCCTCACTTGTTTCCTGACCTTCAACAGGAGAAGACCTAAACTGCGTGTGCTGCTCCGACCTGTGTCTGGAACCTACCATGGCCCGTGTGACCAGGGAAAGGGCCCCTGCCTTCACTTCGGAGGAGTTGGAGCGACTGGTGGATGGAATCCTACCCCAGTACAGACAGCTGTATGGGCCTCCAGACCACCAGGTGAGTACACTTTGGCCGCGATGCATGTAGCAAAGATCCATGGAGATGTGTGTGAAAGCATTGTGCAAGGGTGGGTGGGGGATTGATTGTTGGCTGTGTACATGTTGTGCGCTGGCTTATGTGTGTCCCAGTGGTGATGGAAACGGGTATGGTGGGCCATTTGTGTGATAATCTGGACTGTTTGTTTAATGCTATTCTCCCACCTGTATTGCATCTGCATGTCAGCGCCCATCAAAAGAAGGGATTATGACGTGTCATCACGAAGGGCATGCGGACCCTGGGGGTCTCTGGCAGGTGGAGCACCCACTGTCAGAAACAGTGGGAGGACCAGAGAAGCTGGGCATGGGAGACCACGGAGGCCCAGCTGGGGATGTCCTCCCAACGGGGAAGAGGTGCCCGTCGGACCCTGACCCCCCTGATTGCCTGCACACTGGCGGTGGCCTACCCTGAGCTTGATGGGCACTTGAGGGCATCACAGAAGTACAGTGGGTATCAATACATATTCTGGCTGGTGGGGGGGTATCTGGGTGGTGGAAGTGTGTTAGTGGATACCCGTAAGGCCAGACCAGACATTGCAGCGTGGGTCATCTGAAGGGTAATGGATGTATGGCAAATACAGGTGACCTAGCTTGTTAGCAGTCCATTTCAGGCAGGGCATTGTGGGTCTCAGGATTGCTGCAGTTGGTGGGGTGTGGATCTCATATTGCTTCAGTGACTAGCCATATCCCTGGTAGTGCAATGCATAGTGCTTAAGTCAGTTCCCTGTGTGTGACAGTGCTGTGTATGCCAGCTGTGGTGTTGGTGCACTCATTGACCCAGTGTTTCCTTTGCCTCCCTCCCCCCTTTGTTGTTTTGTCATCCTGTCCTTGTGTGCATTAGCATCATCTGGTGGAGGAGCAGGGGCCAGAGGAAGCTGCATCCCACATGACCCAGGAGGCAGAATCCACTGACACCGAGGGAACCAGTGGGACAGAGGGTAGCACCATGGTGGAGACTGGAGGAGACAACACTGAGTCAGATACTTCCTCCGATGGGAGCTCCCTGGTGGTGGCAGACACCTCGGTGACCACCCCAGCTGCAGGTACAGCCGCCACCCACGTACCAGCACCGCCCTCCTAGCAGCCCCTCAGCGAGTTTCCTGTGCCCACTCACCCAGGAGTGTGGTCAGATCCGTCGCCCCAGGAACCTCAGGCCTTGCCCCAGTCAGCCCTGCTGCCCTGAGTGAGGAGGCTATTGACCTCCTGAGATCCATCTCTGTAGGGCAGTCAACCATTGTGAATTCCGTCCAGGGGCTCACATCCCAGATGCGCAATGCAATGCATTCCTATAGGGCATTCACAGTGGATTGGCGGCCCAACAGAGATCGATTGAGACTCTGGCCTCCTCTCTGATGGCAGCCATTGTCCCTGTTTCTACCGTCCCCACTCCAACTTCACCTTCCCAGTCCCATTCTCCTCAACCCCAACCCATCCCAGGCACACACACACAGACAAACATGCACACAAGACAACACCCAAGAGTGTCACAGGCAAACACAAGTACCACACTTCATCCCACAAGCACTCATGCAAACACCATACAGTTTCAGACACGACATATTCCACTGCCTGCACTGTCTCCCCCTACTCCTCCTCTGTTGAAGTAAGCCTCAGCAAGGCCTACTAGTGCAAGGGGTTCACCCTTCTCTGCACAACGTCCTCAGACCATATAGGAAGAAGTTGGCACAGAAACTGAAATAAAAGACAAAGTTTATTAAACCTCATGAGGTGGTACTACAGTTCAAATAGCACCCTTCGGTAATGTTTGAAGTAGCACACTGAACTGAGAGAGCATGGTCCCTTTATACCCACGCAGGGGCTAAAAGGAGGTGGTACAATTATAGAAGCAAGACTTGCATACATGTAAGGTCATGTGGAAATGCACAGTCGACAGGTAGGAGGGCGCTAACAGTTTTCAAGGACTAACAGCTGCAGACCTTACTGGGCATGTGCGAAAGTGGGAGATGCTAAATATAACTTGTCAGTAGGCATATTTTCAAGAGTAGTTAACAGAAAGGTAGGACAGAGCAAATGGTGAGCACATGGCAGCATGTGGCAGAGAAAATGGCTGCCATGAATACAAAATGGATTCCGCGAAATATTCACAATAATTACTAAATACAAGATGTCTTCTGCTAATGCTTAATCTAATCACTGCTAAACTACAACACCTCCACCACCTCTCTCCCAGTCCCGTCCACACTCACACTTGCATGCACTACATCAACATCAACTACCAGCATCACCAAGAAACACACACACCTCACTGGCAGACACCTCCACCGCCAGATGATGAATTGCAGCCATCAGAAAGTGCAGAGGCTGCCCAGGAGCCTCCTCCATCCACAACACTGCAGCCGTCAGAAAGTGCAGAGGCGGCCCAGGAGGCTCCTCCATCTACCACCACACTGCAGCTGTCAGAAAGTGCAGAGAGGGCCCAGGAGGCTCCTCCATACACCACCACACTCCAGCCTTCACCACCAGTGGACGCCATGTAGGCCACACTCCAGGGGCTGAGTTGCCCCCTCCAGAAACAGTGGGGTAGTCACCCACTTGAGAGACTGTGGCCTTGCACTCCCCAGGACAGAGAAATTGGCATGGAGCCCCCTCCAGAACCAGTGGGGTAGTCACCCACCTGCAAGACTGTGACCATGCACTCCCCAGGACAGAGCAATGGGCATGGAGCCCCCTCCAGAACCATTGGGGTTGTCACCCACCCGAGAGACTGTGGCCTTGCACTCCCCAGGACAGAGCAATGGGCATGGAGCCCCGTCCAGAACCATTGGGGTTGTCACCCACCCGAGAGACTGTGGCCTTGCACTCCCCATGATAGAGCAATTGGCATGGAGCCCCCTCCAGAACCAGTGGGTTAGTCACCCACCTGAGAGACTGTGGCTTGCACTACCCAGGACAGAGAAATGGGCATTGAAGCCACCTCCAGAACCAGTGGGCTTGTTCCCTCATCCGGCTGAGGTGCCCCATCTCCCCCTGAAGTGCCTGCCTGTTTGCAAACTTATGCCCCTGCAGTGTACTACCTGGATGCGGTCAGGATTCGAGTTTGGCCTTAGACTGTGCCCTGTGGCCATGTGGGCCCTTTGAACATTGGACTGGGCAGTGTCCTTTTGTGTACACGTGTACATATCTCTTTCATTGACCAATCGAATTATTAATTTTGATTTTGATCTGATTACAATCACTTTAGTGCATTCCTGTTGTCCTTGCAATATTCTGCCATTTTTAGGGGACAAATTGTTTTTCGTGTGCAGCTGGATGCATCGATTCTTTCTCCGCAGGGTAAGAGATGCATCGATTCTTTCTTTGAAGGGCAGTGTTGCGTTGATTTCTGGACAATGATGTTGAAGATTTTGACGCCCAGGGTCAATGTGTGGAAAATAAACATAGAACATGGACCCTAGCCCGCAACAGCACATTCCAGTTCTATGCCTTTCTGAACCCAGTTGGATCCCTCTGTCCATATTCTCAGGGTCCACTAAGCTAACCCATGGGGAATCCTTCTCCTCACCTGTGGACCTCATCTGTGCAGCTCAAAACCTTATTTGGCTCATAGATATATCCCAATAGGCAGACAGTACCACCATGGGCAACATACAGGTGTGAGCCATTCCGCCCTTGGGGTGTGACTCCTATCCCCAACCCAAGGGCAACTCTGTCCAGCATACCAAAGTGGCCACTGATAGCTGTCAGTGATGAGAGGCAAGTCCTAGGGCTTTCAGGACTCTAACCACTGTGACTTTGGATAGAGGGGAGCAGTAGCCTTAGGTGCCTGGTGCCCTTTGTCCATTCTCCCTTTCACCAGGTCAGGGATGGCAGCCTGACACTGGTCCTCCCCTCTTGGGCCCTATACCCTTCCCCCACAAGCGGCACCCCCAGAGTCTAGAATTGTCAGGGTGCTTGTGGAAGCAGTCCTGTACAAATCTCCCACCAGTGCAGGGCCTTACCCTGTAACGGGTCTTCCAACCCAGGGACTGTACCCTTGGATTGATCCAAGGTCAGAGGTGAGTCTCTCCCTCCCGTGCCCCCTCTTCCAGAGTTTGCCACGCCCCATCAAGGGGAGTACCCCCAGAAAATAACATGGTAGGGACACTGTTAGCAGTCGCCACTCCCTCCAGGTGAGGGGTTTACCCTGAACCTGTGCCTCCAATGCAGGGTCTATATCCTGAGGCTGGACCTGTACCTGGCAAGCCAGGACTTCCTGGGGAGTATTCCTACCCCCTGAGGAAAACACCCTCTTCAGGTGTTGTACAAGACTCTGCTGGCGCTGGTCTCCTGAACCCTGCCAGTCTGGCAGAGCATGAAACACCCCCAGAACATAAATGGTTTTATTTTCTCTCCAGCAATCACATCACACAGCCCCTCACACATGTTAACCATACTACCCTTCACCTCACCATCCAGTGCCTTGAAAAAGTGCCCCACATCACCTCCTGAGTCGGCGGTATCTGACGGTCCTTGATACTCACCCCACACTCTTCTGGGAGTGTCTCCATACTCTCCTACAAGAACTTCTCCTAAGGGGGAACCCCTCTACCTGTCACTCTCACCTAGAGCCAGTAGAATGTCCCTCCCACCACTGGGAATACAACTCCCTGTGCCAAATCCCCAGTCCACCTCCGGTACCCTGCACACCATTGGAGCCACCTCATAAACCTGAACCTCCTGGTATATGTCATCCCCCTCCTTCAAGTTGGGCACCAAGTCTCTGAGCATGTGTACTTCTCCCATAGTACTGGGCATAACACTTTTGCTGCCACCATCTGTACTGGACCCAGCCCTCCTGGACCTCAGGTCCAGCTCCATCAGAATGTGCTCCTGAGCTGAAGGAGCTTTCTCCTCCTCCAAGGCGAATCTCATTTCCTCAAAAGCTTTTTCTCTCTCCTGCTTTAACCGGAGCTTTAAGCTGCTCCAACTCGAGCTTCCTGGCTCTCCACCTAGTCTCCAGTTTCTCTGGAGACAGACCTGTAGAGGAAACATTGCTGCTCACTCTCAAGGGAGCATTTCCACCTTTCAGGCTGGCCCTGGGCCCTACAGGCGATGCTGGTTCCCCACCCTTCACCACATCACTTCAATTCTTTGTGTGCTCACCAGACTGAGGCGGTCATTATGAACATGGCCGGAAAGACTGCCAACCACTGTGGTGGCGGTGAACAGAATCCCGCCGGCGGCAGCGAATGGAAACCCATCATATAATGATAGAAATACCCAACCCCATCAAAAATTCCCACACCACCACTTCCTGCCAGGACCCTTTTGGCAGGAATCCCGGCCTACCCTACCCTGCCACCGCCAAGCACACCCACATCCCGCCCTCCAAATAATTATGCACAAATCACCTCGGCGGACAGTGGAGGCCGGATGACCATTGGCGGCTGCGAGCACCACGGGTGGCAAGTGGGCCCAACAGCAACCAGTGCACACATTGGCTAGGCCTAGCACCCACATTGTTAACAGGGTGAATGCAGTGGGACACCATCCACGCACAAGGGACGACATCCGCAAGAGATGGAACGACCTGCGGGGGAAGGTCAGGGCAATGAGATCCAGGCACCACATCACAGTGCAGAAGACCGGGGAGGACCACCACCAACACCACCCGACTACACCGACTGGGAGGAGAAGGTACTTGCCATCCTGCACCCAGAGGGACTCACTGGACTCACTGGAGGAATGGACTCAGGTAAGTCATCTACAATTACCCCCTATACACCTTACCTGTAATGCATGCACCACCCCACCCACACCCACCTAGACCCACACCCCACCCAGCCATTACCCACCACATCCACCACCCTGCATCACCCACAACTCACTACCAGGCCCACATCACTCCTACTGTGTACAACCACCCACCCCTGCACATACCCACAAAGGAATAATAACCCCCACCACAATGTAACCCCACCACTGACAGTAAATGCAATGACCACATCAGAAAGGCACCCTGGAAGGCCACTGAAAGGCACACTAGCACTAAATTGCACAGTTCTGTACACCTCAAACCCTCATGCATATGTATCAGACATGTCTATGTCCCCCAACAGGCACCACCATCCATGCAACCCTAATGGAGGGGACAAGGAGTGCCACAGTACTCCAGGGAGACAGAGGCACATCACAAGACCTTGACGAAGGATCCCTGGACACTGATGAGCAGGCAGGCCCCTCACACAGCCCTGGATGCTCAGCATGCAGCAGCTCCACCCAGGAAAACACTGTCACCCCTAACACCCAGTCAAGACCAGCAGGGCAGGGAGGCGTACCTACACCAGTGGACCCAGGGCACAGACAGGTGGAACACAGCTACAGAGGCCACAGTCTCCCACTCCCAACATGCAGGAAGGCGAGGGCCCCAGTACAAGTGGAACGTCAAGACCTGCGCAGGGGACACAGGCACAGGGGCCAGGGCAAGGTCAAGTGCCCCAGTGGATCAGGGGGTAGGGCACCGGATGGATGTAGCAGCCCAGGGCGTCATTGCAGAGGTTTTGGGGGCCTACCAACATACCCAAGACAGGTTGGCACAGATTGTATCCACCTTGGGGCAAAGTCAGAGGATGCAGCTGGAACAACACCAACAGGCCATGGAGCAGTGAAAAGAACACAATGCCACAATGGCCACTATTGCTGGAGCATTTCTGTAGTTGGTCAACAAACAGTCAGACACCCATACCGGACAAGAGGCACCCACAACAGCCCTGAACAACCAGCAACAGATGACCCAAGCAGCAGAAACAGCACAGGAAATATCCTCCCAGGAATCACAAGGGCCAACCATGCCACCTCAAGAACAAGGTGCCCAAACGTAGTCTTAGGCCAAGATATGGCACTGGAAACCCAGCTAAGAACAAGCCCCACTCCAAAAATTGACACTGCTACAACTGCAAAGCAACCATCCCACCCATTCACCAACTACACTTAGCTGAGAGCTAAATAAAGTACTATACTACAAATAGGGCCCACCTATGAAATCCAACAGGGCTGCCACCAAGTCTGTTTTGAGGACACCCGACCCTTACAACTTCCATCACTGTACATAGCACATTTCACTGTATTCGACCAATAAACAACATTTCTCACCTGTAACACTGTCCCCTGTCTTCAATGTTGAACAAAGTGGAGTATGGATGCAACTGGCAGGGAACTACTTTATTGTCAATTTGTGCTTGGTGGTGGTAATGTGTGTTTCAAATTATGCAAGGAAGTAATGCATATATTGTCTGTCAGTACCATGCTGAAGAGGTCCATGTCTTGCCTATCATGACCAATTCCCCCTGGGCTTAGTCCCACACAGTTATTGGAAATAGAGTTGTATCAGTTGGTTCTGGAATTGACATCTTCCCCTTCCTCATCCTCACCATCACTCTCCTCACCTCTCTGAGGTAACTGATCAGGACCTATAGCACCTTCCACCTCCAAAAGGGGGATTGAATGTCTCACAGCCATGTTGTGCAGCATGCAGCAGGCCACCACAATTCTACACACCTTATCAGGCCCATAGGCCAGGGAACCCCAAGAGATATGTAGGTACCGGAATCTAGCCTTCAGGAGACCTATAGTATGCTCTATCGCCCTCCTAGTATGTCCATGGGCCTCATTGTATTTCCTCTCTGAATCCGTCCTGGGATTCCTCACTGGTGTCAGGAGCCAACACAAGTTTGGATAGCCAGACTCACCTAGGGAAATGGTCAATACAGAGCCGTCATTGTAATGCCCCTTAGTCAGACAGGTTGGTGTTCTGCAATGCGTCAGTTAGTGACATGCAAATTTACCTATGATCCACTCTCTGTCCTCTTGTAGTTGTTCCATCTTCTGTGGCACACTACTATTCCTCAAAACAAATGAATCATGGACAGAACCCGGAAACATGGCATTCACATGGGGAATGTACTGATCTGCAGTACAGACCAATTGGATGTTCATGGAGTGAAAGTTCTTCCTGTTTCTGTACACCGGTTCACTCACTCTTGGGGGGGATGATGGGTATGTGGGTGCCATCGACAGCACCTATCACATGGGGAATATTTTCAAAGACATAGAAGTCAGACTTGATGGCAGGGAGGTCAGCATTTTGGGGGAATCACACATTTGATTGCAGATATTGTACAAATGCATTCAGAAACCTTGTCAATACCTGGCTGAACATTGGCTGTGAGAAACCAGCACCCATGCCCACTGTCACTTGAAATGAGCCTGTGGCCAGGAAATGGAGTGCGGAGAGCACCTGCACCTCAGTTGGAACGGCATGCTGATTATGGTTTCCCAGAGTCAGTGCAGGATCCAGTAATACACATAGGTCCTGAATAGTTGCACGTGTGAGTCTGTAGGTGATTATGATCTGACGCTCCACCATGGTCCCCATATCCACAAGTGGTCTGTACCCAGAGGGTGCCCTTCCTCGCCACAAGGGTCGGTACCTATGAGGGGTAAGAAAATGGAGTGATGGGCACACATACATTGGCAGATATGCTAAATACATACAGTGCATTGTTCATAGTAGTGTCTGTACAATAACTGCAACCTGACAGATGTACATGTACATCACTATTACGGAACGGTGTAAATCATGTGTGATTATATACTCAATGGATAGAGGCCTAGGTGCTTCATATGGCTAGTAGGCCCAGCATTAAGTATCATGAAATTCTAGATGCGTAGGTGATGGCAAAATGTCTGCCCACTGTAGTTCTGCTCCTTCGTTGTGGAAGTGACCTAATACCGCTAGCGGTTGACGTCACAGCGTACGGCGGTGTTGACCGCTGTTCGCACCCTCATTGGCTAACATGGATGCCAATGGGGAATCCGGGCGTATCATGATCGCCGCCTGTGGTGGCGGTGCATACCGCCGCGGAACGTACGCGCGTTCGTCATCGTTTGATCACTTGACTCCCTGATCTTGTGCAGACAGGTACTCCACTCTGTGTACTGCTGTGGCCTGCTTCTGGCTATGGAGTTGCCACGTGGTGCAGGGGAAAGGGCCCCGGCCTTCACCCAGGAAGAACTGGAGAAACTGGTGGAAGGGGTCCTGCCCCTGTACGGCAGACTCTACGGCTGGCCACAGGTGACTCTACGGCCGGCAACAGGTGAGTCTGGGTTTGGGGGGCATTGCGTGAGTAATGGATGGAGTTGATTGCACAGATGTGTGCTCCTGTGAGCCAGGATGGGCCTTGGTGCATGGAATGCTGTGTTCCACTGTCCTGCATGTCTGGGAGTACTGTCTGTCCTATGTCTGACATTCTGCCAGCTGTTGCCATCCTGCAGGTGCCTGACCTATGTGTTCCATTTCTGTGTCACCCTACTAGGTCAGCGCTCACCAGAAGAGGGCACATTGGCATGCCATCACCAAGGAGGTATGGACCCTGGGGTTCTACAACCGGCAGAGCACCCACTGTCGAAAGAGGTGGGAGGACCTGCGGCGCTGGGCTCGGAAGATCGCTGAAGCCCAGCTGGGGAAGTCCTCCCAACGTGGAAGGGGTGCCCGTCGGGCACTGACCCCCTCATGCGAAGGATCCTGACGTTGGCGTACCCAGACCTGGATGGGCGCTTGAAGGCTGCACAGCAGTCACAAGGGGGTGAGTACTCACAGTTTATACTTCAGCCTGGAAGGATGAGTGTGTGTGCGATAGGACTAATGGTGCTTAGAGCAGGGAATTTGACTGGTGTCCAGCTACTGTCTGCTCCACAAAGGGTGTAGGGGTGTCCCTGTTAGGTTTCACCTACCTCATCTCAAATACAATTTCAGAGGATGGGTGTAAGTCAGTATTCTTCTCAGTAGTCAGGGCCATGGCCATGGTGCACGGTGCTGCCTGTTGGGTGTGTCTGCTTGGTAGGTGTATGTCTGGCCATTGGGTATCAGCATTCAGCTACTTACAAGTGTCTCTCCTGTTTTGTCTCCCCATCCCTGTTCTCTCGTGTTTGTCTGGTACAGCATCTACATCAGGCGAGGGAGCTGAGGCACCGGCAAGTAGGGAGGCAGTGGCCCACGGCTCCTCTGAGGCAGAGACAACGGACACCCAGGGGACCAGTGGGTGGGAGGGAGAGGGGACTTCCACGGGGGAGGCTACTACCACAGGAGGTAGTGACTCAGAGACCTCCTCCGATGGGGGTCCTCCGGCGGTGGCGGACCATAGTGCACACACCACTACCGTAACATCTTCTGCCACCCCCCATACCATCAGCGCCCTCTCTTCTGCTCCCCACCGAGTTTCCCATGTCTGCCCACCCAGAAAGGTAGTTGTCTCCTTCGCCCCAGGCACCTCCTCCCCTGCCCCAGTCAGCCCTGCTGCCCTCACAGAGGAGGCTATTGACCGCCTGAGAACCATCTCTGTAGGGCAGACAACCATCGTCAATGCCATCCAGGGTCTGGCTTCTGAGGTGCAGCAGACCAATGCCTATATGGATGGCACTCACGGTGCCGTGTCTGCCCTACAGAGATCTTTTCAGGCTCTGGACTCCTCTTGGACTGCAGCCAGTTTCCCTGGCCATTCCGTCCCCCTCCAACCTCCTCTACCCCTTCCAGCACCCCACTCCCTTCACCCGTCCAAAGCACACAATCAGACACGCTTACAGGCACTTCATCACACAAGAAGCACACTTCCAAACACAAGCACCACACCTCCCACCACAAGCATTCACACAGCCAACAGACACTTGCACACACAACAACGTCCACTTCCCCCAGTGTGCCCACCTCTTCCGCCTCCCTGCCTGTCCCCTCTACATCCACACCCTCTTGCACTGCACCTTCACTCACTGCTACTGCTCCTCTTCCTGCACTCATCATGATAGCAGACAGCCATACATGCACCCCATACACCACACCGACACTCACCACCTCCTCTGTAATTGACACATGCAGCACACTCAGCAGACTTGTAGACACCCACCCAACATACATCCACACTAGCTGTCTGTTTTCTCCCACTGTGTCCACCCCACCTCCCAAAACACTCAAACACAGCAAGACACCCATCAGACCTCCACCACACCACAGCATACTGAGCAGTCACCTGCACCTACTACACGCACACCTATACCCCATAGATCCACTCCCTCTGCCTCCACTCCCACGCCCTCATCCACGCCCACTCCAATTGCTCCCAAGAAACTTTTCCTCTCCCATGCAGACCTGTTCGAACCCACTGCCCACCCCGTCTTGTCCTGAAACGTGCCCACCTCCTTGACCTTTCCACTCCTTCCACATCACAGCCCACCCCAGTCCAGCCTTCCATTCCTGTGCCCCTTCTCCGGTGAGGAAGAAGGCCCGCTCGGAGCCTAAGCCATCCAGCTCCACCCGAGCCAAACAGCCCCCACCCCCTTCATAGGAGAAGCCCACCTCCCGCCTACCTCCTCACGCAAGTCTAAGTCCCATCCCCCTCGTAAATCCCCACCCCCCTTCCGTGAGGTGCCTCGATCCCCATATGGTGCCCCATGCAATGGAGTACCCAGCACTTGTGGGAGTCAGGTGTGTCCAGTTATGGCCAAGGACAAATTACTTTTTATGCACTGTTTTGCTCACTGAGCTACATAATAAAGTTTCTGTTTGGCCTGTGTTTGGGCTGCACGCAGTTCCACCCTGGTGTTTGTTTACATTATTTATGGGTATGGGGCTATTTTATGTACTATGGCCAAGTTGCAGTGGCCTTCGGTCGGGTACATGCCTCTTGTTGTTGGGTGTCTGACTTGTGCTGCTGGGAAGGGTTGGGGGGGCGTTGCAGAGTGGGTGGAGTGGGTGTTTATGTAACTTTGCCCTTTCCTCCCTTTTGTCATAGGTTGGAGTACTTACTGTCATCGTCTTCGTCTGCGGTCTCGGTTGTGTAGAAATATGGCAAGGACCAATGCTGGCATGATCTGCAGCTCTCTGTCCATGGCTGCCACTGCACATTTTGTGGCTCTCCGGTGAGTGTTTCCTTCTATGTGTTTCTTTTCCGCCTGGCTTTGTGTGGCGGTGGTTCCCGCCCTGGAATTGGAGGCGGAATGGTGGTTCATAATTTGATGGGCGGGTTGGGCCTTTCCGACGGCCTGTGGGCGGACTCTGCTGTCATCAGCGGGACTCCTTTCCTGGTGGTGGGTGGTGCGCGGGATGCGTGTGTCTCGTTTGCTTCATTATTTGGCGCTCCTCTGTTGGAGGTTTCTACCGCCACCGCCGGTGGAGCGGTAGGGACCGCCATGTTCATAATGTGGGCCTGAAACATGATTGTGGCCCAAACTCGATCGTTGCAAAAAACAAACAGAGAGAGAGAAACAGTATACTGTTACGTAATGGTCTGCAACAGTAGTGTACACCAATCACTTTATGTCAAGAACAAATTTAAGTGCTATCCTTACTGCTGATCACCAATAATGAGCACTAATTTTGCAGATGAATTTGCAAATACTCTTATGCCTGGTACACAGGCAACAAGTGAAAAATCATTATGTGAAATGGAAAATGTTATTAGTTTCTTATAAATGTCAACTCAGTCACTCAAGGAGTTCAGGTAACTGTAAAACAAGGTGTCAGAAGATGAAAAGTAAAGATAGGAAAACACAGGATGTTTAAGAGATAAATTGAGGTTTAGCTATCAAGTAATGGGAAGGTCGTACCACTTGATTTCATGCTGTTACTGATGGCAAGATACATTTACAAGCCTACTTATGTTGAACATAATGGTATGTTGTCAATTTTAATGAAATATTGAAGACAAACTCAAATGTAAATGAGTCTTATAGGGAACTCAGAAGGTCCGTTCACAAGATAGTAAATAGATTTTGTGGAAATGTCCCTGTGCAGTGGTTGAAGATACAAATTGTTGGCTATTTATTTGTTAAGTAGAGTAGTGGAAGTCTACTCCAGTAGGAGAGGTAATGTGATGCTTTCACTACAGCCAGGCTTTTAAGGGAATTGGGGCTAGATGTACTAAGAAATGGGTTTGCGACTTGCAAATTGCGAGACTGAGTGACTCGCAATTTGCGAGTCACAAACCCATATGCAGGATGGTGTCCCTGACACCATCTGCGATTCGCAAGGGGGTCGCAAAGACCCACCTCATTAATATTAATGAGGTGGGTCGCAATTTGCGACCCCCTTGCGATTCGCAGCACTCACAGGGACGGTGGCCTGCTGGAGAGAGCAGACCACCATGCCTGTGACTGCTTTTTAATAAAGCAGTTTATTTTTTATTTTTATTGCAGCCCGTTTTCCTTAAAGGAAAACGAGTTGCAATACACTTGAGAAAATGAAACTTTTTTGTTTCATTTTTTCAGAGCAAGCAGTGGTCCATAGGTCTCCTTCCCTTTTGCGAATAGGTTAGCACCCATTTGAAATGGGTGCTAACTGCCAATTGCTTTGCGACCGCGTTCGCAGTCACAAAGCAATTCTACATCGCAATGCGATTCGCAAATAGGAAGGGGAACACCCCTTCCTATTTGCGAGTCGCATTCCCATTTTGTGAACCAGGTTACCGACTCGCAAAATGGGAATGAGCATCGCGATGCGTATTTTGCATGGCTCAAACAGCGAAATTCGCTGTTTGCACCATGCAAAACGCTTTGTACATCTGGGCCTTGATTCCTAGATTTTAAGCTTTCCAACTTCTGTAGAATCACATAGGAGAACTAATTTTAAAAATTAGATACTGAGGGCCTTCCACATGGCACTGAAGGTAGATCAGAAATTACATTGTGGGGATTGTCCGCAATGAACCCTGGAAGCAAAAGTGTGTCCATCAATGATATTGAAATGGCTGCATGCCCTTCACTTTCTGTTATGGGTGAGGAGCAACAGGTTACTGTCTTGTCTCCTCATGAAGTCTTATTGGCCAAGCTGTGAGGATTCCTCATATTCCTTCAGCTGCACTTGTGAATGTTATTGATTATCTGGTTCTGGATCACTTCAAGAGTTTTTCTGATCTGGTATGCCTCACCAAGTGAATTTGGCTACACCTTAAGCACGTGAAGAATTGGATCCATACATCTCACATGGAGAAACTGAAGACTGCAGATGAAGAAGTGGTGACACTAACCACCAATTCACAAAGTTGAGCTTGATTTAATTATGTAGATTGACAAGAGGGAGAACGTAAAGTTCAAGAACCATTAAAAGAACAGGACCAGCAACAACTCAATAAACAACAAGAAAATCAAACTTTGAAAACTCAAATTCAGAAAACCTCAAGAGCAACTCAGGTTGCAAGTTATGCAAATCATGATACAAATGAAGATGATGAAGCAAGTGAAATACATCCAACCAATGATGTAAGCTTGGTAAAAGCTGATTGGTCTAAAGGTGTGAGAGAAGTAAAAGGGCATTGCAAAGAATTGAAAATCTAAAGAAAAATAGAGAAAAAACTGCTGGAACAGTAACAGATTGGAATTGCAGAGGTTCTGAAATTGAAGAAAAATTAGAGCACAATCAGCTGAAACAGCAACTGATCTGAATGACAGAGATTCTGAAAAGCCAAAGGTCAGGAGATGAATGACAGTCGCAGTGTCAAACAAGAAGTATGCAGCTTCTGAACAGGAATATTTGTCAAAGATTGTGCCATAACAAATACACTTGATATGGGTTCCTGTTGAGGAAACCTTCATGAATAGATATGACCCAAGGGTAGGTCGCTCCCCCTGCCGCTGCAGCTCCTCCAGGTTCCTGAGTTCCTGAGACCCACCCCACAGTAAGTACCCCCCACCTCCCAGCCCCTCGTTCTGCCCCGCGCTACTCACCCTCTCTCCTGCTCCTGCTTCTTTTCCTCTTTCCTTCTTCTCTGTTCTTCCTCCTCGCTCCTCGTCTGTATTCTTCTTCTGTACTCCTCTTCTCCCCGTCTTCTCTCCTCTTCTCTCCTTCCTCATCTTCTGCTGTGGTATTCTGCACCCTGTTTCTTCGTTTTTTGTATCTCCCTCCGTGTTCTTCTGTGTTCTTCTGTGTTCCTCTGTCTTCTGTCTTCCTCTGTCTTCTTCTGTCTTCCTCGGTGTTCTTCTGTCTTCCTCTGTCTTCTTCTGTCTTCCTCTGTGTTCTTCTGTATTCTTCTCTGTTCTTCTGTCTTCCTCTGTCTTCTTCTGTCTTCCTCTGTGTTCTTCTGTATTCTTCTGTATTCTTCTCTGCTCTTCTGTACTCCTCTCTGTTCTTCTGTGTTCTTCTGTGTTCTTCTGTGTGTCTTCTGCTCTTCCGGTCTTCTGCTCTTCCGGTCTTCAGTCCTTCCGGTCTTCTGCTCTTCTGTTCTTCTTTTCTTCTGTTCTTCTTTTCTTCTTGTCTTCTTGTCTTCTGCCTTCGGCTCTTCTGCCTCCTCCGTCCTCTTCTCCCCGCGCCTGCCCTCCTGCTCCTGCCTCATCCCCCTCCCCCACTTGCATCCCTCCTCTATCTCCCCTATCTAACCCGTTCACTTTCTACCTCCCTCACTCCTCCTATCTACCTATCTCTCCATCTCTCTATCCCACTATCCAACTCCCTCACTCTCCACCTCCTCCTATCTTCCTATCTCTCTATCTTTTCCCTATCTATCGATTTCTCTATCTACCTTTTCTCTCTACCTATTTCTCTATCTCTCCCCCCCTCCCGCCACCCCCTCTATTACCTATCTTCCTATCCCCTCACTCTACCTCTCACCCTCACCCACCTCTACAACCCCCCCTCCCCTATCTTCACAACCCTACACCTATCTTTCTCCCTAATCTCCTAAACCTCCTAACACTCTCCCCCCTCCACCCTTAAACCCCCTCCCCCAGCTCTTCTCACTCTACCTGTCCCCCCCTCCCTCGCGCTTTCCCGCCGTGACTTCCTGCACGCCCCCGCCCCCCAGCTCCCATTCGCCCCCAGCTGACCCCTCCCCCCCCTCCTACCTCATATGGCGCCCGCTGCGCGACAGTGGTAGCGACCCTTTACCCAAGGGTAGGTCGCTCCCCCTGCCGCTGCAGCTCCTCCAGGTTCCTGAGTTCCTGAGACCCACCTCACAGTAAGTACCCCCCACCTCCCAGCCCCTCGTTCTGCCCCGCGCTACTCACCCTCTCTCCTGCTCCTGCTTCTTTTCCTCTTTCCTTCTTCTCTGTTCTTCCTCCTCGTCTGTATTCTTCTTCTGTACTCCTCTTCTCCCCGTCTTCTCTCCTCTTCTCTTCTTCCTCATCTTCTGCTGTGGTATTCTGCACCCTGTTTCTTCGTTTTTTGTATCTCCCTCCGTGTTCTTCTGTGTTCTTCTGTGTTCTTCTGTGTTCTGTCTTCCTTTGTCTTCTTCTGTCTTCCTTTGTGTTTTTCTGTCTTCCTCGGTGTTCTTCTGTCTCCCTCTGTGTTCTTCTGTATTCTTCTCTGTTCTTCTGTCTTCCTCTGTCTTCTTCTGTCTTCCTCTGTGTTCTTCTGTATTCTTCTCTGCTCTTCTGTACTCCTCTCTGTTCTTCTGTGTTCTTCTGTGTTCTTCTGTGTGTCTTCTGCTCTTCCGGTCTTCTGCTCTTCCGGTCTTCAGTCCTTCCGGTCTTCTGCTCTTCTGTTCTTCTTTTCTTCTGTTCTTCTTTTCTTCTTATCTTCTTGTCTTCTGCCTTCGGCTCTTCTACCTCCTCCGTCCTCTTCTCCCCGCGCCTGCCCTCCTGCTCCTGCCTCATCCCCCTCCCCCACTCGCATCCCCCCTCTATCTCCCCTATCTAACCCGTTCACTTTCTACCTCCCTCACTCCTCCTATCTACCTATCTCTCCATCTCTCTATCCCACTATCCAACTCCCTCACTCTCCACCTCCTCCTATCTTCCTATCTCTCTATCTTTTTCCCTATCTATTGATTTCTCTATCTACCTTTTCTCTCTACCTATTTCTCTATCTCTCCCCCCCTCCCGCCACCCCCTCTATTACCTATCTTCCTATCCCCTCACTCTACCTCTCACCCTCACCCACCTCTACAACCCCCCTCCCCTATCTTCACAACCCTACACCTATCTTTCTCCCTAATCTCCTAAACCTCCTAACACTCTCCCCCCTCCACCCTTAAAACCCCCTCCCCCAGCTCTTCTCACTCTACCTGTACCCCCCTCCCTCGCGCTTTCCCGCCGTGACCTCCTGCACGCCCCCGCCCCCCAGCTCCCATTCGCCCCCAGCTGACCCCCCCCCTCCTACCTCATATGGCGGCTGCTGCGCGTCCGCGCAGCGGGCGCGCCTCTGGCGCGCCAGAGGCAAGCCCGTCTGCGCCCGTCCGCGCCTGGCCCGCGCCCAGCGCCATGACCCCTGGTCCCCAGCGCTCCCAAGCCCCGATGATCCGCTATGACCCCACCACCCTCCATGCCCTCAACCCAGGACGCTCCAACACCTGCTTCCAAGCTCACCCCAAACGCACCCATGGACCCTTCGCCTGCAACTCCTGCAAACGCATCTTCCACCACGCAACAACTACGACCACAAGCCCACGCGCCATCAACCACCTCAAGTGCATCCTAGTCAACGCTCGCTCCGTTCACAAACACGCCGTTGAACTCTGGGACCTCCTAGACTCCACAGCACCGGACGTCGCCTTCATCACGGAGACCTGGATGAACGCCTCCTCTGCTCCAGACATTGCCACCGCCATCCCCGAAGGCTACAAGATCTCCAGGAAAGACCGCACCAACCAAGTAGGAGGAGGCATCGCCATCGTCTTCAAAGACTCCATCAGCGTCACCACCTCCACTGAAGACTCCCCTCTTGCCGCTGAACACCTGCATTTTCAGATTCGCACCGACCCGAGGACCACCCTCAGAGGATCCCTCGTCTACCGTCCTCCCGGACCTCGCGCCCCTTTCAGCGACACCATCGCCGACTTCATCTCCCCGCACGCCCTCGCCTCACCGGACTACATCCTCCTAGGCGACCTCAACTTCCATCTGGAACAAAACAACGACCCCAACACCACCACCCTGCTCGACAACCTCGCCAACCTCGGCCTCAAACAACTGGTGAACACTGCCACCCACATCGCCGGACACACACTCGACCCTATCTTCTCCGCCAGCAAATACGTCTTCTTCAGCCACGCCTCCGCCCTTCATTGGACCGACCACAGCTGCGTCCACTTCACATTCCGACGCGAGACCCGCCACCTCCGCACTCAACCCATCCCTCGCCGACAGTGGAACAAGATCCCTGAAGAGCAACTCTTCGCCGCACTCGCCGCCAACCAACCCACCCTCACCACCGACCCCAACGTCGCAGCCCTCAACCTCACAAACTGGATCTCCAACTGCGCAGACAACCTTGCTCCCCTCAAACGCTCGCAGCGACAGAACAACACCAAGAAACCCCTCTGGTTCTCTGACACCCTCAAAGAATCAAAGAAAACTTGTCGCGCACTTGAGAAAGCCTGGCGCAAGGACCGCACCGCTGACAACATGGCCGCCCTCAAGAACGCTACCCGCAAACACCACCACCTGATCCGCACTGCCAAAAGGAATTTTTTCACCGACAGACTGGACAAAAACAGCCACAACAGCAGAGAACTCTTCAGCATCGTCAAGGAGTTCTCCAACCCCAGCGCCAACGCCGTCACGCCCTCACAGGATCTATGCGAATCCCTCGCCACTTTCTTCCATCGCAAGATCAGCGACCTCCACGACAGCTTCGGACACCAGACCCAACCTAACACCACCGAACCCACATCCCCGACCATCACCCTCAACAACTGGACCCACATCAGCACGGAAGAAACCAAATCCATCATGAACTCTATCCACTCCGGCGCCCATTCGGACCCCTGCCCGCACTTCATCTTTAACAAAGCCGACAACATCATCGCCCCGCACCTCCAGACCGTCATCAACTCTTCTTTTTCTTCTGCTACCTTCCCCGAATGCTGGAAACATGCCGAAGTCAACGCCCTACTAAAGAAACCTACGGCTGACCCGAGCGACCTGAAAAACTTCTGCCCCATCCCCCTTCTGCCTTTCCCAGCCAAAGTAATAGAGAAGACCGTCAACAAACAGCTGACCACCTTCCTGGAAGACAACAACCTGCTCGACCCCTCACAGACCGGATTCCGAACCAACCACAGCACTGAAACTGCCCTCATCTCAGTCACAGACGACATCAGAACCCTGATGGACAACGGTGAAACAGTCGCCCTCATTCTTCTTGACCTCTCGGCTGCCTTTGACACCGTCTGTCACCGCACCCTAATCACCCGCCTCCGCTCCTACGGGATCCAAGACCAGGCCCTGGACTGGATCGCCTCCTTCCTCGTAAACCGCTCCCAAAGAGTGTACCTCTCTCCGTTTCGCTCAGAACCCACTGAGATCATCTGCGGCGTACCTCAAGGCTCATCACTCAGCCCGACACTCTTCAATGTCTACATGAGCCCCCTCGCTAACATCGTACGCAAGCACGACATCATCATCACCTCCTACGCCGATGACACCCAACTTATACTCTCCCTCACCAAGGACCCCGCCAGCGCCAAGACCAACCTACAAGAGGGTATGAAGGACGTCGCAGATTGGATGAGGCTCAGCCGCCTAAAGCTGAACTCTGAAAAAACTGAAGTCCTCATCCTCGGCAACACCCCGTCCGCCTGGGACGACTCCTGGTGGCCCACGGCCCTCGGCACCGCACCGACCCCCGCAGACCACGCCCGCAACCTCGGCTTCATCTTGGACCCCCTTCTCACCATGACCAAGCAAGTCAACGCCGTGTCCTCCGCCTGCTTCCTCACCCTCCGCATGCTCCGCAAGATCTTCCGCTGGATCCCCGCCGACACCAGAAAAACCGTGACCCACGCCCTCGTCACGAGCCACCTGGACTACGGCAACACCCTCTACGCTGGGACCACCGCCAAACTCCAAAATCGCCTGCAACGCATTCAAAACGCCTCAGCCCGCCTCATCCTCGACGTACCCCGCAACAGCCACATCTCCGCACACCTGAGACACCTGCATTGGCTCCCAGTCAGCAAAAGGATCACCTTCCGACTTCTCATCCACGCACACAAAGCCCTCCACGACAAGGGACCGGAATACCTCAACAGACGGCTCAACTTCTACGTCCCCACCCGCCCCCTCCGCTCCTCTGGCCTCGCACTCGCCGCCGTCTCTCGCATCCGACGCTCCACGGCGGGTGGGAGATCTTTCTCCTTCCTGGCGGCCAAGACCTGGAACTCCCTCCCCACCAGCCTCAGGACCACCCAGGACCACTCCGCTTTCCGGAGACTCCTAAAGACCTGGCTGTTCGAGCAGCGATAACCACCCCCTTTGTCCCTAGCGCCTTGAGACCCGCACGGGTGAGTAGCGCGCTTTATAAATGCTAATGATTTGATTTGATTTGATGAACTGAGACTGAACATTGATTAATTTCCTGTTGGAATAATGGAACTGAATTTTTGACAAATGTTTTGATTTTATTTTTCATAGTGTGCCTGCGTAACTCTCCTAGATTAGAAATGTAGTTAGATTTTATGGCAAGTTTTTTAATAGTAAACACCTGTTTTGAAGAAAAATAATTTTGTACATTCGTCATCTGACTAAATGCAGTTCGGTGTCTGCCTTGAACTTTATGAACTGAACAGCTGAATCATATGCATGTATCTGCTTACATCCATTGTTTTTTGAGAACTGAAATACTCATATCAGAATTTCTAACATTTTTGAATAATTTACTATTGACATTTTTCTTTTGTACGTTGTTTTGAGGTTTCGTTTTTTATTTTGAAAGTTTTTATAGAATGACGATGGCTACTTAATCTCTGTTTGTCTCTTAAAATAATTTTATGATTATTTTACTAGTTTGCTGTTTTAGTGAGTCTTGTTACACATGCTTCTGAAGATAAAAATGAGTTTTATCATAGGGGCTGATTACAAGTTTAGTGGTCGGACCACCAGTCCGACCCGGTGGCGATCCCAAGAAGACAGCTGTGTCAACATATTGCTGCCCACCATTGGCGCGGTGGGCTGCAATGTTGGCGATGCGTACACCGTAGCTGTCATGGCCACAGCCAACCCCTGAGTCTATTACAAAACCATAGTTGTCAAGGTGGCCCCCTTCCGGCAGCTAGCTGACGGTGGTCGGCCATCGCGGTACGCTCTCAGCAAAGCACCAGAACGGTGCCCATTTCATGGATTCAAAAACAACACAGCTGAAATCCATTGGCCAAGTGGACACACCTGCAAATTGAAGTATAAAACACACCCTATTCCAGATCATGATCCTTTGCCTCTCCACTGAGGCACAGCAAGACAGAGAGCATATATCTTTTTTCATTTTTGTGAGATAAGGCAGACCTTTTTTCCCATCCCATTTAACACCTTTCACACACTTCTCTTTTTTCTCCAATATCACTTGTCTTGTTTTGTTAGTCCTTGTCACCCACTTTGATTTACAGTCATGTCACGTTCTAAAAATCCATGTTTTTCTGAGGATGAGTTGAGAGTCATGGTGGATGAAATCATAAGAGTAGAGCCACAGTTGTTTGGAGCCCAAGTCCAACATACCCTTCTCCGTAGGAAAAAGGACATTTTGCAAAGGACAGTCAATAGATTGAATGCTGTAGGCACACAAAGGAGGTTATTAGAAAGAGGTGGAAAGACCTTAGTGGGAATGTACGTTCCCTGTCTTCTAGGCAACACATGGATTTCCAGAAGACCGATGGTGGCCCTCCCAGCACCCCATTACAACTCTTTCCTTATGAGGAGAAGGTCTTGGCCATCCTGCATCCTGATGACTTGACAGGAATAGCTGGAGGAGCAGAGTCTGGTAAGTTACATCACAAAAACTGTCACAAAACTTCATTGTCCTATATGCTCACAGCTCAGCTTTTGCCATTGTGTTGTCCATCTACATTCCTAATATGCAAGACCCAAAGTTTCAGAGATGTAAGATTGTCAATTTGTATGGTCATACATAACATCACATGTTTCAATCTCCATTACACGCCATATGTTGGAAAGGGGCCTGTAAGTATTTTAGTATCAAAATATCATCCCGGGACCCTTGATATGTGTCATTGTGTAAATGTATGGTCTAACCCAACTGCAGTGTGGCAACAGGTACGTAAGACATTTGTCAAGTGTTGGGAAGCAGAGACAATAACGTGACTACAACTTCTATGCAGCCCTGTGTCTGTAACTCAAAACAAGAGGCCATTGTGCTTTTGCCCAAATAAACTTGTTGCTATGTTACCACTGATGTACACTCATCATGGAGTTCATCACTTGTCTAGTGTTGGGAGTTAGAAAGTGACATGTCTACAACTACCATGATGCCCTGTTTCTGTAACTCAAAACAAGAGGCCATTGTGCTCTTGCCCAAATACACTTGTTTGCCATATCACAACGGATGTACACTCATCATGGAGTTTACTATTTGTCTAGTGTTGGGAGTTAGAAAGTGACATGACAACAACTACCATGAGACCCTCTTTCTGTAAATCAAAACAAGAGACCATGGTGTTCTTGCCTATATTCACTTGTTTCCCATGTCAGAACTGATGTCCACTAATCATGGACTGAGCAACCTACATATCATGCTTAACGCAGAGACAAGTCTGCCTACCTAGCTTGATGTTGTTCTGGCATCCGAAAATGAAACCATTGATGACATGGATTACGACTTACCAAGTGTGTACGTCAAGTTTTTGTAAGGCATTAAGCTGCTTCAGCTGATTAGAAGTGGCAGGTAACCCATTGACTCTGCACTGCTCACATGATGTCTACTACCACATGCACAAACAAGTTGTTTGTTTGCCTGTATTTTACACAACTAGGCCTTGGAATGGTCAAATATATATTACTTCTCTACTGAGTTAGTGTTAGACTTTTCATCCTTGGCATGGTCTCACTTAACTTTTTGCTTCTGTCTCCCAGGTTGTTGATGTGTGCTGGACTCTGTTTTTGCTGTTTTTGTTACTCTTGGTACTTTACCACTGCTAACCAGTGCTAAAGTGCAAGTGCTCCTTTACAAAATGTGTATGTAATTGGCTTATCCATGATTGGCATATCTGATTTACTAAGTAAGTCCCTAGTAAAGAGCACAAGAGGTGCCCAGGGACTGTAAATCAAACGCTACTAATGGACCTGCAGAACTGATTGTGCCACCCACAGAAGTAGCTATGTAATCATGTCTCAGACCTGACACTGCAGTGTCTGTGTGGGCAGTTTTAACTGCAAATTTGACTTGGCAAGTGTACCCACTTGCCAGGCCCAAACCGTCCCCTTTCTTACATGTCAGACACCCCTAAGGTAGGCCCTAGGTAGCCCCAAGGGCAGGGTGCAGTGTATGGTTAAGGTAGAACATATAGGCCCTCATTCTGACCTTGGCGGGCGGCGGAGGCCGCCCGCCAAAGTCCCGCCGTCAGGTTACCGTTCCGCGGTCGAAAGACCGCGGCGGTAATTCTGACTTTCCCGCTGGGCTGGCGGGCGGTCTCCTTCAGACCGCCAGCCAGCCCAGCGGGAAAGAGGCTTCCACGATGAAGCCGGCTCGGAATCGAGCCGGCGGAGTGGAAGCTGTGCGACGGGTGCAGTTGCACCCGTCGCGTATTTCACTGTCTGCGCAGCAGACAGTGAAATACATTTAGGGGCCCTCTTACGGGGGCCCCTGCAATGCCCATGCCAGTGGCATGGGCACTGCAGGGGCCCCCAGGGGCCCCGCGACCCCCCCTACCGCCATCCGGATCTCGGCGGTCCGACCGCCGGGATCTGGATGGCGGTAGGGGGGGTCAGAATCCCCGCGGCGGTGCAGCAAGCTGCGCCGCCGCGGAGGATTCAATGGGGCCGCGGTACACTGGCGGGACCCCGCCAGTGGTGCCGGTCCGACCGCGGCTTTACCGCCGCGGTCGGAATCCCCATTGAAGCACCGCCGGCTTGTCGGCGGTGCTCCCGCGGTCCTCCGCCCTGGCGGTCAAAGACCGCCAGGGTCAGAATGAGGGCCATAGTAATGTGTTTTATATGTCCTGACAGTGAAATATTGCTAAATTCGTTTTTCACTGTTGCAAGGCCTGTCCCTCTCATAGGTTAACATGGGGGCTACCTTTAAATCTGATTAAAGTGTAGATTCCCTTTGGGAGTGGATGGACATGTGGAGTTTGGGATCTCTGAGCTCACAATTTAAAAATACCTCTTTTAGTAAAGTTGATTTTAAAATTGTGTGTTTGAAAACGCCACTTTTAGAAAGTGAGCATTTTCTTACTTATACCATTTCTGTGACTCTGTTTGTTTGTGGATTCCCTGTCCGGGTCAGTTTGACAGTTGGGCTGGTTGCACCACACACTAGACAGTGACACAAAGGGAGCTGGGGTGTAGTCTGCATTTCCTGATGAGCCATCTGTGCTAGGAGGGAGTGGAGGAGTGGTCACTCATACCTGAAAGGGCTCAGGCTGCCCTCACACAATGCAGTCTCCAACCCCCTGGTGAGTGTCTGGGGCCTGGCCTGGGCAAGGCAGGACTTCAGATTCAAGAGAGACTTTGCTTTGAGGTAGGCCTACTTCAAAGGAGAAATTGGGTATAAGAAGGGCTCCTAAAACCACAGACTGGAGAACACTTCTGGAAACCAAGAGGAACCTCTGCCTAGAGAATAGCTGAAGAGCTAAGGAAGAAGAGCTGCCCTGTCTGTGACTGTGCTTCGTGGAGCTATCCTGCAGTTGCAGCTTCCGCCAAAGTAAGAGGGCAAAGAATAGACTTTGTGTGCCTTCCATCTTGTGAAGATCTCCAAGGGCTTGATTTAGAGCTTGCCTTCTGTTGTTTGAAGTCTCAGGGACAGCAAAGACTTCTCTGTGCCAGCACCTGGAGTCTCTGGAGAGACTCCTACTCTGCCCTGCGGTGCCCATCCAGTTCCTGGGACCCTGAAAGGAGAAGCGGGCAGCCTAAGTGGAGGAAATCCACGCATAGAGCGCTGTGCAGGAAAAAGATGGACGCAACTCTGATCTGAGGCTGGGAAATTGACACACCGCCGGCTTTGCAGCTGAAAATCAACTCTCACCTGTTAAGCGACAGAAGAATCGACGCATGGAGCTGGATAAATGACGCGCATCATCGCTGACGGAGGCTGGGAAATCGCAACCAACGCTGCATGGTTTTTGGATCATCGTGCGGCTGGATTTCCAATGCAAACACCGCTGGCCATGTAAAAACAACGCAAGGCCTGACGGGACCCAAGAGTGCTGACCAGATCGATGCATCGCTCTCCTCCGGAGAGAAGAAACGACATGCCCTGACCTGACAAAAGGAGAAACGATGCAAGGTCTCCCTCGTGAGTGAAATCGACACATCGCAAACCCTTTTTGATGCACACTCGCCCATGCAGGGGTATTTTTGAAGTACCCAAGGTACATTTTCACGCTAACAGTGCTAGTGTGTGTTCAAATCTACATGAAGACTCTTTTTACTTTTTAATTAATAACTTGACTTGGGTATTGTGGATTTTTGTCATTTTGGTCTTGTTTTGTTTAGATTAATATTCTCATTTTTTCTAAACCTATGTTGTGTCATTTTGTAGTGATTTCATTAAGTTACTGTGTGTGTTGGTACAAGTACTTTACACCTAGCACTCTCAAGTTAAGCCTACTGCTCGTGCCAAGCTACCAAGGAGGTAGCAGGGGTTAGCTGAGGGTAATTGTCTTTTACCCTGACTAGAGTGAGGATCCTTGCTTGCACAGGGGGTAACCTGACTGCCAACCGAAGACCCCATTTCTAACAGTTAGCTTAACTGTTTGTTAGATGTCATGTTCATTCCTTCATCTAAAATGCAACTTATCAGCACATCTAATGAGCGGCTCAATTCTAATAGATTTTTTGTGTCCTCTACAAATGTCTTGTCAATAAGTTCTATACCATGGAAATATATCAGAATAGGAAACTATACTTATTAACATTTTCCTAGGTTTCTACTTACTGTGACACAAAACATTTGGATGTAGATTCTACACTTCCAACAATAACAATGTATTCTATTTCACAACAGGTCGAGCTTCCGCAGCACCTGGACAGAGATTGTCCTCTGACCAGACTCCCAACCCATCTCTGGAGAAAGCCCTCAGGGATGACAACACTCCTGGACATGTGGACGTGGATGATGGACCTGGCACATCTGGTCAGCCTAGTTGGACAGCTCAGTGAGTCTCACTGTGCCCACACCAACATCTCCCACCCCAGCTGCTACAACACCTCAGCCAACAACATTCCCCTAACCTGTGTACCTCGCACAGTTAGTACAATCTTGTGCCCCCCAGTCCTGGATCCTGAAGTGCCAATCACTAGCCCTGACACAGAGGAGCCGGGACCCAGTTTGAGTGGGCACCTTGGGCCAATGGTACAGGCTTGTGGGGTAAGATCCGTGCAAGGGATGCTGTGGGCCAGCAGAGTGAGGCCACTGGGGCCACACATGACCAGGGCGCCATCATCCAGCTACCGATGGTCTATCAGGAGTCCCAAGGTGTTATGAACAAGATAGTTACTGAACTTTGTGAAATTAAGTAGCAGCGAGGGACATGTACCAACAGATGGAGGCCCATAACTTCAACGTGGGCACCCTAAGAGGGAACATCCGTACAACCCTCAGCTGTCAGACACTCCTGCCTCTGCAGCAGCTGAACCCCTCTGCCCACATAAGCAGGGATGTCAATGCACATATCCAGGAGGTGCAGATGACAAGACACCCACCATGTCCAGCAAGAAACCTCAACCTTAATGTCCTCCCCTGTGTGTCACACATTCACTCTGTAGACTAATTTTGGACACTACTCCATTTCTGATGAGAGGAGTAATCTGGATTTGGATTTTCAGATGATTTGGCATCTACATCTATGGTTTCATTCATCATGACTGACTACTTCACTTTTCATCACCAAGTATGTCTTCACCTTTATTACTGTAATAAATTCACAAGTCACAAACTCATTGTCTGCCGTAGTAAATTACACATTTGGCAATGTAGATATGTAATACCATGTGAACTAAACAAGGACAAAACAAGCTGTTTGTGTAAGTTCAGATATGTTGCATGTACACAATGTTTAGCTCAGGATCACAACCATGCCACATCAACACTTACATACAACTGTCTCGTTGAAGAACATTTTTATTATATTGTTCAAATCATAGGCTGTCAATATTCAGAAACATAGAAAAACATACATGATTGGATCATACTGTGTAAGTGTTCAGTTTTACAGGTACAGACCTCCAGAACATGGAAGGAAGGGATATATCAGACATTGTCCTGTAGAACAGGCAAAAATAAAATTGGTTGATTTCATCAGCTGGACCCATATCGCCTACCTCACAAAAGTAATCCAACATCATATTATGCAAGATTCAGACAGATGGCAGTACAACCATTCCTGATCAGAAGACCATTACAATCCAGTGTTTCTGCATCTGTTGGTTTGACACAAACAGATGTCAGTGATGTGTTACAGGCACTTTGGCCTACAATGATGAAACACATCAACAACTATATACAGTTCATACAAAAAAGAGTGTTTAGCCAATGTGAAAGGAAACCAGCATGCATTTTGCCTACAACTACATATTTTCTGACCACATGATGGCACACATAATGCATCATGGCCATCACACAACAAGGAACAAATAAAATGGATTCTCCTTAACCCCTTTGCTGCCAAGCCTTTTCCCCCTTAGGTGCCAGACCATTTTTTTGGCTATTTGGGGAAGTTCGTGCTTAGGCCCTCATAACTTTTTGTCCACAGAAGCTACCCACGCCATATTTGCGTCCTTTTTTTCAACATCCTAGGGCTCCTAGAGGTACCCAGAGTTTGTGGGTTCCCCTGAAGGAGACCAAGAAATTAGCCAAAAAAACAGCATAATGTTAATATTCTTTTTTTTTAATGGGAAAAAAGGGCTGCGGAAGAAGGCTTGTGGTTTTTTCCCTGAAAATGGCATCAACAAAGAGTTTGCAGTGCTAAAATCACCATCTTCCCAGATTTCAGGAACAGGTGGACTTGAATCAGAAAACCACATTTTTCAACAAAGTTTTAGCATTTTACTAGGACATACCCCATTATTACTATTTTTTGTGCTTTTAGCCTCCTTCCAGTTAGTGACAGAAATGGGTGTGAAACCAATGCACAATCCCAGAAAGCTAAACAACTCTGAAAAGAAGACTAAATGCTAAATTCACCAAGGGGTCATTTGTGTAGATCCTCCAAGGTTTTCCTACAGAACAAAACAGCTGAATTAAAAAAAGATTGAAATTGAGGTAAAGAAACAGCCATTTATCTCCACGCTTTACTCTGTAACTTTTTACTGCGATGTCAGATATTTTAAAACTATATAACGTTACGTCTGCTGGACTCTTCTGGTTGCAGGGATATATAGGGCTTGTAGGTTCATCAAGAACTCTAGGTACCCGGAGCCAGTAAATGAGCTCCACCTTGCAATGGGTTTTCATTCTATACCGGGTGTACAGCAATTCATTTGGTGAAATATAAAGACTGAAAAATAGGTATCAAGGAAACCTTTGTATTTCCAAAATGGGCACAAGATAAGGTGTTGAGAAGCAGTGGTTATGTGCACATCTCTGAATTCTGGGGTCCCAATACTAGCTTGTGAATTACAGGGCATTTCTTAAATAGATGTCTTTTTTACACACTGTCTTACATTTGGAAGGACAAAATGCAGAGAAAGACAAGGGTCAATAACACTTGTTCTGCTATTCTGTGTTCTCCCAATTCTCCCGATAAAAATGGTACCTCACTTGCATGGGTAGGCCTAATGCCTGCGACAGGAAACGCAACATGGACACATCACATTTTTACATTGAATACAGACGTGTTTTTGGGAAAGTGCCTAGCTGTGGATTTTGTCCTCTAGCTCAGCCGGCACCTAGAAACCTACCAAACCTGTGCATTTTTTTAAACTAGACACCTAGAGGAATTCAAGATGGGGTGACTTGTGGGGCTCGCACCAGGTTCTGTTACCGAGACTCCTTTGCAAAGCTCAACATTTGGCTAAAAATAACACTTTCTCCTCCCATTTCGGTGACAGAAAGTTCTGGAATCTGAGAGGAGCCACAGATTTCCTTCCGCCCAGCATTCCCCAAAGTCTCCAGATAAAAATGGTACCCCCACTTGTGTGGGTAGGCCTAGTGGCAGCAACAGGAAATGCCCCAAAACACAACATGGACACATCACATTTTCCCAAAGAAAACAGAGCTGTTTCTTGCAAAGTGCCTAGCTGTGGGTTTTGGCCTCTAGCTCAGCCAACATCTAGGGAAACCTACCAAACCTGTGCATTTTTCAAAAGTAGTCACCTAGGGGAATCCAAGATGGGGTGACTTGTGCGGCTCTCACTAGGTTCTGTTACCCAAAATCCTTTGCAAACCCCAAAATGTGGCTAAAAAAACACTTTTTCCTCACATTTCGGTGACAGAAAGTTCTGGAATCTGAGAGGAGCCACAAATATCCTCCCTCCCAGCGTTCCCCCAAGTCTCCCGATACAAATGGTACTTCACTTGTGTAGGTAGGCCTAGTGCCCGTGACAGGAAATGCCCCAAAAGACAACATAGACACATCACATTTTCCCAAAGAAAAGAGAGCTGTTTTTTGCAAAGTGCCTAGCTGTGGATTTTGGCCTCTAGCTCAGCCGGCACCTAGGGAAACCTACAAAACCTGTGCATTTTTTAGCACTAGACACCTAGAGGAATCTAAGATGGAGTAATTTGTGGGACTCTCACCAGGTTCCGTTACCCAGAATCCTTTGCAACCCTCAAATTTGACAAAAAAACCTCTTTTTCCTCCCCTTTCGGTGATGGAAAGTTCTGAAATCTGAGAGGAGCCACAAATTTCCTTCCACCCAGCATTCCCCCAAGTCTCCCGATAAAAATGGTACCTCCCTTGTGTGGGTGGCTCAGGTGCCTGCAACAGAAAAAGGCCCAAAACCTGTAGAGATTGAGGGGATAGCTGTCAGAGTACCATCATTCGATTTCCTCAGGAACAGTAGGTAAATTATTAGTCCCAACCTAGACTATTCACAACAAAATAGTCTATGTTATTGAGCAACCTGGAGGAGGAAAAGGGAATGGGATTTTGAGAGACTTCCTCAGAGATGGTGTTTCTTCTAATACTCAGTCTGCCATCCACTTCCTATTTTAACTGGATAACAGCACCTCCAAAATTACAATTACATTTACTAGGGACAAAGTATTGTAACTACATCATTAATTTACATTTACTAATGATTAATTTCATTAACTATTATTTCACACTCTCTTACCCTTAGTTCCCTGAGTATGTTGCCTCCCCCTCTTTCTCTATTACTGTTGGATGTTGAATAATAGAAATTAATAGTAAATGATTTCCTTAGAAGTTGTTCTCCGTTTTTTCTAAGTGAAGATTAGCTTACTTCCCAACCTTCGGGCTGATATATATTTTGAGTTTGTTTGATTGCACGCTCTTGAATACTTTTGAATAGTTGCTATATATATATATTGAGTTTGCTTGATTGCCCGTTCTCAAATACTTTTGAATAGTTGCTATATATATATATATATATATATATATATATATAGATAGATAAAAGTCTAGTATGATAGAATAATGCGTGAAAATGATATATGTTGTCTGTTTTATATTTATCTTTTCTGTTAATAATAATCTGTACACTTCTTGAAATTCGTTGTGTAAATATTCCCCAGTAAAACTTTTTTGAACTCTGGTTGATAATATCTTTATATTCTTTGAATGTTCACCAGAAGCAATTCAAGCCGGAATTCTTTTACAAGCTTCGAAAACTTTCTGTCATTGCCTATGCTTCTAAACTAGTAAATATTATCTGTAGTTAACTTGAATAGTCCATGAAATGCATGCGAAGCCAATTTCGCCTCAGAAAACCTTACAACGAGCGCTCTCTCAACACATCTGGATTCCTGTCAGGTCACAGTTGAAGTGCAAAGCTTCTCTAGCGGCGCACGCGTATCATAGCAATGAAACTGAGTGCCACACTAGAACAACTTAACGATTGAACTCCTCATCGGCCATCTTGGATTCCGTTCTTCCACATTTACTTTGCAATGTGTGTAGCACGACTCAATAAACTTTCTTCCAAGAAGGACATCGCCTTTTCCACTGCGTATGCTTCTGTACCAGCACTCCTTTTGTTGTTATTATTTGTCAAGTCTGAGGATTCTTGAAAATAGCAAAGCGAGTAGAGAAGCTCATATTTTTCTTTTATACATCTTTAGGCTGACTCTGCTTCGGGGACCCACATAAGTGAGGTATCATTTTACTTAGGAGAGTGAGGGGAACACTGGGGGATATGAAATTTGTGCCAGAGCAGTGCTCCTACAAAGAAAAGTGAGGAAAATATGCTTTTTTAAGCACATTTTGAGGTTTTCAGAGAAGTCTGGGTAAGAAAATGTTGGGGGATCCACACAAGCCACACCTCCCTGGACTCCTTGGGGAGTCTAGTTGTAAAAAATGTCTGAGTTTGGTAGGTTTTCTCTACATGAAGGCTGCACCCGGGACCAAAAACATAGGTGCCCCTCCCCCCAAACACAGCTAGTTTTGTAATAGATCATTTTGATGTGTCCATGTACTTCTGTGATGATCCAAACACGAAAATTGTGAAAAGAAATGCACCAAGTTGGTGGCATGCTTCATCATAGGGGTCCCACCTGAGACACCTAGCGTGTCATGGGTGTGCTGCAATGCCTGATTACAGCGGAGCAGGTTTTGTCATTTTTACCACACATACTGGTTGGATTTGGCACAAGTGTAAGTGATGGTTCCGTAGATCATGGGGGTCATTACAAGCTTGGAGGGCGGCTACCGCCACCCGCCAAGCGCTAACCGCCATGCGGCCGCACTCCCGCGGACCCCATTACGACATCCCCGCTGGGCTGGTGGGTGCAAACCAAGTTTACGCCCGCTGGCCCAGCGGGGATGAGGCCGCAACATAGGAGCCGGCTCCTAATGGAGCCGGCGGTGTTGCGGCCGTGCGAAGGGTGCAGTAGCACCCGTCGCGCTTTTCACTGTCTGCTATGCAGACAGTGAAAAGCGGGCCGGGGCCCTGTTAGGGGGCCCCTGCACTGCCCATGCCATTGGCATGGGCAGTGCATGGGCCACCAGGGGCCCCAGGACACCCCTTACCGCCAGCCTCTTCCTGGAGTTGCAAACCGCCAGAAACAGGCTGGCGGTAGGGGGGTCATAATCCCCAGGGCAGCGCTGCTTGCAGCGCTGCCCTGGCGGATTATCACCGCGGGGGCTAAAACGGCGGGAAACCGCGGTCGTAATACTGGTCTCCGTACCGCCAGCCTGTTGGCGGTACGGACGCCACATTATGACCACCCAAATTTTATTAACAAGAGATTTCACAAAAATGAAATGCACTGTTAATAACTGAAAGGCCAAAAAACTGAACCAATGACTCACAAATTGTGAGCTGTAAAGCCACAACAAGGCACCAACCGCTTTACAGTCCATTAACACACCTTTCATACATGACATGTACAAGACCATTCACGCCGCCAGCCACAGGCCCAGCACATTACAATACTCGCACAGATGCGCCACTCGAGGGCGAATATCTTACATTCACCCACATGCCTAAAACAGCAATCACACCAGCTGATGGGAGTGTGTGGACTGGCGTTTGGCTGGCACTGTGATCCAAGTGCCACTCAACGCACACCGTCATCCAAGCACCACCCCATGCACATCGTCAGCGAAGTGCTACATCATGCACACCGCCAGCCAAGCATTACTCCACGCCCACAGCCAGCCAAGCCCCACTCCATGCACACCACCAGCCAAGTGCCACTTCACGCACACTGCCAGCCAAGCGCCACCCCATGCACACCACCAGCCAAGCGCCACTCCTCGCACACTGCAAGCCAAGTGCCAGTCCATGCACACCGCCAGCCAAGCGCCACTCCACACAAACCGCCAGCCAAGTGCCACTCCACACACACCGCCAGCCAAGCGCCACTCCACAAACACCTCCAGCCAAGCGCCACTCCACGCACACCTCCAGCCAAGCGCCACTCCACGCACGCCATCACTTTTTTTTGTTTTAAAACTAACAAAGAAACCACTAACTAATTATAAATAAGTACAAAACTACAAACACAAAAGCTCTAACTGAATACATGACAGTAATGCCAATCGTGCAGCTGAACATATGAAAATATAAAACAGGCAGTTTACGCTCACGGTATTTCCCAGATTTTTTTTTTGGTGTGATAACTCCTGAAACAGCCGGCCACACACAGTCCAGGCTTGAAGGGAAATCAGGGAAGTACATCCGGCTCTCCCCCCAGATACCTCTTTGGGCACAGACTCTACATTTCTTAGTGGCCAAGTCTTTTTTGGGAGTGGAAGGAATGTGATCAGGAAAGTGACGATCTTTCAATCAAGCCACACCCTCCACCACTGCTACTCTAGGAACTCTTGCCTGTTCCACCACAATAAGGCTCTCTGGCCCTCATTACAACATTGGCGGTAAATCCTGCTTACCGCCGTGCAGAAGACCGCCAACACACCGCTGCGGCCGCGGAATTTCGCCACAGCTATTATGACCCACATCTCGGAATCCGCCAAAATTCAGACACCCACACAAGTCCGCCACACCGAAGGTCAGTGCTTAACTGGCGAAAACAAAACCGACACCGTCACACCAACAGAAATATGCACACACTATCACGACACATGAATCCACACGGCGGTCTTTCAACCGCGGTATTCCATTGGCGGTACATACCGCCGCGCTCAAAATACACACACATCTACAAAACATCCCCACATTGGACAATTCAAAATACACACACCTGAGACACATACACACACCACTCCCACACACCCATTACAATATAAAACACACACCCACATCACCCACAAACCCCCACAACAAAAAATTCAGAAAGAAGGCCAGAGAGAGACACCACCAGCAAGTACAACAGCATCCACAGGCACATAACACCATCACCCACACAACTTCCACGCACCTCACACAACACACCACTACAAATCACCACACTTATCACCACACACTCCACCCCACACATCACCTACACCACCCCATGGCACGGCAAAGACACCCCAGGTTCTCGGAGGAGGAGCTCAGGGTTATGGTGGAGGAGATCGTCGGGTAGAGCCACAGCTATTCGGAGCACAGGTGCAGCACACCTCAATTGCAAGGAAGATGGAGCTATGGCGAAGAATAGTGGACAGGGTCAACGCAGTGGGACAACATCCAAGAAATCGGGAGGACATCAGGAAAAGGTGGAACGACCTACGGGGGAAGGTGCGTTCCGTGGTCTCAAGACACCACCTGGCGGTTCAGCGGACTGGCGGCAGACCCCCACCTCCTCCCCCACAACTAACAACATGGGAGGAGCAGGTCTTGGAGATTCTGCATCCTGAGGGCCTCGCAGGAGTAGTGGAGGAATGGACTCTGGTAAGTCAAAGCTTTACTATTATATCCCCCACCCTACCTGCATGCTATCACATACCCCCACCCTCACCCCCATCACACCAACTCCTCACAAATGTACCAATATCACAAACCACCCATCCCAACATGAAGCCCTGCATGCAACAACAAAGCATAACACCCATTACTAAAGCATGCACACTGCACATACCCATACAACCCCCTAAACCATCATCACACAAGCTCCCACACAGGAATGCCAGCACTGGGGTACACGGTCACCCACCCATTCCTCACCATGCCGCACACAGATGCAATAATCATGCCTTTACACCTCTTCAGGACCCCTACCCAACGTCACCAGACAGGAGGGTCCAGACATATCCACTCCACCCACAGAAGAGGCCCACAGTGATGGCAGCACCTCTATCCAACTGGATCTAGATGACCAGCCCGGACCATCAGGGACCTCTGGACAGTCGGTTCCCCTCACACAGGCACAGGCCACCACAGACCTTCCCCCCTCTGGAAACACCAGCACAGCACCCACCCAGCGGGCCCATTCCTCCGTCCCCAGGATACGTCATTCAGCTGTGTGTCCACCACTACAGGGAACCCAGGATAACCCACCACCCCAACAACAACAGGGACCTGGGGGCAGTGGGCACACGGTCCAGGGGACGGAGGCCCAGGAACACAGGGGAACTGGGAGGGCTGCCGTGCGACAGGGGGCGGACAGGCCAAGGGAACCCACTCTCCACGAGGCCCTCTGCTCCATCATGGGAGCCTACCACCACTCCCAGGAGATGATGGCAACAGTACTGGCCAAGTTTCAGGAGACCCAGTGCATGCAGGAGGAACAGTATTTGGGCTTCAGGGAGGAACTCAGAACCATCAGCTCCACCCTGGGCACCATTGTAGGGGTGCTGAAGGAAGCACTCAACACCAGGAGGGACACTGTGGCACTACAAGGGGCCCCTGACACTAGCATGGACGATTAACTGCCCACCACATCCGCCGGCGCTAGTGGACAGGACGCCCTGCCACAGGACCACCACACCAGCACCCCACCCCCTGCAGACGGAGAACCACCCCGCAAACGGTCCCTGAGATCCAGGAACAAGACAGAGAACGATGCCAAGACCCCCGCCAAGAAATGAGACCACCCTGATTGTCATCCTTCTGTCCCACTTTGTCACCCTGTCCATAATTAAACTGCCCCAGCTCCACTTCCTATGCCCATATGGGCAATGCACCTGTGAGACTAATAGACTGGACTCTGCCATGGACACTCCTCTGCCATCACCCCTCACCATTTAACTTCCCCCTCCAATAATTTGCATTTAAATAAACATACCTAAAGCAAAAAATTATCTGGAGTCTGTCTGTGATTTCGAAATAGTGTATTTGCAATTACAGTGAATTTTCTTTTGAAATAGTAATGTCAACATACCTATGTCACACAGCTCTAGTCCATGAGGAATTTAAGCAGATGACACACAGTGGGACCCACATCTGTGAAACCATAAGGAAAAGTGACAACTCAGTGACCATACACTGGGTGAAAACGACAGACAGGATAGAGGTAGTAGTGTAAAAGTACATGTAGTAGGCATGATTGTATTCTCACCTGTGTTTCACTGGAAATATTGCTGGATCACTGAGTCCCAGTTCTGCATGTCTTCTTCCTCTGCTTCATCCTCATCACTGTCCACAGGCTCCACAGCTGCCACAACACCGCCATCTGGACCATCCTCCTGCAGAAAAGGCACCTGTCATCGCAAAGCCAAGTTGTGAAGCATACAGCAGCCCACGATGATCTGGCACACCTTCTTTGGTGAGTAGAATAGGGATCCACCTGTCATGTGGAGGCACCTGAACCTGGCCTTCAGGAGGCCGAAGGTCCACTCGATCACCCTCCTAGTTCGCCCATGGGCCTCATTGTAGTGTTCCTCTGCCCTGGTCCTGGGATTCCTCACTGGGGTAAGTAGCCATGACAGGTTGGGGTACCCAGAGTCATCTGCAAATGGCGAGGGACAACTGTTAGACACACACTAACCTGTAGGGATAACCCCAGACAACCATTCCCACTGTCTTGCTTCCAGGGGCTCACCTAATAGCCACACACGGTGCCTCTGGAGTTGACCCATCGCATAAGGGATGCTGCTATTCCGCAGGATGTAGGCGTCATGCACTGAGCCGGGGAACATGGCATTCACATGGGAGATGTACTGGTCTGCCAAACATAGCATCTGTACATTCATAGAATGTGAACTCTTCCGGTTTCTGTATACCTGTTCACTCCTGTGGGGAGGGACCAAAGCCACATGGGTCCCATCAATGGCACCTATGATGTTGGGGATATGTCCCAGGGCATAGAAATCACCTTTCACTGTAGGCAAATCCTCCACCTGAGGGAAAACGATGTAGCTCCGCATTTGTTTCAGAAGGGCAGACAACACTCTGGACAATACGTTAGAAAACATAGGCTGGGACATCCCTGATGCCATTGCCACAGTTGTTTGAAATGACCCACTTGCAAGGAAATGGAGCACTGACAGCACCTGCACTTGAGGGGGGATTCCTGTGGGATGGCGGATTGCTGACATCAGGTCTGGCTCCAACTGGGTACACAGTTCCTGTATTGTGGCACGATCAAACCTGTAGGTGATTATCAAATGTCGCTCCTCCATTTTCGACAGGTCCACCAACGGTCGGTACACCGGAGGATGCCGCCATCTCCTCACATGTCCCAGCGGACGGTGCCTATGAAGGACAACAGCGAGCACAGAGTCAAACAACTCAGAGGTACGTACCCACAGTTTACACAGAAAACCAATCACACACAAAAGGTGGCCTGTATGTGTGTTGAGACTAGGCCTAGGTATGTGTGACGCAGTTGAAAATGAGGCCATGTGGGCCCCTGAAATGGCGGCTGCCTGACTTGTAAAGTGGGACAATGGGATGTGAGGTCACTGCGGAGGAGCTGGAGAAGCTCGTTGATGGGGTCCTCCCCCAGTACACGCTACTCTACGGTCCTCCAGACAAACAGGTAAGTACACAGGGAGCATGTTGTATGGGCTATGCCTGTGTGGTGAGGGCTGGATGTAAGAAGGAAGGGGGCAGAGTGCTGCGTGCATGTAAGACGGTGAGTGCATGTGCCACATGGCAAAGTTAGGGATGGGGGCCACTCACTTTGACGTAGATAGTAATGCAGATAGTAATGACTTCTCTTCTTCCCCTGTACATTTCATGTAGGTCAGCGCCCACCAGAAGAAAGATATTTGGTGTGCCATCACCAAGGACGTCCGGACCCTGGGGGTCTACCACAGGCGGAGCACCCACTGCCGGAAAAGATGGGAGGACATTCGCCGCTGGAGCAAGAAGATGGTGGAGGCTCAGCTGGGGATGGCCTCCCAATGTGGGAGGGGTGCCCGTCGAACCATGACCCCCCCTGATGGTCAGGATCCTGGTGGTGGCCTACCCGGAGTTGGATGGGCGCTTGAGGGCATCACAGCAGACACAAGGGGGTGAGTACACTCTCATTCAGCTGACTTTGCGCGCATTGGAGCTGTCTGGGTGGGGGAGGAGGGCTGTGGGCTTCCCTAGGCCAGGGTGAGTTCCGTAGGCTAGGCCCCTCCGTAAGGCAGGCGATGTGGCACCCCACCCCACCTCTGTAGAGTGCCAAGTACAGCTATTCATGCCCCTGTGTCACCTATGTGTGCAGATGTAGTCCAAAGCCTTGTAGGCCATTTCCCAGGAATTGCACTGTGGAGCCCAAGAGTGCGGCATAGTGCAGGGGGCCTCTGTGTCTGTTTTGTCCGCCAACGGTAGCGGTAATCCATGCACTCGACACTCAACATGTCTTTCTTCTGTCTCCCCCCCCCCTTTTTTTGATCTTCCTGTTCTTGTGTACATTAGCATCATCAGGCGGAGGAGCAGTGGCACCGGAGCACGAGGGAGCTGAATCGCACATGGCCCTGGAGGGCGAGACTATGGAGTCTGAATTCACCAGTGGGACGGAGGGCGAGGAGAGCTCCACGGCAGGGAGAGGAGCTGACACCAGCGACACGGACTCGTCCTCTGATGGGAGCTCCCTTGTGGTGGCAGCAACATCTGTGCCCCCCGCATCTACAGGTACAGCCGCCACCTCCCCCTACCAGCACTGCCCTCCCAGCAGCCCCTCAGCCTTCGCCCCGTGCCCGCTCACCCAGGAGGGTGGGCATCACCTTCGCCCCAGGCACCTCAGGCCCTGCCCCAGTCACTCCTGCTGCCCTCAGTGAGGAGGCCATTGACCTCCTCAGGCCCCTCACTGTTGGGAAGTCTACCATTTTGAATGCCATCCAGGGTGTAGAAAGGCAGTTGCAACAAACTAAAGCATTCCTGGAGGGCATTCATTCTGGTCAGGCGGCCCTTCACCGAGCTTTTCAAACTCTGGCCTCAGCACTGATGGCAGCCATTGTCCCCGTCTCTAGCCTCCCCCCTCCAACTTCCTCCACCCAGACCCAATCCCCTGTACTTCTGCCTATCAAAAGCACACCATCAGACCAGCCTGCACACACCTCACCACACAAGGGAAGCTCAGGCAAACATAAGCACCACACATCCCACAGGCACTCACGCACGTAACACACCCAGGCAGACACACCAACATCCACGGCCTCCATTGTGTCCCCCTCGTCGTCGTCTCCCTCCTCCCTCCCAGTCTCGTCTACACTCACATCTGCATGCACTACCTCGACAGCCACTACGTCCCTCACCAGCAAACCCACCAGCACACCCTGCTCACATGCAGTCACCACCCCCACTACCATACACACGTCCTCTGTGTCCTCTCCCAGTGTGTCTGTGACGCCCCCTCCCAAGATACACAAACGCAGCCACACACCCACCCAACAGCCATCCACCTCACTACAGCCTCCAGCGCATGCACCTTCACCCAAAGTCACCAAACGTACACCTCCTATTACCACCACCTCTTCCTCCACTCCCAAACCCCCTCCAGCTACCCATCCCAGTGTGTCCAAAATAATTTTCCTGCCCAGCCTTGACCTTTTTCCCACACCTCCCCCACCCCGTCCATCTCATAGGTCCCAAATATAGCACCTCAGCCACAACATCTACGGGACCAGTGGTGCCTGTTGTCACAGGTATGTGGAGGGCACCGGCCACCAGGACAGCCAGTGTGGCACGGAGCCACAGCACAGCCAGTCCCCCCCTGTGAAGCATCAGTGCCCGGCGGGAGAGGGGGAAGACTCCAGCCACCAAAGCCGCTCCCAGGGGTCACGGTGGGAGTGTGGAGTCAGCTGTTACACCTCCCAAGGTGGGGAAGGGCTACAAGAAACCCAGGAAGTCTGGGAAGAGCTGCACGGCGGAGAAAACCGCCATCATCCTCGCTGCCCAGGAGGCCACCACCAGCCCCATCCCAGCTGCCCTGGAGGCCAACGCCAGCCCCATCCCAGCTGCCCAGGAGGGCCCGCCAGCCCCAGCTCAGCTGCCCAGGAGGCCACCGCCAGCTCAGCTGCCCAGGAGGGCCCCGCCAGCCCCAGCTCAGCTTCCCAGGAGGCCACCGCCAGCCCCTGCTCAGCTGCCCAGGAGGCCACCGCCAGCCCCATTCCAGCTGCCCATGAGGGCCCCGCCAGCCCCAGCTCAGCTGCCCAGGAGGCCACCGCCAGCCCCAGCCCAGCTGCCCAGGAGGGCCCCGCCAGCCCCATACCAGCTGCCCAGGAGGGCCCCGCCAGCCCCATCCCAGCTGCCCAGGAGGGGACCGCCAGCACAAGCCCCGCTGGGCCATGAAGGACCGCCTGCACAAGCCCCACTAGGCCGGGCACCGCCAGCACAAGCACCGCTGAACAGGGCACCGCCAACTCAAGCACCGCTGAACAGGGCACCGCCAACTCATGCACCGCTGAACAGGGCACCGCCAACTCATGCACAGCGGAACAGGGCACCGCCAACTCAAGCACCGCTGAACAGGGCACCGCCAACTCAAGCACCGCTGAACAGGGCACCGCCAACTCAAGCACCACTGAACAGAGCACCGCCAACTCATGCACAGCTGAACAGGGCACCGCCAACTCAAGCACCGCTGAACAGGGCACCGCCAACTCAAGCACCACTGAACAGGGCACCGCCAACTCAAGCACCGCTGAACAGGGCACCGCCAACTCATGCACTGCTGAACAGGACACCGCCAACTCAAGCACCGCTAGTCCATGAGCGGCAGGGGCACTGACACAACTGGGTCCGTCACGGGGTGAGTGATGCACTCTGGCCACCAGTCCCCCTCTAGAACCAGTGGTGACTGTCATCCACTACCTCTGTCCTTCACAGGATGAAGCACTCTGGGCACCAGTCCCCCTCCAGAACCAGTGGAGACTGTTATCCACTTGTGAGACTGTGGCTTTGCACTCCCAAGGATAATGCAGTGGGCAAACCACCCACTTAAGAGACTTGTGAGACTGTGGCTTTGCACTCCCCAGGCTAATGCAGTGGGAAAACCACCCACTGGAGAGACTTGAGAGACTGTGGCTTTGCACTCCCCAGGATAATGCAGTGGGCAACCCACCCACTGGAGAGACTTGAGAGACTGTGGCTTTGCACTCCCCAGGATAATGCAGTGGGCAAACCACCCACTGGAGAGACTTGAGGGACTGTGGCTTTGCACTCCCCAGGATTGAACAGTGGGCATTAAGCCCCCTCGTGGATCTGGCATCATGCAGTCATCCGGCTGAGGTGCCCCCCCTTCCCTTCCCCCTAAGGTGCCTGTTGTATTTCTATCTGATACCCCTGCAGTGTTCTCTCTGTTTTGATCGGGTATCGAGTGTGGGCCTCGCCCATGCATTTTGAGCCCAGTGGTCCACGGACTATAAATGGTGCAATACCTGGACTTGTATTATTGGTGTATATATTTGTTTATAGTGTATATATATTTTTGCGTACTGGATTTTAATATATTACAATGGTTACACTCATTTCCTTTTGTCTTTGCATTCTTCCGGGGGGTTTGGGGGGTGTAACTGTAAAGTATCAACATGTATTAGTGTGTGTGTTGTAATGGGTGAGGGTGGGAGTGGGGGTGTTGCGTGTGTGTGTCCCTGTTTTTTCCCTCCCCCCTCCCCTGTGTCGTAGGTGCAGTACTCACCGTGGTCTTCGCCGCCAGCGTTCGTGCTCCTGGTAGAGGAGCAGGAAGACTATCGCAGGTAGAATTTGGAGTTCCGGTTCCATGGTGTCCTCGTTCCTCGTGGGGTGTGTAGAGGTGAGCGTTTTCCCTTCGGAATTCCTGTTTCCGCCATGTTTTTATCCGCGTTGAATCCGCCCCGGAAAAGGTGTCGGATTGGCCTGTCATAATAGTGTGGGCGGTACATTGTCTCCCGTCTGTCTGTTGGCGGTGACCGCTGCGTTGTTTGTTTGTACCGCCGTGGCGGTCGGAGTGTTAAAGTGGCTGTCTTTGTTGGCGGTTTCCGCCACGGTCATAATTGCTATTTTTTTACCACCGGCCTGTTGGCGGTCTTACCGCCGCTTTAACACCGTCCGCCAGGGTTGTACTGACCACCTCTATCACTGACTCCTGAAATGTAACAAATTTCATCCTTAACTCAGGGAAACAATCCTTGAACACAATAAAAGTATTAAAAGTTGCTAAATGAAATATATGTATGGTCAACTTTTTATACCACACATAAGACTTACGAAGAGCAGTGTAAGGTTCCAACCTCTGATCTACTCTATCAACACCATCCATGTGCTTATTGTAGTCCAAAATGCACACAGGTTTGCGCACTTCGGCAACCTGACCACAAACAGTCACAGGGGAAGTACTCTCATCATGGATGGTAGTTAGCATGTACACATCCCCCGTCTGAAAATGTCAGACTAGCAGCTCATTATTCCGCAAGGCACTGCAATGTACCCTCTCACGCTTTTTACAGGCAAGCTCCCCTGGACAGCCTTTCTGGTTAGAACAGATTGTGCCACAAGCAACAGCGTCCACTCTGAACAACCCCTTGAACAACTGCACTCCATTGCAGAACTTATCTACGTACAAATGGTGACCTTTGTTAAACAGTCGTCTACCAAGTTCCCACACAATTTTCTCGCTAACTCCAAAAGTCGGTGGACAACCAGGGGGGTCAATACTGGAATCCCTACCAGTGTCGACCCGGAAATTATACACGCATCCTGTACTACTTTCTGACAGCATATACAATGTAATTCCATACTGTGCCCTCGTGCTAGCAATGTACTTGTTAAAAACCAAACACCCCTTGAACAGGACCAAAGACTTGTCCACACTTATTTTTTTGCCTGGAACATACACCTCTGAAAACTGATCTAGAAAATGATAAAGGAGAGGCCTAACCTTAAAAAGACAGACACAATCAGGGTGATCTTGTGGCAGGGCTAAAGCACCATCAACAAAATGCAGCATCAGAAGAAGAAGCAAAGAGTGATTACGAGTCATGGTTGCAGGAAATATAGCTGATGCCATCAAGGGACTAGTAGACCAATAAGAAGCCAGTGACGGCTTCCTTATCAACCCTATCAAAAAAGTCAAACCTAATAACTTTTTCATCTCTTCCAGATTTGTGGGAACCCACTGGGTTGCTCTAGACTGAGGCCTATGTCTGGCAGCGTTGTCCCTCAAATACTGCTTTGCATTCAAATTAGTCTGCTCGATAATATCTTCCAAAAATACATTGTTCATAAACAACTCAAAGAAATTGACAGGCAAAAGGTTTTCCGTATTTACTGTACACCCTGGGAAACTAGTAAAGGCAGGCAACTGTGGCTGCTTCATGTTTGGGGCAACCCAGGTGTCAGGTCTTGCAAAGGGAAACCTTTCAGCCCCAGGCTGCTGTACTATTGGCACATCAGTGTCCCCCTCTAAAACAGGCCCTTCATCTGCACTCAGAGTGGCCTCCTCAACAGAAGATTCCTATTGGACAGAAAACTCACTGCCAGAATCTCGCACTCCCTCCTCTGCCTCAGATGCAGAGTCAGTCTCATAAACATAGTCAGAAGATGACTCAAAAAGCATGCCAACAACCTGCTGAGTGGTCAACCTACGGCTAGCCATGATCCTTTCTTGCAACAAATGGATTGCCAACATCAATTAGCACTGTCTAAAACAAGTAATAAACAAAGTGTGGCTTTATCACAAAGAGTTATGTACTGAAAAACTATACCACTCACTTGGCTGGAAAAGCTAGACTCACCAGCAACTATTCTGTACAGACACAGCAATCACCAATGATATCCCACTAAAAAGAAAAAAAGAAAAGCAAATTTGACGTAAGACAACACAAATATCATTGTGCACAAATCTAAGGACAATTTCACATACAATCCTGAATTTAGTACACCACCTACAACACGTCCTTCATGCATGTCAACAATACTCCTTTGGAGCCTCAAATGGGCCTAAAAAATAGGCTGATCTGCCCCCAAGGGGCAGAAATGGCCATCAGTAATGTGCGCCCTTTGGGGGAGTGACCCTTGCCTAAGGGGTCGCCCCCCACACAAAACACACACACACAAGATCCCTGGTGCCCAAGTGGATTCTGACCCCCTTGGGGGCAGATGGGCCTAAAACAATAGGCCGATCTTCCCCCAAAGGGGGGCAGAAATGGCCAATAGTTCTGCTGTGCCACCTTTTGAGGGGGGACCCTTGCCTTGCGTAAGGGGGCACCCCCAGAACAAAAAAAAACAAAAGAAAAAAAAATCCCTGGAGTCTTGGGGGCAGATGGGCCTAAAAAAATAGGCAGAAGGGGGGAAGAAATGGCTAAAACTCATGTCCCCCTTTTTGGGGGGCAGACCCTTGTCCAAAGGGTGCCCCCAAGACACAAAACACACACACACACAACACAATCCCTGGGGCATAGTGGGTTTCGACGTCCCCAGAGATCGGCCAAAAAAATGGTCGATCTAGCCTCGGGGGAGCTGAAACATATAAAAAAGTATTGCCCCCAGGGCAGCGACCCTTGCCTAAGTGATCGCTGCCCGAAAACATTATTTAAAACCGAATCCCTGGTGTCTAGTGGGTTTTGATCCCTCCTAGGGGCAGATCACCCAAAAAAACAGCTGATCTGCCCCCAGGGGGCTGAAACACAGATATACGTATGCCCTCGGGGAGTGACCCTTGCCCAAGGAGTCGCTCCCCAAAATAAATCTTACAAAACATCCTTGGTTGCCTAGTGGTGGATTCCTGCAAGCCCGCGATCGTGGAACAAGAATCCATTGAAAATAGGCACAGGGGGGAAGGAAAAAGTTTTTTTCTTTCTCCTGTGTCTGTTTTCCACCCCCAACCACCCCCCATGAAAAGGACTCACCCTAGACGTGTCCTCTCTCCACTCGCGCTGGAAGCAAATGGCTTTCAGCGTGTCCTCGGCAGCATTTGATGACGTTGGTTTGTTGTGAGCGCGCTGATGTCAGCAGATTGCCGAATGGGGGTGGTCGGGGTGGAAGGGGAAGTGATTCTTCTTCCATCCCTGACTGGGGAGTGTGGGCAGGTGCAGGACGAGCTGGTCTCGCCCCTGGCACACGGGAACTGTGTACGAGGCACCCTAACAGTTAACTTCCATCATATCACTGTGCAAGCTGTCTTGGCACAGGTCTTGTACACCCAAAGTCCATCCATGTCTTTTTTGCATGTCCCAATAGCATCATATACCTGACAATGTCATAACTCTGAAATGTCCAAATGAAGATGCCATGGTGAAGGTACCTAAACAAACACAAATACAAAGAGGATAGTTATGAAGCCATACATATTTCACAATTCATATAGCAAATGTCTGGAGAACGCAGGTCATGACAGAATTTGACATCTTGTAATTCAATACTGTATGCTACTAGTGCACATCCTACATGTGAGAAAGAAGCAATACCATTTGGAGAAATGGTAAGAGCGAGACGCAATTGCAGTAGGGATAAGGATTTTTATGATTGCATTCAAGACATGGGAAATCGATTCCTAGCTAGGGGATATCAGGAAGAGAATGTGAAGAAATCTCAGCGAAAGGCATCTTGAATACCTTGATAACAAACCTTAGGCTCTAGAACAACCACAAATTCGAAAGACAGAGAAAGAATAAGAATACTACTGGACTTCACAGAAAACTCAGCTTCACTATTAAAAAGTATGAGAAAACATTGGGGCATTTCATTACATGATCAGGTACTAAATAAGTATATCATCACAAAACCAGAAGTAACATACCGTAAAGGGAAAGCGCTTAAAAGCTTCCTCTGCCGCCAGTTATCCGAATAATAAAACAGAGACTAACTAGTTAGACACCTATAATAAAGATTTCTTTAAATGTGGAAGTTGCGGGGTTTGTAAATGGACATGGCAAGCAAAAAAAGATTTTTGTGGATTTGGGGAGAATAGATATACTATTCAAACACATATAAATTGTAATACGACTTATGTAGTGTATATGTTGGTTTGCAAATGTGAACGAATATATATAGGAAGTACGATTCGTCCTCTTAGGGTCAGAATCGCAGAACATTGGAGGGCTATTAGACAAGATGATGAACGTTATTCTATTGCACTGCATATGAGGACATGTACCCCACAAAGTGCACATAAGGAATTCACATTTTTGGGTTTTTAACATATTGGTAAGAATCCCCGAGGAGGGAAAAGAGAGTTAGCATTGAGGAGAAAATAATCTATTTGGATTATGCGTTTGAGAGTAGTAGAATGTGGATTGAATTCTGATTATGAATTGGAATTTTTTTTGGGTGGGAGATTAAAGGAGGATGATCCAGATATGGATATAAGGTCTATATTTAAAATGTAAGCAATGCACGCACAAGTCAAATTTCTAATATAGTAATTAGAAATAGGAATAGGAATTATGTACAAATAAATTAAGAATATAACAAGGGTTTTCCTGTATAGAATTTTTATGAGTACATTAATGTGGATTAGTTTACTGTATTCAGAAAAGAAATACATAAAGAGGAAGTCATATTTGCTTCAACAATATATATAATTGATAAGAGGACAACCGACCCCTTTTATGTGATATTGGTTGTTTGATTAGAATGGGTATTTTTTATTAATATTTTGAAATTTTGCGTTGCCAGGGGATTTCATAAGGAAGAAAAAAGTTTGAGAGGATATGGATTAATAGTCTCTATATGTTACGACTAGTAGAGTTGCATATGTACTCAGAATATATGAAGTTTATCGTACTCACGAGTGAGGAATAGAAATATAATTTAAATATATAAATATCTATTGAGATTACATAACACTCATAAGGGGTGTTGGAGAATTTATGTTTAAGAAGATTATAACGTTGAGTTTATGATAAAACTTAGTCCTCTTTCTATTACTAGAGGGGGCAGGTATATAAGTAGGAAGTGAAAACGGACTCCGTTTGGGAGTCTAATGGCATACTTGCAGTTCAAAGGACAACACGGCAGACAACACAGTTATGTGAGAGGGCTCTACTTCGAAGGTAGAAGGAATTAATGGAAACTAGTTACCCGATGGGGGTTATACACATATTAAGCTGCTATAAACTTGTTTTCAGGATACGCTTCAGGTTATGGGCAGTTTGAGGCATCCAAAGAAAATGAGATACAATAAAGAATAAATAATTAGCAGGTAAGCAGAATGGGAAAGGGAGATTATATAAAAAAGCTACTTGATAGAGAGACTAGTGATTATTACTGGAAACGATTGGTATTTATTATGATTGGTTTTATTATATAGAGGATAAAATCTGCAATACCAATACAGATATAAGCAGAGGAAACTGTAATAATGATGACCACTTGAGAAAATGTAATTTGGAGATGTAACAACAGAGGGCAGGTAGTGCCTTTTGATAAAATATGGATGTAACGTGGATATGACTATGGAGATCCCCACTTGGGGGGGCTAGAAATTCACTTGTGTGTGCATGCTTAAAAACACAGAGGTTATGGGGCATGCTATAAGAGACTGATTCACTTTGTGTAATTAGAAGACATACCTAAAGGATATATAGAACTATAAGTTCACTTATAAAGGTTAATATGTAAATTCACCTAATGAATACAAACCAATACAATATGCTGCACGAGGATGGGCTGCTGGGACATATGGAATTTTAGGTTGGATGTATACTTAAAGAATATATATTACATATTGTTAACAGCCTTAGAAAGTCCAGAGGAAGACGTTGGGTGACACCCCAAAGGAAACAGGTGTTGGCTTGACTGGAGTGGAAGTAATAAGAATAAATAAAGAAGAATGTTTGTAATAAATTGGGACTGGATTCAATTATACTTGTTTATAAGGATATAATAATAAACTAATATAGAGGTGAGCGTCAGTACTCCTTTAAACCACCCCAATAGTATTATTAGACAAAAACCTGACATAAACAAGGCAACATTAACAAAATGTGAATGTGTCAAAACCTTCCTTGCCAAACACCCTTTGCAGATTTTCCAGAGCTTCAGCATCCTAACGTTTTCAACAAATATACTCCTGACATCATCACAACAAGAGTTCATTGTACAGTGAAAGTCATGATATCTCATGACATGCTTACCTTCATGAGATGAAGCAGTTGATGAGATCTTGTCTCAAGTCAGCTACTTCTTCTTCACCACTATCGTCATCATTTGGCAGTTCAGGATTCTCACCCAGTGAAACCTCAGACTCTCACTCCTCTGCGATTTAAGAGATGTCAGTTTGCAGGGCCATATTATGGAGCATGCAGCAGGCCCCGGTGATTTCACACACCTTCCTGGATGAGTAGAGGAGGACTCCCCCAGGCTTGTCCAGACAGTGAAATCTGTCTTTCAGGAGCCCAAAAGCCCGCTCCAATGGCCGCTGTTTTCTTCCATGGGCCACATTTAAGCAGACTCCCCCTGGTGTTGTTGGATTCCTCAGTGGTGTTCACAACTAAGGGTAGATGGGATATGCTGAGTTTCCTGTTTTATAATGAGACATAAGTGCAAAAATGAGTTGCACACTTCCCGACTATAGCACCTGACACTGCACACACAAAGTTAGGACCAACAAGCCAGGCCCTCTCCAGTTGCAGTAGTGACATCAGCTGGGGCATGATGCTGTTTCAAATAACAAAAGAACCATGGGCTGAACCTGGGAACTGGGAAAATACATTTAAAATGTACAAATCTGGCAAGCAGACAACTTGCACATTGGTAGAATGGAAGTGCTTCCTGTTTTGATAGACTTGTTTATTGGCTATCGTTCTTACTAATTCAATATGGGTGCCATCAATGTCTCCCCCACATGTGAGAGATGACCAAATCCATAGAACTCAACCTTCACATTGGCTAAATCCTCACATCTGGGGAACCTGATATAGCTGTCAATGTGTTTCAGCATTGCTGATACCATGTCTTGTAAAACACCACTGAACATAGGTTGTGACATACCACCAGATATAGCCACTGTATATTGAAAGGCCCCTGTGGCCAGAAAATGTATTACTGCCATGAGCCTCATAATAGGTGGTATACATGTTGGGCTAGTCTTTTGAGTCATGAGGACCGCACGTCCTCCAGCTGATGACATAAATCTTGCATTGTCTGCCTATTCAGATAAAAAAAAATGTAAAACCATCCCTTCCTTCTATGGTCTGAAGGTCTGGAAATGGACAGCACACTAAAGGTTGTCTTCTCCTCCCAATCCCAGAGTACCTATGTGTGGAATCAAATAAACTGGAGCATTAGTCACAATGTCCAGAGCACCATATATGATGAGTAACACAAAAGTAATGTGACAAAACATTATTGGCTGAACAATTATTACGCACATTTCACATTGTAATGTTCTACTACCCAAGATCCAGCTATAATCGACATTGTTGTCTATACATGTCTACAACACATATGTGCACATTATGGGGGTCATTACAACATTGGCGGTATAAGGCGCTTACCGCCGTGCAGAAGACCGCCAATACACCGCGGCGGCGGTAGACCGCCACATCTATTGTGACACTCATCACGGAATCCGCCGAAATTCAGACACCCACACAACACCGCCACACCAAAGGTCAGCGATAAACATGCGGAATCAAATCCTCCACCTCCACGCCAACAGAAACACGCCCATGCTATTACGACCCAGGAATCCACGCGACGGTCTTTCAACCGCGGTATTCCATTGGCGGTACACACCGCTGCGCTCAAAATACACACACATCTCCAAAACACCGCCACATTGGACAGTTCCAAATACACACATCTGATACACAGACAAACAACACTCCCACACACCCAACACAATATAAAACACACACCCACATCACCCACAAATCCCTACAACCAGAAATTCTGAGAGAAGGCCAGAGAGAGAGCACAGCTATTGACAACCCCATCACACAGAGGCACACAACACCATCACCCACACAACATCCACGCACAAAACACCACATACCACTACACTCACCAAACTCATCACCACATACACCACCCCACACCTCACACACACCACCCCATGTCACGCCAAAGACACCCCCGCTTCTCCGAGGAGGAGCTCAGGGTCATGGTGGAGGAAATCGTACAGGTAGAGCCACAGCTATTTGGCTCACAGGTACAGCACACATCAATAGCCAGGAAGATGGCGGACATTCAAAAGACCTTGAGGGACACTGTGGCACTCCAAAGGGCCCCTGACACTAGCATGAACGATGAACTTCCCACCACCTCTGCCGGCGCTAGTGGACAGGACGCCCCGCCACAGGACCACCACACCAGCACCCCACCCCCTGCAGATGGAAAACCACCACGCAAGTGGTCCCTGAGATCCAGGAACAGGACAGAGCAAGATGGCAAGACCCCTGCTAGGAAATAAGACCACCCTGATTGTCCTCCCACTGTTCCACTTTGCTACCCTGTCCATATTCGAACTGCCCCAGCTCCACTTCCTATACCAAGATGGGCAGTGCACCTGTGAGACTAATAGACTGGACTCTGCCATGGACATTCCTCCACCATCACCCATCACCATTTTACAACCCCCCTTCATTTTTTGAGCACTTATATAAACACCCTTGAAACACCCAAAAATCTGGAGTCAGTCTATGATTTGGTACTTTGTATTATCAATCACAGTGTCATAATGGGTTACCCATTGTAAGGCTAACATACCTATGTCACACATCACAAGCCCTTGAAGGATGCAAGCAGTTGACACGTAGGTTACCACACTTGTGAAACTGAAATGGAAGGGTACAACTCAATTAACAAATAGTGAGTGAAATGTAGGTACAGGATAGAGGTAGACGTGTGAAAGTTAATGTAATGTTAAACCAGAAAATGTTCTCACCTGTGTGTCACTGGAAATATTGCTGTATGACTGAATCCCTCTTGTCGTTTTCTTCTTCCTCAGCTTCATCCTCATCACTGTCCACAGGCTCCACAGGCTCCACAGCTGCTACAACACCGTCATCTGGATCATCCTCCTGCAGAAAAGGCACCTGGCGTCGCAATGCCAAATTATGGAGCATGGAGCAGGCGACGATGATGTCGCACACCTTCTTCGGTGAGTAGAATAGGGATCCACCTGTCATATGGAGGCACCTGAACCTGGCCTGAAGAAGGCCGAAGGTGCGTTCGTTAACCCTCCTAGTCCGCCCATGGGCATCATTGTACCGTTCCTCTGCCCTGGTCCTGGGATTCCTCATTGGGGTCAATAGCCAGGAAAGGTTGGGGTAACCAAAGTCCCCCAACAGCCATACACAGTGCCTCTGGAGTTGACCGATCACATCAGGGATGCTGCTATTCCGCAGGATGTAGGCGTCATGCACTGAGCCAGGGAACATAGCATTTACCTGCGAGATGTACTGGTCTGCCAAACAGACCATCTGGACATTCATAGAATGATAACTCTTCCGGTTCCTGTACACCTGTTCACTCCTGCAGGGAGGACCAGAGCTACATGGGTCCCATCAATGGCACCTATGACGTTGGGAATATGTCCAAGGGCATAGAAGTCACCTTTCACTGTAGGTAAATCCTCCACCTGAGGGAATATGATGTATCTCCTTACGTGTTTCAGCAGGTCAGACAACACTCTGGACAAGACGTTGGAAAACATAGGCTGGGATATCCCTGATGCCATGGCCACTGTTGTCTGAAATGACCCACTTGCAAGGAAATAGAGCACTGACAGCACCTGCACGTCAGGGGGGATTCCAGTCGGATGGCGGATCGGTGACATCAGGTCTGGCTCCAACTGGGTACATAGTTCCTGGATAGTGGCACGGTCAAACCTGTAGGTGACGATGACATGTCTTTCTTCCATTGTCAACAGGTCCACCAGCGGTCGGTACACCGGAGGATTCCGCCATCTTCTCATATGTCCCAGCTGACGGTGCCTACGAAGGACAACAGCGAAGAACCAGTCATTAATCCTCCAGGTATGTACCCACTGTTACACACAAGACTACACCAGACACAAAACCCTTCCTGTATGTGTGTTGAGTGTAGGCCTACCTATGTGTGACGCAGTAGTAAATGAAGCCATGTGGGCCACTGAAATGGCGGCTGCCTGACCTCTAAACTGGGACAATGGGATTGTGGGGTAACTGCGCTGGCGTTGCACACCGTCGCGGGAGGCGGTCGTAGACCGCGGCGCAATGCTGCATTGGTTAACATTGGACCCTATGGGTCCCAGGAGCCAATGAACAGGTGCGCTGGCGGTGATGATGCGCACCGCCGCGGACATCACCGCCGGGGACGTCACCGCCATTTTCTATCTGTTCACTCACTAGATACCTGACCTTCGACAGGAGAGGACCTACACTGCTAGTGCTGCTGTGACCTCGATCTAGAAGCGACGATGGCTGCTGCATCTGGGGAAAGGGCCCTTGCCTTCACTGCACAGGAGTTGGAGAAACTTGTGGATGGGGTCCTCCCCCAGAACACGCTACTCTATGGTCCTCCAGACCAACAGGTTAGTACAGAGGGAGCACGTTGTATGGGCTAGGCCTGGGTGGAGAGGGCTGGGTGGAAGAGGGAAGGGGGCAGAATACATAGAACAGTTATGCATGGGAATGAATGGGCCACATGGGCAGAGTAGGGAGGGGGCCACTCACATTGACGGTGCAGTTGGTAATGACTGTACCTCTTCCCTTGTGCATGTCATGTAGGTCAGCGCCCACCAGAAGAGGGACATTTGGCGTGCCATCGCCAAGGACGTCCGGACCCTGGGGGCCCACCAGAGACGGGGCACCCACTGCCGTAAGAGATGGGAGGACATTCGCCGCTGCAGCAAGAAGACGGCGGAGGCTCAGTTGGGGATGGCGCCCAACGTGGAGGGTGCCCGTCGCACCATGACCCCCCTGATGTTCCGGATCCTGGCGGTGGCCTACCCGGAGTTGGATGGGCGCTTGAGGACATCACAGCAGACACAAGGGGGTGAGTACAACCTCATTCTGCGGACTTTGCGTGCAGTGGAGGGGTCTGGGTGGGGGAGGTGGGCTGTGGGTGTCCCTAGGACACGGCGAATTCGGTAGGCAAGGCCCCTCCGTAATGTAGGCCATGTGGCACTCTACCCCACCTCACCAGAGTGCCAAGTTGAGGTATAGTTACCCCTGTGGCATCCATGTGCGCAGATGTCCACCATTGCCGTGTAGGCCATATCCCAGAAATTGCATGTGCAGAGGGCAGGAGCACGGCGTAATGCAGGGGGCTGCTGCGTCTGTCTTGTCCGGCAACGGTAGTGGAATGCCATGCACTAAAACTCTCTTTCTTCTGTCTCCCCCCCTTTTCCTGCTCTCCCTGTCCTTTTGTACATCAGCATTAACAGGCGGAGGTACAGTGGCACCGGAGCACGATGGAGCTGCATCCCACATGGCCATGGAGGGCCACACCACAGATTCTGAATGCACCAGTGGGACGGAGGGCGAGGGGAGCTTCAGGTCGTCCACCGGATCACCAACCAGCGACACGGACTCGTCCGCTGATGGGAGCTCCCTTGTGGTGGCGGCACCATCTGTGCGCCCCACTTCTACAGGTACAGCCGCCACCTCCCCTACCAGCACCGCCCTCCCAGCAGCCCCTCAGCGTTCGCCCCGTGCCCGCTCACCCAGGAGGGTGGGCATTACCTTCTCCCCAGGCACCTCAGGCCCTGCCCCAGTCACCCCTGCTGCCCTCAGTGAGGAGGCCTTTGACCTCCTCAGGTCACTCACTGTTGGGCAGTCTACCATTGTGAATGCCATCCAGGGTGTAGAACGAGAGTTGCAACACGGTAATGCATTCCTGGAGGGCATTCATTCTGGTCAGGCTGTCCTTCAGCGAACCCTACAATCTCTGGCCTCAGCACTGATGGCAGCCATTGTCCCTGTGTCCAGCCTCCCCCCTTCAACTACCTCCACCCAAACCCAATCTCCTGTACCCCAGCCCATCCCAAGCACACCTACAGACCAGCATGCACACAAGTCAACACACACAAGTAGCTCAAGCAAACATAGGCACCACACACACCACAGGCACTCACGCAAGCCTCACCCACATACAGACACAGCAACATCCACTGTCTCCACTGTGTCCCCCTCCTCCTCTTCTCCCTCCTCCCTCCCAGTCTCGTCTACACACACACCTGCATGCACCACATCTACAGGCACTAGGACTCGCACCAGGACACCCAGCACCACAAGCCGCTCACCTGCACTCACCACCTCCACTGCCATTTACACGTCCCCTGCGTCCTCTCCCAGTGTGTCTGTGACGCCCCCTCCCAAAGTACACAAACGCCGGCAATCACTCACTCAACATCCATCCACCTCACGACAGCCTCCAGTACCTGCACCTGCACCCAAAACACCTAAAGTGACACCTCCTACAACCACCTCCTCTTCCTCCACTCCCAGACCACCTCCAGCTACCCATCCCAGTGTTCGTCAGAAACTGTCCCTATGTCAAATTGACCTTTTTGCCCCCACCCCCCCTCCAATTCATCAGTCCCGTCGTAGCGCCTCAGCCAAAAAGCCTCCAATACCAGTGGTGCGTGTTCAAGGTTTGTGGAGTGCACCGGCCACCAGGGCAGGCAGTAGGACCCGGAGCCAAGGCACTGGCAGCCCACCCCCTGTAAAGGCTCTAAAATTGGAGAGTGGACGACGGGACCGTGTTAAGACTCCTGTTGGGACAACAAGTGACATGGGTTCGAAGGGGATTGGTGAGTCAGCTGTAACTCCAACAAAGGTGGGGAAGGTCCAGAGGAAGTCTGCCCAGCCTGTTGTTAGTGTCACGGCGGAGAAGTGCGCCATCATTTCCGGTGGTCCAGATACAACCGCCAGCACCGTCGTCACTGGTCCAGAGACCACCGCCGGAGTCACAGCCCAGGAGGGCCCAAGTATCGTCACTGCTCCAGGGACCACCGCCAGAGTCACAGTCCAGGAGGGCCCAAGTATCGTCACTGGTCCAGAGACCACCGCCGGAGTCACAGCCCAGGAGGTCCCAAGTATCGTCACTGGTCAGGAGACCACCGCCACCGCCGGAGTCACAGCCCAGGAGGGCCCAAGTATCGTCACTGGTCCAGAGACCACCGCCAGAGTCACAGCCCAGGAGGGCCCAAGTATCGTCACTGGTCCAGAGACCACCGCCAGAGTCACAGCCCAGGAGGGCCCAAGTATTGTCACTGGTCCAGAGACCACTGCCAGAGCACAGCCCAGGAGGGCCCAAGTATCGTCACTGGTCCAGAGACCACCGCCAGAGTCACAGCCCAGGAGGGCCCAAGTATCGTCACTGGTCAGGAGATCACCGCCACCGCCGGAGTCACAGCCCAGGAGGGCCCAAGTATCGTCACTGGTCAGGAGACCACCGCCGGAGTCACAGCCCAGGAGGGCCCAAGTATCGTCACTGGTCCAGAGACCACCGCCAGAGTCACAGCCCAGGAGGGCCCAAGTATCATCACTGGTCCAGAAACCACCGCCGGAGTCACAGCCCAGGAGGGGCCCGGATGCCACAGCCCCGCTGGGCAATGATGGAACGTCATGCCACCCACCAATGCTCATTGTAGAGAACGTCATGCCACCCACCAATACCCATTGGAGAGAACGTCATGCCACACACCAATGCCCAGTGTAGAGATCGTCATGCCACACACCAATGTCCGTATCAGAACCGCCATGGCAAAGCACTGCTGAACAGTCCATAGACCGCCATGGCAAAGCACCGCTGAACAGTCCATAGACCGCCATGGCAAAGCACCGCTGAACAGTTCATAGACCGCCATGGCAAAGCACAGCTGAACAGTCCAGAACCGCCACGGCAAAGCACCGCTGAACAGGGCAAAGACCGCCATGGCAAAGCACCGCTGAACAGTCCATAGACAGCCATGGCAAAGCACAGCTGAACAGGGCAAAGACAGCCATGGCAAAGCACCGCTGAACAGTCCAGAACCGCCATGGCAAAGCACCGCTGAACAGTCCAGAACCGCCATGGCAAAGCACCGCTGAACAGGGCAAAGACCGCCATGGCAAAGCACCGCTGAACAGGGCAAAGACCGCCATGGCAAAGCACTGCTGAACAGGGCAAAGACCGCCATGGCAAAGCACCGCTGAACAGAGCATGCACCGTGTAAGAATGAAAAGGCCGCCACATCAGGCATCCTTCTCCCATGTGCAGCTGGGACAGTGACCGGACATGAACTTTCACAGGGAGACTCATCCAGTCTGGACACCAGTCCCCCCCAGTACCAATAGAGAACTGCATCTACTTGAGAGACTGTGGCTTTGCACTCCCCAGGATGGCACAGTGGGCAACCCACCCACTGTATAGACTTGAGAGACTGTGGCCTTGCACTCCCCAGGATGGCACAGTGGGCAAACCACCCACTGTAGAGACTTGAGTGACTGTGGCTTTGCACTCCCCAGGATTGCACAGTGGGCAACCCACCCACTGTAGAGACTTGAGAGACTGTGGCTTTGCACTCCCCAGGATGGCACAGTGGGCAACCCACCCACTGTAGAGACTTGAGAGACTGTGGCTTTGCACTCCCCAGGATACATCAATGGGCATGGAGCCCCGTCGTGGATCTGGCTTCGCATTCATCTGGCTGAGGTGCCCCCCCTTCCCTTCCCCCTGAGGTGCCTGTAGTGTTTCTATCTGATTCCCCGGCAGTGTTCTCTCCGATTTTGGTCAGGTATAGTTTGTGGGCCTCGCCCATGCATTTTTGGACTGTTGGTGAACGGACATTGTTGTGTAGATATCTGCACTACTTCTCGGATTGTAGGTGTAAATAAGAGTGATTTTGAGATATATATCTGTATATTTTTGTATTAGATGTATATTGGCACATTACAATGTTTGACCAAATTTCGCATTGTCTTTTCATTCTTCCGGGGGATTGTGGGTTGTTACTGTGATTTTTGTGAATGCATTGGTGTGTATGTTGTAATATGCGAGGGTGGGGGTGTTTGGTGGGTGTCCCCCTAACTTTTGCCTCCCCCGTGTCGTAGATGCAGTACTCACCGGTGTCTTCGGCGCCTACGTAGCTGTTGGTCGTAGAGGAGCAGAAAGACAAGGGCAGGTAGGATTTGTAATTCGGCCTCCATGATGTCCTCCTTCCTCTTGGAGTATGTTGAGGTGAGCGTTTTCCCATAGCAAAAGCTGTTTTCGCCGTGTTTTTATCCACGGTGAATCCGCCCCGGAAAAGGTGGCGGATTGGCAGGTTGTAATAGTGTGGGCGGTACATTGTCTCCCGCCTGTCTGTTGGCGGTGACCGCCGCGCTGGTTGTCTGTACCGCTGTGGTGGGCGGTGTGTTAAAGTGGCTGTCTTTGTTGGCGGTTACTGCCAGAGTCATAATTCCCTTTTTTTGTCCGCCGCCCTGTTTGCGGTATTTCCACAGCTTTAACACCGTCCGCCAGGGTTGTAATGACCACCTATATACCTAAATGGTCATCATGTGCACCTTCATATTGACAAATATGTTTTGTCTTCCAAAATACTGTCAGCGGCAGTGTATAGTGCGCCGCCCTTATACGGCATTTATGACCGGTAATGCACTACATTGATGATTGTGTAGAATAAATTACAAATACATGAAGTAGTACATATGTTAACATGTCACAACACATTTGTAGTGGTGGTGACACATTTACCAGTCACCAATACTGTAGTTTCATCCACTAAAATGGTAGATGCCTGACCTCGTATATTGAACTTTTGGAAGCTGCCGCTGCCAGCAGAAATAGACCGCGCGGTAGGCGGTTTGATCTATGGTGCACACAGCCATTGGCTAACCTTGTTGACTATGATGGTTACGGCCCAGTGGCTGTGCCCGTCTACGCTGATGACAGCATATTTGGTGTACATATATGCTGTGGTTTGAAAAATAACTCACTTGCCTCCTGACATTTCTGCTGTCAACACGTTCTCCATTTTAGCTGCTGTCTGACGCTTCTGGGAGCTATCACGCCAGGCCATGCAGGTGAAAGGGCCCTTGCCTTCCTTCTTTCCAGAGAAGTTGGAGAAACTTGTTGAAGAGGTCCTTCCCGTGTTTGGTCAGCTATATGGCTCACCAGAGGAATAGGTAACTACCTCATATACATATTTGATTCTGTTCAACACCATCCTTTCCTTCCTTGCAGGCTACAATGTGCCTCTGAGTCCCAGGGAGTTTTTCAGATGACTGTAGTTACATTTTGAGGTTCATACATAGGACGTACATGTTATGGATTGTGGAGCCCTGTACCTTCTCCTTCTGTGTTATTCAAACATCAATGAAAGTAAACTTTTCAGGGTAACAATTATATTATTGCTGATTGTATGATGGTAAATGACAAAATAAATGTATTTGCATTACAGTATGAGCTGTACATGTATACTGTTAGAAGTAGTTGAGGAGAATGTTAGCAATGTCAACAGTCCCACATATCACTCAGCCCAGCTCAGGCCTTGGCAAATTGTTGTCTGAGAGCTAGCTAAACCTCACAGACCCTTCAGGGTGCCACACAACCTTGAGATCACATATAGGATGGCCACACGAAGCACTATTATGTATTGAAGTGATGTACATGTGATGTTCATGTTGGTTCCGTATGGTCAGCCTGCAGAAAGCAGGGCCTGACAAAGAGTTTTGCCATGGCCCATGTTGAGGAAAAGTTACTGTTGCAATGCAACTGATGCTCAGGGTAAACTCCCTGTAGACCTGCAGATCCTTTGATATTCCAAAAATGATCCGTCTGAACCAATAGTAGGCAAGAATGTTTTTACATTAGCTATATTAGGAATGATGCAGAGGTAACACTCTGACCTGGTACATCTTTCCAGTGACCCACAATGCCAATGTGTGACATTTACAGCTGACAGTCCCTTTAAACCCGCAGGCCTATTGTCACTTTTCCATAAGTCATGTTTGCACTGTACAGGCCTATTGTACAAGTGACAACCATACAGTGCAGATAGTTGGTTACTTCTGGAGAGATCATTACATGTGAAACACTAGCTTTGTTACATTCAACCAAACACTCCAAACATACCTTGGTATTTTGAATGTCATCTCTGTAACAGTGCCAAAGGTGTGTCCTGTGATACCAGTACATACCACAAAAACTCAGATGTAGGGTGAGATCTCGTTAGGTAGTCTACATGTCCACACATCCACAGAGAGGAAGCTTTCAGTGATACCAATGCCAGGCCTTTCATTGTCACCTAAGTCTTAGGGTGTAGCCTATACTATAGTAGTAGCCTATATGGACCGTATGCAACAAGTCAGTGTGCCTGGATGCAAAGGTGTCTATACAGTCATGCACAAGTAGTTTACCCTCCAGAAGGTCACAATGGTGTTTTGTGTTTCATAGTGGCACACATCACAGTACATGTTGGTTGGCCCTTGGCTACATGATGTTAGTGGGCTGGCTTAATCAGTGTAGGCCGTGACCAGGATTGTGGATAGTCAGCAGATGGCTACAAAAGTATGTATTTATGTCCCTTTAATTATCAGCATGTGAGATTTACACATGTAGTGTGTTAACAATTTAAAATTACTTTTTCTATGTGTCTAAAAATGTGTGTTAACTAAACAGATATCCTTAATTATGCAATTAGGATCTCTTTATTTGTCTATTGCATCCATACAGGTCAGTGCCAAGCAGAAGCAAGCTATTTGAAGAGCCATCAGCTGGAAGGTGTGGACCCTGGGGGTCCATCACCGGGGTAATGTCCATTGCTGGAAAAGGTGGGAGTACCTGAGACACTGGGGCCCTCATTCCAACCCTGGCGGTCTCTGACCGCCAGGGCGGAGGGCAGCGGAAGCACCGCCAACAGGCTGGCGGTGCTTCCTGGGCTATTCTGACCGTGGCGGTAAAGCCGCAGTCAGAAAAGGGGAACCGGCGGTTTCCCGCCGGTTTTCCCCTGGCCCAGGGAATCCTCCATGGCGGCGCTGCTTGCACTGGCATGGGCAGTGCAGGGGCCCCCTAACAGGGCCCCATACAGATTTTCACTGTCTGCTTTGCAGACAGTGAAAATCGCGACGGGTGCCACTGCACCCGTCGCACCCCTGCAACTCCATTCGGAGCCGGCTTCCTCGTTGCAGGGGCTTTCCCGCTGGGCCGGCGGGCGGCCTTTTGGCGGTCGCCCGCCGGCCCAGCGGGAAAGTTGGAATGGCCACCGTGGTCTTTTGACCGCGGGGCGGTCATTCGGCGGTAACCGCATGGCGGGAAGCGACCGCCGCCCGCCGCGGTCAGAATGACCGCCTGGGTCTGGAAGATCATAGAGGTGCAGCTGGAGCTGTCCTCCCAACATGGAAAAGGCGTGCGCCTGACCCTAACCACCCCTAATGGCTCACCCACTGGTGGTGGTCTATGCGGAGCTTAATGGGCAGTTGAGGGAATCACAGCAACTTCAAGGAGTGAGTCCTGGGTAGATCCATACATGTTACATTGCCAAATTTGTGTGTTAGCGGCAGCCATCTCTTCATGAATATTTGAGGTGGCCCATGTGTGATGCACAAGAAGAGCTATTGTTTGTATAAGTATGGAAAGTAGGTGCATGCTGATGTGCCTTGACTATAGTCCTAATGAACAGGGACTTGGCAGAATCCAGTCCACTATTAATATACTCTCTTGAGCAACACATGGCTGAGTACATTGATCGATCAGCTCATGTTGTTTGATGCTGTGGGTGATATTTGTACCCAACAGGCCACTTGTCTTCACTGTGTCACCCACAACATCAAACAACATGAGCTGATTGATCACTGTACAAAGCCATGTGTCTGCTTAAGAGAGTATATTGGCATTTGCACTTAACAGGCAACTTGTTTTCAGTGTGTCAAGAGTGCTGTTATCTTACTACTGTGCCTCATGCGATGGTGGCCCTCATACAACTGACATAGCATGCAGTGCACTTAGTGTGCAGTCACTGAGCAATACTTCCCCATGGTAAGTGGGGAATATACAGTTACATAAGTTGGCTAACATCACTGTTGCCATCAATATTTGTGCTTCCATGCTGGCATGTGTACCTACCACTTTTTTAGTATCATGTACACTACTGTTTCGAACATGATCAACCTGTCTTCATAGGATGATGACTGATTTTATCACATGTGTGTGCATGCACAAATGTATTTGAAAATAGTTATATCTGATGTGTATACAGCTCATGTGCTACCACAGATGGGATTGTGTCAACATTGGTTGGTGGATCACACATACCCTAAGCCATTACTCAATGTCATTAGTCATGTCCAATTGCAGGAAGACCTACAGTAATTTCTCACAAACTGCATTTCCATACCATTGATGTGGAATTATTAAGATAAATGATTTGCACATTTTTATTGGTGAAGGTTGATTAACTGACTGTTGACATGCACAAATTAGTGACATTCAGAAATGTGGAAATCATTTGTGAGTGTGTACATTCAGTAATATAATGGAATTTGTGTTTGCATGAATAATAGATACAGTGATGTGCCTTCCCATTGAGAAACAGATTAAACCACCTCTTCAGGTAATGGAGATTTAACGAACCTCAACAACGTTCAATGGACTATTGGACTTTAGATATGCAATGTTAGAATGTTCAATTGAGACTGGTAATTTCCCTAGGCCTAGCTGATGCAGTGTGCTGTGGATATTTGTAGGCAAATCACCCATACATTTTGCCCAGATTGTCTGCAGTCTACTTTTCTGTGCAACATGTGTTACATAGCAAAGCTACATTAGTACAACCTGTGTGAGACTATTCTTACAATGGACAAATTAAGAAGTTACCATTGAGAAGATTCTACAGTGTGACATGAGTTTTACCATGTCACTTTCTTCCAGCTACTGTACATCTTGCTGTAACATAGCTGTATTAGCTGAGCATCATGTCATCACAATGTTGTATTAGGCATATGAACATTTGCTGATTGCAGAGCCTTGTGTGGAATCTGTAGCCATTGCCATACTATTTGATGACATCAGGTTACTGAGGTATGCTACAAGAACCAAACCATTCAAGGTGACATGGTCTTCTACTTGCTACATGGGTATTGTGATTGCACAACTTCACTCTGCTATTGGAGTTGTTTGTGATTCTGACTTTACTGTGGGCAACTTTTTACAGGTCATATAGCATGCGTGCCTGTGGCCTTGCTAATGTTGGAGCCTCTTTGGGGGACCTTGTAGCTGGGGTCTACTGACCCTATTTGTATTTGTCATTTCAGCATCATCCCAGGCAAGCAGAGAAGACAAGTCTGATAGTTTGTGGGGAAGGATCTGTCCACGGTACATCCGGTCATGACACTACAGACACGGAGTGACCCAGTGGTCCAGAGGGTGAGGGGATTGCCACAGAGGATACAGACTCTACATTGTCATCATCCGAGTCCAGCTCCAGTGGACACTCCTTAGTGGTGTGTGACATAGAGGACCAGTTCCTGCACCATCCTTGTCCACCACCCACACTACCATCTTCACCGTCCTTGTTGCTTCCCACCCAGTTGGCCAGGCCTGCTCACCCAAGACAGGAGCCGCTGCAGGCACCTCACTCCCTACCCCTGTTCCCCCTGCTGTCCTCAGTGAGGAGACTATTGACTGCCTGAGAAACATCTCTGTGGGTTAGACAGCACTACTGAATGCGATCCAGGTGTAGGGTAGCCATCCGCAACAAATGGTGGCCCGCCTAGAAGGCATCTACAGTTCTATGTCTGCCCTACAGAGATCTTTTTCAGGCTGTGACTTACTCCCTCATGGCAGCCTTCCACCCATCCCAAGCTTCCACCTACCATCTGCCTTGTCCCATCCAATTTCCCTATTTCCATACCTCTCCCAAGCATGCTCACACATAAGCTTGCACATACCTCGAAAGCCCCAAGCAGCATACGAAAACAGAAACACCATAAAACACACAATCACTCAACCACTCACCAGACACTCACCCCTCACAAGTAGACCCCACACCCAAAGACCCATCCACCACCCCACCACACCCCCAGACACCACACCCATACCCACAGACCCATCCACCACCCCACCATATCCCCGGACACCACCCACATACCCACAGATGCACCCACTATCCCACCATAAACCACACCCACACCAAGAGACCCAATCTACCACCCAGGCATACCCAGCCTATCCACATGACACACCACCCAAAAACGCAAACACTCATACTCATCCACACAACAGACACCTACCAAACACAAACATCATACTTCAGACACACAGATTGCATCACCAACAACATACACACCCACCCACACCTGACACTTCCACGTCTTCAAACTCCCAACTCCTAATCACTCCTTGTCACCCTACCATTTTCCAAAACAAAGTTTATTGTTTGCCCTTGCCCCCACCCTCAAAAAAGGCCCCCCTCCTAAAGTCAAGCCCACCCTCCAAAAACCAAACCAAGCCATCCCAAAACCGACTCTACCCCTCCCAAAGGACATTATCGAGATGCCTGGACTGCCCATTAGATGCCCCTTCCTGGGGAGATTCCTACGGCAGTGTTCTGTGAGGCAAGTTTAGTGACACAGCAGTGTGCCGAACCACATTTGCACTATTGGACTGGCCATTGGCCTTAAATACATGTGTTTTTTTTACAATTAAAAAGAAGTTACTAGTTTTCATACATATTGGTCCTGCCATTACTTTTCTAGCATTTTGATGTTCATGGATACTTTGGGATGTATGACTACAGAAGTGTTTGTTTCACCCTGACTGATGATCGATTTAATGTGGTTGGTATGATCTGACCTTGGGCCCAGTAGTGGAGTCACCCAGGACAAGGGGAAATGTTCATTGAATGGATATGTGAGATGTAATCCATTTGGGGCTGTCAATGTATTGGGTTGTGTTTCATGTGGGAGGTATTTCATCTTGGCTTGGCCGTTGTCAACTTCTATTGGGTTACCTTTCTCCCTATGATGTAGGTTGGGCATTTGTTTAATGTGTGCAAGCTAGAGATTTGTTTCTCCACAGAAAGAGGGTGTTCAGTTGTCATACTTTTGTATACATTTTAAGGGATGTGTCCATTTTAATTTTTGTAACTTACACCTACTTTTTCCAAATGTGTGACCCATGCTGTTACTGCTGTATTTGCTTTCATGACTTGCACTTAAACATTTCCAACACATGCATGGAACTTGGTTATATTATTGGTACATCAAGCCACAATTTCTGTGTGCAAATAGTAGTTTTGAGGCACATGCAAAGTGGAATGTGGCCCAGGTCACCAGCCTTTTCAGGGGTCCCCCTGGTGGAGGCATACCTATTCTGCAGGGATTCCGTAGATTGTGACCTTTGAATGTTTCTCACAGTAATCATTTCACATCCCATTTACCTTACATTACCTTGAAATGTGGGTGACATGTGGAAGTCCGTTACAGAGATTTGGCAGAGAAGGTATGTTTCAGTTCATAGACACATCCATACAGATGTATCTTTTGTATCACAACAGGCCATGGCATGTGAGCAATGGGAAAATGTCACTTTATATTGATGAGGAGTTGCTGTTGTGTGACACAATGTAATAGACACATCACTATTCCTGATTATGGAATGTGCACACATATCCACTTTTATAGAGTGTGCCTGTGCAGTGCCAGTGACCTGGCCAAAGGTGGCATCATATGGCTGTGATTAGGTCAGACATTGAGTACAACGCCGAAGAGGGGACACAAAATAGGTTTGGCTCATGGACCACAGACTCCATGCCAGGTCCATGGGGGGGCATCTGTTTGCTGTGTAGTTAATGGAAATGGGTAAGTATTTAGCTTACCGTTGGTTGCGTCCATGACGGTGTCGGTAATGGGTGTCATCGAGCACCACAAACTGTGGAAGTGTATGTATGGTCGGCTTCATGGTGGCACAGGATGTGTGAAGCTGAATGCAGGTAAGTTTCAGTCTTAAATCCCTCCCTTTCCTCCAGCTTAGATGTGGTGGTTGGACCACCAGAGTCATATCAGCAGGAAGCCACCTTGTAACTGGCCCATCGATACCAGTGGCGCATGAGTCTATTTCACCAGAGCCAACGCCGTGGTCTAGATTTCCTGGCTGTGTTGGCAGGTCATTCTTCTATGTAACCACATGCATTGTAATACAGTGGTCAGACCACCAACACTGCGGCGGAGTTGCCGTCGCTACCGCCATGGCGGTGCCAAGAGCGCCAAACTCGTAATCAGGCCCATAGTAATGTTGGAAGAAATAATAGAATAGATCATATACATGTTTCAGTTGTGAAGTTTAGGGACAATATTTCTGTTTAACGAGTAGCAGTGAATAATGAACATTATGCATTGTTATATATCTACTCACCTGATAACTTCTATTGCAGAGGGCTGACCTACTGTAAACTTCCCTTACTTCACTATGGCCCTCATAATGACCCCGGTGGTTGGCTGAACACTGGTGGTAATACCGCCAACAGGCTGGCGGTGTTCCGCCAGCGTATTAAGACAGTAGCGCATTCGCCACAGTCATCCCGCCGTTACCACCAGGATACCGCCAGGCTTCAGCCTGGCAGTCATTTTCCGCCAGGGCAGCGCTGCAAGAAGCACTTCCCTGGGGATTATGAGTCCCCAGCCGCCAGCCTGTCCATGGTGGTCCATACCGCCATGGAGAGGCTGGCGGTAAGCGTGACTCGGGGTGTCCCTGGGGGCTCCTGCACTGCCCATGCACTTGGCCCCCAGGCCCCCAGGCACATCCCCATCGCGCATTTCACTGCCCGAATTACGGGCAGTGAAATGAGCGACGGGTGCTGCTGCACCCGTGGCACATCAACATTACCACCGGCTCAATTATGAGCCAGCTTCAACGTTGATGTGACTTTTCCGCTGGGCCAGTGGAAAAGTCATAATAGGTGGCCAAGCATCCTGGCAGCACTGGTGGTATGTTGGCTCCTGCGGCTTCAGCGGTCTTTTTACAAGCCTGCCAAAGTCGTAATGAGGGCCTATATCTTACAACATCTTTTTTGTCCATTCTACTGGGACAAGAACTACATTAAGGAGTTACCTGAAATTAAAATATTGACTTCTGGTAACAAAAATAATAGACGTATTGCTGTATTTAAAAAATAATTAACAAGACTAACAAGAAGAGTATGTGTAAATTGGGTGAGGTAGAGTGTAAAGTTAATAGAGAATTTAATGAAAGATTGCAGGTTAGGGGAAATGCTGCAGAAGCGAAAGAGATTCAATTTCAGGAAGAAACTGAGGAGAGAATTAGAGACTCAATGGTGCATCCTAGACATAATTAATTAAGAGAAGGAAGGAGTTACATGTATGATGCGTGAGAAACACGGTGAAGGGGAAACGTCAGAGATGACTGGAACAAGTGAGTGCAGTTATAATGATATAGTTGGCAGCGATCATATGTTGATTAATGACCCTATATTTAGAGGCATTTATTGTGTATGTGGTAAAACAGCTTACTTAGCATTCCAAGTAACTGGGTAGGTTCCTGCTACATCTCAATAGTTTTTCCATGAGTGTATCATGTAAATAAAATGATTAAGATGAGTGAACAAGTCTTAGAACAGTGACACATGGATTTGGACAAGTGTTCATGGATATATTTGATGTGTTGATTCCTCCTGCTGGAGTGACTTTGAATGATGTGAAAATTAGACAGTTGTCTACTTTAGAGGATCACCTGGCTACTAAAACCGCAGGTGCATAAATACAATTAATGAAGAAATTATAGCTATTTGTGCAATGTTTTTTCAAAATCGTATGCTATTTTGCAAAAGAAGGTGGTACGTGTCATGTAATAAAAGTCCACCAACATTGCATTTTTGTGCCTGATACTAGTATGCTAATTAACAAATATATTAATAATATTGCACATGCAGCTAAAACACTGGGAGAGAGTGGGGTTTAGGAAATGATTGGATAGTGTCTTAGTACAGTTTGTAAATGAATTGCAAGAATTGTTGACTAGTTTGGTGATGTGACTGGTGTCTTTTAGAAAGAATACTAACCTCTTCTATTATATTTATTCTTAGACTAATTTGTCTATTTGCCCTAATTAAACATTTTAAAGTTATCTGCTTAAAATGAAAGCAACATTTTGATTGTGAATACAATACAATGGCCAAAAACAGAAAGAGAGAAGACCTCAAGGTTGATGATATTAATTCCAGAGTGCATGCTGAACTAAAATCCTTAGTGAAGATGAATTTGAAGAAATTAAGGGCCTCTACTACTTAAAGGAAAAGTAAGGTCTTTACTCTGGCAGGGTGATGAACTAAAATACCCATGACCCTAGTTGTGTAAACAGGCTTTTATTTATGAAAATACAACCATTAACTATCCACACACCATCAAAGCTGTCTTTCTTATTGTGGAGGTCATTTAGCAATTTTCATTGCCCCTTACCACCATGTTTCATTTGGCAGTGAAGGACAGTGTAAAATGTCTATTCGACTACCCATTCTACATGTATGAGTATGTTAGCAGGATAGTAGTCTCCATCACAGACAAACTTAAGGTTGTCCTCATGACCATTAGGTGGGCAGACCTTTAGTTTGGCAGAGAGGGTACTCTGTCACCATTGCCACAGAGTAACCTCTCTTGTAAAACTCTAAGTTAGGCCCTAAAAGTGATGGATGATTTATTGTATAATAGTGTAATGTAGTTTAGGATTATTCCAAAAATCATCTGAGGGTGAAATTGTTGTAGTAGTTTTTTCCATAAAAATAATGTTTCATTAGTTTTCTTTTGAATTAGCATAATGAGGCCACAAAAATGAATTAGTTGGCATTCGCCAGTTTACACTTGTAGGAAAGTCCTCCTTTTTGCCCTGGTGACCCCCAAACATTTCGGACAGAAACTGGTGGTTACTGACTCTTGGCTGTGGCCTGGGCACTGCTTGGCAGTCCCATGGGCAGTGCTCTGTGTAAAGTGGATATGCCAATTAGGCTAATTATAATTGGCAAAATTAACCTACCTATAAGTCCCTAGTATATGGTAGGGCGTGTAGATTTAGGGACCCCAGCATACGTAGTGCACAGGTGCACTGCTGAGGTGCCAAGTGTCATTTTAAAGGCAGGCCTGCCTTGCTGGCTGCTTTTAAATTAAAGTTACGTGCAAATTTGACTTTGGAATTGAAAGTACTTCTAAAGTCTTAAACTACCTTATGTTTACATATAAGTCATCCCTAAGGTGTGCCCTATGTGCCCCTAGAGTTGGGTGCCATTTAACCCCTACGGTGCCTTGGACGAGGTGGTCTCGTCCCAGCACACGGTTCCTGTGTGTCTGGGATGAGACCACCTCGTCCTGCACCAGGCCCATGGGGGAATCGCTAGCGCTCTAGCGCTCCCCCCGTGGGCCCCCCCACCCACACACTCCCATCAGGGATGAAAGGGGAATCTCTTCCCCTTTCACCCCGACCCCTCCCAGTGACGTCTGATGACGTCAGCACGCGATCGCGTGCTGACCTCATTAGAGGTCGCCTCCCGTCGCGCTGGAAGCTTGCTTCCAGCGCGATGCGGAAGAGAAATGCTTAGCATTTCTCTTCCGCTCGGGAGGAGGGGGTGGGAGAGACATTGGAAGAAAGGAAAGGCTTTTCCTTTCTTTCAATGTCATTCTAAACATTTCTGCAGCCTGATCGCAGCAGAAATGCCCACTAGACACCAGGGAATTTCTTTTTTTTTTTTTTATTACATGAGGGAAGCGGCCCCTTGGGCAAGGGTCGCTCCCTAGGGGAGCAAATAATTTTTAGGTCATTTCGGCCCCCTAATATAATTAGGCCGATCTGCCCCCGGGGGGGGCAGAAATGCCCACTAGACATCAGGGATTTTTTTTGTGTGTTTTCTAATAAAGGGAGCGGCCCCCTGGACGAGGGTCGCTCCCTAGGGGGCCATATAAGTTTTAGGCCATTTCTGACCCCTTGAACCTAATTAGGCCGATCTGCCCCCAGGGGGGGGGGGGGGGCAGAAACCTCTAGACACCATGGATATAGATATTTTTATTTACTTTATGTTTTTATGTATGGGAAGCGACCCCTTAGGCAACGGTCGCTCCCCTGGGGGCAAATTGTATTTAGGCCATTTCTGCCCCCCTTGGGGGCAGATCAGCCTATTTTTGTTAGGCCAACCTGCACCCGATAGGGGCAGAAACAACTAGACACCAGGGATTGGTGTATGTGTGTGTTTTGTTTGGGGGGCAGCCCCTTGGGCAAGGATCGCTCCCCATGGGGACACATTACTGTTGGCCATATCTGCCCCGTTGGGGGCAGAGTGGCCTATTTGTGGAAGTCCCATCTTCCCCCAACCTCATCAGAGACCGGGGAAGATTTTTTTTTCAAAATAAGAGGGTGGGGTGGTGACTACTAACCAGTATGGGCCTGGTTATGCCCTCACCCAAACTGAAGGGGCTAACAGTCATTCAGCTCTCCCCCGCATACTAAAACATCTTATCCCATGGCAAGCAAGAGGACATTTGATTTTTTGGGGTTTGTTTTACATTTGGGCCATGAGAGCTTGGTAACTCTCAAAATCGTCCCACTTGGAATGGTGAGGGCTGCATTTTTTTTTGCTTTGGGACGTTGCCATGTAGAAAAATCCACAAGACCTAGACACATCTGAAAACTAAACATCTAGTTGATTTCAGGGTGGTGTGCTTCACATGCACCCCGCACCATTTCCTCACCCACAATGCCCTGCAAACCTGCAACTTTGCTGGAAAGCACATATTTTTCCCACATTTTTGTGATGGAACCTTCCGGAATCAGCAGGAATCCACAAAATTCCTACCACCCAGCATTGTCTCATCTATACCGATAAAATTTCTGCTGCACTTGTCAGCCTAAAAATGTTTTGTTTCAAATTCCCCTTTTGGACCCACTTTAGTTCACCCTTAATTTCGAATTGTTTTTGGTTCTTCCCTGTCACAAACACTTGGCCCACCTACACAGGTGAGGTTTGATTTTTACCGGGAGACTAAGGGGAACATTGGGTGGCAGGAAATTTGTCCCGGTGCAGTGATCCCACACAGAAATGTGGGAAAAATTCGATTGTTTAGCTAAATTTGAGGTTTGCTGAGGATTCTGGGTAAGAAAACATTGGGGGATCCATGCAAGTCACACATCCCTTAAATCCCTCGGGTATCTAGTTTTCAGAAATGTCTGGGTTTGGTAGGTTTCCCTAGATGGCTGCTGAGTCCAGGACCAAAAACGCAGGTGCCCCCGCAAAAAGAGGTAGTTTTCTATTTGATAATTTTGATGTGTCCAGATAGTGTTTTGGGGCATTTCCTGTTGCGAGCAGAAGGCCTACCCACACAAGTGAGGTACCGTTTTTATCGGGAGACTTGGGGAAACACTGGGTGGAAGGAAATTTGTGGCTCCTCTCAGATTCCAGAACTTTCTGTCACCGGAATGTGAGGAAAAAGTGTTTTTTTAGCCACATTTTGAGGTTTGCAAAGGATTCTGGTAACAGAACCTGGTGAGAGCCCCACAAGTCACCCCATCTTGGATTCCCCTAGGTCTCTAGATTTACAAAATGCACAGGTTTGGTAGGTTTCCCTAGGTGGCAGCTGAGCTAGAGGCCAAAATCCACAGGTAGGCACTTTGCAAAAAACACCTGTTTTCTTTGATAAAATGTGATGTGTCCACTTTGTGTTTTTGGGGCATTTCCTGTCGCGGGCACTAGGCCTACCCACACATAGAGGTCCCTATTTTATCGGGAGACTTGGGGGAACGCTGGGTGGAAGGAAATTTGTGGCTCCTCTCAGATTCCAGAAATTTCTGTCACCAAAATGTGAGGAAAAAGTGTTTTTTAAGCCACATTTTGAGGTTTGCAAAGGATTCTGGGTAACAGAACCTGGTGAGAGCCCCACAAGTCACCCCATCTTGGATTCCCCTAGGTCTCTAGTTTTCAAAAATGCACAGGTTTTTTAGGTTTCCCTAGGTGGCGGCTGAGCTAGAGGCCAAAATCCACAGGTAGGCACTTTGCAAAAAACACCTCTGTTTTCTTTGAGAAAAAGTGATGTGTCCACTTTGTGTTTTGGGGCATTTCCTGTCGCGGGCACTAGGCCTTACCACACAAGTGAGGTACCATTTGTATCGGGAAACTATGGGGAACGCTGGGTAGAAGGAGATTTGTGGCTCCACTCAGATTCCAGAACTTTCTGTCACCGAAATGTGAGGAAAAAGTGTTTTTTTAGTCACATTTTGAAGTTTGCAAAGGATTCTGGGAAACAGAACCCGGTGAGGGCCCTGCAAGTCTCCCAATCTTGGATTCCCCTAGGTCTCTAGTTTTAAAAAATGCACAGGCTTGGTAGGTTTCCCTAGGTGGCGGCTGAGCTAGAGGCCAAAATCCACAGGTAGGCACTTTGCAAAAAACACCTCTGTTTTCTTTGAGAAAATGTGATGTGTCCACTTTGTGTTTTGGGGCATTTCCTGTCACGGGCACTAGGCCTTACCACACAAGTGAGGTACCATTTGTATCGGGAGACTTGGGGGAACGCTGGGTCGAAGGAAATTTGTGGCTCCTCTCAGATTCCGGAACTTTCTGTCACCGAAATGTGAGGACAAAGTGTTTTTGTAGTCACATTTTGAGGTTTGCAAAGGATTCTGTGTAACAGAACCTGGTGAGAGCCCCACAAGTCACCCCATCTTGGATTCCCCTAGGTCTCTAGTTTTCAAAAATGCACAGGTTTGGTAGGTTTCCCTAGGTGGCGGCTGAGCTAGAGGCCAAAATCCACAGGTAGGCACTTTGCAAAAAACACCTCTGTTTTCTTTGAGAAAAAGTGATGTGTCCACTTTGTGTTTTGGGGCATTTCCTGTCGCGGGCACTAGGCCTAACCACACAAGTGAGGTCCCTATTTTATCGGGAGACTTGGGGGAACGCTGGGTGGAAGGAAATTTGTGGCTCCTCTCAGATTGCAGAAATTCCTGTCACCGAAATGTGAGGAAAAAGTGTTTTTTAAGCCACATTTTGAGGTTTGCAAAGGATTCTGGGTAACAACCTGGTAAGAGCCCCACAAGTCACCCCATCTTGGATTCCCCTACGTCTCTAGTTTTAAAAAATGCACAGGTTTGGTAGGTTTCCCTAGTTGGCGGCTGAGCTACAGGCCAAAATCCACAGGTAGGCACGTTGCAAAAAACACCTCAGTTTTCTTTGAGAAAAAGTGATGTGTCCACTTTGTGTTTTGGGGCATTTCCTTTCGCAGGCACTAGGCCTTTCCACACAAGTGAGGTACCATTTTTATCGGGAGACTTGGGGTAATACTGGGTTGAAGGAAATTTGTGGCTCCACTCAGATTCCAGAACTTTCTGTCACCGAAATGTGAGGAAAAAGGGTTTTTTTTAGTCACATTTTGAGGTTTGCAAAGGATTCTGGGTAACAGAACCTGGTGAGAGCCCCACAAGTCACCCCATATTGGATTCCCCTAGGTCTCTAGTTTTCAAAAATGCACAGGTTTGGTAGGTTTCCCTAGGTGGCGGCTGAGCTAGAGGCCAAAATCCACAGGTAGGCACTTTGAAAAAACACCTCTGTTTTCTTTGAGAAAAAGTGATGTGTCCACTTTGTGTTTTGGGGCATTTCCTGTCGCGGGCAGTAGACCTACCCACACAAGTGAGGTACCATTTTTATCGGGCAACTTGGGGGAACACTGGGTGGAAGGAAATGTGTGGCTCCACTCAGATTCCAGAACTTTCTGTCACCGAAATGTGAGGAAAAAGTGTTTTTTTAGTCACATTTTGAGGTTTGCAAAGGATTCTGGGAAACAGAGCCTGGTGAGGGCCCTGCAAGTCTCCCCATCTTGGATTCCCCTAGGTCTCTAGTTTTCAAGAATGCACAGGTTTGGTAGGTTTCCCTAGGTGGCGGCTGAGCTAGAGGCCAAAATCCACAGGTAGGCACTTTGCAAAAAACACCTCTGTTTTCTTTGAGAAAATGTGATGTGTCCACTTTGTGTTTTGGGGCATTTCCTGTCACGGGCACTAGGCCTTACCACACAAGTGAGGTACCATTTGTATCGGGAGACTTGGGGAAACGCTGGGTCGAAGGAAATTTGTGGCTCCTCTCAGATTCCGGAACTTTCTGTCACCGAAATGTGAGGACAAAGGGGGTCATTCCGACCCTGGCGGTCCATGACCGCCAGGGCCGGGGACCGCGGATGCACCGCCAACAGGCTGGCGGTGCTTCCTGGGCCATTCTGACCGCGGCGGTAAAGCCGCGGTCAGAAAAGGGGAACCAGCGGTTTCCCGCCGGTTTTCCCCTGGCCCAGGGAATCAAGCAGCGCCGCCATGGGGATTCCGACCCCCTTCCCGCCATCCCGTACAGGATGGCGGGAATGGGTGTCGTGGGGCCCCTGGGGGCCCCTGCACTGCCCATGCCACTGGCATGGGCAGTGCAGGGGCCCCCTAACAGGGCCTCATAATGATTTTCAGTGTCTGCCTTGCAGACACTGAAAATCGCGACGGGTGCCACTGCACCCGTCGCACCCCAGGAACTCCGCCGGCTCCATTCGGAGCCGGCTTCATCGTTGCTGGGTCTTTCCCGCTGGGCCGGCGGGCGGCCTTTTGGCGGTCACCCGCCGGCCCAGCAGGAAAGGCAGAATGGCCGCTGCGGTCTTTTGACCGCGGTGCGGTCATTCGGCGGTTCCCGCCAGGCGGGAGGCTACCGCCGCCCGCCGCGGTTGGAATGACCGCCAAAGTGTTTTTGTAGTCACATTTTGAGGTTTGCAAAGGATTCTGTGTAACAGAACCTGGTGAGAGCCCCACAAGTCACCCCATCTTGGATTCCCGTAGGTCTCTAGTTTTCAAGAATGCACAGGTTTGGTAGGTTTCCCTAGGTGGCGGCTGAGCTAGAGGCCAAAATCCACAGGTAGGCACTTTGCAAAAAACACCTGTTTTCTTTGAGAAAATGTGATGTGTCCACTTTGTGTGTTGGGGCATTTCCTGTCGCGGGCGCTAGGCCTACCCACACAAGTGAGGTACAATTTTTATCGGGAGACTTGGGGGAACATCGAATAGCAAAACAAGTGTTATTGCCCCTTGTCTTTCTCTACATTTTTTCCTTCCAAATATAAGACAGTGTGTGAAAAAGATGTCTATTTGAGAAATGCCCTGTAATTCACATGCTAGTATGGGCACCCCAGAATTCAGAGATGTGCAAATAATCACTGCTCCTCAACACCTTATCTTGTGCCCATTTTGGAAATGATACCTATTTTTCACTCTTTATATTTTTGCAAATTAATTGCTGTACACCCAGTATAGAATGAAAACCCACTGAAAGGTGCAGCTCATTTATTTGCTCTGGGTACCTAGGGTTCTTGATGAACCTACAAGCCCTATATATCCCAGCAACCAGAAAAGTCCAGCAGACATAACATTATTTTGCTTTAAAAAATCTGACATTGCAGGAAAAAAGTACAAAGTAAAACGTAGAGAAAAATGGCAGTTTTTTTCACCTCAATTTGAATATTTTTTATTTCAGTTGTTATTTTTCGTAGGAAACCCTTGTAGGATTTACAAAAATTACCCATTGCTGAATTCAGAATTTTGTCTACTTTTCAGAAATGTTTAGGTTTCTGGGACCAGCATTGGTTTCAAACCCATTTTTGCCACTGACTGGAAGGAGGCTGAAAGCACAAAAAATTGTGAAAATGGGATATGTCCAGTAAAATGCCAAAATTGTGTTAAAAAATTGGGTTTTCTGATTCAAGTCTGCCTGTTCCTGAAAGCTTGGAAGCTGGTGATTTCGCACTACAAATCCTTTGTTGATGCCAATTTCAGGGAAAAAAACACAAGCCTTCTTCTGCAGCCCTTTTTTCCATTTAAAAAAAAAAAAAAACATTTTTACTGTATTTTGGCTAATTTTTTGGTCTCCTTCAAGGGAACCCCCAAAGTCTGGGTACCTCTAGAATCCCTAGGATGTTGTAAAAAAAGGACACAAATTTGGTATGGGTAGCTTATGTGGACAAACAGTTATGAGGGCCTAGGCGCGCCCTGCCCCAAATAGCCAAAAAAAGGCCTTGCATCTGAGGGGTAAAAGGCCTGGCAGCGAAGGGGTTAACTATAAGCAGAGATAGTTTTATAAGCCCTTGTGAGGTAAAACAGCCAAATTCGTTTTTCCCTCATTGTAGTGAATGGCCTCCATAGGCTAGAATGGGGAGACTTTATTTTAATTTATAAAGTCCCCTTAAGTGACAGATACCACAAGTTTGGTATCAAATTAATTGTTATCATGAATCCCACAACGTACAATTGTTGGATTAAATATAACTTGTTCAGGTAAAGAGTTTTAAACTTTACCTAAAAAGTTGCCAACTTCAGCCCTGCAGTGTTTTTGAGGTTTTGCTCTGATTAGCCAGCCTCCGCAGCCTGGCCAGGCTGCCTTGATGACGTGTAAAGTGGTGTGGCTCAACACAAAGAGATGTGCCCTGGGGGAGGAGTTCTTCCCTCAGTGGATGGGGAAAAGGGAGGGGGGAGGGCTGTCAAACTGGTCTTCAAAGGCAGGGAAGGACATTTGGAGCAACCCAGCACCTCCCTCACATCCTGCAAACTCATACAATTAGGTGTTCCCCTGATTAGATTAGGAGAGGGCAGGAGAAGGCTGTGTTTTAGCCACTCCAGTGGGTGGGCTCAGCCAGATGTAACCTCCAAAAATCACTTTCAGCCATGATGGATTTTTGAGGAATGTTGCTCCCTGGGATTGATTTCTGCCACACTTCTCAGGAAGTGGTCATCACAGGGGGAAGGACCCTGCACCTGATTGGAGACCCCCCTGTTTTTTGCCCAGGAGCAAGGATAAAATTGGCAGACCTGCACCCACACCTCAGATCCCTACCAGGAAGAACTACAGGAGAAGAAGGATTGCCCTGCTGGACCCCTGAATTTTACCTGGACACTGCACTCTGGAGGACTGCACCAGCTTCACACTAGGGCTTCACCACAAGAAGGACTTTGCCTCGCTTCCACTGGTTCAAGGAGGGACTCCCTGTTTGCTACAGGTGAAAACTTTCTAACCAGGGTCCCCTGCACCAAGTCCTGAAGACACTGACCAGCTGACCACTGTCTAGTGGCCAAAAAAGGGGTTTGCACCAGGTGCATTCTGGGAGCTGTAGTCCGCTCCCTCAAGGTGCATCTCAGAACATCTGGAACCTTGGGGTGAGCTGTAGACCTCAATAGAACCTTAAAGGAACATCTGGAAGAAGATCCAGAAGTTTGGAGAACTTTTGGAAGAAAGCTCCATAAAGGGACTGACCCGCTGCGGCAACTCTAGCCAGCTTGTCTCAACCACGACAAGACCTGACTTGCAGGTTCATCCCTGTGAAGAAAATCTTCGAAAAAGTAACTAAGTCCAAACATAGGAAGTTGACCGGGACCTTCCAGGCATTGTATCCGACGAGGGCTCCAGGGACGTCGAATCAAGATTCAGGTTTGCCCCGGTCAAAGGATTTTCATCTCGAAAAAACAACTAAGTACGAAGGTAAAAATTTTCACCGAGGGCTCCTGCGACACATATCCGAGGAAGAGTTCCAGGAGGTTGGCTTGAACTGGTGTGTTGGTCCCGCTGAAGAAAATCTCCTGAAAAACAACTAAGTCCTAAGGTAAACATTTGACGGAGGCCTCCCGTGGGCTGTAGCCGAGCAGGGCTCCATCGCAGTCGGCCTTAAACGATGACCTTGCCCTGGTCGAGGTGCGACCAGATGACCAGCTTGGCACTATTCGTTTCTAAGCGCTAAAAAGCATTCATCCTTTAAAAATTAATATCTCCGGTTCCCTTTATCCGCATTTATTCATTTTTGTGTCATTTTAAAGCTAAACATATTTCCTATATTCATAAATTGGTTTTGGATTTTGAAACTGTTTCCTGTGTTTTGTTGAATTACAGATTTGTGATATTTGAATGCTTTATGCTAAAGGTTGAGCTAGGTTTAATTTACAGACCTAACTGGACCTAAGTGGAGGTTGGTGGTCTGTTGCTAAGTGTAGGTACTTACCTGCCCTTACCAATTGCCCATTTTCTAACAACACTGACAGCTGAAAATGTGGCTTTTAAAAGGTGCACAAATAAGTTTCGTGAGTGCATGTTCCTTTCCCTCTTCTGTGTTAGTTCATTTTTCAACATAGTTGAAATGGGATTCATTTCATGGTGTACTTTATTTAACTATATACCTTCAGAAGATGCCTTACCGGAGATGCTACCACATGTTGCAATGAACAAGGCTGTTCCTACCTGTCTACCTGTCAGTCGGTCCGTTCATTGTTCAGTTGTGCAGTGTCATTTTCTTTGAAATTAGGGTAAAGGAAACATTATTAATAGTATTGACAAGAAACATATTGATTTTGATTTCAATCAACTAACTACCTTTTTTGTCTTGCAAAGGTTTTCTTTATTTGCCTGAGCCTTCATCCTTTGCGACTCAGATGGTCAGATCCTACATATCGGTTGGTTGGAAGTGTTGAGGTGAGGATAGGAGGAAGAACTGAGATGCTGAGGAAAGGAGGCGAGGTGGTGTCCGGAGAGTTGACTGCTCAGGTGTGTGGAGGGGTGAGCCGCGCCAACAGCGACTGAGTGAGCTGGTGTGTGAGCTGGTGTGTGAGCCGGCGTCTGGGTCAGCCAGGTGAGCTGAGCAAGCCAAGCCGACCTGGTTCGAGGGCACTTGGTACACTCCCACTCCCCGACCCCTCTCTACTCTATTCGGCAAGTTCAAGTCAGGGTCAGGGGATGGGTTGACAGCTGGCCTAAGGCGGATGGATGGTGATTCTGGACGGTGACTCCGAGACCAGACACCTAAATGGTTTTCTGCTGTTGCAGTAGTGCTTTGGCGCTGCGGCGGGCAGCTTTGAGGCGATGCCCAAAGCAGCAAGGCAGTGTTTGGAAGCACTAGTGGCAGAGGAAGGGAACACATTTTACTAGAGTAGGAGTTCATACGGTAAGCGCAGAAAGTTAAAAGCACTGAGAGCATGCTGAGAGTGCTGAGAGTGTGAAAAAGGGGTGTTCTACCCCTCCCTTCCCTCCCTCTTGTCTGTCACTTGCTTTAGTTGGTGCACCATTTGATGACTGCTCAGAGACTGTCTGGAATAGTAAAATTTTTCATCCTGCACTATTGTCTGTTTTAATTATGGGCATTTGACAGCAACCATTCTGAAGGGACTGCACCCTTCTCCATTGTCTTCAGCAAAGGGCCAGTAAGGAGTGTTGATATCTTGTGTGAGCCCCCTCAGTGAACTCAAGGCCCAATCCATTAGGCCACAAAAAGTTTTATTCAATTTGTATTCAACCTGAACTCAACCTGCTGCAAATTAAATCCAGAACATGACGTTTCGTACAGCAAACCAGACAGTTCATTCTTCAGCATTATTTTTGAGTCGACAAATAGCAAGGGCAGTGAGGGATCTCAGCAAGGGAACGGTAGGCATTAGGCCACCTATAAGAAGGTCGAGCCCTGGTACAGCAGAGGCAAACAGGCTAGGTCCTGGTGTGGCTTGTGGTCCAGTGAAGAAAATCTTCAAAAAAGTAACTAAGTCCGAACATAGGAAGTTGACCGGGACCTTCCAGGCAGTGCATCCGAAGAGGGCTCCAGGGACGTCGGATCAAGATTCAGGTTTGCCCGGATCAAAGGATTTTCATCTCGAAAAAACAACTAAGTCCGAAGGTAAAAATTTTCACTGAGGGCTCCTGCGACACATCGGAGGATGAGTTCCAGGAGGTTGGCTTGGACTAGTGAGTTGGTCCTACTGAAGAAAATCTCCTGAAAAACGACTAAGTCCTAAGGTAAACGTTTGACGGAGGCCTCCCGCAGGCTGTAGCTGAGCAGGGCTCCATCGCAGTCGGCCTTAAACTATGACCTTGCCCTGGTCGAGGTGCGACCAGATGACCAGCTTGGCGCTATTAGTTTCTAAGCGCTAAAAAGCATTAATTCTTTAAAAATTCATATCTCCGGTTCCCTTTATCCGATTTTATTCATTTCTGTGTCATTTTAAAGCTAAACATATTTCCTATATTCATAAATTGGTTTTGGATTTTGAAACTGTTTCCTGTGCTTTGTTGAATTACGGATTTGTGATATTTGAATGCTTCATGTTTTGTCTCCTAAGTTAAGCTTTGTCGCTCGTTGCCAAGCTACCAAGGGTTGAGCTAGGTTTAATTTACAGACCTAACTGGACCTAAGTGGAGGTTGGTGGCCTGTTGCTAAGTGTAGGTACTTACCTTCCCTTACCAATAGCCCATTTTCCAACAACATTGACAGCTGAAAATGTGGCTTTTAAAAGGTGCACAAATAAGTTTCCTGAGTGCACGTTCCTTTCCCTCTTCTGTGTTAGTTAATTTTTCAACATAGTTGAAATGGGATTCATTTCATGGTGGACTTTATTTAACTATGTACCTTCAGAAGATGCCTTACCGGAGATGCTACCACATGTTACAATGATCAAGGCTGTTCCTACCTGTCTACCTTTCAGTCGGTCCGTTCATTGTTCAGTTGTGCAGTGTCATTTACTTTGAAATTACGGTAAAGGAAATCATTATTAATAGTATTGACAAGAAACATATTGATTTTGATTTCAATCAACTAACTACCTTTTTTGTCTTACAAAGGTTTTCTTTATTTGCCTGAGCCTTCACTTTGCGACTCAGATGGTCAGATCCTACATATAGGTTGGTTGGAAACGTTGAGGTGAGGAAAGGAGGAAGAACCGAGATGCTGAGGAAAGGAGGCGAGGTGGTGTCCGGAGAGCTGACTGCTCAGGTGTGTGGAGGTGCCAGCCACGCCAACAGCGGCTGTGTGAGCAGGTGTGTGAGCCGGCGTCTGGGTCAGCCAGGTGAGCTGAGCGAGCCAAGCCGACCTGGCTTGAGGGCACTTGGTACGCTCCCACTCCCCCCACCCCTCTCTACTCTATTCGGCCTGTTCAAGTCAGAGGATGGGTTGACAGCTGGCAGACGGCAGACGTATGGCGATTCTGGACGGTGACTCCGAGATCGGACACCTAAGTGGTTTTCTGCTGTTGCGGTAGTGCTTTGGCGCTGCGGCCGGCAGCTTTGAGGCGGTGCCCAAGGCAGCGAGGAAGTGTTTGGAAGCACTGGTGGCAGAGGAAGGGAACACATGTTACTAGAGTAGGAGTTCATACGGTAAGCGCAGAAAGTTAAAAGCACTGAGAGCACGTTGAGAGTGCTGAGAGTGTGAAAAAGGGGTGTTCTACCCCTCCCTTCCCTCCCTCTTGTCTGTCACTTGCTTTAGTTGGTGCACCATTTGATGACTGCTCAGAAACTGTCTAGAATAGTAAAATTTTTCATCCTGCACTATTGTCTGTTTTAATTATGGGCATTTGACAGCATCCATTCTGAAGGGACTGCACCCTTCTCCATTGCCTTCAGCAAAGGGCCAGTAAGGAGTGTTCATATCTTGTGTGAGCCCCCTCAGTGAACTCAAGGACCAATCCATTAGGCCACTAAAAGTTTTATTCAATTTGTATTCAACCTGAACTCAACCTGCTGCAAATTAAATCCAGAACATGACGTTTCGTACAGCAAACCAGACAGTTCATTCTTCAGCATTATTTTTGAGTCGACAAATAGCAAGGGCAGTGAGGGATCTCAGCAAGGGAACGGTAGGCATTAGGCCACCTATAAGAAGGTCGAGCCCTGGTGCAGCAGAGGCAACCAGGCTAGGTCCTGGTGTGGCTTGTGGTCCAGTGAAGAAAATCTTCAAAAAAGTAACTAAGTCCGAACATAGGAAGTTGACCGGGACTTCCAGGCAGTGCATCCGAAGAGGGCTCCAGGGACGTCGGATCAAGATTCAGGTTTGCCCGGGTCAAAGGATTTTCATCTCGAAAAAAGAACTAAGTCCGAAGGTAAAAATTTCCACTGAGGGCTCCTGCGACACATCGGAGGAAGAGTTCCAGGAGGTTGGCTTGGACTAGTGAGTTGGTCCTACTGAAGAAAATCTCCTGAAAAACGACTAAGTCCTAAGGTAAACGTTTGACGGAGGCCTCCCGCAGGCTGTAGCTGAGCAGGGCTCCATCGCAGTCGGCCTTAAACTATGACCTTGCCCTGGTCGAGGTGCGACCAGATGACCAGCTTGGCGCTATTAGTTTCTAAGCGCTAAAAAGCATTAATTCTTTAAAAATTCATATCTCCGGTTCCCTTTATCCGATCTTATTCATTTCTGTGTCATTTTAAAGCTAAACATATTTCCTATATTCATAAATTGGTTTTGGATTTTGAAACTGTTTCCTGTGCTTTGTTGAATTACGGATTTGTGATATTTGAATGCTTCATGTTTTGTCTCCTAAGTTAAGCTTTGTCGCTCGTTGCCAAGCTACCAAGGGTTGAGCTAGGTTTAATTTACAGACCTAACTGGACCTAAGTGGAGGTTGGTGGCCTGTTGCTAAGTGTAGGTACTTACCTGCCCTTACCAATAGCCCATTTTCCAACAACATTGACAGCTGAAAATGTGGCTTTTAAAAGGTGCACAAATAAGTTTCCTGAGTGCACGTTCCTTTCCCTCTTCTGTGTTAGTTCATTTTTCAACATAGTTGAAATGGGATTCATTTCATGGGGGACTTTATTTAACTATGTACCTTCAGAAGATGCCTTACCGGAGATGCTACCACATGTTACAATGATCAAGGCTGTTCCTACCTGTCTACCTGTCAGTCGGTCCGTTCATTGTTCAGTTGTGCAGTGTCATTTACTTTGAAATTACGGTAAAGGAAATCATTATTAATAGTATTGACAAGAAACATATTGATTTTGATTTCAATCAACTAACTACCTTTTTTGTCTTACAAAGGTTTTCTTTATTTGCCTGAGCCTTCACTTTGCGACTCAGATGGTCAGATCCTACATATAGGTTGGTTGGAAACGTTGAGGTGAGGAAAGGAGGAAGAACCGAGATGCTGAGGAAAGGAGGCGAGGTGGTGTCCGGAGAGCTGACTGCTCAGGTGTGTGGAGGTGCCAGCCACGCCAACTGCGGCTGTGTGAGCTGGTGTGTGAGCCGGCGTCTGGGTCAGCCAGGTGAGCTGAGCGAGCCAAGCCGACCTGGCTTGAGGGCACTTGGTACTAGGGTGACCACCCGTCCGTAAATTTCACGGACTGTCCGTAATTTCGCCCTGCTGTCCGTTGTCCGTGATGAAAGCTTTAACGGACGGCATTTGTCCGTAATTTTAGCCTTTCACCTAAAGGGCAACGGAGGCAGGGCGAAATTACAGGCAGAGGAGTTTCCCCAGCTGAGCTGGAAGGCAGGGGGTCTCCTGTGCTCTGAGGGAGGGAGGGGCAGACAGATAAGAAAAGGCCTTCTTGCCAGGGGGTCTCCTTCTCTAAACACATGCTAATGTGGGCAACTGGTAAATCTGAAAATACAAAGGGGCTTGAAAACCTGCATTGAATTTACTAAAAGGAGCCACTTGAAGTTTTCTGGTGGCAAAGATATTTCTTTCAGAGAGGTATTGTAATGGTTTTCCAAGGTGAGCTGTGGAGTGTGTGGTATTAATGGAGTGTTATAATTTTTTTTTAGCACTAGGTAGAAACTGTATATTATTCAAATCTGTATTTGAGAAGGGCTTTTTTTTTTATTTAACCGAAATGTATTTGCGCATTTTGTAGCAGCCTTTATTATGGTGTAATTGTATTTTTTACAGTTCTTTCAGGTACCTCAGTACCTCATTGTACTAACAAACATTGGCAAAGCCAGTAGGTCTCATCTACGAAAGAGTTATTGGCTTTGCAAATGTGTTTTAGCCATTAGCCATGTTATACACCAGAGTAGCTGCTGTTCAGCATGGCTTAAAGCCAGTGGCATAGTGGTGTGGAGTAGAGTAGAGTAGCATAGGAGCAGTGGTGTAGAGCCCAGTGGTGCAAAGTACAGTGCAGTGGGGTACAGTGCAGTTGTTTAGAGTGCGTTAGCGTAGAGTGCAGTGGTTTAGAGTGCAGTGCCATGGAGTGGCATGGGACAGAGTAGAGTGGCATAGAGTGCAGTGGAGTAGAGTGGCATACAATAGAGTGGCAGAGAGAGCAGTAGTGTAGAGTGGTGCAGTGGCATAGATTGCAGAGTAGACTCACATTGCAGGGGGTGCTGTGGTGTAGTGTAGATTGGTGCAGAGTAGGGCAAAGTGCTGTAGAGTGGAGTGATGCAGAGTAGAGTGGCATAGAGTGCAGTGGCATAGAATGCAGTAGTACATAGTACATTGGTGTATAGTACGGTGGTGGAGAGTGCAACACTGCAGAGTAGAGTGTCAGTGCAGTGATGTTTTGTGGAGTAGAGTGGCACAGAGCAGTGGCGTAGAGTACAGTGGTAAAGAGTAGAGGGCAGTGGCGTGCAGTTGTTTAGAGTGCATTGGCGCAGAGTGCAGTGGCAGAGTTGCATGGGGTAGAGTTACATAGAGTGCAGTGGAGTAGAGTGGCATACAATAGAGTAGCAGAGAGTGCAGTAATGCAGAGTGGTGCAGTGTCAGAGTGCAGAGTAGACTCATGTGGCATAGAGTGTAGTGGTGTAGAGTGGTGAAGAGTGGAGTATTGTAGAGAGGTGTAGAGTATAGTGCCTAGAGTGCAGTGGCATAGAGTAGAGTGGTGTAGAGTGCAGAGTTGCAGAGTAGAGTGTCAGTGCAGTGGTGTAGAGTGGTACAGAGAACAGTGGCATAGAGTACAGTGGTGCAGAGTAAAGGGCAGTGCAGTTGATTAGAGTACACTGGTGTAGAGTGCAGTTGCATAGAGTGGCATTGGGCAGAGTAGAGTGGCATAGAATGCAGTGGAATAGAGTATATTGGTGCAAAATGCAGTAGTACAGAGCAGAGTGGTGTAGAGTATAGTGGCGGCCAGAGCAGTGTTGCAGAGTGTCAGCTTGCAGTGGTGTAGAGTGCATTGAACTAGAGTGCAGTGGTCAGAGTGGTATAGAGTACAGTGGCGTAGAATATATTGTTTCAGAGTATAGTGCAGTTGCATAGAGTGGAGAGGTGCAGGGTAGAGTGCAGTGGCATAGAATGCAGTGGCATAAAGTAGATTATTTCACAGTAGAGTGAGGTGGCTTAGAGTGGAGAAGTGCAGGTTAGAGTGGAGTTGCATAAAGTGGCATAGAGTGTGATAGCATAGAGTAAAGTAGTGTAGAGTGCCGGGGCATAGAGTGCAGAGGTGCAGAGTAGATTAGAATTATGTACAGTGTATTGATGTAGAGTGCAGGGGCATAGAGTTGAGTGTTACAGAGTAAAGTGCATTAGAATAGAGTGTATTAGCTTAGAGTGCAGTGGCGTACAGTGCAGCGGTGCAGAGTGGCAGAGAGTGGAGTTGTGCGGATTAGATTGGTGTTGCCTAGACTGGAGTGGTATGGCGTGCAGACGAGCAGAGCGCAGTGGTGTAGAGAGGCGTAAAGTGCAGTGGCTTAGAGTAGAGTAGTACAGAGTAGAGTAGAGAGGCATAGTGTGAAGTAGCATAGAGAGCAGTGGCATAATGTGGAGTGGTTCCGAATGGAGAAGAGTGCAGTGGCATGGAGTGGCGTAAAGTGGAGTGATACAGAGTAGGGTTCAGTGGTGTAGAGTGGTGCAGAGCAGAGTGGAGTGGAGCATGCATGGTGTAGTAACACGCTGCCATTACAGACAACACATTTTTGATTGAAATGACCATTACATTTGCACAGATATACAGTTTTTCAAATCAAACTATATTGTGCAGAGACGATGATGTGTGGAAATTGCATCACCTAATGCAATGATTTGTTTTAATCATGTAAAGGTATTTGTTTCCAGCACAGTTCAGAATTAACAAAAATATGCTTGATTTGTACTTCGAATTCTGATATGTTCTGAAGTCTATTTAAATGTTGTCATGTAATAGAAAAAACTCTTTCCTAACCCCAGTATCCAGCAAGATTGTTTCATAAATCCTCTCACTTTGAAGTCAGAGAAAGGAAAGTAAACACTAAGTTCCCACCTAAGACAGAGCCTGACATTTGACTTTGTTCTTTGAATGCACAGCAAATATGATAAGATAAGAACAAGATTTACAGGCCTGTTTACAGAAAGGGAGCACTCAGCAGAATGCTGTAAATAAGGTTTTGGCAACGGAAGGGAGGAATTCAAGCTGCATAGCCTAAAACAAATAAAGCCAGCAAATTGAAAGCAACAAATTGTGAGTTACAAACCACAAGACCAATGGCAAGCAACGGGCAGAATGCATTCACAAGGAAGCACTATAAATTTACTTAAAGTGACAGCTGTGGGATACTTTGTGGGGAAAGTCCAGTATTTTAGTCCATATCTTGCAGAGGTTTGGTACATCAATCACCCAGGCAGTATGACAAGAAAACCTGGAGTGGTTTCCATGTTGCAGGATAGGTCTGTACACCCATTCCATCAGTTTGCCACCATTTCCTATGGTACAGAGCTTCTGGCACACCTCTTGTAGGGTTAGTGCTAGGTAGCAGACATGAAATAGGGCATTTAATGATTATTTAAGGTGGTTGTAAGTAAGGAGTTGACCGGGGTGAAGATGGTAGACTGCCACAAGGGTTTGGAAATTTAGTAGCTCACTGTTCAGAAACAAAGTCCCCAATTTTAAGACACCTGCAACATGCCACTGATGGAGTTGCTCTGAGCACAGCCATCCTGTGCGAGTGGGAAGGCTTAGCAAAGGTAGTGCAGGAGCATAGGGTTTCTTCGTGTCAGTGAGTTTACAGGTTCTGGCAAGGCAAGAGAAAGCCATGCATGATAACCCCGGATGGTGATCCATAGAATGGTCAGTAGGAAACGATGAGCAGTGCATTAAGCCTTCCTTAAAAGTCTTTACTGGTAAACCCCATCTCATGCAGGGAGGTGGGCAGAAAGCCAGTGAGCCACCCATTGGACATCTGCAGCTGAATAAAAGCATTCTAATTCCAGAAGATCTAATCCACCCGCAGTCACAGTTAGCTTTAGAGTGGAAAGAGCTCCCGATGGCGCAGCAGTGACCAAATCAGATGTGTGGCCTGTCTGAAGAAGGAATGAAGGATGAGCAGGGGAAGGTTTGCAAAATAATACTATCATTGTGGTAGCACACCATCTTCACTAGTTCCACATGGCCTCTACAGAAAGCAGAAGAGAAGACCAAAAAGCAAACTGGGCTTGGAGGGACTGTTCGCTCTGCCGAGATTTTCATCCTGGAAATCAGTGTAAGAATGGTAAATATTAATCATTAGGTGTCGAAAGGTAACTGGTTCCCAGTTCAATCTGAGATCTAATTGTGTATGAAGGTGAAAAAAGTGCCAAATGTTAAAGAAACACTAATTAAATTTTAAAATTTGTAAATTTTGTTTGTGCAATTTACATCCCAAATATTTTGAAGATTCTATGTGTACTTGACACTTAGGGATAACCCAGATCTCTAGTTTGGCTTTTGCTCAATTTCAAAACCATATAAAGACATGGACTAAGTGGGCAATTGCTTTGCACAACCTTGCAAGGGGTCTGGCCCCTGCTCACCCTTCACAAGCACTAACAGCGAACCATTGCACCAGAAGAGTTTGCCAAGGTGGATGGGTGTTGATTGTGCAACCACTTGACAGTGCCCCTTCTGTTTTGCTCATGTGTGCAGACAACTGCCCAGGTACCCAATACCTTCAAATAGTCTTGGTGGACCCATCTTGTCTGATTTTAGGAATTGTCCCACCTTGTTCTTCTCTTCTTTATTTATCCAGTTGTTAGCAACAACCCTTTGAATTACTTGCTGTGGATCTCCCATTTGATCTCGATTTCATCCTACTCTTTTATTATCTTTGATTGGTAGTCCGGGCTCCCATTTTTTAGATAAATGTAGAGTCCCAAACATACACTCTAGTGCAGTGAGACTACAGACTAGTTATGGGTACATCACATCCAGTCATTAGGTGTGAGACTGTCACCCACACCATCTGCCCTGCCTCTTTAAAAAAAATTAGGTTGAAAGTCCATGGGCGGTTGGGGTAAGCCAGATGTTTTTGTTCAATTTGTTTAAACTAGCATAAGGTTAATTACCTTAATGTTTCCCAAACTGTTTGCCAGGGGTTTTGAAATGTTCAGAAACATAATCAAAATGTTGCTGTTACTTTCTCTTCAGGAAAGATCGGGTAGATTTGGGTAGGGGTGATGGCCTTGCGTGAAGGGCATTAATTTACTACTGAACAAGGACATAATGTGACACCTGAATGTAGCACACCAGGAGGCAATCACAAAAGGTCTACAGTGAATTAATAATGCTATGTTAAAAAAGAGTAAATAAATGCACTGACAACATAGTGAGGCATGGCCTCTCTTGCGTGTGTCTGTAAAACGTTTGTTCTTGAATTTTTGTCCTGAATTTTGACCCTTTGTCCTGAATTTTTGTCCTGAATTTTTGTCCTGAATTTTGACCCTTTGTCCTGAATTGTTTACAGTCCTGTCCAGAATTTGCCTCAGTGCCAGGTGGTCACCCTAGGCTCCCACTCCCCCCACCCCTCTCTACTCTATTCGGCCTGTTCAAGTCAGAGGATGGGTTGACAGCTGGCCGACGGCAGACGTATGGCGATTCTGGACGGTGACTCCGAGATCGGACACCTAAGTGGTTTTCTGCTGTTGCGGTAGTGCTTTGGCGCTGCGGCCGGCAGCTTTGAGGCGGTGCCCAAGGCAGCGAGGAAGTGTTTGAAGCACTAGTGGCAGAGGAAGGGAACACATGTTACTAGAGTAGGAGTTCATACGGTAAGCGCAGAAAGTTAAAAGCACTGAGAGCACGTTGAGAGTGCTGAGAGTGTGAAAAAGGGGTGTTCTACCCCTCCCTTCTCTCCCTCTTGTCTGTCACTTGCTTTAGTTGGTGCCCCATTTGATGACTGCTCAGAGACTGTCTGGAATAGTAAAAGTTTTCGTCCTGCACTATTGTCTGTTTTAATTATGTGCATTTGACAGCAACCATTCTGAAGGGACTGCACCCTTCTCCATTGCCTTCAGCAAAGGGCCAGTAAGGAGTGTTGATATCTGGTGTGAGCCCCTCAGTGAGCACAAGGACCAACCCATTAGGCCACTAAAAGTTTTATTCAATTTGAATTCAACCTGAAGTCAACCTGCTGCAAATTAAATCCAGAACATGACATTTCGTACAGCAAACCAGACAGTTCATTCTTCAGCATTATTTTCGAGTTGACAAATAGCAAGGGCATTGAGGCATCTCAGCAAGGGAACGGTAGGCATTAGGCCACCTATAAGAAGGTCGAGCCCTGGTACAGCAGAGGCAGCCAGGCTAGGTCCTGGTGCGGCTTGTGGTCAGGTGTGCTCCCCACATTTTCCTGATCCTCACCCCCTTGTTTAAGAAGACCTTTTTTGTCTGGCAGTGAGAAATGTATAGTTTAAAATCTTTTTTATTGTTAAATGTATAAAAACAACACATACAGCATATCCCACCTACATCCAACGGCCAGTGGTAGAAGATCGATAACATGCAATACACTGAAGAACCAAATCAACAAAGGTTAGGAGAAGTAACTGGGTAATACACTCTGTCGACTATCAAAACAAGCAGGACGAAGAAGGACCATGTCAGGAAAAAAGGTGCCCGTCTGTGAAGTGGTCATCCATCCAGCTACATCCAGCCATCACGTCATGTGGTCTGTCTACTTACTTCCGTGTCAGTCAGAGGATGCGCAGATATACAGGACATGCTAAACCCCCATATTCATCTGCTAGGCAGCAGATGTATGCGCCCCATGTTTTGTCAAATAATGGCAAGGATGATGTTTTCCATATCCATCAAGTCCTTCATCTTGTTATGCCACTCTGTAAATGTTGTCATTGAGTCTGTGCCCCGGCGAGAAAGTAAGAGCTGTTTAGCTGCCCCTAACCCCAGTGTAATGGCCCTGCCTTGGATCTCAGTGGGTATGTTAGTGGGTTTGGGAGTCCCAGGAGGACATAGCTAGGGAGGCGTGAGATTTTGGTATCATATATGTTATCTATTGCATCCAATACCTCTCTCCAAAAAGCCTCCACTTTAGGACAAAGCCACAGGATGTGTGTAAGTGTACCTATCTGTCCACATTGCCTCCAACACATGTTGTTGATTCCTGGCTTCCAGTGAGGAACCCTTGCAGGTGTGTAGTACCAGTAGTTGCTGTCTTCAGAAACATCTCCTTTCTGGTTGTATTACGTGTTGAAACACGAGTGTGATGCAAGACATCGCACCATTCCCAGTCTGTAAATATGTGTTCGCACTCAGCCTCCCATCCACTTCTCGTGGGCATTCTGGGTAGTGTTGTTGGTGTGATCAAGAAAGTATAGATGTCTGACAGAAGGCTTCTATCTGAGGTGCGAGTGAGGAGCCAGCGTTCAAACAAGGTGAGAGGTCTACCAGCATGTGGGTGGACTGAGGGGAGAGACACCCTGTGTCTGACCACCAAGTACTGCCAGTAGGCTGCACTCGGCAGACCATAGTATGCCTGTAGTTGGGAGAAGTCCATCAGATCATCTGCATCATAGAGGTCACTGATTCGCTTACAGTTGGCCTCCTGCAACACATCACAGGTCAAATCCTCCAACGCAGGGGGAAGTCCGGGTTTTCTATTATTGGGGTCGGAGGAGAAAGGAGTGGACAAACAATTCTGTGTTTGAACCTTGTCCCACATTCCCAGAGTAGCCCACAACACAGGTGAACTATTCACCCCCAGCGAAAGGCGGCCCTTTGGCAGCCAAGGTATTTTCCATATGTGGATCCCAGCTACTGCATGATCGATAAATCACCAGTGTTTCTCTGTGGTCCGGCGGGACCACTCAACAATATATAGCACAGTTGTGTTGCGCGGTAGTAATTTGTCAGGTGTGGTACCCCCAGTCCACCCTCTGTCTGGGGCAAACAGGCCTGCGCCTTTGCCATTCTTGCCTTCTTTCCTATCTATGACCCCCAGGGGGGGAGGCAGTTGCGACATTTGCATAACATACATCATTTTGGGCAGTAGCATCATCTTGACCGCCACCAAACGGCATAACTAAGAGAGGTGGTACCCCTTCGATCTCAACATATCCAATGTACCGTCTTCTCGACCTCCGCATAATTGGAGGCTATCGTAAGTGTTGGAGTAGCTAGGATCTGCATTCTCAGGTACTTCACTGCCCGTGTTGCCCAAGTAAATGGAAAGGCTGACTTTAGGGAGTCCACCTCTTCCTCAGGGATATTTAAGTTCAAAATTGATGATTTTTGTAAGTTAGTCTTAAATCCCAAGACTGCCCGAATGCTACCAGTTCCTCCAGGACCGCTGACAGGGACATGTGCAGCATTGTCAATTAGAGCAAGACATCATCTGCATAGAGAGCAATCTTATGTGATCTCCTGCCCATTTTGATACCAGAAATTTGCGGATTCTGACGGATGCATTCAGCCATTGACTCCATGTATAATGCAAACAGTAAGGGCGAGAGAGGGCATCCCTGTCTCGCACCCCTAGTTAGGGAGAAGGAACGGGATAAAAGGCCATTCACGTCTACTATCCCCTTGGGAGACACGTAACTGCACTGAATCCATTGTCAGAAACAGGTGCCCAGCCCATAACGCACCAGTGTTGCCTCAAGGAATGACCGATGGACAGGAGAAGTGGAGTGACTGCTAGTCCGCTGGGTCATGTCCAATAGGTGGCATAGTCGCTTGGTGTTGTCGCTACAGCACCTTTCGGGTGTAAATCCGGTCTGGTCAGGATCAACAAGGCCTTGCATAAAGGGGGTCAGTCTATTAGCCAAGATACCTGTAAAAATGTTTGCATCCACTGTTAAGAGGGATATGGGTAGTAGGAGGAGCAATGCCTGGGATCCTTCCCCTCCTTAGAGATAACTGTGATCATTGCCAACTGTGTAGTAGGGGCAAGAGAGCCGGTGACACTAACTCATTATATAAGTGTGCCAGTACAGGGCCAGGAGCGTCCAGAAAGCTTTATAGAACTCTGCCCCAAAACCATCACTGGGACCTTTCCAGGCTTAAGACGTTGTATGGCCATGGGTACCTCAGCCAGGGTGATATCCTTGTCCAGGCACCTAGCACTTGCCGGTGAAATACTAGACAGAGGGACTGCATTTATAAAGGCCTTTATGCTGGCACCAGTGATCTCTTCCACCGAATAAAGGGCAATGTAGAAGTCAGCAAATTCTGCAGCTATCGTCCAGTTGAAGCAGCGTCCCATCAGGTGACTGCAGCTCACTGTGCTATCACCTGTGAGCGGAGATGCTGAGCCAGCAGGCGACCTGCTTTGTTTCACCCCATATAGTATTTTTGCTTTGTCCGCAGCAAAGCATATTCCGCCTTTCCCATGTCAAGTGCCCTCAACTACTTGCGGGCTGCGCTCAGTTGCCGCCATATCACCAGGGAGCCCATGGTTTTATGGCTAGTCTCCAGTTCCCTAATTACATATTCCAATTGTGTGTATTTAGTACACCTATTTGAATTGAGGCGTGCTGCAATATCTATGAGTTGCCCCTTCACAACCATCTTCAAGGTCTCCCAAAGTAGTGTAGCAGTTATATTGGGTGTGTCATTTATGGCTAGGAATGATTCTATAGTTGATTTGATTTCTACAAGTGTGCTGTCATGTGTGAGTAGCTGATTATTGAGGCACCATATTTGTGTGGGTGATGAAATGGTGGGAGGTGTAAAACCTTAAGGTAACAAGGGAGTGGTCAGAGAGGGCAGCCACTCCAATGTTTACTACAGATGTTGCCTTAGTGACGCATAGCGACGTTAAAAAGAAGACCAGACAAGCAAATGTCTGGTGCACTGCTGAAAAGAAGCTATAATCCCTCTGTGCTGGATACATCTGCCGCTAGATGTCTGTCAGGCTCACCTCAGCCAGCCAGCCCCTGAAGGATGGGGATAGTGCCTCAGTCTGCCCAGCTCTCTGCACAGATTGATCCAGCTGTACATCATGGACAATGTTAAAGTCCCCACCCAATAAAACATCCGGATCTGGGGAGTCAAGCACTTGGCCTATTGCATCACGGTGGTAACGAGAAATTTAAAATACGAAACGCACAAGATAATAAAAAACAGAAAACAGGTGCACACAGGCGCGGATTCCAAATAACTCAGGAAAGGTACTGCAGTAGAGGTCAAAGAAAGAAAATGAGATCTGGGAAATCACAGCAGCCAATACCAAATAAAGCATGTAAGACGCCATCTTTCAAGCACTTACCAACAGCTAGTAAGCAAACAAAGTTTAACAGTAGCAGCTTGATGGAGCTTCCTTTACCGAGGATTGGTCCATTGCAGTCCGGGAAGTCAATCTTCTCTTTTTTAAAAGACCCAATCGCTGTAATATATGCTACACCGCATGACGCCCCAACCCTCCCCTGTCCTATTATTCTACTTAAAAGTCGTTGTAAGTGGTGTAAATCACACAGCCTAGTCAGTTTTGACACTTAGAAATCGATCAGTATCAAAATTGGAGCTTATATCACAACATCACGTTTTTCCTGGCACTATAGTCCAAAGTCTTAACCACGGACCTACAAAAAATACATTAGAAACTGGTGCACTAGTTCACATGTCATCCTCAACTGTAATGAAAATACTGGTGTTTCACCCTCAGCCCTTGGTATTGCTTAGACTCCACAATTACTCATCACTTACCAGTATCTCCTGCCAAGCATGAACCCCTTATTGATGCATCATGATCCTGCTTGCTCTCGATGTCAAGCAATACTTATGTGATCCAAGGCTTGGAAGTTAAAACAATGCATATTGAGGGTCCCCAATCTCCCAAGCCCCCCATACAGTCAGGAGCCCCAGTTTCAAGTGACACAACTCGAAGATCAGCAGTACAAAATCACAGCACAAGGCAGATAAAGAACGTTTCACCAGAGAATGAGAATAATAATTGTGTTCTGCCCAAGTTTTCAGTAGGGGCAGTGCAGAATCCTTCCCAAGTGAAGCTTTATTTGCATCTTCCCCAAAGCAGTGTCCAGTGCCTTGTCATGCAAACTTCCTCCCCTTTGAGGCACACCGACAAAATCAGTGCAAATGGTCCCAACCAAGCACCTAACCAAATATCTAGCACGCTGCACTGGTGGGACAGCTTAATTACAACCTTACAGTCCTCTATAGAAGCCTTGAATTTCCAGTCAGATAAACTGGATGAACATCATCAATAGTAAGAGTCCAGGCTGGTCACATAAAGACCCAAGAGCAATGTTCCTGTGGTCCTATTATTGACAAACTATCTGTTCTTCCGGATTTACTGACACACATCCTAAAATCCATTCAACCCGTCAGTAAAAATACACTTAAAGTCAGACCACAACCCGAAAATTCTTCTCATAAGTCAGATGGGGGTACAGTACGATTTGAGTTGGCTTGAGGTCACAAATGCCCTCCAATCAGTTATTCAGCAATGTGTCAAGGAAATCTCACTGGAAGTTGTAAACTAAGTGAGCAATACACCTTCTCCTCAGAAGAGGCAATGCAACGTCAGAACACAATGATAAAACTGGTAATAATATGCAGGCGTATTCACGAAACTGTCCAAAAAGTATGACAATAAGAACGTAAAGACTTCTGGTACACAAGAGTCCTGCAGTGCCTCGGATCTGGCAGAATTATCTTCTTCAGCCTCAACTTCTGATGTAATCCTACAACCTACTTCTGGTATAGTGCGACAACCTTTTCAATTCAAGTGAATTAGAACCACAACAGGGTAAAAAAACAGTAAATGTTCAGACCCAAACACAAGTCTCTTGGCTGGAGTCACAAGGAGCAAACATAATCAAACAACACAGGAGCAGCCACCAGGACAATCTTAGAAATCAATCGGATACCTCTGAAATAGTGCAACAATTTTCTCACAAGATCAGGCAGTACACAACTCACCCGCAGACTTTGAGTAAGCTAAACATGAACAGGACCAAAAACCATTAAATGCTCAGACCCAATTTCAAGTCTCTTGGTTGGAGCCATAAGGAGTAAATACAATCAAACAACCCAGGAGCAAACAGAAAGATGAGCACTACAACTCCATTGTCTCCTAGGTTAGTAACAGTCTCAAAGGCCTCCAACTCAGGATGGTGGTGCATTAAGTGCTAACAGTGAGAAATTAGAATATGGAACCACTTCAAATAGTCTGCTAATAGTTAATACAGGCAGCCACGGATTTAAAGTTTTGGTTAAGCCAGCCACTGCGCCAACACAAGACTCAATTTCATTTAAAGCTCTTTCCCCCAAGCTCCAAGTTCTTCAAAATTAGCCAAAGAATTTCTACAGAAGTGCAATGTCTCAGCTCTTTTCCAAGCCAAAAAACATTGTAAAAGTTGACCGTCCCAAATCCTATGACGTGGCAATTCCGCCCCCCAGTTGTGAAGGCTCTCATTTCAAATTAATGCTTCAACCACAATACATTTAGCAGGGGAGTCACAAAGTTCTTAACAGAGGAAATATTTTGAGGTTATTAAAAAACTTTTTAGCGCTTAACAAACTGACTTTAGCTGATCTAACCACAGTAGAGTTTCTACCGGCCATGGGTAGCAACCAGTCAGAAGGCACTTTAACAACTTGGGAATCGGCAGAAATAGTAGACCTTATTCTTGCCTTCACCTTACTCTTTGAGGATTGGGGAATAGCTATAAGTAGACCAGAGCCGGTTAGATATCCACTCCCGCTTTCGAGTCATAATGTCTCCCCATCATTAGTCAGTCAGTCAGTCAAAATAACTTTATTCGGCGATTAGCCATAAAAGTAAACATGCATACATAAAAATCATCATAAAATACAGTACTTATGACATTCATTAAAAGTAAGTCTATTAAATCTAAGCTTACCACCCAAGCTTACTAAAACAGTAAGATAATAAATACTTATAAAAACGTATATAACAATAAGACAATATAGTAATAGGACAATGCCTAATTTCTCTTAATAAATAGTCACATTACCAGTTCATATCGATTTCTAATGGTGATAGCGGATTTAATAAAACTAAGAATAGAAATGCAGATTTGTTTGGATGAGAGGCTTTGGATGCCAATCAATCCTTCTTTGTAGGAAGAAGTGTGCAAGTTGCGCAAAATGGGTAATAAAAAGGATATCCTGGGAACTGAATAAAGTTTACAAAATAAAATAAAGTGGCAAGTGCTTTGTTTTGAAAAGTTATCACAAGGGCATAGGGGTAGTGTTTTTTCCCACACACATTTTATCGGGAACGCCACTCTAAAATGGATCAAATTAAATCTAAAAGATACAAGTAAAGAGTATAAAGAAGGGGTCGGGAACCAAACAAAATAAGGTTCTAACAAGTCTGATGATAGAATTTGTATATATGAATTAAAAGAGCTCAATTTCTCTGCCATTTGGTATCTAAGATTCATAACATACTCTTTATGTCAAAGTTTAACAATTTCTTTCGCATTAGCTGGCAGGAGCTCTGGTTTAAAATACATAAACTCCAAATCCAAGTTTCGGAAGCCATTGTGAACAAAATTTAGCCATGGAATTTTGTTACAGTTTGATAATGAGAAACAATCTTTTACACAATCATGTGTTAAAGTAGCCGCCGGATTTGACCATACTTTTAACCATAGCAAACGTGGGGCAATATCTATCAGATCTGTAATGTAGCGGATTCCCAGTTCCTCATGGCATAAAATGTTCGCTATATTCTTAGGTACCATAAGTAACCGATGAAGGAATTTATTCTCTGCAAGCTGCAAAGTGCTTGGACTGGTATATCCCCAAAGGCCACCCCCATAGATCGCCGCCGAAACACATTTAGAGTTGTAGAGCGTGAGGATCTGATGGACCGGTCTATGCCCTAATCTGCAGGCAAAGCGAAAGATTGCCTCAACATTTCTTGCCAGTTGTTGAAGCTTAAAATTCAAATGGGATTTCCAAGACAGAGTGGAACTTAGATACAGACCTAGATAGCAAAAGTCTTTTACCTTTGTCAGGGTATTCCCCCCCCATTCTAAAACATCTGGTACGAGTATTTTTAGGACAGCAGGTCATAACATGTTATTTTTTAAAATTGACTTTCAAATCCAGCTCTCGTGTGTGTGTTAAGAAAAGATCCAAGAGAGTCTGTAGACCATTGGTCGTGCGGGCAATTAAAACAGCATCATCGGCATATAATAAAATTGGCAATTGTCTAAAACTCATCCTTGGGAAATCCTTACCATTTTGGACCAAACAATTATGCAAGCCATTTATGTACAGTAAAAACAGGAAAGGTGCCAGTGTGCAGCCCTGTCTAACACCTCGAGTGGAAACAAGGGGATGGGACCTTTCACCTTGTTGTCCAAACTGAATTAAAATATGGAGGTCAGAGTATAAGCGTTTGATCAAAATTAACAAATCTTGCTCAATCCCCATTGTATCCATTATGTCCCACAATTTTGCTCTGTTCACCATATCAAATGCACTAGACAGATCTATGAATGCTAAATGGATAGGTTCCCTTTTGGCAATTACATATTTACTGAGGATAAGATGTAAATTTAGGGCCTGGTCCACTGTGCCTAATCCAGGCCTAAACCCATATTGAATTGGCGATAAAATGTTTGACCTTACAACCCAATCCTCGAGCTGGGTCAGGATGACACTCCCCAGTATCTTTGCCGTGGAGTCTATTAAAGAAATGGGTCTATAGCAGAAGGGGTCAAGCCTGTTACCCTTTTTCATCATTAGTCAAGCAGACCATATTGGTCCTAAGGGGTGCACAAAGCACCTCCTTTGTCCAGCCAGGAAATCAAAGTACTAATCAACCGCACAAATCATCTGCTGACTCTCGATGGGATTGTCGTCCTCATGCATTGAATGTTCCACATGTTGCATGAGCAGCGCTTCCACCTAAAGTATGTCCAAAGAGACATTTTAAGGCTTTTATCTTGGAATTTAGCAGGCACAAAATCATTACTGGAAAATGTCCTCCGACCTAGAGCCTGGCACTATATGGACATAATTACCCTCCAGGAAACCTGGTCACAACAGGATCTTCTGTTGTCTGGCTTTCTGTGCCATCAAATAAAGGCAGTCAAACACAAACGATATGGCAAGCCTAGTGGGGGACTACCAGTTTATTTTTCACTAGATCTAAGGATGGACATAGAGGAGCTCCCGCAAGAGGACTTGGACTGCCAAGTGATAAACTTAGTAATTGGGCCTCAAATGATAGACCACCATTGTTGTTGATTAACTCATACATTCATCCTAGTTCTCTTCGTAAGCGGGATGCAATAAAAAGGTTACTGGCAATCATTACAAATGACTGCCAACTCCACCCAGACTGGGATATTATCTTAAGACAGTTTCACCAAATTAGTGAAAACAGCATTCCAGGTACATTGGGGTCAGCAACCCACCTGGGGATATAATCTCCAATTCCCAGTGACCAATGAAGAGGCTGTTGATCTAACTCTCTCCTGACAGCACATATAAAATCCTCCTTAAGGCCTGCCGAGAAGGGGCTACCGGGCCAAACGGCCTACCTCAAGCCATTTTCAAGGAAGAAGCAGTCTTTTCGTCCGAGGTGCTAAGTTCCCTATATCGGGAAGTCAAACTGGGAGGGGTATTTGCCGAGAGTTGGGGAGGCTCCATAATCAATCCGATTTACAAGGGCGGAGACAGGGATAGCCCAGCCAATTACAGGTTAATCGCCCTTCTTGACGCAGAGGCAAAAAACAACGCCTCTTTTCTTCTTACTGAATTAATAGCCTGGTCTGTTAAACATAACATCATTCCCCCTAATCAACCAGGCTTTAGAAAAGGGGTGGGCACCATGAGAGAATATATTAATCACTTCCTTCTTCGCAGAGCAAAGTAGGCGGCAACATAGAAGGTTATACCTCGGTTTTATTGACTTCAAGGCCGCCTTCGACCGAGTGAATAGACAGCTGCTCTGGAGTAAATTAAAGCAATGGGGTCTCCAGGCTCCTCTTTTGAATGCAATAATTTCATTATATTCTGATACATGGGTACAAATAAAAATCAGGGATGGCATGAGGCTTTTGAGAACATTTTTTATATCCTCTAGTTAGAAACAAGGCTGTGTGCTTGCTCCACACGTATTTAATTTATTAATGGAAGATCTCTCCCCGGTCATGGAGGCTACACATGTTTATTCTCCCCGACTGGGGGTGATTTTGTTAACACATCTACTATATGCAGACGACCTGGTCCTGTTCAGTTGTACGAAGGTGGGACTTCAAAGGTCCTTAAATATTTTGGCCAACAACGTCAACTCCAAAGAACAAGAAATCGATGTGTCAAAATCTAAAATAATGCTTGTGGGATGTCTGCAGTTTCCATCAGCTAGGATGGCTTTAAATCAAATTTTGTTGGAATCGGTGCCTTATTACAAATACCAAGGAATATATTTAGACACTTGAGGCACCTTTATTCGACAGAAAAAAGATATAGATCACAAAGCAACAGCCTCAATTTATGCCTTTTCCCTTTTAGCAAAACGGCTAGAGGGCCCCTCATTCCATCCATTGTTAACCGTTATCTCTTCTAGATTTCTCCCTTCACTTATTTATGCCAGAGTGGCAATGCACGGCTTGGAAGAAACACTTATAGACAAAACCCAGCTTAAGGCATACAGGCGAGTTTTCAAACTACCACAATCAGCCTCGCCAGCACAGCTTTGTTTGGAATTTGGGTTTGTTCGGTAAGACCTGCCAGCAAAAGCTGAAGTGGTAAAGACCTGGTATAAAATTAGTCGCTCAGTTGAGCTTTGGAAACTGACCGGCAGTCAGCCTACAATAAATATATACAGTTATCCATTAGTCAACTACATATGCAGGTATGCAGGAGCTGTGAGAAGCAGCACCTTTATACTCATTCAAAAGAGGCTCCAATAAGGCCAGCAAATCCTTGTCTTTCATTCAAGATAAAAACTAAATTCAGCGCCCCCTCCCACGCGTGGATGTCATAAGGCAATATGTCAAACTAGAGCTGGCTGCATACCTCTCCATACCATACTCGCCGCTAATGAAACACCTGTTAATGATAATGTGATTAGGCAAGTTACCAACTACAGTAAACATTCCAGTATAGAGGAATCCAAGTCCGGAGCAATGCAGGCATTGCAAAGGCCACAAGGAAGATCTGTGATTGTCCAGGTCTGTATGACCTCAGGAGGAGGCTTCTTAAGAGAATGTTATATGACAAGGTGTCTGAACTTTTAGAGCAAGCATAGTAGCTTGCTTCAATCTATACGATCTGCAGTTAAATTGCAAGTTTGTTAGATTCATGGCTTTAGTGCTGCAGTAAAAGTGATGCACATGTTCTTAGCACATTGGAATGGTTATTAAAACAGTTCAATACTTAGGCGGTCATTCTGACCGCGGCGGCCGGCGGTCGCCGCCCGCCATGCGGTTACCGCCGAATGACCGCCCCGCGGTCAAAAGACCGCGGTGAAAAGACCGCGGCGGCCATTCCAACTTTCCCGCTGGGCCGGCGGGTGACCGCCAAAAGGCCGCCCGCCGGCCCAGCGGGAAAGCCCCTGCAACGAGGAAGCCGGTTCCGAATGGAGCCGGCGGAGTTGCAGGGGTGCGACGGGTGCAGTGGCACCCGTCGCGATTTTCACTGTCTGTAGAGCAGACAGTGAAAATCTGTATGGGGCCCTGTTAGGGGGCCCCTGCACTGCCCATGCCACTGGCATGGGCAGTGCAGGGGCCCCCAGGGGCCCCATGACACCCGTTCCCGCCATCCTGGTTCTGGCGGTGAAAACCGCCAGAAACAGGCTGGCGGGAAGGGGGTCGGAATCCCCATGGCGGCGCTACAAGCAGAGCCATCATGGAGGATTCCCTGGGCCAGGGGAAAACCAGCGGGAAACCGCCGGTTCCCCTTTTCTGACCGCGGCTTTACCGCTGCGGTCAGAATAGCCCAGGAAGCACCGCCAGCCTGTTGGCAGTGCTTCCGCTGCCCTCCGCCCTGGCGGTCAGAGACCGCCAGGGTCGGAATGAGGCCCTTAATCCCTTTGAACTAATAGCTGCTATCTTTGTTAGTATCTGCTAATGATACAGCACTTGCACTTTGGGCATCTGTGTTAGGGAACAATTACTGTTGTTGGGTGTATAAGCGCACCATAAGCACTTTAGACTGACAATGTATAGCAGTCTACAAAATGTGACGTGTGGTATCATAGTTGTTGGGGTGATAAGCAAATAAAGCACTGTAGCCTGGTTTTAACCTTTAGAAGTTTTAAGAGCAATTTTTAGACTGTTTTAAACCTTAAAGGAATTAATGAACAGGACATCATAGCCAAGTACCTGCACTTTTGGCTTCTAGAGCCTAGGAGGGCTGTGGATAGTTAAAACGTACAGTTGCTGTGCACACTCCACTCTAAAAGCATTGGAGAGATGTTAATATCAAGAAACCTTTTAATTTTAAAGATGTTTATTTTGTAAAGGAATTTTAATTGCTGTAAAATATATTTATTTAACTAATATGTGAGATGAACAATTTTTACGGTTTTAATTAACTGAGACAATAAAATTAAATCAATCAATCTATCAACCTACATATCGGTCCTTTGAATTTATTGGTGCAAAACAGAGATATAATCATAAAAAGCTATAGAGGATAACAAGGTTAGATTGACATAAAGGTATAGGTAGCCATCCAGAGAGATTACTAATCCATATGCGCTGCCATTCTTTAGAGGAGATTATTATAGATAACTCTGTATTCCAAACATCTTGAATATTCTGTACATTTTATATGTATTTTATATATAAATATTATATTATATTAAATATCTATATTTACAAACATAATATATTTTATAATCTTTATAAACTTTAGAAGCAATGTGTCTAAATGTATTAATGATGTTTTAAACATAACTAAATTTTGGGAATATTCTCAGCCAGCAAAACATCAAAAATGCGTTAAGTACTGAGTTACATACCGATTCATGTTTATTGAATTCAGGAGATGATAAGGCAAACTATTTCGCATATTTTTAAAAGAGATTAAAGCATCTCCAAGAGTTATATCTGGTAAATAAAAAATACCAGCATCAAACCACAATTTCCAATGTTTAATGGTATGATTTAATTTGATAGTTGAATTTACCCATAGTGAGATCATTTTAGAGCACTTAGTACTAGTGCCATATATATCACCAAAAAGCTAAATGGCTTTTTTTGTGGATTTAAGGATTGGGGAATTTTTGGTTACAGAATGTTAATATAAATGGTGAGGAGGTGAATGAGTGGAAAAGGATTAACCAATTGTTCTTCAATATTAAGCCAGGTGGGAGCATTTGCTGTAAGTTTGAAACCACACAGATCCTTGTCTTATGGCAACATGATAGTTACAGTATGATAGCTATAGAAATTAAGTAGTCTGAATCCACCATTGTAATTTTAAGTTTTGAGTAACCTATTTTAGGAGTGTAATTATTACAGATAAAGTTAGAAATCATGTTCTGCGATTTTTTATAGACTGAAATAGAAATAAAATGATAGCATAGACAACAGAGACAAATAACTGAATGAACCTTCTCCGTCACATTAAATGAAGTGTTGACCAATTTTCAATTTTAGGTTTAAGTTTTGAAGAATTAACTCACTATTAAACGATAACGTATCCTCCATAGAACACTCCTAGGTACTTAATTTTGTTTTGACACCAAATAATGTTATAATGTTGAATCACATCTGATGGGCAATTTACATTTCAGGGATGCAATTCTGTGAGAAATAATAAAACATCACCCGCATAGGCAGAGACTTTGATATTAGTATTCCCCATTGCAAAGTCCTTTTTATAAGGGCAACTTCTAAAAAGATTGAGGAGAGTTTCAATTGGTGATAAAAACAAAGAGGGGATAGGGAATTTCCACTTCCTTGTCTGGTACATCTAAAAAGAAAAAAAAAGCTGGTAGAGGCAGAACAGTTATTCAATTACTTTTACTGGAGATTGGACATAAAGAGCATTAACCAGGTTAATAAAGTGGTGTACGAAATGACAGAATTCCATAACAGTTATTAAATTTTGGCAGTTAACTTTGTCAAATGCTTTTTCAGCATGTAGTGGTAACAAGCCATCAGGAAAACTTGGTATGGAAGATAAATGATAAAGCATGACTGACAAGGCTGTTGTTATGAGAAGATAATCTTCGCTTCACAAAACTAACTTGGTATGGGTGTAGTAGATTAATTAAACTTTATTAGCAAGTACTTTGAAATAGATTTTACAGTCTCAATTTATTAATAACATTAGTCTTCATTTGGTTTAGGAAACAAAACAAATAATGCATCAAAAAGATCCTGAAAGCACATATCAGACTGCATTGTACTAAAAGACATTGGGGTGTCTATAAAAGATCTGTCATCTTGCCATAAAGCTTTTACTGTAGGATGATAACAATTCATGAACTATTTTAAAATCAGTTGTGTGAGGCTTTCAATATAATTTTGATCAATAAAGAGTTTGAATGAAAAACATGTATTTATGTTTTGTCATCATTAATGCTTATATAATACATATGATTCTGCAATCTCCGTATAAATGGCAGTGACTAATTTCTTTATAATCAGTGACTTGTGATGCACAAAGTCACCGATTATAAAGGAAAGACGTCAGAACTCAACTATTATAAAGTTGTTACATTCAGGTTCTGATGCCAGCAGTCGAGGTGAAAGACAGGGCTGGTCATGGAGCATAATTAAAGCAGCTGTATATTGCAATAAACAGAACGTTGCTTTTCTCTCTTCTGCTCTATTTAATAGATTATATGGGATAAAGTACCCCTGACGTGCATGATAAGGAGATTGCAATTCACCTCAGAGTTCCATAACCATATGAAGGAACTTGGCCTTTGGCCTCGTTTCTCTATATGGGTATGGAACTCCTCAGTGACTTACAGTATCCTTATAATGTTCAGCAGGGGGTACAGTTTCCCTTATATGATTAACCAGCATCATACCAGGCCTATTGGCTTGAAACTATCTTTTGTATTTGATATTTGAATACCAGCCCTCTTAATGAGCAAGGAACTATATTCATACCAAAATGTTTGTAATTGTATTTTATATTCTACATCACTTGAAGTAATAAACAGTCTTTCCTATTTATTTAGTATTTATAATTTATATATTTTCGAGTTGAACAACTTGTTTTTATGTGTCATAATGGAGACAGCAGTGCCCCTAAAGGGGTTTTTAAATCATCCAAGCTGACTATACTAGAGCTATCTTTTTCTTTATTATATTGTAAACTGCATTGTTATTTTTTAGTATAAAATCAGTATTCATTCTCCAATTAAAGGAAGGTATTGGGAAATCACTTACATTTAAAAAACAAAGTTCTAATGGTATGGTCTGAAATATAAATCTGTTGAAGTTTTGGAGAATATATTAAGTTATACAAATTCCTAGATGATAATAAGTAATCAATTCTTCGAGTGTAATAAATTACATATGGAAAGAGCTTTAGGTGTGTTCAACTTTGTAATAAACTATCTAATAACGGATCTCTAATATTACTAAAATCTCCATCAGCCCCCTTATGTACTACATGAGAGAAGCTGACAGTCCAAAGTGGTTGAAACATGCACATTTCAAAGGGAGAAAGTTCACAAAAAACTCTTGACATTACCATTTTTCTTTGTAGTACTTAGTGTTAGTTAATTAAAACTGACACTGTGCAGTTTTGAATTCTGCAATTTTGTCACTGAAATTAGCACTGAGCAGCCAGTGCAAAACAATATTATCACCAAATAATTTCTTGGACCAGTTGGTTTGACCAAATGTTAATGTAAAATATCAGTGCAAAATTGAGAGCTCCAAAGGAAATGTATGCAGACCCCAGGAGTATATCAGCTCAAATGAAAGTGGTGCTCCTCCTACATTGGAAAATAGGCCATGAAGCGAAATGATTCAGAAACACAGGGGCACATTTAGGAGCCCCTAGCGCCCCTTGCACCACATTAGCGTAGTTTTTTTTTGTTACACCAATGTGGCCCAACGAGGCTAAAGACGTCCAAAATTTAAAGTGGCACAGTGCATGCATTGCATCACTTTGTAACCCTTTGTGCTACATTATGCCTGCGCCATGCATGTTGTATGCAGAGGGGGCGTTCCCCCATTAGGGGGAATGAAAAAATGGCACAAAGAAATATAAGGAGGCACACCATTGTTTACAATAGGCCTCAATGGGCTTTGCAGGATTAGCGTCAACATTTTTTATGCTAATCCTGCAAAGCTCCAAACTACCGTCAAAAATGTTGACACTAGTTCCCTAACTACCCCTGTGGTGCACTGTATCATAAATATGGTTCACACATGGTGGCGTTAGGGTGGGGGGGCGCTGAGGGGCAAATGAAAAGTGTCAGCACCACTTTTTTTAAATCTGACCCAGTGTTTTTATAATATTCAGCAGATACCTATATACATTTTGAGGGTCAGTCATTAACTAAGAATATTTTAAGTAAAATATCAGTGTTGTTATGACAACATCAGTAATAATGTTTAAAGAAAGTTTCATGCTTGTTTATAAAAATATTATTCAGAATGCTTCTTGGACTGAGAGAATTAATGGTCCACCCAACCTGTTCCTACCAAAATTCCCCTTTATGCCCTACAGAAAGAGCTGTGAATCACAGTAAGCATCTGTTGTACGAATTAATTTATGATGGAGCCAGAATTAATTGAAGCGATATTGCCCATGATGTAGCAATTGTGATTAGTGCTCCTGTCCTGTGTGTGGTTGTGGTCAGGAAGATTATCGGGTTAGGATCCCAGGCTTTAGGACCCAAGGTTGTTACTTTGGGCCATTAACTTAGTTCACAGGCCATTGTCTCCTGTACCTGGTCTGTTAATAGAAGGGAGTGACCCCTGCTCGACAGTATTGTTGAAATGACAACCTAGAACCCCGGCAACATTGTACAGAAAGAAAAAGCAAGAAGGTGGCTCAATTGTGAAAAAAACGGACAAAAGAGGCACACCCACCACTCTGAAAACACTCCATTGACATGCAATAACATAGATGAACTAATGGAAACACTGTGACCCATGCAAAAGGTCTTCTGGGCATGGGCCCAACATACTTTCAGTACCTTGCTCCTTGTGACATCCCTGCCTGAAACCTCAGATCTATGGATAGCTGCATGCTCTGACAATCAGATTTTAAGCAAAACAAGAACAGAAGAATTACCATTGGGCTAAAAGGATTCAACACTAACAACACAGATTCTTCTGATTGAGGGAAAAACTGAAAACCACAATCGTCAAATGTTTCTTTGGATAGTAGCATGCTGTTGCACTCTGCCCCCTCTCTTGACCCTCGAGACAACTGCCTTGTTGTGTTCAAACCTTGCCTACTGGATCATTAGCTAGATCCAATAAGCATGCACCTGCTTCCCCAACTCCAGTAAGGACATACTTTGACACACTATAACCTGCCACTCTCAGACTAAGTCTTACTATTATGATTCCCATCTAATCTCCTTTGAAACAATGACTAGGCTATGTTCTCATGCGTAGATAGGACCCTAATGTGCCCCCATATGATATGATGCAACTTCACAAAACACTATCGGAATTAAAAAAACATAAAAAGGCAACGATAATATATAATAGATTTAACAACTGTGCTAATAAATTGGCATGATCTTTTTTTAAGAGTTCTGTCCCTGTCAAGAGCTGTGACAATGTTTGTTGAGCAAGAAAGACTACTTAGAACTCCACGTTTGTAAGAGTCATCACTGATGAACAACACTGAGGAAAGGGGATGAAGGTAAATTTCCCATTTGCGGTTTCAGTTTTTTTGATACAATAAATATTCAACAAGCACAGACGCATTCCCTCCGAATAATAGCTCCTCAGTAATTTGTCTTTTTTTCTAAAAGCTTGATTTAAGTGTATTTTCAATGTTGATAATTTCCCGCTCTGACATCTTGGACTTGACTTTGGTGCACTCTGTTAGTCTCCTTCGAAAGTTCCCACTGAGAATGACGTATAGGAAAGGGTTGACACTGCTGCTGGCGTAGCTGAGGCAGATGGAGCAATAGTAACTTATGTAGAACGCCAGTGTGGGCTGGGAGATCTGAAGATTGACAATCTGTATCACTTGGTAGGGGGCAGCACTCACGATGAACACACCGACCAACACAAGCACCATCTTAGTCAGCCTTAGGACACGTTGTCGTGGAATGCTGGTGTTGTATCTAGAAGACAAGAACGAGAAAATGTATTTTTAGAAAACAAAAACTAATTAGGTAGAAACGAAAGACTATATTTAAAAAAGTATTTTTAGTGATAATGATACTTCTAAAGAAAACACTTCACACAATGTTCTAAGTTATATTTATGGCAATATAGAATCCTTTCTTCTGTGGAAATAGAAACACACGATTGAGGGAGAGGAACTCATTTGTAAAGACGTGACAATTACAGATACGAAAACACCCTGGCACAAATAACATCCAGATGGATATAATTGGTGAGATGTATCTTCCATCCACTATGCATGCATCTCTTGTGTTCTATAAGTCAAAAATTCAAATCCTGACAACACCAACTCAGTCCGCTATCCTTCCAAGGTCAATAAATTGAACAGCATCACAATGAGTATTATTATATTCTCCGAAAATAATGACACAAGTGCAATATAAAAAACAGACCTTGCCATAAAACTAGCATGGTTGTTTAATTTCTGTACCATAGATGATTTCTCAAATTTATTTCTTCTTTTTCTTTTATTAAAGGTTACACGTTCCAATTGTCATGATAATTCTCCAACGTCTTTCCCTAACACAGTGGATGTTGGCTGACAAATCTTTGTACAGATTATGTGTTGACTGGGCCACAGTAGATAGGCTGAGCAGCGCCTTTTACACAGAAAGTGTAGTTTTTTACCATATTTTCTTACTACTTTGTTTGTATAGTGGCAAACTAGATCTAAGGGCATGGCAGTAATGTGCATGACTGTAGAGATATTAGAATGAGGCAATGCGTATTAATTTCATATTGAAGAAATAAAAAAAATGGGGCACGAGTTATAGTTACTTGAAATAACTATAACAGCAAATTTCTATGGTTCTGTACATTTAAAATGTGAGCCTAACTATAACATCCCTGTAACCTTTTTTTTTTAAGTGAATATATATACATATATATTACCTAGTGGTGGTCACCACTCAGTAGTTATAGTTAGGACCCTGTTTCCATAGAAAAAGTGTTTTTTTACTTGCCTATATCTTTGGCACCGTTTGACAAATCTTCACAAAATTATCCAAACAAAGTGTCCTGATAATTCTTGTTGTGCATTGAAAGTTTCAGAGTGATCCATTAAGTGGGGATCGAGAAAAAGGGGGGGTAAAAAAAATTGCTTTTCCTGTATTAATTCCCTTAGGACCTTTAGACACGACTACACCCCCAACTGCTGGACGGAATTAGACCAAATTTGGCAGAAAACTAGCTTTAGGGACGCAGATCACGCTTTCGCTTATTTGGTGAAAATCCGTTCAGTAGTTTTAGGGAAATTAAAGGGAAGATACATTTGTATATCTAGGGCCACGGATTCTTCACACTGATTTGTGAAAAAAGACGAGCTTGTGCAGGGAAATGCACAGCTGTGATTGGCTGCCAACACAAACCAGGAAGTGTTGGCAGCCATCTTGGGACTCAGCTTAAACCAAGTCCCATAAAAAAATTGCAAAGAAAAGAAAAGGGGCAGGGTAAGAGACATCTTGACCCTTAGCTCTGGTGCTGCAGAGGGACCCTGCCAGAGCAAAAAAAAGCATTTAAAAAAAAAAAAATTGCCGTAAAATTGGAACATCATCGCAAATTAGCAGGATTTTTTTTTTTTAATACAAGATCGTTTTTTAATAAGCCCCCGAGTGGGCCAGGTCCTTGAGGAGCCACTAATGGCCCTGGGGAGTGCCACTCCCCAGGGCCAGCTCCTGCTATGTCCCGGGGTGCCCATCTCCGGGACAAGCTGTTTGCTGTGGCTTGGTGGCAGCTTTGAAGCTGCTGCCAAGCCACAGCAAACACTCCGGTCTGATGAAAGAAGAGCTGTCAATCAGCTCTCCCTTCACCAGAGCGGAGGTTTCCTCTGTCTGCCTGCAAATATGAGGCAGGGAGAGAGAGCACACAGTTGCTCTCACAGAGAAAGCAGCTACCTCTCTGTGCAGCAATTCTGGCTCCCACAGGAGGTGGGGAGCCAGCTGGGTCCAGAACCTGTAACCTTTGTTTTTTTAAGTGAATTTCTATGGTTTTTTAAATTCTATTTGCTAGCTATAATGTCCCTGTAACCTTTGTTTTTTCAGTGAATTTCTATGGTTTTTTAACGTATAATCCGTTTTATAGCTACACGTTAATCCAATTACCGCCACACACAGCCAAAGGCCATGTGGAGCGACAGTTGGCCACAGATCCTGAGGCCATCTCCCTATAAGCACCCACCCCTGCACCTCCTTCGCCTGTGCGCATCAAAAATTGCCCTCAAGGCCTCGCCTGCAGCCAATCCTTGCAGTCAATCCCCCTAACCACCCAACCCTAATCTGCACATCACCCTATGGCCCTACGTGGTGGGAGTTGGCTTCAGCCTGGCTTTCTGGGTGTGAGAATAGGTGTAAGAGGATATATATGGGGGTGAGAGTGGCTGTTAGAGTCTCCGTCTGGGTGTCAGAGTGCATGCATCAGTGTCTTAGTGGGTGCGTCAGTGTCTGCGCAGGTCCGTGAGAGGGTGCATGGGGGTGTCAGTGGGTCTGTGACTGGGTGTGTGAGAGTCTGAGTGAGTTTGTGAGTGAGTTTGTGAGTATCTGAGTGGGTGCATGAGGGTCTGAGTGGGGCTGCGAGTGGGTGCCCAAGGGTCTGAGTGGGTCTGTGAGTGGGTGTGTGAGTGTCTGAGTGGGGCTGTGAGTGGCTGCATAAGGGTCTGAGTGGGTGTGTGAGTGGGAGAAAAAGATTGAAAGAGAGAGAGAGAAAAAGAGAGGGAGAGAGATAGAGTTTTTTTGGCTTTGCAGGATGATATATTTACAATGATATAATTCTGCACAAATTGAAAAGAAAAATGTATTTGTCAATTAAAAAGAGTAAGATCACCTTACAGTATGAGCCTTAAACATTCCCAGTTGAAAAAAAAAAAATAAAGGAGAGAAATGACAACGGATACACCTGGAGTTGAACCCTGAATTCTCAGTTGTAAGGTCTATGACTTTCACCATTACGCTGTCTTCTTTTTTTTTAGAATATTTTTTTTACCCCTTTATGGGCTATCTGGGACCATGGGGGGGAGCCTCAAGGCCTTCCCCATGGTAGAACACAATTGTTTTTCTGCCTCAAGTCCTTCCCCACGGTCCCACCCGATTTTTTATTTTTTATTTTTCACCCTTTAAGGGCTATCTGGTACTGAGGGGGAAGCTTCAAGGCCTCCCCCACGGACCCAACCGGCTCCCTTCTGGAGCAATGTTTTTATCTGTCTTCTGTGCACGCATATCTGTGCGCAGAGAAGACAGATGAAAACTGTGCTTTCTGACAGTGGAGTTATGTTTGCTATGACTTGGCTACATCTGTCAAAACTGCAGCCAAGCCACAGCAGATAGCTATGTCCTATGGATGGTCACCCCAGGATATAGCAGGAGCAGGCCCTTGGGGGTGGTGGTCCCCAGGGCCTTCAGAAGCTCCACGAGGGGGGATGCGCGGCCCTCCTCCTATGTGCATAGCCCTGGGGAGGTGGTGTTCCCAGGGGCTTTGGGGGAGGGCATGCAGTCCCCCTCTCCAAATGTATTCAATCCCCAAGGGAGGTTGTGGTCCCCAGTGCTGCAGGGGGCTGCACGCCCCCTGCACCAAATGCCTTCAATGTCCCGGAAAGGGGGTAATTCCCAGGGCAGCCGGGGGCGCGCACCCCTGCATAATATTTGTGTAAGCCCTTGGGAGGTGGCCGTCCCCGAGACAGCAGGGGCACCACAGTGCCCGCATATTAATTAAAAGCCCTGGGGAGGTGGCGGTTCCCGGGGCAGTGGGAAGGGGCGGGTGCCCCCCTGCATTAAAAGATAAAAGTCCCCGGGACCCGGCCCACCCAGGGCTTTTCAATAACAAAGTACAGGAGCCCGTGCTTCTTTTTAAAAAAAAAACATTTGCCACAGATTTGTGACACCGACATGGCAAAACATTTTTTTAAATGACTCTGGGACCCAACCACCAGAGGTAAGGAGTCACGTTGGCTCTACACTGGCCCCTTTTCTTTATTTTTAATCTTTTTAACTCTTTCCTATAATTTCACTTAAAACTACTGAACAATTGCTAAAACTACTGAACAGATTTACACCAAATAACCTGTCTGACAAATTTGGTGTAATCCCGTCCAGTGGTTTACGCACTATCGCTGTTCAAAATCCCTATGGAAAAATGAATGGGGAAAACATGGTTGGGACCTCATGTCCCTTTTTCTCGGCCCCTGGTTAACAGATCACCCTGAAACTTATATATATATATCCTAATCCAGTAGGTATTTATAGTGAGGACCTAGTTTTACCTATAACTATGATGAATCTTCATGAAATTTTCAAAACTAGTACGTCAGTCATTTTAGCTGCCTCGTGAATGGAGTCCCGGCCCTAATTAGCCCCAGGGATGCTCCCTCTCTTAATTAATTACTCAGCCTTGTAGGATTGGGTTCTCCAGGGCCTAGAAAGGGGAGGGGAAGGGGGCTGCATGCCCCAGCCTTTTTATTAAATTTGTCCCCAGGGGTGGGGTCCCTGGGAGCCAAAAAGGCTAGAGGAGGAGGTTGCACGCTCCTCTCCACAGGGCCTTGCGGCAGTCCAAGCCCTGTGACCAACCCCCAACTGCACACAGCCAATGGCTGTTCGCACCATGGGGTGGGCTGCCTGCAGGGATTTGGAAACAGGTCCAGGCTGCTAGACTAAACCCATGCCGTGCACAACCAAAAGCTGTGCACGGCGGGTGTTGGCTTTACGTATGGCAAAAAAATATTACTTTGTGCTAAAAAACAGCTCTGGAAATTCAATGAAAAAAACAAACGTTAAAGGGATGATATAGTTTGGCGTGATAAAAGATTTGTTTTTGTTAAAAAAATGTGTAAATTCACTGGAAAAAAGCCAAAGATTAAAATAACGCTATAGTTAGGTGACTCAGGGCCTGATTTAGAGCTCTGCAGACGGGTTTCCACGTCACAACAGTGATGGATATCCCATCCGCCAAAATCTAAATCCCATTCTATCCTATGGGACTTGAATTTTGGCAGATTGGATGTACGTCACTGTTGTGATGAAGTTCTGAATCAGGCCCTATGTCAGTGACACCATTAACGTTTTGAACTAAAAAATACACAGAATTTCACCAGTCATAGCAGAGCTAACTATAACTTGTGCCCCCACCATGCACTGGTTACATCTCACATATTACAACATTCATGATATTCTATTACATAATTTATGACATCACTGATGACATCTCCAATGACCTCATTGATGACATCACTGATAACAATATCCAAGCTTCTTTTTATCCATTACTCAATAAAATAGTATGGCATTAGAGGTCTGAAAGTAAGTACAAAATAGCTCCGAATGGTATGAAGCATCATTAATACCAACACAGATACAACTCCCTTAGGCATAACAAGCATGTGTTATGTGCAATATTGACCCTATAAAACACACTTCAAGGGTAGCCTAGTTCACATTAACAATCAGCTACCGATATATGGGAAACCCTCACTGCACACAGTGCTCAATATACAACTGCTTAGAGAAAGTCAACTTCCTCATGATAATCAAAGTCTGTTCCAAAATTAATGTCTTACTGTGGAGAGATTTTATGTGTACCAAACCCCTCGCAGTCATCAAACTACATTGAGCGATGAAGGAGTAGAAAATGAGTAGAAAAGTGGTTACTGTAAACAGTATTTCCACTATGGAAAGAATGTAAGCTGTACCACACTGTTTGCAGACAATGAAACTCTTGTGAGAATTTCTCCCTGTGGGTCCGGTGACTGTGAAGTGTTTGATGCAGGTAAAGTCTGTCCATAGAAGGATATTAGTTATGTAACAGAAGTTGAGTATCTCGAGGAACCTGTTTTTCTCTGAACAGTTGTATACAAACTGAACACTGTGTGCATTAGGGGTCACCCTTCTAGCTGTGGTTCATTGTTGATGTGAACTCAGCTACCCTTAAAATGTATGGTATAGTGTCAATTTTGCACATAAAACAGCTTGCTTTACCTGCAGGAGTTGTATGTGTCATTGCATTAATGATGCTTCATATCATTCTGAGATACTTTATTCTTACTTTCAGACCTCAAGTGCCATACTCGTTTATAGAGTAATATGTACAAAAATAGCTTTGATGATGTCATCAGTGATGTTACCAATGATGTCATTTGAGATGTCATCAGTTATGTCATAGAACATATCATGAGTGATGTAATATGTAAGTCATAAGCAAGGCACGGTGGGGCACAAGTTTTGGTTAGCTCTGCTGGCTATAACTGGTGAATTTCTTCAATTTTGTAGTTCAAAAGGTTATGTTGGCACTGACAGTCACGTAATTAAAATGTTACTTTAACCTTTGTTTTGTTCAGTGAATTTCTACGCTTTTTTTACATGTAAAATAAAATATAATAACAATTCCTAATGATGATGCCACTTCACTTTAACCATAGGTTTTGCTGTGACTTTTTAGGTTTTTTTTCCATGTAAAATAATATTTTATTAACATATGAAAAGCCAACCTCCTGCTGCAAATGGCCTTTAGTCATGCGTGGCAGGGGTTGGCTGCAAGGCCTGGAGCCAACCATCTCCAGAGGCCGTAATACCATGCCGCGCATGGCCTTTGGTCATGCGTGACAAGGGGTTGGCTGCATGCCCTGGCTTGCTTCCAGACCCTATGAACAATCGCCTACAGGCAGCTGATCCCATGCTGCTTTTCGAGGGGGTTGACCACATGGCCTAGCCGCATTCACCCCTATAGAGAGCCAACTACACGCCATGCATAGCCTTTTTTTGTGTGCGCCATGGGGTTGGCATTTGGGCTACATGGACCTCATTCCCCAGGGCATTATTTTTAAAGGGAAGGAGGGCCAAGGAGTCCCCATCCCTGAGATGTATTAGTCCCTGTTGACCCCATCCCCCAGGGCCAAAGTTCATAAAATGGGAAGGGGCCGTGATGCCACCCCTCCTCGAGCTTGATTAGACCCCAGAGACCACATTCTCCTATTTCAAAGGGGAGGGGGACCATGCACCCCCTCCACAAGCCTTCATACGTCCCAGGTCCCCGTCCCCTGGGCCATATTCCATAAAAAAGGGCAGAGGGCTATGCAGCTCCCGCCCTCAAGCCTGATTAGGTCTTGGTGATCCCATCCCCCTGGCCCAATACAATTAAAAAAGGAATAGGGTAGGGGGCTATGGGGCCCCCCTCCTGAGGGGCTGCATGGCCTCCCTCCCTATACACTTATTTTTGGCCCCAGGGGATGGGGTTTCCAGGACCTACAATGGCTTGAGGAGGGCAGCACTTGACACCCCTCCCCTTTTTTATGAATATAGTTGTAGGAGATGGGGTCCTCCGGGCCTTTTTAGCATCGGGAGGAGGGCACCCCTCCCCTTTGTTTATGATTTTACCCACAGGGGAACCCAGGGTCTAACAAGGCTCAGGAAGTGGGGCTCCATGCCACCCTCCCCTTAAATAATGCATTGGGCTCTGGGGGAAAAGGCCACAATCCCATCCCCACCCAAAATATTTAAATTAAAATACTGTGGCTTCCATTTTCAGTTTTTTAGCACAATGCAGTGGGAGTCCCATGGGATCACAACAAAACCTGCCATTAAAAAAAAAAAAACTTTTTGGGCCAAAGGAAGCATCTTTCTTGGTCCCCCCACATAGGGACTGGGGTGGGCAAGGTATCCCTACCTTGTACCTTTATATATATATTTGTTCTTTTTTAAACTTCAGGACACAGGCCTCAGTCCCCAAGTCCTGTAAAGCTGCCAGCACATTTTTCTCATATTGCTGGCAGTCAATCAGAGCGCTCACTCCTGGCGGAGTCTGACTCCTGTGGGAGCAAATTGGCACAAGGGGAAAAAGCTCCTTAGGGCAATCAGAAGGCTCTATTTTTTTTTTTATTGGGTTTGAGGGGTTCTCGCAAGAGTCCTTGAACCCAACAGTCCAGATATACACATATTTTTAACCTTAATTACACAAAATTACTGAATGGATTTACACCAAATCACAAAATTCTGGGGCAGATTTGTGGAAAGTGGTGCTGCATCAAGTGCAGCACCAGTGTCCCTGCGCCTCTTAGCGCCCTTTAGTATCCCCCTACCGCCACCATCTGTGTGCCGTATTTAAAATATGGTGCACCATGGCGCAGGGTAAGGGGCAATAGCATCATTCTGTGTGACGCTATTGATGTACTCTGCAGGAGTAGCGCCAAAATGTAGGCGCTACTCCTGCAGAGTACATAAGGGCCCATTCTAAATAATGGAAGCCCCCTTTTAAAGCCTGCTCCGAGCAGGCGTCAAAAGTGCAAAAAAAAATGGGATGAGATTTCCTTGTGCCATTTTTTCAGTCCCCTAACAGGGGAACGCCCCCCCCCCCTTGCTTACATTATGCCTGGTGCAGGCACAATGTGGCGCAAGGGTTTACAAAGTGGCGCACTGCAAGCGCTGTGCCACTTTTTAAATATGGCACATGGGAAATGCCACTTTAACGCCACATTTGCGTAAAAATAAATGCCAAAAATGTGGTGCTAGGGGCTCATGAATGTGCCCCTCTGTTTAGCAGTTTTTACAGTAGTGGTGTCTAAAAAAGTCTATGGAAAATGCATTGGCATTTTGAGTTTTGGGAACCCCCTTTTTTCTCGACTCCCCCCTCCACTTGTCAGATCAACCCAAAACTTCCCAGAAAAAAAGCTGAGGTAGATGAACTTTTGTTTTTGAATATTTGGTTAAGTATCGTCAAACGGAACCATAGGTACTAGCAATCCAAAAAATGGCTTGTCTATGGAAAGGCTGACCCAATTATAACTATCCAGTGGTGGGCGGCACTTTCTATGTGTGTGTGTATTTGTGTGTATCTGTGTTCCCATAGGGATTTTAGACAAAGCTACAGCCTGAACCGCTGGATGGAATTACATCAAATTTAGCAGAAAGCTAGATCTTGGTCCAGAAAGATCTCTTTTTGCAATCTGTGGCAAATCTGTTCAATAATTTTGAAGTTAATAAAGATTTTTTTTTATGTATACCTGGAGAAAAGGAACCACAGCGTGGATATGTAGATCAACACACCACCAGCAATGCTGTGATTGGCTGACCAGAACCTGAGAGAAAAGTTGTGGCCACCATTTTGTGGTTTGGGACACAGTTCCATGGGAAATAAACTTTAAAAGTGATTGAAGGGGGTCAGGGTAGAGGTACCCTGACCTCATGGGACTGTCGGAGGTGTCTGTAGAAGGGTCTTTTGCCTCATGGGCAAGAAATTGGCCAAAACATTATTGGGGGCTGCATGAGGATCCGCTGATCCACTGCTGCTCTCAGCATGGTCCCCCATGTGAATCTGCAACAGTGGATTTAGACCCCATTTACAAAAAAATACACACGCTCACTCACTCACTTACCAATTCACACACTCGCACACCCACTCACAGACCCACAAAACCACTACCACATTCAGTCACAGAACCACACATCCACTCATGCGAGGTCACAGATCAACTCACACACCCACTCACAGACCCACAAACCCACTTACACCCCCACTAAAACCACTCAAACACCCACTTACACACCCATACAGCCACTCACACATGCACTCACACACTAACAAAACCACACACACCCACTCACAAACCCACACAGCCACTCATATACCTACTCACACATCAACTCACACACCCACTCACAGACCCACAAACCCACTCACACGCCCATACAACTACTCACACAACCACTCACCACCCACAAAACCACACAAACACCCACTTACAGACCGACACAGCCACTCACACACACACTCATATACCCACTCATACAGCCACTCACACACTCACTCACACAGACCCACAGCGTGGGTTTGGGTACATGCAGGAGGATGATGCACACTGGCCACAGGCCAGGCCCTGCAGCCAACCCAACTGTGCATCGTCAAAGCTGTGCATGGCAGCAGTTGGATTAATGTGTGGTAGTTAGATATTACTTTATGTAAATAAAACCCTAGAAATTCACTGAAAAAAAGGATTACAGCGATGTTATAGTTAGGAAATAGAATTAAAAAAACTTTAAAGATTCACTAAAAACCGAAGGTTGCAGGGAAGGTGTTGTTAGGTTCAGATTTTACACACACAAAACCATAGAAATTCAGCAGTTATAGTTATACTTATCTCAAGAAACTATAACTTGTGCCCTAAGATAACTTTATCTAGCACCCTTGCCATGCAATGCTTATTACCCCACATGTTACATCAGTCATGAATTCTTCTCTGACATCATTGATAATATCACTGCAAGATTTGCAATAGAGTTATTGATGAGAAAGCTGTGCATGGTGGGGACGCAAGTTATTGTTACTTTAGAGATAAGTATAACTATAACTGCTGAATTTCTATGGTTTGGTGTGTGTAAAATCTGAACCTAACTATAATGTTCCTGTAGCCTTTGTTTTGTTAATGACTAGAGATATAGATGGATATATAGATCAAGATATAGATATTGATAAATAGAGATATATATATTTAGATATAGATATAGATTCCATTTCATTCCAAATGGAATTGTAAAGCGGGGCTAGAGTATCCAGGTGTTGATATCTGTTGCTGCCAGGGCTCACTCAAAGAAGCAGGTCTTAAATCCTCTTTTGAATTCCAACAGGGAGGGTGAGGTCCATAAGTGAAGTGGGAGGTTGTTCCAACATTTTGTGGCGAAGTAGGTAAAAGAGCGCCGTCTGCTGTTGCTGCGATGTATGTGGGGGTGTGGGCTAGCAAGAGGGAGACACAGCACATGTGTCTGGACAGGAGGTGGAAATTCAGTCAGTGGTTGATGTACTTAGGTCCGAGGTTGTGGAGGGCTTTGAAGGTGTGGATCAACATTTTGAACTGACATCTCTTCTGCACGGGGAGCCATGCAGCTTTCTGAGGTGGGGGTAATATTGGTCCACTTGGGGAGGTCAAGGATGAGTCTCTCTGCTGAGGTCTGTATAGTCTGTAGTCTCTTGAGGAACTGTACGGTGATCTCTGCATAGAGTGCATTGCTGTAGTCTAGCCAGCTGGTGATCAGGGCTTGAGTGACAGTGCGACTGGAGTCAATGGGGAGCCACTTCAAAATCTTGCAGACTATGAGGAAGCAGGAGGAGGAGACTGCATTGATCTCTTTCCTCAAGGTCAGTCTTTCGTCCTGGATGATGCCAAGGTTGCGGGCGTGGCTGGTTGGTGTTGGTAGAAGTCCTAGATCGGGGAGGCCAGCATGTGTCATTCCACGGGAAGGTGTTTCCAAAGATTAGTAGTTCCGTCTTGTCTGTGTTGAGTTGGAGACAGTTGGTTCTCCTCCAGTCAGTGATATTCATCTTGCACTTGTGGAAGTTTGTTAGCGTGGTTAGGTCTTCAGATAGTGAGAGGATGAGCTGTGTTGTTGGCTTAGGAAATTATGTTTAGTCCGTGTGGTCTAATGATGTTGGCCAATGAAGTCATATAGGTGATAAATAAGGGGGGGCTTTGGAATGAGCCTTGGGGGACTCATCAGAGGTAGTTCTTCATTTCCGAGGTGAAAGGCATATTGTCTGGCTTCTCCCTGTGACGAAGGAGGTGATCCACTTGCAGGCGTCTTCTCTGATCCCAATGTGGTGTAGTCTTTTTATCAGGATGTTGTGAGATACTGTGTCAAATGCTGCTGAAAGGTTGAGTATTATTAGGGGAGCTGTTTTCCCTTGCTCTATGAGTGCTCTGATGACATCCGTGGCGGCCAGCAGGGCGGTTTCGGTGCTGTGGTTTGTGCGAAATCCTGATTCAGTGGTGTTCAGAAGATTGTTGTTCTTCAGTTGCCCTATGAGTTGGCAGTTGATGGCTTTCTCGAGGAGCCTGGAGGGCAAGGGTAACAGAGAGATGGGGCGATAGTTCTTGAGTTTGCTGGGATCTGCAGTTGGTTTCTTGAGTAAGAGCTTGACTTCGGCATGCTTCCGTTCGTCAGGGAAAGTGGCTGTGGGGGTTGACACGCTGAGGATGGAGGTGAACTTGCTGCTGATCGTCTTCCTCCCCAGGTTGAAAATGTGGTGGGGGCATGGGTCCATGGGTGCTGCTGAGTGGACGGAGCTCATTATATTTGTGGTCTTGCATGATGAGCTGGTCCCAAGAGGTGAGCAGGTGGTCTTGTTCTTCATCTGTGGGGTTGAACTGGCTGTGGAGGTCGGTGGATTGGGGTTCAAAGTTCCTGTAGATGGTGGTGTTCTTGTTGTGGAAGAATTCTGCCAGGGAGTCGCAGATTTCTTGTGAAGGGGTGATGCTGTTTCGGGGGGCTGATAGGCTGGAGAACTCTCTAGCGATGTTGAAGAGTTCCTTGCTGTGGTTGGAGCTTGCTTTAATGTGGTCGGTGAGGTCACTTCTTTTAGTCCTTTTCAGGAGTTGGTAGCATTGGTTGAGGGTGGTTTTGAAGATGGTTGGGTCTGCGGGTTCTTTGCTGGTAAGCCATCCTCTTTAAGTTGTTTGCAGGTGTGCTTGAGGTTATTAGCTCAGTCATGTTCTAGCTAGCCAGTTTGGAGGATCTTTTGGTTTTGGTGGGTTTGTAGGGGTTGACTATGTTGACGCAGTTTGTGACCATAGGAAGAAAAGGTATTGACTGCTTGTTTGAGGTTGGCAGCGGTGGGGGGTGGGAGGAGTTGAGTGTGCCAGTCCATTGGCACTCTGAGATCTTGTTCCAGCTGTGGAGTGATGTGGTGGGTGGGTTGCGGGTGACTCAAGGAATGGTGGAATGACAATGGCATGGTCTGTCCAAGTATGTTCGGTGACATGGCTGTATTTGATTCTTTCGCTGGCAGAGAAGATGGGGTTGAGTGTGTGTCCTGTGACGTGGGTGGGCTCACTGACCAGTTGAGTGAGGCTGATGTTGTTCATGCTTTCGAGGATGTTGGCAGAGTTGGTGTCATTGAGGTGAAAGTTTAGGTCTCCGAGGAAGATGTAGTTGTCAGACTCTATGCTGAGCAGGGTGAAGTAGTCTGGGATAGCATCGCAGAAGCTGGGGCGGGTCCTGGTTGTCCATAGGCGAGGGTGCCTCTGATGGTGGTCTTGTTGTCTGTTTGGAGTTGGAAGTTGATGTGTTCCATTATCAGGGTGGCATCATCTGTGGTGGTGATGCAGTGGAGGTTCTCCTTGTTGATGATGTTGATTCCACCTCTGTGTTTGTTGATGCAGTGTTGGTGAATGATCTTTTAGCCAGCCTGTGAGGCGGTAACTCTGTTGGGTGCATAGGCAGGTCTCGTTGAGAAAAATGTTGCCCGGGGAGGGAGTTGATGGTATCGCAGATTTCAGTGGCCTGTTTGAATAGTGATCGTACGTTGAGCAGGAGGCAATTGAGCTGGGCTGTAGTGGTCCGGGTCGGCGTGTAGGTGATCCTAGCGCATGCTGGGTCTTTGGTGCTGCAGGAGAGAAAGTTCCAGCTGTGCAGAATGGGAGATGCTGCAGCAATTGTTGTTGCATAGTCCTGGGCTGAGCGCTTTTAGTTTGGAGGCAGTGTATTGTCGGGGGTGGTGCTGTTGCAGTTGTTTTTGCATACTCCTGGGCTGAGGTATTTGAGCTCAGTGGCAGTGTATCATTGGGGTGGTTGGTCCAGGGGACCTGTGCTGGGTGCGGTCCAGGTGTGGATGGGGGCAGACATGCTTGCCTTTGGCATGCCTGCTGCACATCTGCACTACGGCCTCCATAAGTGGGGGGGGGTCAAAAAAGTTGGTAATTCCCACAGGACCTTTAGATATGACTACAGCCCAAACTACTAGATGAAATAACACAAAATTCATCAGAAAGCTAGCTTTCGGTACATAGATTACGCTTTCACTAATTTGGTGAAAATCCATGAAGTACTTTAGGAGCTATTAAAGGTAAAATAATTTTGTATATCTGGGCTTGTGATGATTTCGCAATGATCGCAATATATTTGTGAATGCACGAGACAACAGAAATGCTGTGATTGGCTGGGGATGAGCTGTCTAGAAAGTTGCAGCTGCGGGGCGAAAATTGTATGTGGAAAGTGGCATAAGGGCTCAGGGTGGAGTTACCCTGACCCCCCCCGGCTGATATGTAGGAGACTATACAGGTCTAATTAACACTTTAAAATATTTTTTTCATGGAGTGTTGTGATAATCATGAATAAATCACGATGGTCAGCATGGCCCCTGTGTAACGTTGCAACTCCTTCATGAGTATTGGGGGCACAAGTTATAGTTACTTGAAAGAACTCTAACTATAACTGCTGAATTTCTATGATTTTGTATGAGTAAATTCAGAACCTAACTATGAGGTCCCTGTAACCCTTGGTTTGTTTAACACCAGTACTCATGGGACAGCTTTTGCAGTCGTAATTTTTTGCCAGTAGACCCGTTTCAGCTTTTGCCTTCCTCAGTACTGGCCAAGCGACATGGTATTGCACCAATGCTTTTAAATTCAACAAATGACATTTATATTAGTTAATTGTTAGTCACAACAGAGGACTTCTGCCATCCTTTCTGATATTCAAAATCCATGGCAGCCATTTCTGTGTGTCTTTTCCTCTGTGATGCCAAATGGCACCATTCGTGCTGTGCCTTTCATTTCCAATGTAATTCTAAATTGACTCAGTAGTTCATCCTGCCTGGCATAAATAAACAATGCCACAAATGTTAATAAATGTCACAGATTTAAAATCACACAGTCCTCTTTGATCTTTAATGATGATTATATGCATTCTCAAATAAAGAATCTTCATGTTATTTGAGACTTATGAAAAAATTACCCTCGCCACTGCGATAATATCCAATCTTCAGGCGCAGCACACGCAGGAGTCGAACTAGTGCCCATACTACCAACAATTTGAGCAACTGCTGATCAAATTGACAAGGCTGTGCAATATCGGCGTTTCTTCATTCAAAAAGAAAAACACGGAGCACTCACAGGATAGCTTTTCAATTGTCATTTATTGCCAGTATTTACGTTTCAGCTTTCGCCTTCCTCAGTACTAGCCAAGCGATATGAAATTACACCAATGCTTTTAAATTGAACAGATGACATTTATATTTGTTACTTAATAGTCACACTCAACATGGGACTGTTGCAGTCCTTTTTGATATTCAAAATCCAGATTTAAATTCACACAGTCCTTCTTGCTCCATAATGATGATTACATGCATTTTCAAATAATGCAACTTTTCGGTTATTTGCAGGCACGGCTCCTCTGTATGGGCGGAGGAGGGTCGCCCCCCGCCAGCAGCAACCGCTGCAAATCCTTTTACATGGAAAGGATAAACTCTGTTTATTATCCTCTCCATGTAAAAGGGGCAGGGCAACGGGGGTAACGAGCTGAGGGGAGTGCACTGTGCAATCCCCTCAGAGCACATGTGTGTTTCGCCGGCTGTTTCGGGCCGTCCAAACACACATGCGCACAAGGCTATCTCCAGCCCAGCAACACGGTTGCTAGTCTGCCTGGGAGCACCCTGGCTGGGCGCTCCCAGCCAATCCTGATGCTGCTCTGAGCAGAGTCAGGGTTGGCGCAGGGCAGGCTGGGAGCCTGTGCCTGCAGCAGTGACGGGAGAGGAGCGGGCGCGGGAGCAAAGCAGGTACATTTTGTAAAAAATATTTTTTAATTATTTTTTTCCCTCGCCCTCCATGCTCCCGCGCACCCCTGCACCCCCGGCCCAGCCCCAGCCATGCAAGCTGCTCCAGGTTATTTGACACTTATGAAAAAATTACCCTCACCACAGCCGTACTATCTAATCTTCAGGCTCAGCACGCGAAGGAGTCGGACCAATGCCCATATTACCAGTCATTTTAATAATTGTTGATCAAATCGACAAGGCTGCTCTTTCCCAAGTAGTACACAGTGGTGCAAGCTCTGTACTTATTCATTTGTTTCCAAAGCCCTAAGGTTACTATAACTCGCGCCCTCGCCCTGCAGTTTTCTCATCAATTTCACTGGAAATGTTACAGTGATATTAATAATGATGTTATAGAAGATGTCATGAGTGATGTCATATCTGGGGCAATTAGCAATGCATAGCGAGGGTGTGAGTTATAGTTACCTTAGGGTTCCGAGTTATAGTTACTTGAAATAACTCTAACCATAACAGCTGAATTTCTATGGTTTTCTGCATGTAAAATCTGAAACTAACTATAATGTACCTGTAACATTTGTTTTTTTAGTGACTCTCTAAAGTTTTCCTTAATTTTATTTCCTATCTATAACATCCCCGTAACCTTTGGTTTTTTTCAGTGAATTTCTTGGTTTTTTTTACTTTAAAAAAATGCCCATCAAAATGCAGATTGGTGGGGGTGGGGGAGTTGGATGCAGGGCTTGGACTCGCATTGTGCTTCTCCCACCCAAGCTTGCTGCTCCTGCTCCACCTCCTCCTTGCCATCCACTGTCCAAGCCCATGCCCCTGCTCCCTCATTACAGCGTGACCATAGTTCTGCCACTGCCCTTCCCGCCTACTCTAAACAGTTGCTGCCCCATCCACCTCCTCCCAACCCTCTGTTGTCGAAGTCTATGCACCAGCCCCTTCCCTCCTGCTTAGCCTCTGTACTTAGCTTGCTGCCCCTATCCTCCCCCTGCCCTCTGATGTCTGTGTGCTGGCCACAGCTCCCTCCATTTTGCTCACAATGCATCAAGGACCTGCCACTGCCCCTTCTATCTACTCTGAGTGTTCTGTTGAGCTGTCACTGCCCCTCCCACCTGCCTAGCATGGTTAGATGACTGCTGCCTTGCCCTGCTACCTCCACCCTTCCTTCCAAATTCCATACCCCTATCCCCTACCTCCTGTCCTCCATGGTCCATTTTGCTGCCACTCCCTTTTTCCCTCCATGTTGTGTTGCAAATACTCCTCTTGCCTACCTTGTGTGGTCTGCTATGGAGATCCTTCCCTGCACTCCCTTGCCTCTGTCCAGCTCGTACCCATCCCTTCTATCCTCCATGGTCATTTGTGCATATCCCTACCCCCCCCTCTTGCCCCCATGGCTATTGTGCTGCCACTAGCCCTCCTGCTTGCCATGCATGGCCTTCTGTGTTGTCACAGCCCCTCCCACCTGCTCTGTGTGGTCAGCTTGCTAACTTTGCCCCGTCCCACCTTCCCTCCATTGTCTGGTTGTATGCCATTATAGTCTCACTGTTGCCCTCCATGGTGCGTTGTGCTTCCAGTGACCATCCTGTATGTCCAACAATCAGTAGGTTATAGATATATATTACCTACTGGCGGTCGGCAGTAGGAAGTTATTGTTAGGACCTAGTTACCTTTGAAAAAACATTTTTTGACTTGGGTATATCTTTGGTGCCATTTGACACATCTTCACAACATTTTCCCAAAAAGTGTGCACAAGGGTCCTGTTGTGCATGAAAAGTGTTGGGGTGATCCATCAAGTTTGGGGTGGCCGAGAAAAAGGGGGGGGGCAAAAAAGTGTGTATTCCATGTTAATTCCGATGATGATTTTGAACACAACTGCCGCCCGACCTGCTGGATGGATTTACACCAAATTTGGCAGGCAGGTAGCTCTTGATCCAGAAAGAGTGTTTTTGTTATTTGGTGTAAATTTATTCAGTAGTTTTTGTAATATTAAAATAAAAAAACAATGTATAGTCAGGATCCTCCTGGGATGCTTCGCGAATCCGGGGGAAAAGCAAGGCCCTGATTGGCTGGCCGCAATCTGACAGAAAAGTTGTAGCCACTATTTTGTTTCTCACATTGGCTAGGGTGGTAGGAACATGGGTTATATGGGGTTGGCCGCAGGGTCTGCTGCTCATAGCCAAAGGCTGTGCACAGCGGTGGTTGGATTAATTAAGGTAATTAAAGTAATTAAAATTACTAAACGTTAAAAAAAACATAGAAATTCACTGGAAAAAACAAAGGTTACAGGGAAGGTAGAGTTAAGAAATATAATTTAAAAAACCATAGAAATTCACTTAAAAAAAACAAAGGTTACAGGGACGTTATAGTTAGGTTCTGAATTTACGTGCACAAAAGCATAGAAATTCAGCAGTTATAGTTAGAGTTATTTCAAGTAACTACTTTACTTTAAATGTTTAATGTAACTAGTTACATTAAATGACATTAAACAAACATGCAATGATTAAATGATTAACACATACAGCCTAAAAAAGGAGATACTTAGAAGAGATAAAAACATGATAATTATAGCATACCTGCATCTTGGAAAAGGAACTGTGATGAAATACACCTAGTGTCAAAGAACACTGAGTAATATACAATGCCTGCATTGCCGAAAGAACTGCCATGGACTGTACGTAAATTTCACAAGAAGAAGGAACTGCTGTGGATTGGACATGCGTTTCGGAGAGAAGCAAGAACTTGCAACTTTGAGACATTCGCAAAAGATTTTGGTAGTATAGCAGAGAAATCTGTAATATGTAATATATTAATATATTATATAATGTAATATATTCTATCTGCATTTCGGATAGGGAACTCCCATATTTTCCACGTGCATGGAGACGGAGTCTCAGTAGTCAAAGTGGAAACTGCAGTGGAGTATGTCTGCATTTCACAAAGAGAACTGCAATAGATTGTGTAAGAACTACTGTACTTTGTGCAAGCATTTCCGAGGGAAAGACCACACGACGTGTTAATAATTTGCTCTTGCAATTTTCTTTTGGGGGTTCCAACAAGTGCTAAGTATTTCAGGCTGCCCTTTTTTTATTTGCACTCACATATGCATATGTTTTTTATTATACTGGTTTAACCTGGCCATGGACTATGTTCGAGCCGTAAAATAAAAAAATATATATTATGCCAACTGAGCATCAAGATGCATCCATTATGTGCACGTCTGTCAATGTTGCATGATCACACATAGTGGCTATATTGGAATTAACCCAATCCAAAATGCCCCCAGTGTCCATTCACATCTGTGATCACTTATGCGCATGACATTTGCAAATTGATGCACAATGCTATTTTGTCACTTCTTTTATTTTACATTTCCACCATGGCCAGTTGCCAAGGCTGTGCACTGGGGAGTTAGCTTCCTGCAGAGAAGTGGCTGCCTGCGAGGGGTTGGCTGCAGGGACTGGCAGACAAACCCTACCTATGCATGGCCAACATGTGTGCACTGTAGGGGGTTGTCCCCTTGCAGTTATGTTGACCACAGGGCCTGCAATGAAATTCAATGCAGTACCAGGGTGGTGGCCAGGTCCTGCGGCCATGTGGCCTGCGCATGGCCAAAGGCTGAGTGAAGGGGGTGCGCTGGTCACCCTTGGGGGGCTGGGCGCAGGGCCTGGCTATAGGCCAGGGCCTGTTCCCAACCACACACTGCTCACAGATAGAGGCTTCATGCAGTGGGTAGTTTACTGGTCACAGTGAAGTGGCTGCCCTCACTTTGGCTGGCTGACATCTGTGTGCTGTGGTGGGGTTGGAAGCCCACAGTGAAGCTGGTCACAGGGCTAACAGTGAAGTTGCCCACAGGACCTGTCAGGAGGCTTAGCCCTGCACCCAACCAGCTGTAGGAAGCTAATTCCCTGCTGCATTCAGTCTATAGACCTGTGAAACAGAAGATGGGCATCTGAAGATATAGAAACAACACTTGAGACCTAAGGAAAGGATGGGGCAAAAACTACTGGAAACCAGATCAGTATGATGTGTGATGATTGGAGCAAATGGGAAAGGAAAATCCATAGAGAAATTGAAGTAACTCAAACCTTCTTCTTACAACATCCCATTGAAAAGTTATAATGAAATGGAGCAGAGAAGCGTATGGTTTAAAATCAAAAAGAGCATATTCTAAAAAGTAAGCATGCTCTGAGTTAGGTGTTGGACATTTAAAAACTATTCTATCTGGAGGCATGTTTACTTTCCTCTCTTATATCCTGACAAATAAATGGAAGGTAAATGAATGTGAAACCCCTTTGAAGCACACTTTAGAAACTGTTGAAAAAGTAAACTGAATCTTTGCCTACCAAGTGTGTGAGATTCAACTTTAGAAATCGCACAGAAAACTCACTTCATACTATAGTTGTCCACTGAATATGACTGTGATGTACAAGGTGGGCACCTGAAGATGTAGAAGCATTTTAACTTCAAGAAACCTATGTGGAATAGAGCATTAGCGACTCATGAAAACATACAAAATTAAGTTTGAGAGTGGGGTAGAAAACTGTTAAAACTGATTTCATGTGTTAATGGATGCTAACAGTGCAAGTGCTTCTGGTGTCGCATGGGCTCTCACATCCTAATGAGGCTGCTGGATTTGGGCAGCAGCATCACCTGAATTGTAGAGAACTGATTCCAATCCCACACCATGTGACAACTGTCAGCCTAATCTATTTCCGGCTAGCTAGCAGTGCCTCATCTCCACCCACGAGAAGGGATGATTTGTGGCAAACTAACGCATGACATAATGACTTCTTAGGGAAATTGTGGTGGGTCAGATCTCATTCTTTTCTCTCAGTTACATTAGTCATACATATGCAAACACAAACAGAGGCAAAAAATGGTTCAATAACATTTATTGAATCAGCTGCATCTTAGATAAAATGGCATGAAATGCAATAATGAGAACGATGAAACATAATAGAAGCAAAATGGTGACAAGGAAAGTGAAACACAGGAAAAGTCCCACCATACTGTCACTATGCACACTATATGTGATTCCTACCTAAGCTATTTTAGAGCACAGCATGATAAGCCCTAATCCCCCCTTGGGAAGACATCATCCCCCATACCTGAATATGCCAGTGGTGAAGATGCCTGTCTATAGAGACACCATCCCCATGCAGGCCAGAGAACCGGTGGTCTCAGCAAGCAGCTGTAACAAAGTCAATCAGCATGTGGTTGTGGTCATGTGGCTGGAATCTCCCTCTAATGTGTGTGGGACAGGGAAATGTTTTATGATAAAATAGCTGATGTTCTCAGAAATGTCCCTACGTAAGGATATGCATGTTTTTGTGAAGGTTAGAGACACAGTGTACCACTTGCGTTGACAGTTCTATCTCATCACAGCCTTGAGGAAAGCACAAAGTGAAAAGACTATCTTGCTAAGAAATGTTATGCTTTCCTAGGTGAAAGAACAACTAGATTAAGAAAATAAAACACCACCACAAATGTGGCCTATTCTGAAATAACAAAATCAAGCAAACTAAAATGTTACTAGGCTAGCGGGCACAAGCAGCAGGCCTAGTTGCTAAAATAATGTGCCCAGAGACATCACCAAAAGGGCTATACTACACTGGGATGCATGATGACTGGAGTAGGTGACAACGTAAAATCAAAAGTGAACTGACACAACTCACCCTTCCTTCCTACAATATCTGTTTGGAATGTCATAATGAAACAGAGCAGAGCAGTATAGGGTTTAAAGTGGAAAAGTGTGAGTTTCACAAGTATTCAGTCAACTGACCAGATTGGTACTCTCTTGACGAAATACTAATATTCACCCAGTGCAAAACAAGGTGGGTGAAGCAGGGGTTTGGCAGAGAGGGTTCTCTGTCATGTGTATGACAGAGTACCCTGCCTGCTAAACTCTAAATCACTCCATTGGTTCCCAATTGGGACATTCTGTTCCAATGGGTAGAATAGCTTTATAGCTTACTGCAGTAGGTTATACTGGGCATTAAAGTTCCATTCCCTTGTTATAGTCCTTTGCCTTCGGCTCAGACTTTTAATGCAGGAGTAGGCCTTTAATGGCTGCTATAGTCTGCAACAGTAAAGTATAAGGGTTTATAAGGACAATCTTCCTTCATGGAGCAGAATGTTCTAAATATCATTCTAGCCTGCTGTAAAATGGCACTACAGCCACTAAAGTCCCACTTATTTGTTATAGACCTCTTTTAGCACAGGTCTTTAATATTGGAGTGGGTTTTAATGGCTGGTATGAACTGATACAGCAGTGTATTTATATTAGGACATTCTGTCCCCATGGGGAAGAATGTTTTTCATAGGGTTAAAGCCTGCTATCCCGAGTTATACCAGCCATTAAAGTGCTGCTACCTTGTTATAGGCCTTCACCTTTAGTTTGGGTCTATAACAGTGAGATGGGCCTTTAATGGTCAGTGCAGGCTGCTATCAGGGGTTTTAAGGCTTTATTAACAATGAAGGACAGACATGACAAACAAAATGCACTTTTTTATTAACAATTATATTAAACTGATTTGTAGAGCACATAGCTACTTCTCTTGAAGTGTTCCAGTGCTAGAATTCTGCGAGGAAGGTGAGAGAAGCTACTGAGAGAGAAACATCAGCTGAATAGAATAAAAAATATGGGTTTTTAGCTTTCCTGAAGGAGGCTTTGGCAGATGTCTGCTGACATTTTATTGAAAGATTATTCCTGGGGACAGATATCTGAAGGAATCTGCCCCCAGCTATGTATTTTTAGAATGCAGGAACCTGTGCTAACCTAGTGTCTGATGATCTTAGGTTCCCCTTTGGAATGTAGGGTTTGAAGATATTATATCATAATATATCATATAATATCAGATTGTATTATATTACATTATATTATACTATATTATATTAACCAGTGGTGGTCGCCACTGGGAAGTTACATGTCAGATGGTGTTACCACAGGAAATGGCTCTTTAGGTTTGCAGTGGTGGTGTCTAATGAATCTTCACAAAACCTTTTTTTTAAGTGTTCATTTTTGATCAACTCCTTACTGGAAGGTTTTGGGTGATCTGTCAAGCGGGGGCTGAGAAAAGGGGGGATCCCAAAACGCAACATCTCCATGCAATTTCAGTAGGGATTTTTGCATTTTGGAATGCCCTATAGCAAAAATACGCTGAACTGAGTTACACCAAATTGGCTAGTAAGCTTGATCTTGGGCCAGAAACTGTGTTTTTCTGATTTCAGGTAAAACCATCCTGTAGTTTTAAAGAAATTAGAATTGAGATATATTTGTCTATCCAGACGGTTGGGTTCAATGGTCTCTTGTGAGAGTCCCACAAAGCACAACTTCAAAAAATAGACTATTCTCATTGGCCTGGGGGCTCTTTTCATCTTGGGCCACCTTACTCCTGCAGGAGTGAGGTTTCCTCAGAAAAGAGCACTTTGACTGGCTGCCAGCAATAGGAAAACAAATGCTGTGGCAATTACAGGACTCCACAGCAAAAAAATAGGATCAAAATGGTGGCTGCCTTGATATTTCTTAGTTAGAATGACTCCTGAGTTGGTCAGGGCCCAGGGGTTAAAATGTATTCTATTATTTAGGGACCCTATCCTGCTGGGCCTGCCAAAAAGGGGTGTGTGGCTCATATCCCTCATCCCCAAGCCTCGTAAGACCCCAGGATCCCCATCCCCTGGGGCCACTATATTTACAATAGAGGAGGGTGCCCTCAGGCCCGCTCCACAAACCTCATAATGACCCGGGGACCCCATTCCCTGGGGCTGGTTTATTAAATAAAAGGGAGGGGGCAAGGGAGTGGCTAACAAAACCACTGAAATTCACCAGTTATAGTTATTTCAAGTAACTGTAACTCAACCCCTCAAGTAACTATAACTCATACCTTTGCCATGCACTGCTTATGACCGCACATATTATTTCACTCATGACGTGTTCTATGACATAATTGAAATCATGACTGTAGCATCCGAAATTACAACATTACTAACAACCCTGTGCTTGGCAAGGGAGCGAGGTATAGATATTTTAGGGCTTGAGTAGGGTGTCCCTACCCTGCAGTCTTATGCCCTTATTGAAAAACGTTTTCAGAGTTCTGTAATGGCCACAACATTTTTTTTTCTATTGTGGCTGACCCATCAGATTGTGAGGTACAGTAGTACGGTCCTAGGTACTGTGGTACTGAATTGCTGATAGGAGAAAAGGCTCCCTCAGTCAATGGGATTATTGATTTTTTTTAACTTTTAAGCACCACTGCTCTTGGACTCTTGGTACATAATGCTCAAGCTATCACTAACATTTCCAAGAGATTAACCACTTGTTGTCCACCCAGGCACCTCTTAAAACGCAAATATCTCAAAAGCTTCTGAATAACTTTACAACAAATAGTTAAAAGCAGGCTTTCTGAGTAAACTTGTAACTTTCTGTGTAATTTAGTATAATTCTGTTCACTCGTTTTTTCTGTGTCAGAGAGCAAAGTTTTCTATAGAAATTAACAATGGAAATTAATGTTTTGGGAACTCCCTTTTTTCTTTTCTCCTGCTGTAAGGATCAGCGCAAAACTCTCCATAAATGAGCCACTGGCTGCTAACATGAAAATGTTTTAAATGCTAGTTTTCCAGACGTTAACTTTCCTGACCTAAAATCAGGTAAAGATAATAAAGGGCATATTTGAGACAAATGGTGCTGCACACAGTGCAGCGACACTTTTCTTGCGCCCCTTAGCGCCCCCTAACGCCACCATGTGTGCTCCATATTTAAAATACTGCACTGTATGGCGGTAGTTAGGGGTCTAGCATCAGAATTTTTTATGCTAATCCGGCGCTTTCCAGGATTTGTGTAAAAAAATCTGATGCTAATCCTGCAAAGCAGCCAGAGGCCTATTGTAACCAATGGGAGCCTCCTTTTAACGCCTGCTCAGAGCAGGCGTTAAAAGTGCCAAAAAAATGATGCAAAGAAATCTCTTAGATTTCTTTGTGCCATTTTTCGGCCCCCCCTAATGGGGGATCGCCCCCTTTGAAAACATTATGCCTGGCGCAGGCATAATGTAGCGCAAAGGGTTACAAAGTGGCGCAATGCATGCATTGCGTCACTTTGCAAACATGGCGTGACATTTTTGGCCTTCTAATGCCACATTAGCATCAAAAAACGACACTAATGTGGAGTTGGAATGGCGTTAGGGGCTCTTAAATATGCCCCGAAGTTTTCTTCTGGTCTTGGAACTAACTGACAAAAATGTGTAACTACTGTAGCAGCTGCAGAACCTTGGTACCATTTTCCTTGTAAGAAAGCTTTTTGCTTTGGAAATGCTATCTCATCTTACTTAATGTATGTAATGAGGCAAGGAACCCACGTTCTTTCTTATCGGTCCGAAGGTTTATAAAGTAGAGAACCTATTCAATCTTCACACAATTTATTTCTCAAAGGTTACAAAAGCAGCACCAAATTAACATCTAAAAAGCTGCAATACGGTCTGGCTGTGAACATTTAGGGAGGATAAATGCTGTACAAACAACAGTTTTGTTTGTTAGGTAGTATATTTTATTTAAAAAAAATGTATTCAGACAAGCGTGCAGGAATCTTTTCTCCTTATTTCATGCTTGTAATGTGTTACACAAGTACATTGTTGGTGAGTAGGATTTCTACCGCTTATTATGTGCTGTCCTCGAAGAAAAGGTTTCAAGTATGCAACATAATAAAACGAAATATGTAACATGATGCACACGCATTACTATCATGCACCCAGTAGGTTGGTATTGAGCCTCCTGCCTTACTCGCAGTAGTGACTGATCTTTTCTTCTCATAGTTTCCCCGAAATCAGCCAGCCTGCCGCGAGGCTCTACGGCAACCTAGATCAGGGCCGGCCTCAGACAGGCTTCAACGTGCTCAACGTCAGCAGACGTTTTGCTTCTGCAAAATACAGGCAAGAACAAGATCATCACAGTATTTTAATGTCATTCAGCAGGAGCTTTTGTTTTTCTTCTAGATAAAGGAGTATTGTAGGGAAAGTAGCTCAGGCAACCATTTCATGTTGTGACTTCGCTGGCGCAACACTGCTCACAGTTTTGTCACACTCCAGTGGCTTTTTGCCATCCTCCTCTATATATTTCAGAATTGGAAAGCGTTTAGCTGCACTGTAAGTAGGAGGGCAACAAAGGTCACTGAAAGTTTCAAAGGTATTAGCAAATCCATTTATGGGACACTTTTTTGGTTTCACACGCTTTGAGAGGCACAGGAATATGAGTTATATTTGCAGAAAAATGATGGCCTCACTCACTGGGGTAGGGAGCGGAGAAGTAATGCAATACAAACCATGTGCTACCTCTGCTAGATGCTCCACCTTGCGCTTTTGTGCTTGTACATCAAGAAGTTGAGACTGCTTTACAACTGGGTGATGGACCTGGCCCTCTCTACAGGGTCACCCCCAAGAGTTTTGCCACTACCCTCCACATTTATGCTGAATTCGTTTTTGTTGCCTTTAGGACTCTGCGCATTTTACCACTGCTAACCAGTGCTAAAGTGTTTGTGCTCTAGCCTCTAAACATGGTGGAATTGGCTTACACCCAAGTGCCATATTTAATTTACTTATAAGCCTTCATAAATTGGTACTACATTTGCTCAGGGACAGTAAATTAGATGCTACTAGTGGCCCCGCTAATTTTACCACAGAAGCAACCCATATACCTAGAGTAGATAGGGTATACAATAATCAACAGACAATAAGTTCCCTTTAGGTATCATTTAGCAACACAAAGTAATATGAAAATTCAAAGACTGTCAGTCAATCCAATCATCAACAAATGAATGTTGCTACATGCCTGTATCTAATACTTAAATCATTTATAAAGAGATGTCAGTAAGTACAAATTCATACACTGTACGGCAAGGGTCAACCAAAAGACAGCTGTGATGCTCCGTCAAAAAGTGATCACACAGTGCAAATAAGTGTCCAAATAAACAAAACGTAAAAGGTGATGTTAAATAGGGCAATAGACAGTATAATAGTCCAATAACATGGCTGCACCAGTAAATGATTACATTTATAAAACAGTCAAACAGTCTTTTTTATAGATCTGATAAGCTCCTGGTGGGCCAACACCTTGATGTAATGTATTAATGACCTAGAGCGTCCATAGTATTTGGATCAAAAAAATCCAAATGGTCATCATCAGGACAGTAGTAAATGTGCAGAGCAAACAGTAAGTCCTATATCATCTGAAGGGAAGATGGGGACTCACATAAAGCTTAAGTGAATCTCTCATAGGAAACCAGGTTGTACTTGATTAAAGAGGTAAGTCCATTAGGCAATGGTTGGCCGTGATGATAAAATTGTGTTGTGAACTATACTATAAGTCGGGCTCCCAGAGTGCAAGGAATGCTGGTGCATCCCAGAAACAAGGATGGTGGTTTTACTTGAGTAGGGTTTCACACCCCTCAACTAGTAACCCAATTTCTTACCCTGGGGTTCAGTGGTGAGGATTTGGACTTGTGTTTGTGCAGTGCCATATACAGTCATTCTGTATTACATCAAAATCCCATATAAATAATTTGAGACCATTTCGAGGTTTAAGTTCCCTTTGATTGGTTTTGTTTGTTTTTTCCAAATCTACTTTCATTGCTACCTGACTGTCTGTGACCATACCTGCAATAATTTGAGCTGGACAACCTGGAAAGTTACAATGTGGTGGAGCTCAAACAGTACTCTAAGGGAAAGTGACTCCCCACCAAGAAGAGTACTAAGATTTTGGAGTGTCAGAAAGCTCTTTGGGTCTGGTGTAAGGCAACAAGGAGCGGGATGAGGAGGATAATATGGATGAGCAGGATCAGGACCCGAATTTCAGCCCTGATGTATAGCTTTCAAGTGAGGGGGATGACTCATCTTCTGAGATGGCGCTCCCAGCCAGATCAGGAATCATTGTATCCTCGCTTTACCTGTCACCGGAGGAGCCTATGGACAGGAAGGCAGAGAGTGAGTTCAGGCTACAGATGACCCAACTTAGAATGGAGGAAAAGAAAATGATCTTGGACGAGAACAGATTGGCTCATGAGAGGAGCCTTAAAGAGCTGTATGTTAAAGCCAAACAAGCAATGTCCAGCAGCAAAAGTGGCAACATACACACAGTTTCTGACGTTTCTGAAGCAGACAAGAAGATGCACATACCTAAAGAAATGGTATTCAACTATATGGTAGGGTATGGAATAGACAAGCTGCTTGCTGCATATGAGGTAGCTCTAAGGGTACACAGGATTCACGAGGAGTACTGGTGGTGTAGCTTGTGGAAACATATTCCCCAATTGGGGAGAGACACCCTACTCAAAATGGAGGTAGAAGACCAGACGAGATATGCCCCCATCAAAGCCATCCTTGTCACCAAGTTCGACTGACAAAATACCACATTAGGTTAAGGGATTGTCAGAACATGCAGAATCAGTCTTCAGTGGATTTTCTTGAATATGCCACTAAGGCACTGAATGACTGTGTTAGGGGCAGCAAAGTTAAGGATTATGATAGGCTGTACAACCTGATTCTGAGGGAGCACTTGATCAATTCTTATTTTACCGAGCTGTGCCAACACCTATAGGACAGCAAACTGACTTACCCCAGGAAGCTTGCTTGGGGGGCATGTCTCCGGGCCAGTACCAGAGTGTTGAAGAAGATACCTGAGAGTGACCCCAAGAACGGTGGTTCAGGTTCCCCTAAGCACAGTGAGGGAGAGGTTAAAGATTACCCAGATAAATGCCAGATGAAGGTGTGGGGAAAAGGGCTCCCAAGCCCCTTCTGAGAAACAAAGGGGGAGGTGGGCGGTGGCCTTAGGGGTAAGTAGTCCCTAGGGCCAGGTCATGCCATGCTCTTCCTTAGCTGGGAGATAGCGTCTAAGGGTGAGTATGTGATCCCTGAGGGAGGGAGTTGTCACTTCCACCAGGTCAAAGTGAATAGGGTCCCTGTCACTGCTCTGAGGACAATGGGACTCAACAGACCATGATAGTGGAAAGTCTAGTTTCTCCAGAGCAGTACACCAGCCAGGTGTGTAGGATAACTCAGGCCCAGAGGCAGGCCTTTTTTCACCCCATGGCCCTGGCATCCGTGGAGAGAGAAGATGACCCAGAAGAGGGTCGTAGTTAGTACCCCGATGCCAATAGGCTGCATTCTGTGGAATTTGTTGACCCCAATCTCTGGAGAGCTGAGAGAGGCAGCCACATAGGGTAGTCTGACAGTTCAGTTTTCTTGAGTTACCACTCCCAAGCTGAGAGTACCTCAACCCGGAAGGAGGGGCCGGGTGAGAGAGTACTCACTCCAGTCCCCTGTTCAGCCTCAGGGTACAGACCTAGGGCTGAGTTGCTAGTCTCAGGATACCACTACTTGACTGATGGTGGGTAGAGTGAAAGTAGGGTGCCTAATACGCGTAGCTGTTTCTCCCCACTCTGAGAAACCTCAGAGGTCAATGAACCCTCAGGAGCCCATTGGGAACACTTTGCCAGCCCAAAGGTTGGAAGAGTGGCCTACCTAATATTGCCGTTTAGAGCTTCCACCTGGCATTGGATGGCCCGGGGTCTGGCTCCTGACACTGATAGCTGTCAGTGGCCCTCTGAGTTATGCCTGACTGCTCTGTGCCAAGCTACCAGACGGGTGAGCATAGGTTAATTAGGGGTTTGCTTGTGACTTCACCCTAACAAGGATTGTGGTTGCTGCTTGAGTAGGGTTTCACCTCCCTCAACCCGCAACCCAGTTTCTCACAGTGACTGACACTGCAATTATCAAATTATTAAATAGCTCAACAAATAACGAGAAATAGCCTTTGTCATCTATAAAATATTTAGAAAGCATGCTTGCTGCTGACTGCCTGTGGACTGTCTACACCTCCTTCAATCACTCTCTCTATCCAATTCCCAGGAATAGTAAACACCAAGCCGGGACCTACCTTCGCAAATTAACATTGGAATGCGAGATCTTGCAAGTAAATACATCCGGTGGTGGTCAGAATGTGCCCACATTCCCTGTGCCACTACACCAACTACACCACTGACAGCTACAGCCCTGCCCAGAGACAGAGGCATATGATACCATGTGGGGAGTTGATCGTTCCATCTTCTCCTATAACAAGTAAAACACTGACCCAGACAGATTAGTTTTACATTTACAATGCAAGGACCCTGAACTCTGGCATTCAGCATCAGCTCACCTGCCTGGCTTTGGAAATATAAGATGAAGCTGACCTGTTACTCTCTGATAATCTTTTGGACCTTGAACTTTGTAAATAATTTTGCTGTGATGTACTCTGAGTTTTAGACAGTTTACGTCACTCATTTCCCAAGCTAGGACTAAGCTTGAAGGCCCGGGGCATTGTGAACCCCTTGCTTTAACAGCTACAGCAAGGGTGGGTTTTTCTATGGGCCTCTTCTGTCTGCAACTCGGCAGACAAACACTCCTAATTAGCCCAAAACGAGGGGAAATGTAAAGAAGGATGGAAGGTTAAAAAGAAGGATGAGTGAAAGGCTGCGTGGGTGGGTAAAATGGTGGGTGAAAGGGGGGGTGCATGATAGGATGCATGGGTGGGTGGATAGATGGGTGAAAGGATGGATAGGTGAAAGGATACATGGGTGGGAGAAAGGATCAGTGGGAGAAAAAGAACAGGTGAAAGGATGTACGTGTGGGAGAAAGCATGGGCGAAAAGATGTGTGGGTGAGTGAAAGGATGGTGAAAGGGTGGATGGGTTAAAGGATGCATGTGTTGGTGAAAGGATAGGTGAGAGGGTGAAAAGATTTGTAAGTAGGAGAAAGGATGGGTAAAAGAATGCATGTGTTGGTGAAATTATGGGCAAAAGGGTAGATGTGTGAAAGAGTGGATGGGTGAATGGGTCCTGAAAGATGGATGGGTGAATGGATAAATGAGTGAGTGGAAGGATGGGAAAAGAATGCATGGGTGAGTGAAAGGATGGGTGAATGGATAGATGATTGTATGGAAGAGAGAAAGGGTGGATGGGTTAAGGGTTGAGTCAGTAAGTGAAAGAATGGGTGGATCAGTGAAAGGACGTGGGGGTAAAATGATGGGTTAAATGATGTGTGGGTGGATGAAATGATGCATGGGTTGGTGAATGTATGAAAGTATGCTTTGTGGGCAAATGGATGAAAGAATGCATAGAAGAAAGGATGGGTGAAAGAGTGAATAGGTAAAAGGATGGAGGGTGACAGGATGGATGAAGGGATGGATGGGTGAAAGGATGGGCGGAAGGGTGGATGGGTGAAAGAATGTATTTATGGGTGGATAGATGGAGTGGTGAAAGACAATGATGTATGAAAGAATGAATGGATGGCAAGATGTAAAGGTGAAATGATGTATACAAGTATAGATGTTTGGACTGAAGAAACGAGGATGCTTTGTTTAGGGAGGGGCGCAATCACTTACTTTGCTTTCTTAGTTCCATCCGCACTTTGGTTCACAGTGGGGGGTATTTTAGTTTTCTGGCTACTCCCTTGATGAAGGCCCTCCTGAGGTCCTGCTGCTGTGGTCAATTGTTTCTACCAATCACGCCCAATTTAGGAGCTTACGGCCAGCCTACCGTATGCTGTAATGCAGAAGACTTAAATTTGATAACTGAGGCATTCGAACACCACCACAGTGATGAAGTCAATATCACAAAGAGACTGTCTGCTGCAAAGTGCAAGTGATATAGCAGAGACTCTTGTGAGCAAAGCCCGGCCTGCACCAACTATTGTTGTTTATCCATGTCATCCACTGAGTACTTGGCCTTAGCAAACCTTGTGGTGAAAAGGTCAGTTGCCCTGCTAGTCTGCTGGTTTCAGAGATTCCCTCATGCTCTGTTCAAGAGCCCTTTGTGCTCTGGGGCTTGTAGCCCCTGATAGAGCGTTCCGTCCTAATAAATTACCTGTATTTGGACGCTCTTGGGTCGATGAATCTTTTGACCAAGTGGGGCTCTCTTCACCCGAGATTAGTCAATTTAATCAAATCAATAATCAATAACGAACATAAGCAATGCCCTGATCAACATAACACTTCACAATTAATCCAGAATACATTTCGGCGAACCATGACCTTTCGGCCATGAATAACCACACCAGTTCATTCAAAGTTAATGAATTTATTTCCCTATATTAACAAAGCTAGCACGATATAAATGTGTCTCAACACCAAATGATATATGTAAATGAACATTAATAGCTGTCCATAACGGTGAAAAAGATGCAATCTATGCAGCATTTGAATAACAATGCATTCGATAATAGCAATGCAAACCACTAAAACTATAATCTGTAATGGGCTAATTGCATACATTAGTCAGCATAACAAGGTCTCAAATTGCATCGTGCAACAAATGAATCCTCATCTAACCTCAAATTAGCATCTGCATGTGGGACTTCATGCAAAAAACAATTTAGCAACATTGATTTGGAAAACTCCTAACTAGGGCTCTTATCAAAAATCAGCAGTTGGTTACCTAAAAAGAAACACAATGCAATTGTACATTTTCCTTTCATATTTACCAAATTCAATCAGCATTCAAGGAAGTCTTCGTCTCACAGGTACCGGTTTCGATCAGCATGGGACGGGGCAAAGGGGGCAGGGTGGACGGGGCAATTGCCTCACAGCGGCAAGATAAAAGGACAAAACTGCTACTTTATGCAAAGGGGCAGATCAAAGTTAAAGTCTCTAGAGCGAGAATTACTTAAAGTCTCTTTCTCTCGATTAGAGAAAGCATCAAAGTCTCATTCAAAATGGCGTCGAACATCAATTGGCATCGTAGAAGATGGCAAAATGACGAGGTCGGCAAGATGGGCCATAATGGCTGCAATGGGCAATAATGTCCTCAATGGGTGCAGTGGGTAATGGCCGCTTTCTTCTTGTGCACCAGGTTTAAATAATCAACAGTTCAAATCCAGTAGGGTCTTCCATTGGAGGGTTCATAGGTTGGCTTCAAATTGTCCAATCAAAAACAACAATTTACAAGCTTCTACCTAGGCCTACATTATCCTTGGAGTCGGGAACGTAAGTTGCAACATATTTTACCAATTAACTCACTTTCAGAGCTTCCATTGTCTGCACCTGCAGATTGACCTTGGAGCAAAGAAGAAGATGCCAGGCTGGCACGAAACCTTAAAGATAAGCATGTGAACCGATCTCACTGGAAAAGTACAGCTTCAAGCAGGAATACACGTTTTATTAGCACATTAGAAAAACACGAGCATCTAAACCGTGAGACAAGGCAACTAGGCCGAAGCCTCCACTAAAGTTATGCTAAGTTAAAACATTTCAAACAAGCAAATCATGGCACACGTTTACGGTTATGTCAGATTAGTACAATTCTAATACATCACGTTATATAAAGCACGCTTATAAATGTTGGCGAACTACTCTGAGGGCACATTTGTCCCCGTACAATCTTTATTAGTTCGGTTAAAGTCACACTTGATTATTGCGGCACTACGTTTATGCGCTAATAAATGTAAAACCTTCGTTTCTGCGTCATCAATCCCTCCTCTGATGACTATTTGTCATCACACAAAACTATTCCCACAAATTTTATTCCATTAAAATTCTGTCAGTTCTCTTTGCCTTTTAGTTCCCCTTGTTCTTGCCTTGTATTCTTCTGCCATTCTTTTCATCATTTTCTCTTCCTTCCTTCTCTTAATTCTTGCCATGATCATTAGTATTCCCCTCTTTATTCCCCAAATCCCAAAGATGCAAATTAGTACTATTAGTATTCCCTGTATTATTTTTAGTAATATTCCATTCCAAATGCCACCAAGCCAATTTCCCACTGAAGCAACTCCCTTTCCAACCTTCTCCCAAACTCCTGGTTCTTTCAATTCCTTCAAGTCTGCACTCTCTTTTGTTAGATTTGCAAGCATTGTTTTAATCTTCACACTGTTGTCTGGTATATACATGCAACAGTGACGCGCACCAAGCATTTTGCAAACGCCGCCATCCTTTGCTAAAAGAATGTCTAGGGCAAGCCTGTTTTGAAGAGTCATAGCTCTTTCTGCTGCAAGTTCAGCATCCATCAGGATTATAGCACCTGAAAACTTTGTCAACATGTTATCCACTATAGTAGACAACTTTCTTATTTTGATGGAATTCAACACAACTCCCAATGAAGGAATCATGGCTCCAAATATATCTCCTACCACAGCAGCTGCAGTCTCTCTTTTCTGGATACGATGAGATCCAGACGTCTTTGGAATCACCGATAGGTCATCCAGTTGATAAACCTTTGGGAACACTATACCCAAATAACATCTCCCCCACCATCCCTTTGGAAGACGATAATAGGCATTATGCCCACAAATGTAATATACACCAGGTATGACAGGGTCAAGTCCGTTCAGCATGAATGTCCATTTGGCCTTAAAGATAAACGTATGTTTACATTCACTCGCTCCCACGAAAATGTTATCATAATAAGATTCACCACGATATATACAAAATTTCCCTACATGCCAAGCGTCTAAAGCTATTTTTCCTTGTGTTTTTATTGCGGCAAAAGCATAATTATCTACTGAAGTCCTCTTACTTAGCTCTTTTCTAATTTCGCATTCATTTGTGCCTTTCTATCATCTGTGCGATCTAAAAAGCTTATTTCTACTGCAGAGAGCGAGCAGGTAAGGTTTTCCCTATGAGCGTGAGCTGTTTCAAAAGGTTGCATTGGCTCGAAAAATTCCCTCATTATTTTAGCATCCCAATCTTTAGCAATCTGGCTTAGTTGCGTTATTATAGGAACATATGCAAAGGTAACATCATAATTTGAATAAAAATACTGTATGTTAGTTTGACCATAAAATCTAGAAGTTACTAAACTACATGTAATCCCATATGTAAGAGGCATGTGGTGATAAGTCACCCCTTCCGTTACCGATGTCGGTATCTGTGTACACACATAACAATCTTTCGCATCCATAGTCTCAACATATTCTGTTAGTAGGCGATAGAAAACATTATACGAAAGTTCCTTCTTATCATGCAAGTGTCTCTCATCTAATTCTAGTCTTTTCAATGCGGTTAGTTCAGTGACAGTAACAGGAGCAGAAGTAGAAGCATCAATTTTCTCATTCTCACCCTTACCACGCGTTGCAAGCACTATTGCCATTATTATTAGTACACATGCAGTTATCAATCCTATACACGCATATTTACAATATTTCACTCTACTGTTTTGTGTAGCGTACTTAGTCATGATCTGTATAGAATCAGAGAGCTAGAAGCACTTATAAAGAAACGATTTAGCAATTAGTTACAAAGCTGAACGAGCGCAATGTTCACACAGTTTTCTTCAGGAGCCCAGTCACTTATCGGTTAGCAGCATTTGTCTCAATTCGGCAATAACTCAGTCTTTTATCAGTTAGCAACGTTGTCTCAAATCGGGTTTAAGAGTCAATCAGGTTATCAAAGTCTTATCAAGTTAGCAAATGTCTCATCCGGTTTAGCAATGTCTCAGCTGGTTGTATCACGTTAGATTATAGCAAGCAATGTCATTTATCACCCTTTCAATCAATAGTGTCCATAAAACTTTTCTTTTCTATTGGTATCTCTTCTTCTTCGTTCTCGAGGCTAAGAGATACAAATTCGTCGGTCCAATCGTCATTGACTACATATGCCCATTCTGGACCGGAATATCTCCTGTTTGGTATCCTTTTCCTTTTCAATTTTGCATCTCTCTTTGATTCTGCCTCACTGGTACTTTCCTCTTTGGCCAAGTCTTTTTCTTCACTTGATGTTGGTACCACGACAGACACTTCCTTTCTTTTCTCTTTCACTCTTGGCCCTTCACGTTCAACGTTTCTCTAGTTCTTAGTTTTACTGGTGATATACTTGGTCTTCTCTTTGCACTGTGTCCACTTGATGGACCTGCGATCTCTTCTGAGGAAGTTTGAACAGTTTCGTTCTGTTCTGCCTTGTCCCCTCCTTCTGGGGAGTCAATCAGGTTTTTCTTTTCTTTTTCTGTACCGTCTGCTTCTGGGAAAGCCCTCCTCTGATCAGGCTCTCCTGCTTCTTCACCTCTTTCGAGCCCTTTGTCACCGTTACTTTCTTCAGGCTCTTTGTTACCTTCAGCTGCTTCAGGCTCTTTGTTACCTTCAGCTGCTTCGTCGCTGTCTGAGGTTTCTCCTTGGTCTTCCCCAAGTGAATCGGTTGTTTCGTCCTCAGAGAATATTTCTCTCTCTTCTATTTCTGCCTGTTCGCTCCTAGTTCTGTTTTTCTCTGTCTCAGCGCTCGGCACTTTGTTATCAGGTACTGGCAGTTTCAGCACTTCAACTTCCTCATCTGTGGGACACAACACCTTCTTTGTATGACTGCCGTGAATCCAGTTGGGAACTCCAGCACACTTCACAGCGGTAGTGGTCGTCAGGATCACTTGGAAAGGGCCTTTCCAACGGGGTTCCAGACACGACTTCCTCACGTGCTTCTTTATCACGACCCAGTCACCTGCTTTCAGTGTGTGTCCTGGACCTTAGATCGGTGACAAGGTGGTTGCTTCCACCTGGTGAGAGAAAGAGCGAACCACGTCAGGCAGACCTTTGCAGTAGTCTAACACCATATCATCTGTAATATTCAAAAGCGCGTTTGCGGGAACTGCAGGAAGTCTCATGGCCCTGCCCATGAGAATTTCGTGCGGGGACAATCCAGTCTTTCTGTCAGGGGTGTTTCTCATTGACATTAACACCAAAGGCAATGCGTCAGGCCATTTCAAATTTGTTGATGCACATATTTTCGCCATTCTTGATTTCAGTGTACCATTCATCTGTTCCACCAGTCCTGAGGCTTCAGGGCGATAGCTACAATGCAGTTTTTGCTCAATGTTCAGTGCTGCGCAAAGTAACTTTATCACCTCGTTATTGAAGTGACTTCCTCTATCTGATTCTAAAGAGATCGGGAATTCGAAACGTGGTATCAACTCTCTCAACAATAGTTTTGCAACTGTAAGGCTGTCATTTCTACGTGTGGGGTATGCTTCAATCCAGTGACTAAAAATGCACACAATCACCAACACATACTTCAGACCTCCATGCACAGGCATCTCAATAAAGTCCATCTGCATTCTGCTGAACGGGCCACCCGCCCTGCCAATGTGGCTCACGTTCACAACCGTTCCCTTTCCTGGGTTCATCTGCTGACAAATGACACAACGATGGCAAACTGCTTCTGCAACTTGACGGAATCTGGGGTTAAACCAATCAGTTTTGAACAATCTTATCATGGCATCTCTCCCTAGGTGAGCCTGCCCATGATAGAACCGCGCTAGCTGCGATAAGAGACTATTTGGTAAAACAAATTTTCCCTCATTTGAAACCCATAACTCATCTGGTCTCCTTGTACATTGTGACTTAATCCAGGAAACTCTTTCATCCTCCCTGACGCTATTCTGTAATGCTTTTAGTTCATCCATTGTATCCACGACCTTCAAGGCAAATGCTTCAGCTGGTTCGAGTTCTGGTTCACTTATCAAATTCCATTCATCCCTGAGCAATATACAGTTCAAGGCACAAAATCTTGCGACTTGATCCGCATATGCATTTCCCAGGGAAACATAGTCCTGTCCTTTTGTATGAGCACTACACTTTACCACTGCAATTTCGGCTGGCATCTGAATGGCGTGTAACAATTCCCTTATTCTCTCCCCGTTTTTCACTGGGGACCCTGAAGAGGTCAGGAAACCTCTCTGTGACCATAGTTGCCCAAAGTCGTGCACAATTCCAAACCCGTACTGACTGTCAGTGTAAATGGTAACCTTCATCAATGTAGACAGTTGGCATGCTCTTGTAAGGGCTACAAGCTCTGCTACTTGTGCGGAATAGACTCCTTGGAGCCAGGATGCTTCCAAGACACCTGTTACAGTACATACAGCATATCCTGCTTTCAAAATTCCCAACCCATCTCTTAGACATGAACCATCAACAAAAATAATATGGTCATTTTCATCAAGCTTAGTATCCCTAATATCAGGTCGGGGTTTTGTGCAAAATTCAGTCACCTGAAGGCAGTCGTGCTCGACGTCTCCAGCGTTCTCAATTTCAGCATTTTCACCGGGAAGCAAGGTTGCTGGATTCAACGTAGTGCACCTTTTCAGCTGCACATTCGGTGAGCCCAGAATTATTGTTTCATACCTTGTGAGTCTTGCTCCAGTCATGTGTTGCGTTCGGGAGCGGGTCAAAAGTATCTCAACTGAGTGAGGGACCATGACTGTTAATGGGTGTCCCATCACTATTCCTTCACTCTGAGTGAGGCTGATACCAACTTCTGCTACGGCGCGCAAACACCCTGGCAGTGCTGCTGCGACCGGATCCAAAGTAGCTGAAAAATACGCTACTGGTCTGTTTATGCCACCATGGGCTTGGGTCAAGACAGACAAAGAACATGCATCACGTTCATGACAAAACAATGTGAAAGGCTTTGTGTAATCAGGCATACCTAAAGCTGGAGCCCTGCACATGCATTCTTTCAATTCAATAAAAGCATCCATCTCATCTCCTTTCAGCTCAATTTCATCCAAGGCATCCTTCTGGGTCAGTTTCAGTAAAGGCTTTGCTAGAGTTGAAAAGTTGGGAATCCACTGGCGACAGTAGCTCACCATCCCCAAAAACTTCCTCACCTCCCTCCTCGTCTTTGGTGGACTCATTTGAAGTTACACTTGTTATTCTTTCCTTCATTATTCTCCGTGACCATTTCTCTATTTGATGACCCAAGTATTTTACTTTCTTCTGACAGAACTGCAACTTTGAAGGAGACACCTTGTGTCCATTCCTTCCCAAATGGTTCAGTAGAGCAATGGTGTCGGCTGTGCAGCCACTTTCTGTCTTAGATGCAATCAGTAAGTCATCGATGTACTGTACTAGGGTTGACTCGAATGGCAATTCTAACGCTTCCAAGTCTTTCTTTAGAATCTGATTGAAAATTGACGGTGACTCCGAAAACCCTTGAGGAATTCGACACCAACTGTAAACTCTGTCTAAGAATTTGAAACAAAAGAGAAATTGGCTGTCCTCATGAAGAGGCACCGAAAAGAATGCTTGTGACAAGTCAATGACTGAGAACCACTCGACCTCGCAAGGGACTTGAAACATTATCACAGCTGGATTCGGTACTACAGGGCAGCATTTAATTATGATGTCATTTATTTTCCTCAAGTCCTGCACGATTCGGACCTTTCCACTCGGCTTTATTAGTCCCATGATTGGTGAATTACATGGACTGCTTAACACTTCTTTCAGTACTCCCTGTTTTACAAACTCGTCAATAAGTTGGGCGACTTTCATGAGGGTGTCTTGTGCCATGTGGTATTGTGGGGTCTGGGGAAAGGTTACATTGGGTTTTACGGTCACTTTCACTGGTTCCACTCCTTTCACCAATCCCACCTCTTTTCCTGTCATATCCCACACTTCCTTTCCGACTGTTTCCCGTAATTCAGCTGGAATATCTTCTTCAGTTATCATCGAAAAAAGGTTAATCAGAGGATATTCTTCATCGACAGTTTCCATCTCATCCCCTTCAACACTGTCCTCTTCTTCCCCATCACTGCTCGTCTGAATTCTAATTCCATCGTTCAAACACATAATCGAACATCCCAATTTGCACAATAGGTCTCTCCCTAACAGTGCTATCGGGCTTGAGTCACATACCACAAAATTATGTGACCCTTGATAGTTACCAATTCTGACTTGTACTGGATCTGTGATTGGGTTCGTCAGGTGCCTGTTTGCTACTCCCACTACTTGAACTGTTCTCCCTGAGAGTGGCAAATTTGGTACTTCAATGCTCCTAACAGTTGAACGTGTGGCTCCTGTGTCAACCAAGAATGAAACACGATGACCCATAACTCTTCCCTCCACATATGGACCCCTTTGATCAACTTCCAAGGATGCTGCAAGCACACAATTTCCCTCCTCATCTGAACTTTCACTCTCCCATACATTGTTTATTCCATTCTCACTGTGTAATGGGAACTGTTGTACGGTGCCATTTGTATTCATCACCTGACCCGAGACCTGTGGAGGAACCATCACTTGCTGCTGACTCACTGGTGCCAAAGGTATTTGCATTTGCTGATTAGGTACCATGGGAAACTGCTGTTGCATTGGCTGCATTTGCGTCATCTGCATACGGGGCATCTGCATCTGCTGCGGCTGCATGGGCTGTAATCCCTGCAGCTGATTTATGGTCTGAAAATTTGGGTTTGGACCTCTCATTTTCGGTCCCCTCATTGTCTGGAATGCATTGACATCATTGTTTTGCTGACCAACACCTGCACCTTCCTGCATCACCATCGGGCACTCGCGTTTCCAATGCCCGACGATTCCGCACACGTGACACGGCATCACCCTTTTCATTGCCTGCACACCATTCGGAATTGCAACAGTGTTCAAATCCGGACCATTACTCCCAAAGCCTCCTCTGCCTCTGCCTCTCGCCTGTGGCTGAAACACCATATTTCCCTGCGGCTGCGGCTGCGGTATCTGCTGTTGGAACCCTTGCAACCCTTGCAGACCTGTCTGAGCTGCTTTAAGTTGCATCACCATCACTTTCTCTTTCAACCTTTTCTGTTTCACTTCAATTTCGTCGCTACAGTATTTCGCATAATTCAACACCTCATCAATAGGTTTCGACTGCCAACAAATCAAATGCGTCTTTATCATCTGACTTATCTCTGGTCTCAGCCCTTCCACAAATCTAAACACAAAATGAAGCATGTCCTTCGCCTCTATTGTTTCCGTGCCACTGTAGTTCTTGAACGCCTTCAACAACCTCTCATAGTAACCATGAATCGACTCTTTAGCCTCTTGGGCAGTTCGATCAATCTTCTGCCAATCCACATTTTTCGCGGCAACCTTTGTCTTCAAATGCTCAATCACCTTATAGTACAAGCTGATTACCATAGGTGATGGTGCACCCGTATCCCTGTCTCTCTCTGGTTCACTTGTCGGCCAACCTACAGCCCTTTTGCAGTCCTCCCACAAATCTGCCGGAACCACAATCTCAAAGAGGGTGTTCAGGTCTTCCCAAAGACATTTTGCAAGCTTCACAAACCTATCAGTCTGTTGATACCATTCAATCGGTTTCTCTCTCAGTTTGGGAAAATCATCCGTAAAAGACTGAATGTCGCTTCTGTGCCACGGTACATGTATTAATTTTCCCCCTGCTGTCTCCCTCATTGGTAACATGGTTATTGCATCACTACTCTGTGATCTTTTCTTGTTGTGCTCTGGGACACTGTCTTTCCTCTTTTCCTTTTTCTTTGCCCATCTGCTTTCCCATTTGTCTAAGCACCTCCACACTTGTGCACTCTGCAGCAATTCTCTAAGGTGCGTTTTCATGCCTGCTGACCTCATGTGTTCAAAGTCTGTGGTCCCGAAATCCAATCTATAGCTCCTGCTCAAGTGTTTTGTCTTGCCTATCTCAACCCCGTTTTTGTCAGCTATTTCTTGCAACCTTCTATGTACCTTGTTCACTTCTCTCGTAATCCTAGGACATAGATACCTCAGCTCTTCTTCTGAGTAGGACTCTAACCTATTCAAACCCATAGTCCCTTCCACCAATTCTTCTGCTTCTATGTTCAACCTGACCTTATTCAGATAGTCTTCTCCCTTCCCACTGGCTGAGCTTTGTGTGGAATTCAGACTGTTGAACCACTGTGTCAGCTGTTGCACATTCAACCCCATCAGTGTAGCATTCACATCGACTGCCATTGATGGTTGCGGCAACTTTTCAGTGTTCGATGATAGCGGTATCATCAGTGGGGGACTCGACCTCACCACTGTTGACTGAGCACATATGGGACTAAACTCCATCAAGGACCCAGATCCAGTTGGCAGAGCCGCTATCGGAGTTGTCTCTGGAGTGTTTTCTATGCACCTCCTTTCCGTCCCACTCTGCACCATTGATCCTTGACCGCTCATACCTGAGTTAGGCTGAATGTACAAAGGTACCGGTGGACCTACAGTAATGGGTAGGGATATCGCATCTGGGTTCTGTCCATTCCCCAGGTTCTGAGGCATGTTCATTCCCACACTATGGTTCATCATTGCCGGCATGCCCGTCTGACTCCCCGTCATCTGAGCATGTGCGGTTCCCCCCTGCATCTGCTTTTGAGGCATCAAAAACTGGGTTGATTCAGCTTGTGCCAATGTTGGGTTGCGACCATTCTGTACTCCCATTACGGTTGGATCTAGAATCATTCCCGTACTGTTGTCACTGCTGTAGTACCTTGGGACCTGCGGCTGATAATTTTCTGCTGTTTTCAATATAGGCACATCTGGATATATTCTCCTAACCTGCGGTATCTGCGGGGTGAACAGTAAACTCGGGTCCTTAGATCCCGATGGCGTTTCTGAACTCGGAGTTTCATTATTCTGTACCGGTGCCGGAGGGGCAGAACTGGTACTTGGACCTTGTTCACTCTCTGCATAAGGTGGTGGACGGTCGTTCAGCAATTGCATGATGAACTCCTCATCCTCTGACTCGTCTTCTCTCCTTAACTTTTCCTCGTCCTCTCTATCTTTGGAACACCTCCTGTTTGTCTTACAGGTAGCTTTCTTGCCTGTCGCCTCTTCTTCCTTAGCAATTGCGGGAAACAATTTTATCCCCTGCAATATATCTGACCTCCACACCTTCTGTGCATTATCCCACCTAGCGTCCGCTAGTGTCTTTTCTACCTTTCTTATCCTGGTCTCGAACTTCTTTTGCTGTTGCTATCTAGCCATTAGTTCCCAAATCGCTAGAGCCTCAAACTGTGCTGGCCTTGGAGGTACCTTCATGTCGTACATCGCGAATCTCAAATTCTCTAGGATCCTTATATTGAATGTCCCATGGATCGGGAACGCTACGCTCCCATGTCTCTCTGTCAGCCTGTGCCATTGCTTTAGCCAAAGGCACGGAGCTACCCCCCTTTCCTCCATTACAATGTAAGCTGGTGTACCTTCGGGTGGCGTCTCCTCTCCTACGCTCGCTTTAATGTAAGACTCCCCCTTCATCGCACTCTTTAATGCTTTAAAAAATTTCATTTTCTCGTCTTTTATTTCACAAAGTTTGTAATCAATAAGTGACTTTAATTCCCGGAATACTCTTCGCTTGCCTTTCCCCTTCCAATCGAGCCCCACGGACTGCGTCCAATCCGTGCGCGGCCCTTCTTTGCAACCAACCTATCCCAGCGCGGCTCCTAGTGACGTCACACTCACACACACTGCGGCTGACAAAGCCTCGCGGCTTGTCCTCCTTCACTCCGCTCCTCTCGTAACAGCTTCTGGCATGTATCGCGAGCAACCAAATAATAATAAAACAGATCTGTCGGTTTACTACAGGAAGGGTAACACAATCGCTTCAGGACCTTAGGGATTTTTCACTAGCCTCGGCAGTTATTCCATCTTTCTCGGTCCCCACTTTCGCAAGCAAATCCTGACCCGCAGACTCTGCTCTCAACTTGTCAATGATCTATTCTAGTGCACTTAGAATTTGTCAAAGCCCGAAGTCGAAGTTTTCTTTCACTCCCTTAACACACGTACCGACTCGTTGACCACGCCCGGTCAACCTATTAAACCGACCAGACCACAACATAAAACAAGTGTCTCATACACTTTTCAACATACTCCGGAGTCTCTTGACCTCGCAGGGCCCGTCTCAACAACAACAACCACGTGGACCTTTTTCTGCACAAAGCGCCACATGCACATGAAGTTCGACGACTTCCCTACTCTCACACTCGGAGTCGCACCTCCGCTATTCTCTAAAATCCTCGCAACCTTTTCAAACAATCTGCGGCAATAAGCTGTGCAAGCGCAAAACCGTGACTTCACTCATACCGTCACTAGTACCGCCAACGCCGATTTCACACCTCCATTCTCTCCATTCGCAAGCTCCGAGATCCCGGGAAAGTCGCGGGGGACTTAGGGCATCATCATTCTCTCAATCTGTTTTACCCAAGAAAAATCTAATTCAACACCATATACCTCTCGAGTGGGGTCTCAAAGAGCGCAACCGTTACCTCTCGAGCGGGGTCCCAAAGGGCGAAACCGTTACCTCTCGAGTGGGGTCCCAAAGGGCGAAACCATTACCTCTCGAGTGGGGTCCCAAAGGGCGAAACCATCCTCTGCTACCATCTACTGATAGAGCGTTCCGTCCTAATAAATTACCTGTATTTGGACGCTCTTGGGTCGATGAATCTTTTGACCAAGTGGGGCTCTCTTCACCCGAGATTAGTCAATTTAATCAAATCAATAATCAATAACGAACATAAGCAATGCCCTGATCAACATAACACTTCACAATTAATCCAGAAAACATTTCGGCGAACCATGACCTTTCGGCCATGAATAACCACACCAGTTCATTCAAAGTTAATGAATTTATTTCCCTATATTAACAAAGCTAGCATGATATAAATGTGTCTCAACACCAAATGATATATGTAAATGAACATTAATAGCTGTCCATAACGGCGAAAAAGATGCAATCTATGCAGCATTTGAATAACAATGCATTCGATAATAGCAACGCAAACCACTAAAACTATAATCTGTAATGGGCTAATTGCATACATTAGTCAGCATAACAAGGTCTCAAATTGCATCGTGCAACAAATGAATCCTCATCTAACCTCAAATTAGCATCTGCATGTGGGACTTCATGCAAAAAACAATTTAGCAACATTGATTTGGAAAACTCCTAACTAGGGCTCTTATCAAAAATCAGCAGTTGGTTACCTAAAAAGAAACACAATGCAATTGTACATTTTCCTTTCATATTTACCAAATTCAATCAAACTATAATCTGTAATGGGCTAATTGCATACATTAGTCAGCATAACAAGGTCTCAAATTGCATCGTGCAACAAATGAATCCTCATCTAACCTCAAATTAGCATCTGCATGTGGGACTTCATGCAAAAAACAATTTAGCAACATTGATTTGGAAAACTCCTAACTAGGGCTCTTATCAAAAATCAGCAGTTGGTTACCTAAAAAGAAACACAATGCAATTGTACATTTTCCTTTCATATTTACCAAATTCAATCAGCATTCAAGGAAGTCTTCGTCTCACAGGTACCGGTTTCGATCAGCATGGGACGGGGGCAAAGGGGGCAGGGTGGACGGGGCAATTGCCTCACAGCGGCAAGATAAAAGGACAAAACTGCTACTTTATGCAAAGGGGCAGATCAAAGTTAAAGTCTCTAGAGCGAGAATTACTTAAAGTCTCTTTCTCTCGATTAGAGAAAGCATCAAAGTCTCATTCAAAATGGCGTCGAACATCAATTGGCATCGTAGAAGATGGCAAAATGACGAGGTCGGAAAGATGGGCCATAATGGCTGCAATGGGCAATAATGTCCTCAATGGGTGCAGTGGGTAATGGCCGCTTTCTTCTTGTGCACCAGGTTTAAATAATCAACAGTTCAAATCCAGTAGGGTCTTCCATTGGAGGGTTCATAGGTTGGCTTCAAATTGTCCAATCAAAAACAACAATTTACAAGCTTCTACCTAGGCCTACATTATCCTTGGAGTCGGGAACGTAAGTTGCAACATATTTTACCAATTAACTCACTTTCAGAGCTTCCATTGTCTGCACCTGCAGATTGACCTTGGAGCAAAGAAGAAGATGCCAGGCTGGCACGAACCTTAAAGATAAGCATGTGAACCGATCTCACTGGAAAAGTACAGCTTCAAGCAGGAATACACGTTTTATTAGCACATTAGAAAAACACGAGCATCTAAACCGTGAGACAAGGCAACTAGGCCGAAGCCTCCACTAAAGTTATGCTAAGTTAAAACATTTCAAACAAGCAAATCATGGCACATGTTTACGGTTATGTCAGATTAGTACAATTCTAATACATCACGTTATATAAAGCACGCTTATAAATGTTGGCGAACTACTCTGAGGGCACATTTGTCCCCGTACAATCTTTATTAGTTCGGTTAAAGTCACACTTGATTATTGCAGCACTACGTTTATGCGCTAATAAATGTAAAACCTTCGTTTCTGCGTCATCACCCCTTGTGCTCTGGGGCTTGTAGCCCCGTGTCTCCGGGGATCGCAGTGCCTCCTGGTGTCTGCAACGTCAACATGCATGAACCCAAAGGCACTATCACCTTTCTTTGTTGGTACTCTTGATATTCTATTTGCTATTTGTATTTGTTTTTAATTGTTTTGTTTAGGTGATTGTGAACATCTAGGTTTGTAAACTCTAATCAAATATCAAGGAGATAAAACATGACGTTTTCGCAGCGAGATCAATGTAGACGTTTAAGCACAGTGTACATAAATCTTTGTGGGTGTTTGCTATTTAAATAGCCATGTTGCATTGCATAGGTTCTCTGTATTCTTGTTTTAGGTGTACCCTCGTGTATTCCTAGCTTTGTGAATTTTAGAGATTTGTGAATATTGTAGAAAGCGCTACCCCAGGGGGCTTATTTCGGTACTGCACATTGTGCTTTCTGCCTGCTTTAATTACTGCCTGGTACATTGTTTTTGTGTGCATTTAATTTTGTGATGGTGTCCATACTATAAATATACTTGAATATTTTACATATAATTAAAATTATCATGTAACACATAATCTTGGTAGGGCATTTAATTGTACTGTTCTGTTCATAGACATGGCCTGCACATCTTTCTTCAGTTAGTTGTTGCCTGTTCATCCATGTATACCCAGACTGTCAAGAGGAGTAGTGAAGTCTACTTTCTGCTACCGAAGGTGTTTTCTGAAGATTGATTGGTAGGGACCCTCAGCATTCTCCTTTTGGAGTGCTTTGTGACTCCTTCATCTGAATGCCCTGGTGAATATTCCTAAAGGAGGTTGGGCCTCTAGACCAAGTAGAAAAAGAGGACCCCTAACTGCTGAAATGCTGAATTTATTGTAGGCCAAATGTGTCCAAAGACAAATTCACAGTTATAATCGTACAATGCCTGTGTTATTAAAAAAAGGAGAATACAGGTAAAAAAACATTAGCACAAACCTTTGAATTCCTGCACATTCTATTAAAAGGTAATTGATCTGATAAGTCAAATATAAGCCACCATGCCAATCTTCCAAATGTGTAATACTGTAACCACCACTGCTAAATGTGTTGTAAACAGAAGCACATACACGAAATTTCTTTAGGAAGCTACAACATTTTAGACAGTGCAAGGCTCATGAATTAAAGGATTTTAATCGTATTTAGTACAAATAGCAACGGATGGGATTTAGCGAATGAGTCAGCGGTAAAGTGAAGTATCATCCAATCACATTCAGCGAAGGGAGCTGGTAACACCGTATGGCAATCGCTAAGATGTTTTGTTACAATCATCCTGCTCTTGTTTTTGCATTATTTTAGGGTTCTCTCTCACTGGATTGCTGATCTCCCCCACTCGGAAAAGATCAAAACCATCTCTTATGTCTGTGGAATGTGTTTTCAGTTGAAATACATTGCTTGAAAATGACATTTAAACAGCACGTGAAGAAATGGATCTAAAATAATACTGACCGTCCTGCTTTTTTGTTCTGCCTGTACATTTCCCATGTGTAACACAAAATTAATATGTAGCAAGCCAGTATCAGGGGCAATGGAAAGAAGAATGTAGTAATGGTCAAATAGAGCGTATACCTAGAATAAAAAAATTAAAACATTAATAATCACAGCTCATGCCTGAAAAAATACTTATACCTGGAAATAAGAAGCAGAGCTTTTATATTCACAGTTCATTTCTGATAAAATACGTATAGCTAGAAAGAAAAAATAGACCCTTAATAATAACCACTATTCATGCCTAAAAAAATACTTACACCTAGAAATAAAATTTTAAAAAACAGAGCATTAATAATCATTTCTCATGTCTAATAAAATACGTATTCCTAGCAATAAAAAGCAGAGCTTTAGAAACCACAAATATCAAGCCCGATAAAACACTTACCACTAGAAATAAAAAAAAAAGCGGAGCATTAATAACTAAAGTTCACGGATGATAAATACTTGTAACTAGAAATAAAAAAGACGAGCACTAATAACCACAATTCATGGATGATAAATACTTGCAATTAGAAATAAAAAAGAGCATTAATAATCACAGTTCAAGGCTGATAAAATACTCTTTACAGCTACCGCATTGCCACGGATAATTTTTTTTTCGTGAGTCTAGGTGAAGAATGTGGGAGACCCAGGGACCATCGTTTATTTCGCAGGCAGTGTTAAGGCATTTCATGTTGAGTTGTGCGCAAGCTGTCTGTCACGATGGCTGAATAAATAAGAGATTGCAGTGGCATCGGATTGGCATAAGCTGAGCCAAAAGGACATGCCCTTTTCCGCTTTTGTTTTGAAATATCATGCCATCCTACAGCACTGCCCTCATAACATGGCTTGTGCAGAACGTTGACAAATTGCAGGGTGCTAAAAAAAATTCTCCTCACCTTGAACTAACTCTTTAATAATCACGGCTATGCACTGTCCTTCACACTGTGACCTACAAATTATCAGAATAACTAGCTGAACAGCAGTTTTCAAATCGAAAAAGATTAATAAACCACACTGCCAAATACAAGTTATTATAGTCATCTGAAACTACTTCAGCAATTTCTAGACTGAAAAGCCCCATCACTGGTAACTTTGAGCAATATGTCAGATATAGCTAAGATAATACGCCTTGAACAGCAGTCATGCCCCCCTACCTGCACTAAGATGGAACTTGCACAAGCCAAGCAGACTACTAAAAAAAGAAAGGGTCTGCGGTTTCTACTGGGAATACAATAAAATAAGCATTTTTGCTCAAATTTAGGGGCAGATTTAAGAAAAGTGGTACCGCAGCTAATGCAGCTCCACTTATCTTGTGCCCCTTAGTGACTCCCTAATGCCACCATATGGGCACCGTATTACAGATACGGTGAACCATGGCAGTAGTTAGGGAACTAGCATCAACATTTGTGATGCTAGTTTGGCGCTTTGATGATTAGTGTAAAAAATGTTGATGTTAATCCTGAAAAGCACATTGAAGCCCATTATAAATAATGATGTGTCTCCGTTTAATGCCTGCTCTGTGCAGGAGTTAACAATGCTGCAAAAAATGCCGCAAAGAAACCTTTTAGATTTCTTTGCACCATTTTTTTGCCACCCCCCAGCAGAGGAACACCCCTCCTTGCATACATTATGCCTGGCGCAGGCATAATGTGGTGCAAGGGGTTACAAAGTGGAGCAATGCATGTATTGTGCCACTTTGTAAATCTGGTGCAGCGGTTTTGGCCTTGTTGGGCCACATTAGCATAAAAAAAAAACGCTAAAGTGGCACAAGGGAGCGCTAGTCACTCTTAAATCTGGGTCTTAGAATATTAAAGGTTATCCTTTAAAATGACTCGGATCAATCCGTGGATGTGTTCCCTTGTGTTTTGGACATAATTTGGAGACTCCAAAGATTTGTAAACTATTGGGGTCATTTTGACCACCATATTTAGCGATCTCTGTCTGCTTGAGCTTCTCTGAGGCCACAGAAAGTCTGTCTCGCAGCCGGCATGTTTCATTCAGGTGCTCAGTAAAGGTTTTTGTTTTTTAAAAATGAACCCACAAGACAAAATAACCATTGGCCGTGACACCCTTGGAGATTTCTCCCAGAATGTTGGGATTATTTTGTTTTGGACCACAGGGCTTGTAAATAGTTAGCAATAAGTTAGAGCGTTCAATATCAGAGTTCCAAGTGACATCATGGACACCTCGAGGTTCTCTATCATCTATTTAATGTCACTTAGCTCCCCTCAGTAGAAAACAACTCTGGTATAGACTGCTACCCATCTACAATATCTAACATGCATGGAAGCCTTCAAAATATATATATGTATAAAAACCTTTTTCAAAATGTTCTTATTACAGTCTAGCTGTTACATCACTATAATCATGTAAAATAAGAAAGTGACATATCTATCCCAATGTAATAACTTATTACAGTTGATTTATGACATCACACTGCCTGCTGCGTGAGCCCAGAAGTATTAAAAAATGAAAGAGTAAAGATTTACCAACTCACAAAATGGGTTCTTGCCTGGATACCAAATTGCAAATTTTTGTGGGTGTCCATGACAAATTGTGGTTCAACAGCAGGAGAATCAATGATTTACTAATGGAACTCTGGTTGCAAACCAGTGAAAAGTTACTAACTCACAAGTTGGGGTGATAATCTATTCCCAAATAGGAAGTGGAACCCTTTGAACCACTTTTCCTTTGAGAATTGGGAAACACGTTTATTGGGGAAAAGCCAGTGGTTCAGGGAAGCCCACTGCATACTTTCACAGATTTTTTTATTTTTTTTATTTTAAACACATTCACAAGGATTGGAGTCTGCGAACCCTTGTAGGCCACCATCCATATGATAATGGACAATTGGTATGAGTTGCAATTTTCAACCAACCTAATTAATATTAATTAATTAGGCAGGTAGAAATGCGACCCATTCTATTTTTTTATTTTGTGAACCAACTTCTGGTTGCAAAAAGGTAGTTGCAAATTGCGACTGCTTTTTGCAACCCGATAAATAGCACATCGAGCCTAAGGTCTAGAAATGGCATCACCAGACTTTAAAAGTACCTTTTCTCTTTGTTTCTGTCTCTGCTGGGAATAAGAGAGAAAATATTGTACTGCTACTAGATTTCAGATAAAAAAACATGGCATCCGTAAACACTGAAATGTGTCTAAAGTGTGAGGAAGCATTGGCTCAGGATGTCGGCTGGTGGTAGGGACTGCCTTGAATATGCTGAAACCTGTACAATAATTAAGTGCAATGGCAATGCTTAATTATGGCAGCATGTCACTGCCTTTTCAAACAGATTGCAGGACCAACAGCCTTGCACATACCTAGGGCCATCCTATGTGAGTATTCTGATTGGTGTCCACCCTTTATTGCTGTGCTCTGAGCACGACATTGCGGTCTATCATTGTGCCACAAATGGGGTTCAGAAGTACATTTTGCATGTTTGTCTGACTGAAAAAAGCTAAGAGATGTGTTCTGAAAGCAGGACGTATCAGTGGGGTGACACTGCCAGGAAACAACAAGATATTGGCCAAAAAGTAGAAGCCCGATAAGGCTATCCCTTTCGACTATACCAGGTCTTGGAAACAACACCCTGTCTTTATTCCTCTTGAGCTCCTACGTAAACAACTCAGGACTGGAATTTCACATCACGCCACAATGATTTTTAAGTCTGTTCCATTATAGGATAAGGATTCTGACATCTTAAATGAGTTAGGTGACATGCATACATGTGTTTCAATTTCCATCCTTCCTTAGCCAGTAGGTCTGCAATGCCTTTTAATTTCTAATCAAGACCTAATGGCTTTGCCATTCTTTGCTTAATAACTGTGAGTATACGTCTCAGGTCTAACACTAACCGTCAGGTTTTTCTGTGCACAGGAAGTCTTTACTCACTCTGTATGGTGTGCAGACAAACAGGACATATTTGAGTGTATACTTTTGAAACCCTGAAACCGTATCTTAAACTCCGATTTTGCTATTATGAGTTGTAACGTTGCAGATCTGCAAACTATCTGAACCGCTTACTATGGTCAAAGTTTTCTCAAAAGTGTGTCACAATTAACAAGAAGGTTGCATCTTTGTTGACTTGTTGACTGAATTAAGAACGTTAGTTGAGATGCCAATAGGTTATGGTCACAAAGTTGCCCACTTTGGGTAGGTCCTTGCACCGGCCAATGGATTCTTTGTCTTTAGGAGTCGGAAATAATCAGGGCCTCCTTCAGTTGTCCAGGTGTCACAGTTACAGAGTGACTGGTAGGCAATTGTTATCTTGCATGTCATTTTAACAGCGGTGAGTGCCTTTGAGTTCCTCACTGGAGCATGGCATCAAATGAGGCTTTTTGGAGCCTCCAGATCGTCTAGGCCTCAGACCATCCAGGACACCCAAAAATGACTGCGCTGGAGCTCCAAAGAGGCAAGTCTGCTCCCAAACACAAGGCTTTATAACAGTATTCTAGAAAACAAGATTGGCCCAAATGTCAAAGTGAACATGGGTATTAAACTGAAGCATACAGCGATGGTTCACATGAAGGTCGTTTTGTAATATAAATATAACAAAGCAGACAGTCCTGAATAGACTCAATCAGTAATAGAATAGTTCCATAGAGACAGTGCACATTCTGTAAGACACTAATCAATGTTACTAATAATATTAAGCAAGCAACCAGTACATTTATTCAGTGAAGACTGAAAACGTTTTTATTCATGAATGAGAAGAAATGCAGAGGGAACCAAAACATCACAATTGGTGTTAAGTGATATAGTGATAAATACACCCCAAGTGAAGCAAACCAAAGCCAAGACAATAAAAAGAGTGCCCAATGCTGTGAGAATAACTGGTATATTGGTATAAGATATACAGACAGCCACAGTTGTTTGAATGGCCATAACCATTACAAAGGTCTGTCTCTTGCTGGCCGGTTACCTTCTGGGAGTAGACTGATACTACGTTGTACTTAGACCAATTCTTTTTGGCAACCATCCCCGAAGTTACTATGGGCTCGATTACGAGTTTTGCGGTCCCAGGACTGCCAAACTTGCAGTAGTGGTCGGACCACCACACTCCTGGCATTCCAACCGCCAGATTATGATCCTTGTAGATCCTGATGGGATGGCCGTGGCTGGAGACGTTGTCAGCCACGGCGGTGCCCATGGCAGCATCGATGTGCTGATCATGACTCCACTTTCCACCAACCTTTCCATAGCGGATGCACCGCCATGGAAAGGCTGATGGTAAGCCAGTGCTGGGGGCCACGGGCCCCTGCACTGCCCAAGACCATGTCATGGGCAGTGCAGGGCCTCCCCGCCAGCACCCTCAGAAGGCGCACTGTCTGCTATGCAGGGAGCTGAGGCCAATGCTGCCGCACTGCTTCCACCGGGCTAACCAACGGAAACGTCGTAATAGGACGTTTCCACCAGTCAGCCAGGTGGAAAGACCATAATATGGTGGGTGTGAAGCTACCAGCTTGACTGGGACCTCATCCCCGTGGCTTTGCTAGTCCGACAATCAGACCGCCAAAGTCATAATTAGGCCCTACATGTCCAGATGAGACCTTGGTATCTCCAAAGGGTCAAAATGCCATTGAAACTAAAAAAGCCAGACATTGCGATGGTCATTCTACACTGGGAAATTTCCCAATGTGATTATTTGTATTCAAACAACTGTGGCTGTCTTTATATCTTATAACAATATGCCAGTTATTATCACAGTATTGGATACTCTTTTTCATGTCTTGGTTTTGGTTTGCTTCACTTGGGGTTCCTTCTGCATTTCTTTGCATTTATTAATAAAAACTTTTTCATTCTTTACTGAATAAATGTACTGGTTGCTTGGTTAATGTTAGGAACACAGATTCTCTGACAGGATGCGTACTGTCTGTATGGAAATGTTCTATTACTGGTTGATTCTACGCAGGACTTTCTGTTTGATTATATTCATATTGCAAAATGAGCTTCACATGAATGATTAAAGTCCACAACAGCAGCATCCTTTGTTCCTTTTCCTTCTCATCTCATATTCCTGCCTGATGCAGTTTCTTGCCTCACACCCCGTCATACCTTTCTTTCTGTGTTATTTACTGTTTTGTTTATTTTTATGTAGCATGATCACTTTCAAGGATGCTACCTGTCCAAGCCAGGAAGAGTTAATATCTTTCCCTTTATGGCATTTTCTGCTGCTTTCAGCGCAGTTAGTGTGGGCATGAGAAACACACCTATATTTCTTCATCTGTTTTTCACTTAAATGGTGCTAGGCTTATCAGTTCCTCTTTCCACTTTCAAGCGTGGTGGGTTCACATGATTTAATTGAGCGGCCGATCACCCCGGCCCATGCTGTCTGCAGTGCGGCTTCACAATGGCACTAAAATCTTGCGGCTGACCTCTCTCTCTCTCGGCTCCCAAGCTGGGTCGATGCTCCCTCACCTGGTCTTTTCACCTCAATGGCTTCTTGACTACTTATTTGGCACTGTATTCTGTTTTTGGATGGTGTTTAGGGATGCCTTACCATTCTGATACAGGGACTTCAGGGAACTTCTACCACCATATTCATGGTCACAGGGACTTGACAGGCAAGAAATCATTTCAGTGCTGATTATTTTATGTGCATTTTGCTTTTAATGCAGACTATGGTTTAGTGTTGTGTGGATGTGTTTCTTTTAAAGCATTCACTCTTGTACATTCACCTTCTTGTTTGCAAGACTAGGGAGGTGAGGTTTCAGATAGGGGAATAAGATTTTACATTACTGAGGTGCATCCAACAATTAGTGTGGTTGGTTTTCCTAGTTTTGGAAATCTATGCGTATTTGATTGGATTTTACATTAGTCACATGATTACTTAATTAGAATACAATCCCAAAAATGCTAACCGATTGGCACTATATCTTCAAACCTTACTTGTCTGTATGTATTTAAAAATATCAAAAGGTGTATTTTAATGTGTTTATTATGTAATGCATTGTACCCTGTTGTATTTTAAATACTACTGACTGTGTGGTTTATTTAGGGAGGATTGTGAATATTATTTGGAATATACACCACTTATTTCATATTAAGGCAGGACTTTTAAGATAGTATGTCAAAATATCAAGGAGAAAAATATTGTCATGTTAAAATATAACTATCAAAATGTATATTCCCGCTTACTTATATATACCTTCCTTCTCTGTATTTTGGTAGTCAATATTTTGGCCAATATATTTTTGCAGAATGATATTAAAACCTCAACATTCATGCAGAATATCTGTTGCAATGGGTGGATGTGGGAGGAAGACAAGCTGGATCTTAGTAGATTATCAGGAGGATTTATTCAGCAACAGTCAGTAGACAGGTATACAGTGAAGCTGGTCGGCAGGCTCAAGATGTTACAAGAGTGATGCCCAGTGACAAACCCACTAAACCTCAATAATAACAATGTTCCATGAGATCATGGGTGAGTTGCATGGCAAGTCACCACACACCCATTTATAATTCTTGGTTGACCAACAACATGATCTAATAAAATATAATGCCCATGTCGCGGTATAATGATTTCATGTCTATGTTTTTTGGCACTTACCAAAGCACATCATTGGGTGTTGTTAAATCAAATGCACAGCTCTCAAGACCATCTTTGAATCTGATGACCTTCGAGTACACCCACACAGGAAGTACCACCACAAACGAAGCCGCCCAGAGGCACAGATTTATTCGAATAGTCTTTGACCTTGTGCGCAAGCTGATGAGTCGGAATGGCTGGACAAGAGCCAGATACCTGCGGTGGAAGTAATAAATGAGCATTACAGGAAAACAGCACAAAAAGGGAAGGGTTATTATAGCATCAAAAACACAAACCAATCAGATATTGGACTGCAAGACACCATGCAGCATATTGCTGTGAAATTGTATGTCATTGAAGCTGTCTCTCCTCTTTGATACAAACAATATTCTGACGTTCATTAAATGATAATTCCACAGTGAGTCGAAAGAAACAAGATATGCTCTAAAACGGTTCCCTTTTAAACTTTATGGTAAACAGGAATTTTGTCCAGGATTTATATAGAGCTAATTAGACTTTGAAACACTGTGGGGAGCGCTGTAGGAGGAACAAAGTCCTGTCACTTTGTCAATTTCATCAATTATTGCTTAAAACAACAAACACCGAAGAGGTGCTCTTGACAAGTTTTTCCGAGATAACAAATTCAGGTATAGCTATTAACAATTGTTCTCTTTCAAGTTTAGCTGCTATCTTTACTTTAGGCTGTGAATGTTTTTGTGTGAAAAACATAAACAGTATTAGTCAGGCAACTTCAGAGCTGCGGAAAATCGAGTGCGTGTGTTGGATGAATTAAAGCCTACATTAGGCACATTAGGTAAACATTTGTAAACCATAATAGATGTATTTTTTTTAATCAACTTCTGAAAAAGTGTAAAGGTGTAGGAGTCGGATAACAAGATTTCAAACCCATATTTGCACCACAACTGCTTAACAAATATAGCGATCAACACAACATTTGCAGCAGTCATTGTTTCAGATCAAGTTTTACACAGGGTAATCGATGTAAATGTGAGTGTAACATTGTCTGTACAAATGAATATTTCTGTAACCTGACCCTCAAAGACGTGTAATTAATTTAAAAAAACGCTGGTTAAATAATAACATAAATTTACATCCAGATGAAATAAACCAATTCCAATCTTTGACTTGAGTTTCGTATTTCTATGCAAGTTACTATGCATTTCAGTAATGAAAGGGTAAGCTATCTACAGATACATAAATCTCAATACAGGCATAAACGGTAATGTTTAACGCACTTTTATGGTACTTAATTATATTAAAAACAATTATGATCTTAAATTCAATATCCTAATTCACCAATCAGGGTTTGTGGAATTCTGACAGAAGATTGTAATTACAAAGACAGAAGTCACAGACAAAAGGGTTTTTCACTTTCATATATTTGGATAGAGGGGTGGGAATATAGGTGTTACCACAGAAGGGGCATGGAGGTGTCCCCTGAAAATGTTGTAAACACCCACTGTTCCGTCAAAAGTCCTTGGGTCTGTGGTGTGTGCTTCACTGCTCCTGATGTTACCATTCATAACATTTATTCAATCGTCTCTGCACAATATACTCACATTCGGAATCTCTTGGAAAATTCCATGCATCATTTTAGTGAGTGGCTCATCATAAGATTACTCTACTTTACCATAAAAGGGCTCGTTCAATGTAACTTTTCAACATTGGTTACTTCCATCCCATGTCCAGAACATCACATGATTAATGGCGAGGTAGTTACTGCTGAAATTCCTGCTACCTTCCATTATTGTGACCAGTAAATTCCTCCAAAGTAGAAGATGTGTCTGTTTAGAATGATTGTAGTCTACATGAGGGGTTGAAGTGCTCTAAGCTAGCGGTGCCCCACTCTATGCACAGTGCCTAGAAAGTGGTTGCATGATAAGCAGAATAGCTTTGAAAAAGCTACCCCCTACCACCTTGCATGACCTTCCACCGATCATTTCTTGCTATGTTGCTTAACAGTTTTTGTGTGTCCTCTGAAACACAGAGCAGTCAATGGAAAAAAATAGATGCTTCCTTCATACTTATCTCACTGGTTCAGACCTGCAGTGTGAAAGAAAAAGCATCTTGCCATTTACTGTGACCAAGGCACAGATACTGTTAACAACTGAGTAATGGGCATGTGCTGGGTGCTAATCTGGACCCATTGTGGCCAGTTCTCACTGAAGATTATGGAAATCCTACAATAAATGCTTAAGTGACTGAAGCACTGTTGGAGTTGAATCCACAAGCCCTTCAAACTATTCAAGTGCTAAACGAGTTGTGAGAGGCTGGTTCGGTCTTCTAGACCCCATAAGGAAGATGTTAGCTGGCCTTTCAGCACCATTGACATCCAGCAGAATGTCTGTGCTTGGCCAGAAGGATTACACAAGGAATGGATCCCTTGCATGCCCTAGCATGAATCAGGACTGACTTGAAGAACTAAAAAAGGCTTGACTTGCTGTGAACAAATCAACAGAGATGTTTAAGTATTGTTGTCAAGATGACTGCACAAAGATAACTGCAGAATTGAGGGATGCTGGAAAGAGCAGAGACTAGAGCCACTGTTCATCTTTATGCTAAGAGGTCCATCAGAGAAAGTAGTGCCCACCATCACCTGCAGAGAAAAGAGTGGGGCAGATCCTGTGTGCCTGATGTTAGGAGTGAGATAGAAAGGCTGATGATATGACTAGGGTGAACTGCTGTTCTATGACTTGGAGTTGGGGATCTTCCTCTCCTCCACGCCCAGCCTGAAGTGTTGCTCCTGTGCTGCCCCTAACATTGGCAAGCCCATGTGGTTCACTTGAGGTCTAAACACCCAACTGTGAATAAACAGTCATATCTCTGAACATGCACAGCTCTTGGCCCATTTTAGGCATATTTAATTGCATCATTTAATTGCCATGTGCGCACACAGTTGACGACCATGGTTGGTTCTATGACAAAATATAATCTACAAAAATAATGTGAAATACTAATATTGTGTCAAAAATATTGTCAAAAAAATATCAAGTTTATATACTTTGAGTCTGATTCACAAACGTAACGTACACGCATGAGGAAGTTTGCACTTTTGAGTAAATTTATTATTTTTTTGTATTCACAAACTTCGAGTGCAAGTTACTACTAACAAATAAAAAAAGAAACAATAGTAAGTCAGACAGCCGCTGCTACTGCAACACCCTCTCATGGAAAATAATAGAGGTTGGGGTGTAAAATAAAACACCATAGGAAATAATATTAAATACATTGAATATTGTTAAAATATGTGAAAATCAGATTGTGTTAAAAATATGTAGAGATGGTACATATTAATTATTTAATGGCATTTAGTAATTTAATTAGAAAATGTTTTAATGACCCATTTTGAACCTATGATAACAGAACAATAAATTTGCTAAATAATTACATTATTTTATATATTTGTATACACCACTTTTAAGGCACATTAAAACAATTTTCTTTCCTTTTAGTGGAACGTTATCTTTTAATACAACTTCCTTAAAAATAATTTAAATTTAATTTAGTACATTTCCATGAATTACATATTTAATTAAAAGTTAATGTAATAGTGTTGTAGCATGTTTTAATTTTGTTGTACATTTAAAGCAAGTATTTTAAATTAATTTGCATTAATATTTAACACACAAATATGTTTTATACTTATTTTCAAGTAAGGAAACCTCTTATTTTTCCTTATACATGTGGAAATCTATGCCTTCTCCCTATGGTAAAGTATATCAGGCCCTTTGTAGGCAAACTACAAAAATAAGTACTAAGAAATTGTGAACAAGAATAGCTTTAAAAATAAATACAACAAAATATACATATGTAGAATAATTTGTAATTTAATTATAGGTATGCTGTAAATAAAAACTAAATAGTTTTAATTATGAATGTAAATTAAAAGGTATTTATATATATTTAGATATATATTTGTAATGGTACAAATGTGTGAAACAATTACATTAAAGTTATTATTAATAGTGCACATATTAGAATAGCAAACATAATTATAACACATTTGATTGGAACTAACATTGAAGCAAAACAAAACAATCAGGTTATTTATTCTCATAAATAATTTAAAAATACTTCAATGAATATTAACAACCCAAACTAAACAATAGTAATGAAAGTGTTCTCAGATTTACTATTCTAACTCTGAAATAAGCAACAGTAAGGATTTGTTGGACTTTCCCAGTCCCTTTCCAATGTAAGAAAAAGCTTAGATTTACTATTCCCATTCCAATCTTAGCAACAATAGGAAAAGTGTTGGACTTTGGATGGTGAAATATAATATTCCTACTCCAATGTAAACAAAAATTGGGAAAGTGTTGAACTTGGTGGAGAGGTTAAACTTACTATTCCTATTCTAATCTAAGCAACAGTAAGAAAAGTGTTGGACTTTGAAGGGGTTACATTTGAAATTCCAAATCAGACAAAAGCAAATTCAGTGAAAGTGTTAGACTTTGGAGGGGTGAAATGTATTATTCCAACCGTAATGTAAACAAAAACAGGGGAAGTGTTGCACTTTGGAGGGGTTAGATTACTGTTTCCTCTGCAATCTGAACAACATTAAGGATAGTGTTGAACTTCATTCCAACTTAATCAAAAGTAGGGAAAGCACTGGACTTGGAGGGGTTAGATTTACTATTCGCACTCTTATCTTAGCAACAGTAGGGGAAGAGTTAGAAGTTAGGGGGTTGGATATACTATTCCCACCCACCGTAGGCAAAAGCAGGGAAAAGGCTGGTTTTAGATTTGCAATTCCCACTCTAAACAGAACAACAGTAGGGAAAACGCTGAACTATGGAAGGTTCTGATTTTCAACTCCTAAACTTAAAAAAAAAAAAGAAACATATATAAATATATTCAAAATAGAAATGATGTTCATTATAGAAAATAAAATTACATTAAATGAAAAACATAAAAAGTATAAAATTAATCTTAAAAAATGAAATGTTTAAATAGGCGGGCTTCCATCCTGACAACCCATAAAATACCAACAAATAAAATGTATTATGTTTCTGGATGAAGTATTATTAATATTAAATTATAATTTAAACAATTATAATTAAAAGAAATAACAAATATAATTTTTACTAATGTTATTACACAAACTGATCACAAAATGATCAATTAATTAAAAAATAAATTAATAAAATACCAGTCAATCAAAAAAAATCCATAATTGTTTATCAATTACGAATTTAACTTCTAATAAAGTGTATTAAGAACTACAATCAATAATTTATATTTAAAATAACTTTCCATTATAATTCCCATAAAAACACAACAACCAGCTACTAAACTAACCAAAAAAGTTAATAATTACATTTACATAAACATGCTAAACAATCATATATATTTTAATAACTTTTCACCCTAATCTTCTACAAACTCAACAACACAACTAAGCATTGATAAATACATTTGAAAACATAACATTGAAAATGACAAACAATACTAAACAAAAGTATATTATCATAATGTATTACATTAATTAAAACATACTTCATACAACTATATTAAAGAAAGCAATAATATATACAACAATATTTACAAAATGATATTATATACCTAAAACAATACTCTTACCTTCTACATTGTGTACCACAATATTTTTGAGTTGACATAATTTTTGGCACAATATTTTTGTATCATGATATTTAGGTGGAATAACCCTATAGTCACTGGACTCCATCCTCAAACTGTAAAATCATACTATATCGCCAGCTAGACTGGTGGAAGATAGGACTTTGGGCCTCATTACAAGTTTGGTGGTCCGCCCACCAGTCTGCAATGTTGGCGTCCCTGAAAAGATTGCCATGTTAGTGGTCTCTCAGACTGCCCTATTAAGAGTTACAAATGCACGGTCGCCGACAACCAACCAAAAAAGTCTGACTGTAAGAAGTGAGGTGGTTGGGAAAAAGACCATCCAACCTCCCTCCCTGCAGGCCTGCGACCACCCACTGAGCATATTACAAGCACACAGTCACTGTGGCTGTCCCTCAGCCAATGGCGGTTCAAACCACGGCAGTCCGCGGCCTGCAAAGCAAAACACAACTGCACATTTAATGATTTTGAAAACAACACAGCTGACACATTGCTACACTGGACATATATGTAAAGGAGGTCATAAAACACAACGCTTCACACACCGCAATCCTTTGCATCTACACTGCAACACACTGAACCCAGAGCACTCATATGTTGAGAGCATCTAGATTAGACACCTCTATTTATTTTTCCAACCCATTCAACACCCTGCACACACCCTTGACCACTCACCCCCATTGCACCTCCCCTGTTAAGCAAGCTCCTGTCACCCTAATTCTTTTTCCACCACCTTGTCATTTTACAAAACAATCGCTATTTCACAGATGAAGAGTTAAGAGTCTTGGTGCATAAAATCATAAGAGTCGAGCCACAGTTGTTTGGAGCACAAGTCCAGCATACTCCACTCAGTAGGAAAATGGAAATGTGGGACAGGATAGTTGACAGAGCCAATGCAGTGGGCACAACGCACAAAGAAAGACATTAGAAAGAGGTGGAATGACCTCAGGGGCAAGGTTTGTTCCCTGGTCTCCAGGCACCAGCTGAAGGCCAAGAAGACTGGTGGTGGCCCTCCCAGAGCCCCATTACAGCTACTATCCTGGGAGGAGAATGTTCTTGCCATCCTGCATCCTGAGGGCCTGACAGGAATACCTGGGGAGTGGAGTCTGTTAAGTCACAACACTAAAAATGTCACCAAAATGCCAAGTCATGCATGAACGTGTCACCTTTTGCTTCATTTACTGAAATTCCACTCACCAGACCAGTGTCTACCTGTCCAAAGACTACCTTTTGTCAAATCACAATTGAAGTGTACTCACCTGGGTAGATGAAATCAGTAGAGTGTGTGTAGTACTGAGACTCCCAGGAGCCACTGTTCCTGTAAATACAAGCACTATCGCAGTAGTATTACGATTTTAGAAATCTGTATTAACAAAGATCAATTGAAGTGGATTCACCTGGGCAGAGGGGTGGCATTTGTACAAAGTGTGTACCAAAGAGAGTTATATGTCTGCAACTACCAGCAGGCTTTGATTCTGTGACTCCAAACAACAGCACAGGACTCATAGGTGCAAATACACCTGTCTGTAATCACTGCAATGCTCTACACTCACCTGGGAGGATAACACTTGTCAAGTGTCCAGAAGAAGAGGGACTGACATGACTGCCAAAGCCTGGAGGAACTGTTTCTGTGACTACAAACACACGCCCGGTGGTTACTTGTCAAAATACCCTTATTTGTCAACTCACACTTGGGGTCTACTCATCTGGGAGGGTCTCATTAATAGAGGGTGGGTAGTAGAGGCACTGAGCTGACTTCAGCTCACAATAGGCCCTGTTTCTGTAACTCCAACCACCAGACAAGTATGCTCGTGCCCAAATAGACCTGTTTGTTAACTCCAAAATGCAGTTTACTCATCAGAAGGGATACTATCTGTATACTGTGTGAAGTAGAGGGTGTGACAAGACTGCAACTCCCAGGAGACACTGTTGCCCAAATAGACCTGTTTGTTAACTCCAAAATGCAGTTTACTCATCAGAAGGGATACTATCTGTATACTGTGTGAAGTAGAGGGTGTGACAAGACTGCAACTCCCAGGAGACACTGTTCCTCAAACTCATAACACCAGCCAGGTTACCTTGGGACAAATGCACCTGTTGGTTAACTTCAAAATACAGTTTACTCACCTGGGAGGGGTATCATCTTTTCAGTGTGTAAAGTGCAAGGACTTGGCTGACTACAGCTCAATATAGGCTCTGTTTCTGTAACTCCAATCACCATACCAGTGTTCTTGTCTCCAAATACCCTCTTTAGGTAACCACAAATGAAGTGTACCCACCAGGAAGAACAACATTTGTCAAATGGGTGAAATAGAGGCAGTGGCATGAATTGGAAGGCTAGGAGGCACTGTTTCAGAAACTACAAACACATACCCAGTGGCCATTTCCCAATATACCCCTCTTTGTTAAATCCCATTTGAAGTTCACTCACCTGGGAGGATAGCATATGTCAAGTGTTTGGGAGTTTAGGGAGTGACCTGACTTCACCTCCTAGCAGGCTCTGGAACTGTTACTCCAAACACCAAACTAGTGGTCACTTGTCAAAATAAATTTGCTTCCTAACTCTCAATTGAGGTTTACTCACCTGGGAGTGACCAAGGGCCAGATTACCACATTGACAGTCAGACTAGCTGACCGCCAGTGCCGCGGGGAGGATGCCACCTTCATACCAGTGGTGTCTCCTCCCACACTATTACAATGTTTCCGCTGGGCCAACCTGTTTACCAAGCACAGTGTCGACAATCTTGTGCCCCCTAGTCCTGGATTCTGAGTTGCGGAATAACACTTCAGACAATGAGGGTCCAGGAACAAGTGGGAGAGGGCAACCTGTTGCAAGGGCACAGGTCCATGGGGGTGGTGAGCATGGGAGAGATACTTTGGGCCAGTGGGTTAAGGCCACTGGGGCTGCCATCAGACAAGACAACATCAGCCATGTCTTGGGAGTCTATCAAGAGTCCCAAGGCGTGATGCACCAGGTACTGAATGAACTCCAGGTAACCAAGCAGCTACAGAGGGCCATCCATCAGGACATACAGAAGCAATGGGAGGCTCATAACACCAACAGGGCATCCCTAACAGGGGTGCTGAGGTACATTAACACCACCCTGTGCAGGGCTATTCAACATCACCCCTCTCCTTCCTTTGGCACAGCAACACCTGGCCCATTGACATTGGTGCCAGCCACTGGAAGGGAGGCCCTGCCAGGGGAACCACCAGACCCAGACACCCTGCCTATGTAGCAGCAGGATCCCCCCCCCCACAAAAGTACGGACATCCCGCACAGAATCCAGGAGGTGCAGATGGCAAGAAACCCACCACTGCCAGCAAGTGACCTCTGCTTGCTGGGACCTCCTTTGTGTGTCACACATTCACTCTGTTGACTTTTCCTGAACTACCTACCTGTTCCAATAGGAGGAGTACTGTGGACTTTGGGCTCTCAATTATGTGGCATCTACCATGACTGACCACTTGACTTTACTTTCAAGTTCACGTCTGTCCACCATTTATGTTTTGCACCAGCATTGTAATAAATTCACCCATCACAAACTTGTAGTCTGCTTGCTTCATTTTCACTAATTGCTAAGTAGAGATGTAAGACTATGTGGACCATATGATGAGGACACAAGCTTGTGCAAGGAGGGATATGTCACAAGTATAAAGTGACTGGTTCAGGACCATAATCATAACACACCAACATATTAGCATAAGTGTCTGGTCACACAAATACATGTAATTCCAGAGTAAAACACATAGGTTGCCATATCTCTGGACTTCTACAAACAAGATAGTGTAACTCATAGGGAGTCATAGTACATAACCCAAAGTACAGCCCCCCCGAGACCATAAGGAAAGGGATTTGCCAGACATTGACCCATAGAATAGGCAAAGATGGTAGTGGATGATGTCACCAGCTTTAGCCTTATCACATACCACACTAAAGCTTTCCAACATCACATAATCCAAGATACAGACAGATGGCATTGCAACAGTCCCTGATCACAGACCCATCATGATCCAGTTACCATTCATCTGGTGGTATGACACACACATATGTCCGTGTTGTGACACAGGCACTGTGGCCTGCAATGTTGAAACACATCGACAGCTACATATCAGCCGTGCAAAAATGATTTAACCAATGTAAAGGTAAAATGATCTGTTTGCAATCTATGACTACATGTGTCATGCCCATATGATGATACACATGATGCAAGTGGCCCATCCACAGCACATACAACAAGTCCAATGGGCACTTCCGACCTTCCACCATGACACTGTGCAAGCTGTCTTGGCACAGCTCTCCTACACCTGAACTCTGTGACTTACATGACCTAGAGCAATCCATGCCCCCCTCCTCCTCACCGTCTTTTTCTTTTCTATTTACCTGCCGCTGCGTCCCCTGCGGCCCCACTCCCCAGCCTTCCCATTCGACAAGCCCTCCCTCCTCCCAGCTGGCACTCCCACCCTCCCCTCCTTTTATGGCAGCCACGGTGCGGTAACAGGGAGGAACCCTTGACCCTGCTTCTGCAGGCAAGTCGCTCCCCGCTCCGCCACTTGCGCCACCTCCTCACCGTCTTTTTCTTTTCTCTTTTCTATTAACCCGCCGCTGTGTCCCCTGCGGCCCCTTCCGCCTCCCCCCACCTCCTCACCATCTTTTTCTTTTCCATTTTCCAGCCGCTGCCTTCCCCTGCAGCCCCACCCCCCAGCCTCCCCATTCGACAAGCGCTCCCTCCCCCCAGCTGCCACTCCCACCCTCCCCTCCTTTTATGGCAGCCGCAGCGCAGTAACAGTGAGCAACCCTTGACCCTGCTTCTGCAGACAGGTCGCTCCCCGCTCCGCCACCCGCGCCTCCTCCTCACCGTCTTTTTCTTTTCTATTTACCCGCCGCTGAGTCCCCTGCGGCCCCTCCCGCCTCCCCCTCCTCACCGTCTTTTTCTTTTCTATTTATCCGCCGCTTCGTCCCCTGCGTCCCCTCCCGCCTCCCCCCTCCTCCTCACCGTCTTTTTCTTTCTATTTACCCACCGCTGCGTCCCCTGCGGCCCCTCCCGCTTCCCCCCTCCTCCTCACCGTCTTTTTCTTTTCTATTTACCTACCGCTGCGTCCCCTGCGGCCCCACTCCCCAGCCTTCCCATTCGACAAGCCCTCCCTCCTCCCAGCTGGCACTCCCACCCTCCCCTCCTTTTATGGCAGCCACGGTGCGGTAACAGGGAGGAACCCTTGACCCTGCTTCTGCAGGCAAGTCGCTCCCCGCTCCGCCACTTGCGCCACCTCCTCACCGTCTTTTTCTTTTCTCTTTTCTATTAACCCGCCGCTGTGTCCCCTGCGGCCCCTTCCGCCTCCCCCCACCTCCTCACCATCTTTTTCTTTTCCATTTTCCAGCCGCTGCCTTCCCCTGCAGCCCCACCCCCCAGCCTCCCCATTCGACAAGCGCTCCCTCCCCCCAGCTGCCACTCCCACCCTCCCCTCCTTTTATGGCAGCCGCAGCGCAGTAACAGTGAGCAACCCTTGACCCTGCTTCTGCAGACAGGTCGCTCCCCGCTCCGCCACCCGCGCCTCCTCCTCACCGTCTTTTTCTTTTCTATTTACCCGCCGCTGAGTCCCCTGCGGCCCCTCCCACCTCCCCCTCCTCACCGTCTTTTTCTTTTCTATTTATCCGCCGCTTCGTCCCCTGCGTCCCCTCCCGCCTCCCCCCTCCTCCTCACCGTCTTTTTCTTTCTATTTACCCACCGCTGCGTCCCCTGCGGCCCCTCCCGCTTCCCCCCTCCTCCTCACCGTCTTTTTCTTTTCTATTTACCTACCGCTGCGTCCCCTGCGGCCCCTCCTGCCTCCCCCCTCCTCCTCACCGTCTTTTTCTTTTCTCTTTTCTATTTACCCGCCACTGCGTCCCCTGCGGCCCCTCCCGCCTCCCCCCTCTTCCTCACTGTCTTTTTCTTTTCTCTTTTCTATTTACCTGCCGCTGCGGCCCCTCCTGCCTCCCCCTCCTCCTCACCGTCTTTTTCTTTTCTATTTACCTGCCGCTGCCTTCCCCTGTGGCCCCACCCCCCTAGCCTTCCCATTCGACAAGCCATCCCTCCTCCCAGCTGCCACTCCCACCCTCCCCTCCTTTTATGGCAGCCGCGACACAGCCCCGCCAAAGGAAACCCGTCTGCGCCCATCCACGCCAAGACCGCACCCAGTGCCAGTCCCCCTGGCCCTCTCAGACACACCTACTCCCCCCTCACCCTCCACTCACTCAACCCAGGCCCCCGCCCCACGTGCACCCCTTCTAGCCCCACACACACTCATGGCCCCTTCACCTGCCACACCTGTCATTTCTCCTACTCCTCATCCGTCACACCACACACCAACCATAGCGACCCCACCTTCAACAAACACAACACCCCAACGCAATACTCACCCGCTGTGCCCCCACCCCCACCAACCAGCCCCGCCGCACACCAGCCCACAACCAGAACACACCCCGCAACAACACCCTCATGCACCACACCAACAACACCCACTGCAACCTCCTCAACTGCCTGCTCCTCAACACCCGCTCCCTTCACAAACATGCCATAGAACTCTGGGACCTCATCACATCACACTCACCTGAAATCGCCTTCACAGAAACCTGGACCAACCCCTCCTCGGAACCCAACATAGCCATCGCTACCCCCAAGGGATACAATCTCCAGTGCAAAGACCGCCTCAACAGGCCAGGTGGTGGCATCGCCATCCTACACAGGGACACCATCAAAGTCACCACCAGCTCCTAAGACACTATCAACAACACAGAACACATGCACTTCCTGATCCACATCAACAACAACACCACCCTCAGGGGTACATTAATCTACAGACCACCAGGACCACGCCCCGCCTTCTGCGACACCATCGCCGACACCATCAGCTCGCATGCCCTCACCTTCACAGACTACATCCTCCTCGGTGATTTCAACTTTCACTTGGGAAACCCACAAGACCACAACTCTACATCCCTCATAGACAACCTCACCAACCTCGAACTCAAACAACTGGTCACCGCACCCACCCACTCAGCAGGACACACGCTTGATGCAATTTTCATGCTCTGAGTGCCCCAGCTGCAAGGATATCTGTATCCCTGATGCTGATTTTCTAGTCATGGGAGAACACGGATCATGTGTATGCGCCATGATATAGGTCTGTCTCACGGAAATAATTAGCACAAGTGTGGTAGAGGCATCATACCCTTTAGTGATCAGTAGAAGTGACCAGGCCTTTTTTAACTATGTCATTGGAGTGAGGCCTACAGGCGCACTTATGTAAACTTCCACTGCTGTGTGCTTAATTAACCCTCGATCTAAATAAGGTTAGTTGGTACCACTCTACACCACATGTGTGGTTGCCTGTGTGTGATGTGTGTATGTGTGTCTGTGCGTGGTACAATACACGGAAGACTCTGGGTTCCATTAGGGGAGATCTAGGATGTACTGCAGGAGCTAGGGGAGGTAGAGGATTCTCCCCAGACAGATTTGTAGATAAGGCTGATAAGAGAATCATAAAGAGTAGGGCTGGGACCCTGCAGTAACCTCTTGATGCATATATCATCATGGCTGACATCCAGGTGTGAATCTCTACTCAATCCCACAGCCTGTGTTGTGGGACTATTAGATTTAAAGGCACTCCTGCGGTGGTAGACAGCTTCCTGGAGGAAGGACAGATCAGAGGAGAAGGCACTTCAAAGGAAAGCAGACCCCGAGCACAAACTTCAAAGACATATGGGGTCATTACGACCCTGGTGGAAGGCAGAGAACCGGCGGTAAGACCGCCAACAGGCTGGCGGTCTTACCTTGTGGAATTATGACCTTGGCGGTTACCGCCATGGTCATCCGCCGGTTCTCCGTTCCGCCCGCCGGGCTGGAGACCTTGGTCTCCAGCCCGGCGGCTGTCACTATACCGCCAGCGGTATTTGGACCCGGCTTACCGCCGTGGATTTCCAGCGGTTTGAACCGCCATGAAATCCATGGCGGTAAGCACTATCAGTGCCAGGGAATTCCTTCCCTGGCACTGATAGAGGTTTCCCCCACCCCTCACCCCCACCCCGACTCCCTCCCCTACACCCCCCACCAAACCTGCCACCCCCCAAAGGTGATTGTGAAGTGAAATGGTCAATTATTCACCCTCAGGTTCTCCTGTCTCCTTCACAAATATGTTTGATATGAACCCCAGTAGTTTTTCCGCTGATTCTGTGGTGGAATTAATTCATTGTAGGTTTCTGTCTGGGTATTGCAGTGTACCAGATCCAAATTTTGCTGATATCAATTTTAGTGGTTTTAATGTTTTATCAATTGGGCTTAAATCATAAGCAGTTCCTAACAGTAAAGTACTATAAAGCATACTGATAACCGCTTGAGCTGATTCCCCTAAGAAAAAAAGTTTCATATTAATAATAATAATAATGTCATAACAATTCCAGTAGTTGCAGCACGGTAATGAATCTGCAATATTCACAACACCAGTTAGTTGCCTGAGTTTTTCAGACATTAATCGCTTGATAATAGTATTAGGGAGAAAAGATAGCAGCAAATACCCTTCTTCTGTAGAGGGAAAAAAGAACAAAAACCATCAAACCTTTGGCAACTAACTACTTTAAGACTATGAAATAGGGAAATGTGTAAATATTTAAAAACATGCCTTAAGAAGTAGTAATCAATAAGTAAATCTTTTCATGACAAATACTGTGATGGACAAATACAAAAGCAACATTTCAAACTTTAATAATTAATTATTATCATCCAAACTGAATTAAGCAAGAAAAATGTTAGGTTTGCAGTAGGTGAGAAAAGAAGTATATTATTTTAACTCAATAATCTCTTGGGAAAAAATACCCACAATTAAATTTCCGAAGGGCATAAATCAATGCAAGCAAATTGAATTTCCCAAGAATGCACTGCTAAAATTGGCAGACTTCTCCATACTCTAAAGAATTTGACACAGTTCATAGATCCCAGCAATCAAAACTGCAGAAAGGTCAAGCCCTTACGCTATCAATAATTGAAGGGATTTACTTCCAAGGTAAATGTAATTTTTTGGAAGCAGCCAGGACATAGAAAAAGATTCATGTTGAGAGAAGAACAAAAAAGTCTTCAGGCGTTTTCCAGATTCTTACAAGTGGTCTAAGGTTTTAATGCAGCCTTCGGCAAACAATGACAAGTAAAATGTTTTGCTTCATTCGAAGAGAAGTAATGCAGGTACTTAAACCAGTTCAAAACGAAAAAATTTCAATAAAACCAAAACAAAAAGGCCTTGTTGACTCTAAAAATCTACCTGCAAAGAATGACCGGAAGTGTATTGAAAGCCTACGCCTCCATTTTGCGGTTTCGCTTTTTGGAACTGTTTCGTGAATGTTTTTTTTTTCTTTGCTTTATGCTTCACATGAAACGCCGAACAATTTGTGCTATGGCTGTTATTTTGGTGCTTTGATTCTTCTGCTTTTTGGAACACAGAGACAAAAGTTCACCAGCTACGGTGGTTTTTAATGACCAGTTCGCAGACGACTAATCAATGGATGAACGAACACAAGACCTCCATAGAAGTCCCCGTTATGAAATAAGGCAATAGTGAATTCCACTCGAGCCTCCACCTGTAGATGCAAAAAGCACGGCACACAAAGGACACAGACATCGGCAAAGGTAAAAGGTCTGACTTTTAACAAAAAATTGCCTGAATACATCCACCCATATAGTGACTCATACAACCTTATGGAACAAATACCCACTGAACAAATAACATTCAGGAGATCGAATCTGATCAATTCCTTTGTGCAGAGTCGGAAAAAAAGAAGGTTGTATGGTACACTGTTTCCTCGGGAAAGAAGGAAGCACTTTAGGGACAAACACAAACCCAGATGTGGCACAAAACCATCACAGAAGATAATCTAGCAAGATGGCCTGGACATAAGTGCAGCCAAATGTCCGAGATGAATGGACACTGTCGTAGTTACTTAGGAAAACACCTTCAACCTCTCACACACAGTTGGCCCAGACCCTCAATGCATACCAGCCCTCTTCAGTGTGAAAAGCCTTAATGTATGCCCTTTCAAATACAAGTTAACTTCTGCCAACCATAAATTGATTCCATCAAGGAGGTACTGAATGAATGGGTGAATGAATGAATGAATTAATTCAAATATGTGCAGAGTGTACCTACACTCCAAGAGTAACCTGTGCTACAAGAGTCACCTGTGCCACATTAGGTATTTTGAAAAGGCCAAGTTTGTAGTTCTTGACTAAGGACAATGTTACTAGTTGTCAGCCTCACTTGACAATGGAAGGAATTCAAAAGATTCAGATAGAGGTATGAAAAGAAGCACTCACTTAGTCCATTAGGCTTGAATTTGGAAACATGAACCTGCCCATGTCAACATAGCAAAGGTGCACATGAGTATTTGGCTGCAGATCATGATAGAAGAAACTCAGGTGAGCTTCCCTCGCATGACCCATAAACCCACTAGGGTTTAAACATTGAGGGGCATATTTATACTCCGTTTGCGCCGAATTTGCGTCGTTTTTTTCGACGCAAATTCGACGCAAAACTAACTCCATATTTATACTTTGGCGTTAGACGCGTCTAGCGCCAAAGTTCATGGAGTTAGCGTAATTTTTTGGCGTGAACACCTTCCTTGCGTTAATGATATGCAAGGTAGGTGTTCCCGTCTTAAAAAATGACTCCCAGGCATGTGCGTGGTATTTATACTCCCGGGCAAAAATGACGCCCGGGAGAGGGCGGGGCAAAAAACCCCGCATTTGCGCCTCTTTTTAATGCCTGGGTCAGGGCAGGCGTTAAGGGACCTGTGGGCTCAGAATGAGCCCAGAGGTGCCCTCCCCTGCCCCCAGGGACACCCCCTGCCACCCTTGCCCACCCCAGGAGGACACCCAAGGATGGAGGGACCCATCCCAGGGAAGAAAAGGTAAGTTGTGGTAAGTATTTTTTTTTAAAAAAAATTGTGGCATAGGGGGGCCTGATTTGTGCCACCCTACATGCCACTATGCCCAATGACCATGCCCAGGGGACATAAGTCCCCTGGGCATGGCCATTGGGCAAGGGGGCATGACTCCTGTCTTTGCTAAGACAGGAGTCATGTTAATGGCGTCTGGGCGCCAAAAAAAAATGGCGCAAATCGGGTTAAGACAATTTTTTTGCCTCAGCCTGACTTGCCCCATTTTTGGACGCCCAAACGCCATTTTTCCCTACGCCGGCGCTGCCGGGTGTACGTGGTTTTTTTTCACGCACACCAGGCAGCGCCGGTCGGCTAACGCCGGCTAACGCCGTCTAACGCCATTCAATAAATACGGCGCCCGCATGGCGCTTCAGAATGGCGTTAGCCGGCGCTAATTTTTTTGGCGCAAAACTGCGTTAGCGCAGTTTTGCGTCAAAAAGTATAAATATGGCCCTGATTGTTTTTTTTAAGGGCAACCTGAACATGAATTTTCTAAATGAAATTTGTGATAAGGGAAACCTGAACATGAGTTTTCTAAATGAAATTTGAGATAGCTTACGTTAATGTAGCAAATGTTTTGGGAGACTCAAATATAAAGAGATGCCCTAATTCCCAGTGGGATGAAATTAAGTTAATAAGCACTATACTCTGGTGTTGTTAGTAAGTGGAGATATTAATGTGTTACACATAATGCAACAAAACAAGATGTTTTAATAAGAAACCTAGATTTTAAACTGACTAGGTGAGGTGAGCGAGGAGAGCCACTACAGTCAGGCCAAAAATAGAATCTCATTTTAATCATAACTTAATTTTAAGGAATTCTCATTCACCTACTCAGAGATATCAGCCTCAAAGCTCTGAAAGGTATTGAAGGTTCCCAGATTAGTTCCTGTTGGAAATTGACCTTTTTGCAGGGTCATCCCTAAACTTTTTGCCACCGTCCTCCTAGTTTTTATGACCTGTTTTTGTTGGCTTTAGGACTCTGGACACTTTACCACTGCTAACCAGTGCTAAAGTGCATACACTCTCTGTGTAAATTGTATTGTTGATTGGTGTAGCCATGATTTGCATATTTGATTTACTAATATGTCACTAGCAATGTGCACTAGAGGTGTCTAGGGCCTGTAAATCAAATGGTACTAGTGGGCCTGCAGCACTGGTTGTGCCACCCACATGAGTAGCTCTGTAAACATGGCTTAGACCTGCCACTGCAGAGTCTTTGTGTGCAGTTTTAAAGTGCCAAATTTGACTTGGCAAGTGTACCCAATTGCAAGACCTAAACCTTCCCTTTTATACATGTAAGGCACTGTTGGAAATGGCCTTTCTGCAGGGTCGCCCGAAACGTTTTGCCTTCCTCCTTCTCTTTTTTGCTGGCTTTAGGACTCTGTGCACCTTACCACTGCTAATCAGTGCTAAAGTGCATATGCTTTATCCTTAAAACATGGTGACATTGGCTCATACCCAATTGGCTTATTTAATTTACTTGTAAGTCCCTAGTCGAGTGCACTACATGTGCCCAGGGCCTGTAAATTAAACACTACTAGTGGGCTTCAGCACTGGTTGTGCCACCCACATAAGTAGCACCCTAACCATGTCTCAGGCCTGTCACTGCAGGGCCTGTGTGTGTAGGTTCACTGCCACTTCGACTTGGCATTTGAAAGTACTTGCCAAGCCTTAAACTCCCCTTTTTCTACATATTAGTCACCCATAAGGTAGGCCCTGGGTAACCCATAGTGCAGGGTGCTATGTAGATGAAAGGCAGGACATGTGCCTGTGCAGTTTATATGTCCTGGTAGTGTAAAACTCCTAAATTCATTTTTACACTGCTGTGAGGCCTGCTCCTTTTATAGGCTAACATTAGGACTATCCTCATATACTGTTTGTGTGGTAGCTTTTGATCTGAACTGAGTAACCAGGTCATATTTAGTATGGCCAGGATGGTAATATAAAATCCTGCTGACTGGTGAAGTTGGATTTAATATTACTATTTTAGAAATGCCACTTTTAGAAAGTGGGCATTTCTCTGCACGTAAATCCTTCTGTGCCTTTCAATCCACATCTGGCTAGGTTTAGTTGACAGCTCCCTTGTGCATTCACTCAGACAACCCCAAACACAGAATGCTCAGTCACACTTGCACACATTTGCATATGGAATGGCTCTTCCTGGGCTCGGAGGGTGGAGGGCCTGACATGTACATGTCAAAGGATAGTAGCCTGCCCTCACACAAAGGACTGCCACACCCCCTACTAGCACCCTGGCAGACAAGTTGGAACTGAAAGGGGACCTTGTGCACTTCTAAGCCACTCTTTGAAGTCTTTCCCACTTCAAAGGCACATTTGGGTATTTAAGCAGGGTCTCTGACCCTACTACCTCAGACACTTATGAGGTAGACAGTTCTACTTCATCAGACACTTCCTGGATAAGAAACCCTGAGCCAGAACCTGCAACGTGCCAAGAAGAACTGCCAGGCTGCCCAAAGGACTCACCTGGACTGCTTTTCTGAGAGGGACTGCTGCCTTGCTGTTGCCCTGCTGCCTTGCTGCTCTCTGGCTGTGCTGAGAAGTGCTCTCCAGGGGCTTGGATAGAGCTTGCCTCCTGTTCCTTGAAGTCTCAGGACCAAAAAGACTTCATCTCTACAAAAGAACTCCTTGTGCTCTGAAAATCGATGCACAGCCTGCAAGAAACGAAGCACAGCCTGCATTGCGGTGAAAAATTCACCGCACGCCAAACTGGAACAACGCAGCCCGACTTCCCGATGAGGAGATCAATGCAGTGGCAGCGTTGCGACCGGAAATTCAACGCACAGCCCACTGGATCGACGCAAAGCCGACCCAGAATGATGCAGCCTGACTTCCTGAGTAGAATCGATGCAGCGCCTGCCGCACAACAGAAATTTTCACACATCGCTCACCGGATCGACGCAGCTCCTGTGACTTCATCCTGCAAGCACCTGATTTCAATGCATCGTCCCAGGGGCGTCTGAAAACCTGCAACCCAAAGAGGATCCAAGTCTGCGCCCTGGAAATTGACACAAAAACTTCCCTGCATGGAAAATAAACAATGCATCGTCTGTGTGCAGCAGGAGAAATCGACACACACCTCCCCGTTTTCCATGCATCTCCTCCTCTGTGGCCCCTAGCGGAGAATTTTAACGCAAACTAGGTACTTTGTGCTTGCAAGAGGCAATTGTTGCTTTTTAAAAACTAAAAACTCTAAGGGCCTGATTACAACTTTGGAGGAGGATGTTAATCCGTCCCAAATGTGACGGATATACCACCAGCCGTATTACGAGTCCATTATATCCTATGGAACTCGTAATACGGCTGGTGGTATATCCGTTACATTTGGGACAGATTAACACCCTCCTCCAAAGTTGTAATCAGGCCCTATATCATTTCCTAAGTGATATTTCAATGTGTACTTATTGAATCTTAATCGTTTTGACCTGCAACTTACCAGACAAATATTATATATTTTTCTAAACACTGTGTGGTGTATTTTTGTGGTATTATACTGTGTTATTGCATGATTTATTGCACAAATACTTTACACATTGCCTTCTAATTTAAGCCTGACTGCTCAGTGCCAAGCTACCAGAGGGTGGGCACAGGATAATTTGGATTGTGTGTGACTTACCCTGACAAGAGAGAGGGTCCTTGCTTGGACAGGGGGGGTAACCTGACTGCCAACCAAATACCCCATTTCTAACATTGGTGATCAACAGTGAGGATAGGACTTGTATTTGTGCAATGACATACAAGCTAAGTGTTCACTACCTATCCACAGTTGAAGGTCAACTTGATTTTCTATCTTTTTCTGCAATTTATTTTTCTGCCTGACATTTTTTACTAAAATCCTCATTCAACATGTTTCTGGCTGGGGCTCAAGCAGGAGCTGTAGATTTTGACCTAGCCAAGCTGGAGACATACACTGTTAACCAGCTGAAAGGGGTTTGCAAAGAGATGGGAGTACCCACCAAGGGTACCACCAGAAAGGAGGAATACCGAAAGGCACTGAGGGCCTGGGCAGAAGCCCATTATGATGAGGATGTGCGGAGTAGAGTCCAGAGGATAGCCCCTCAGAGGAGTTTTGGCCAGTAGTGAGGGATGTTACTCCTGGAATTGTGCCACCTGCTAAACCAGAGAGCAGTGTCTCTAGGTATGGAAGGACAGCAGAGGAAAGGAGGGAGGAGAGAGAATTTCAACTACAAATGCAAAGTTAAAAATTGAAGCTCAACAGGAGGAGAAGAGAGCAGAAAAGGAAGCCAGACAGGCTGAAGCTGAGGCTGAAAGGGCTTTGGCTGAAAATAAACTTTTGTTGGCTCATGAACTGAGTCTCAAGGAGCTGGATATCAAGGCTATGCTGTGTGAGCGCAGCAGTGATGGTGGCAGCATACATGCAGGACCTGTTGGGGAAAAGAAGGTTCGTATACCCAAAAGTGTAGTGCCAAGTTATGTAGTGGTGTTAGAAATGGGGTCTTTGGTTGGCAGTCAGGTTACCCCCTGTCCAAGCAAGGACCCACACACTAGTCGGGGTAAAGGATAATCACCCTCAGCTAACCCCCGTTCACCTTCTTGGAAGCTTGTCACAAGCAGGCAGGCTTCACTTCAGAGTGCTAGGTGTAAAGTATTTGTACCAACACACAAAATAACTTAATGAAAACACTACAAAATGACACAACACAGGTTTAGAGAAATAGAAAATATTTATCTAAACAAAACAAGACCAAATCGACAAAAATCCAACATACACGAGTCGAGGTATTATTTAAAAAGCGAAAAGAGTCTTAAATCCTTGAGAAAAGAGGTAAAACACTTTTAGCGTTGAAAAGTACCTGGGTAGCGTCAAAATAACACGCACGGCGAGTGTGCGTCGAAAAAGGTAAGTGGTGCATTGATTTCTCACCCGCAACCGAGACCGTGCGTTGTTTCTCCTTTTCCGGGTGGGTCGGCGTGCATCGTTGGAGAAGTCTTTGATGGCCCTGAGACTTCAACAACAGGAGGCAAGCTCAGGATAAGCCCTTGGAGATTTCTTCACAAGCAGTAAGGCACACAAAGTTCAATCTTTGTCCTCTTGCACAGGCAGAAGCAGCAACTACAGGATAGCTCCACAAAGCACAGTCTCAGGCAGGGCAGCACTTCTCTTCAGCTCTGCTCTGGCAGAGGTTCCTCTTGATGTCCAGAAGTAATCTAAAGTCTGTGGTTTTGGGTGCCCTTCTTATACCCATTTTGGCCTTTGAAGAAGGCTTACTTCAAAGGAAAGTCTCTCTTGTTTGTGAAATCCTGCCTTGCCCAGGCCAGGCCCCAGACACACACAGGGGGTTGGAGACTGCATTGTGTAAGGGCAGGCACAGCCCTTTCAGGTGTAAGTGACCACTCCTCTCTTCCCTCCTAGCACAGATGGCTCATTAGGAAATTCAGGCTACAACCCAGCTCCCTCTGTGTCACTGTCTAGAGAGAGGTGCAAACAGCTCAACTGCCAAAATCCACAAACAGGCAGAGTCAAAGAATGACTTACGCAAGAATAAGCCCATTTTCTAAAAGTGGCATTTTCAAACACATTTTCCTAAAGCCAACTTTACTAAAAGATGAATTTTTAAAATGTGAGCTCAGAGACCCCAAACTCCACATGTCTATCTGCTCCCAAAGGGAATCTACGCTTTTATCACTTTTATTTACTATTATGGGTAGCCCCCATGTTAACCTCTGAGGCCTTGCAACAGTGAAAAACGAATTTGGCAGTATTTCACTGTCAGGACATATAAAACACATTAGTATATGTCCCACCTTAAACATACACTGCACCCTTCCCCTGGGGCTACCTAGGGCCTACCTTATGGGTGTCTTACATTTAAGAAAAGGGAAGGTTAAGGCCTGGCACTTGGGTACACTTGCCAAGTCGAATTGGCAGTTATAAGCTGCACACACAGACACCGCAGTGGCAGGTCTGAGCCATGTTCACATGGCTACTAATGTGGGTGGCACAACCAGTGCTGCAGGTATAGCATTTAATTTACAGGCCCTGGGCACCTCTAGTGCAATGTACTCGGGACTTATCACTAAATCAAATATGGCAATCATGGAAAGCCAATTACATACACATTTTAAACAGGAGCACTTGCACTTTAGCACTGGATAGCAGTGGTAAAGTGCCCAGAGTAACAAAAACAGCAAACACAGAGTCCAGCACACATCAACAACCTGGGAAACAGAGGCAAAAAGTTAGGGGAAACCACGCCAAAGATGAAAAGTCTAACAGGTCCCCCCCCCCCAGCTGAAAGTGGGCAGCAACTACCCAACCTCAGGGGAGTTCTCATCACTAAGGCAGAAGAACCTGGACAGACCATCAGCATTGGCGTGTTCTGTGCCAGGGCGGTGATCTACAGTAAAGTCCATCCCCTGTAAGGAAATGGACCACCTCAACAGTTTTGGATTTTCACCCCTCATCTGCATCAACCATCTGAGGGGCCCGTGGTCAGTCTGAACCCGGAAGTGAGTCCCAAACAAGTAGGGTCTTAGCTTCTGCAGCGTCCAGACCACAGCAAAAGCTTCACATTCTATAGCACTCCACCTACGTTCCCTGGGAAGTAACCTCCTGCTAATGAAGGCTACAGGTTGATCTAGGCCCTCTTCATTAAGCTGTGAGAGTACTGCTCCAATACCATGCTCTGAGACGTCTGTTTGCACAACAAACTCCTTGGAGTAGTCAGGTGTCTTCAGTACAGGTGCTGTGCACATGGCAGCCTCCAGGGCATCAAAGGCCATCTGACAAGACTCAGTACTGATTACCTTTCTGGGCTGCTTTTTGGATGTCAATTCAGTCAAGGGAGCAACAATTGTGCCATACCCCTTGAAAAACCTCCTATAGTATTTTGTGAGACCTAAAAAGGCTCTCACTTCAGTCTGGGTCTTGGGAGGCTCCTAAGCCAGAATGGCATCAATCTTTGGCTGTAGGGGTGCCACCTGGCCACTCCCTACCTGTTGTCCCAAGTACACCACAGAACCCGGCCCTATTTGGAATTTGCTTGCCTTAATAGTGAGACCTGCCTTTTGCAGGGATTCCAACAATTTACAGAGGTGTTGCAAGTGTTCCTCCCATGTGAAACTGAAGACCTCAATGTCATCCAGGTAGGCGGCACTGAACTCATCCAGCCCAGCCAACACCTGGTTGACCAACCTCTGAAAGGTGGCAGGGGCATTTTTCATCCCAAATGGCATCACTTTGAAACTGAAAGTGCCCATCTGGGGTAGAAAATGCAGACCTCTCCTTGAACCCCTCAGTCAAGGCAATCTGCCCATACCCAGATGTTAAATGAAACGTGCTGAGGTATTTGGCAGTTCCCAACCGATCTATGAGCTCATCAGCTCAGGGGATGGGGTGCGTGTCAGTTTTAGTGACCACATTGAGACTCCGGTAGTCCACGCAGAACCATAGTTCTGGGGTGGCACTGGGAGCAGCAGCCTTTGGGACCAAAACCACAGGGCTGGCCCAAGGACTGCTGGAATGCTCAATAACCCCTAGGGTTAACATCTTGGATACCTCATCCTTGATGCTAGCCCTGACCTTGTGAGTCACCCTATAAACCTTTTGTTTAATGGGTGTACTGTCCCGAGTGTCCACATCATGTGTGCACAAGTGTGTGACCCCTAGGATCAAGGAAAACAGTGAGGCGAACTGTCCCAATACCTGGCGACAGCCCCTCTGCTGCTCTGCAGTCAGGGAGGGGGAGAGGTTCACTCCCTCCACAGACCCATCTTTTTCTCCTGCAGAGAGGAGGTTAGGAAGAGGCTCACTATCCTCCTCCACTCCATCATCTGTCTCTAGGAGCATGGACAACTCTGTCTGCCTCAAAGTGTGGCTTGAGCCGGTTAACATGCAGGACCCTTAAAGGGTTCCTGGGAGTCTGCAAGTTCACCAGGTAGGTGACTTCACTCTTGAGCTCCACTACCTCAAATGGCCTAGTCCACTTGTCCTGGCACGCCCTAGGTTCCACTGGTGCCATCACCCACACTTTTTGTCCAGGTTCAAACTCAACCAGAGTGCTTTTCTGGTCATACCATCATGTCATGTCCTCCTGGTTTGCTTCCAGGTTCTCCTGTGCGAGACTCCTGAAGCGGGCAGTCTGGTTCCCCAGATCCAGCATATAGCTAAATACATCCTGGGGGGTTTACTAGGAGCTTTTTCCAAAGCCTCCTTGACCAGACTTAAAGGTCCCCTCACAGGGTGACCATAAATCAGCTCAGAAGGACTAAAGCCAAGTCCATTTTGAGGCACCTTACTGTAAGCGAACAAAAGGTATGACAGGAGGGCCTCCCACTTCCACCTCAAGGGCTCTGACAGGCCCATAATCATAACTTTCAAGGTGCAGTTGAATCTCTCAACCAGTCCATTACTTTGGGGGTGGTAAAGTGTGGTGAACATTTACATTACCCCACACACCTTCCACAGAGACTTCATATAAGTAGATATGAAGTTCGTACCCCTATCAGACACCACTTCCTTGGGGATCCCCATGTGGATAAAAACTCCCATCAAGGCATGGCCCACCACAGGGGCAGTGATTGATCTTAAAGGAATGGCTTCTGGGTACCGGGTGGCATGGTCCACCAAGACCAGGATAAACCTGTTGCCCATGGCTTTCTTGGGATCCAGAGGCCCCACAATGTCAATGCCAACCCTTTCAACGAGCTACTGACAACAGGTAAAGGTTGGAGGGGAGCCTTACATTTCCCCCTACGCTTGCCACTTGCCTGATAAGTTGGGCAAGACCTACAATGAGTATCAGAGTGCCTGCATATTTAGGGCCAATAGAAGTGGGTGACAAGCCGCTCAAAGGTCTTGTCCTGCCCCAAATGACCACCTAAAGGGCACATCATGAGCCAGACCCAGTAGGAAGGCTCTGAAGCACTAGGGTACCACCAGCACACTGGCAGACCCAGGCTCAGGAACCTTAGGCTCGTCTTATAGGAGGCCATCCTCCCAGTAAATCAAGTGTGATCCAGGCTCCTTGCCAGACACCTGGTCTACAGCCTGCTGCTGCAAACCCTCCAGAGTAGGGCATGTCTCACAGAATGCTTCCTGCTGCCACTTTGACAACTCAGGGACCTCACCCAGTTCAGCCACCTGTTCCCCTGTAGGCTCCAGGGCCTCCCCCTCAGGTTCAGCCTCCTCCTGGACCGTGGGAACTTCTGGAACTGGCTTCCCGTGCCCCTTGCCCTTCCTCGTTCTGGCAGACACATGGGCCCCTCTTTCAGGCTCCAGGGTCTCTTGATCACCCTGCCATAGACCTGGTGGATACGCATACCCATCCAGGAAGACCCAGCATCTCCAAGTGTGACCAGTGTTTCACCCCCTTCAAAGGGGAATCCTCCAGGTGATTGCCAAGCACACAATCTACATGCATGGTTGGACTCACAGTTACCTTCAAGGAACCTGAGACCCCCCACACAAAGGGAACCTGCGCCACTCTGCAGAGGCGCTCTGAGTTGACTACCGCAACTACTTGGTGAAGTACCCGGGGATCTATCTGCTCTTCAGACACCAGGTGGCTCCTCACTGTAGTCACACTGGCTCCTGTGTCTCTCAGAGCCTCCACCACCTGTCCATTGATGGTCACCCACTGCCTGTACATTTTAGTGTTCTCAGGCACTAGGGTTCTCTGGACTATCTCACTGTCCCCTAGTGAGACAAGGGTCATCTCAGCTGGCTCCCACCCACCTGGAACCAACTCCTCCCCAAGCGCTACACTAGCCAGACCCTGGGACTGCACACCAGTGGGTGCCGGGTTACTCTTGGGGCATTTGGGTTCCCCCTCACATGACCCACCTGGTCACATGCATAGCACTTAGTGGGGGACCCCCTGCCACATGTTTCCCTTTGGAGAACCATGGCTTCTTCTCACTGGGGGGCTGGGAATCCTTACCCTGGGAATCAGATTGGGGCCCTTTAGAGAACTCCCCCTGTTAACCCTTACCCCCCTTTATTCTGAGACGGACCCTGCCCACCCTTGGTGTGGTCTCTCCCAGACCTCTTTTGGACCCTGGTGCTCTTCCAGTGGTCCGCTTCCTGCGCAAGTTTCCTGGGGTCAGAACTTGCTGTTAATCAGGTGCTGGCGCAGCTCTGGAAAACATAAACTGTACAAGTGTTCCCAAGCATTCAAATTGTAAAGCCTCTCATACGTTGTCACCTTACTGCCCTTCACCCAACCATCCAGTGACCTGCATAATGAATCTACACATTCCAACCATGTTTGGGATTCCTTCTTCTTATATGACCTAAACTTGTCCTTATACTGATCAGGGGTGAGACCATACCTAGTGATCAGGGCATCCTTCATGATAGGGTAAGTGAGCCCTGGGGATCCCGTGAGGATATCAGAGTATCTCTTCCCTCTACCTCAAAGTGCTTCCACAGACCCGCCACAATGAGCTTTAGGGACCAGATTCCTATGGAGAGCAGACTCATACCCCTTAACCCACAGCAGTATGTCATCCTCCCTTTTGTAATCTTTCTCAAGGTCCTTAGGAATGTGCACCTTCCTCTCAGGCTGCACTGTGATGTTGCTGCCACCATCCCTACTAGACTGACTCCTCTGATCCAGCTCCCTCAAGCTGAGCTCATGAGCCAACAACAGCTTTTTCTCCTCTATGGCCATCCTCATTTTCTCCAACTCCAACTGGTGAGCACTTTCTTCCTGTCTGTCCTGCAACTCTTCAGGAGCTAGACCCTTAGATGAGACACTGCTACCTGCTCTGGAGATCCTCCCCCCAGACAAAACAGGCCCACCCATAATACCATTGTGAATACTCTGTACCTCCTCCTCCTCACCCTCATTTTCTATATGCCCGTCAGCCTCCTTGGCTGCCACACAGGCCCTCAGTGCCTTTTGCAGCTCCTCCTTCCTGGTTAAGCTCTTAATAGGGCAGGCAAGTTCCTTACAGAACTGTTTCAATTGGGGTCCTATGTAACTCTCCAGTGTCCCTAAATCAAAGGCAGCTCCAGGTGATGCATCTTCAGACTGAGACATGATGAAGAGTTAAAAGTGCAAAGTTCCAAAGGCAGAAAACAAGTTCCCAATGAAGTTCAAAAGTCAATCAAGGATTACCACAAAATGGAACTAGGGAAAAATCCAAAAAAGAGAAAAAGCTAAATCATAAGACAAGTAGTATGTGGGCACTTAGTGGTCTGCACTGAAAACAGTAGTGTACACTTAATCACTGTATGCCAAGTACAAATACAAGTCCAATCCCAACTGCTGATCACCAATGTTAGAAATGAGGTCTTTGGTTGGTAGTCAGGTTACCCTCTGTCAAAGCAATGACCTTCACTCTAGTCAGGGTAAAAGAGAATCACCCTTAGCTAACCATCGCTCACCCCATGGTAGCTTGGCACGAGCAGGCAGGCTTAACTTCAGTGTGCTAGGTGTAAAGTATTTGTACCAACACACAGTAACTTAATGAAAACACTACAAAATGACACAACACAGGTTTAGAAAAATAGAAAATATTTATCCAAACAAAACAAGAGCAAAATGACAAAAATCCAGCATCCACAAGTCAAGTTATTAATTAAAAAGCAAAAAGAGTCTTAAATCCTTGAGAAAACAGGTAAAACACTGTTAGCATTGAAAAGTACCTAGAGAGCGTCAAAATAACATGCACGGGCGAGTGTGTGTCAAAAAAGGTAAGCGGTGGGTCGATTTCTCACCCGCAAGCGAGACCGTGCGTCATTTCTCCTTCTCAGGTCAAGTCGGCGTGTGTCGTTGGAAAAGTCTTTGATGGCCCTGAGACTTCAACAACAGAAGGCAAGCTCAGGACAAGCTTTTGGAGATTTCTTCACAAGCAGGAAGGCACACAAAGTCCAGTATTTGTCCTCTTGCACAGACAGAAGCAGCAACTGCAGGATAGCTCCAAAAAGCACAGTCTCAGGCAGGGCACCACTTCTCCTCAGCTCTTCAGCTCTTCACCAGGCAGAGGTTCCTCTTGATGTCCAGAAGTGATCTAAAGTCTGTGGTTTTGGGTGCCCATCTAATACCCAGTTTGGCCTTTGAAGTAGGCTTACTTCAAAGGAAAGTCTCTCTTGTTTGTGAAATCCTGCCTTGCCCAGGCAAGGCCCTAGACACATACCAGGGGGTTGGAGACTGCATTGTGTGAGGGCAGGCACAGCCCTTTCAGGTGTAAGTGACCACTCCTCCCCACCCTCCTAGCACAGATGTCTCATCAGGAAATGCAGACTACACCCTAGCTCCCTTTGTGTCACTGTCTAGAGAGAGGTGCAAAGAGCCCAACTGTCAAACTGACCCAGACAGGGAATCCACAAACAGGCAGAGTCACAGAATGGTTTAAGCAAGAAAATGCCCACTTTCTAAAAGTGGCATTTTCAAACACACAATCATAAAAAACACTTTACTAAAAGATGTATTTTTAAATTGTGAGCTCAGAGACCCCGAACTCCACATGTCTATCTGTTCCTAAAGGGAATCTACTCTTTAATCATTTTTAAAGGTAGCCCCCATGTTAACCTGTGAGAGAGATAGGCCTTGCAACAGTGAAAACCGAATTTGGCAGTATTTCACTGTCAGGACATATAAAACACATTAGTATATGTCCTACCTTAAACACACACTGTACCCTGCCCATGGGGCTACCCAGGGCCTACCTTAGGGGTGCCTGTTAAAAATGGGTTCTTTATTCATATTCTAGTGTTTTCACTGTATTACTGTGTGAGGTGGTACAATGACTTTACACATTGTCTCTGAGTTAAGCCTGCCTGCTCGTGCCAAGCTACCAAGGGGATGAGCGGGGGTTAACTCAGTGTGATTATCCTTTACCCTGACTAGAGTGAGGGTCTTTGCTTGCACATGGAGTAACCTGACTGCCAACAAAAGACCCCATTTCTAACAGTTCCCAATATGAGAACTATGTGGGCACCGTTCATGTAGGCATAGAACTCAAAGTTAAAAGACAAAACAATAAGCCTGTAATGATCATGAGAAATAGCTTTTTCTCTGAAAAAATGTAAATCCTTCTTAGTGCTGTGTCCTGGATGTACATTAATGACACTGTTGAGCGAATAATTAAGTGGCTAACCAAATCCAACTGTCCAAATAAGCGAAAAGGTCAGAAATAAGCAAGCCAACAACACGGCTGAAATCAAGTTACATTTAAAGATCATTCAGGACAGCAACCAACTCGATTCTATAGCTGGGAAGGAAGAAAACTACCTTTTCTGGTTTTTTTGGATGAAGCAGAAGAGACATAAGTATGCCCATAAGAAGATTCTTATGGACGAAAAGAGGGAATTTTTAACAGTGATGGCACAATGCACCCTTTCATGCCCCGTGGGACATATCACATTTACTAGAGTCAGCTTCTGAGATAAGTTCAAATATTTTCCAAATTAACCAGCTGCATAAGAGAGTCACTCTCCACTGATGATTCAAAGTTCACTTGTGGAAGGAGAACTGTGAGTGTGACTTACATCTCCTAATGCTTTGGATTTTATTCACAAAAATGTAAAAGGTATTGACACATCTTCTAAGAGGCAAGTTTGTAGCTAAATTATGAAGGTGGTGGAAAAGGCTATGGGCAACAGAGAAAGACTTTCAGGTGGGTTGAGGAACACTGACACTTAGGGCCTTATTATGAGTTTGGCGATTCGTGAACCACCATGGCGGGAGTGGCGGTCTTACCTTGATCGGTTTGGCGGTTGGACCACTATATTACGAGTCTTGCGGGCCTATCATGCAAAGACTGACGCTGTCTCCCTGGCACTGCCATGCAGCACAGACCTGTGCGGTTAAGAGACAGCACAAGCAGGCCTGCGGAGACAATGTTTCCACTGGACATAAGGTTGCACACTGCCAGTGTGATCATGGTAGTCCAACCACCACATCCCAGCAGGCGGAAACTGAGAGTATAAAGGGAGCAACTCACAGCCGGCAGCCTCACACATCCGGTGCTACCAAAGAGCCCATCACACATGTCTTGCCGCTGCTGCTGATCATCGATGTAGCCCAAAATCCACACCACCGTGGACGCAACCGACCAAAACTACACCTACCTACCTGTGTCATTACGTTCAACAACAGATAGTTGCGCTGTCAGCCAGATGATATGGAAGTCACGCTATGGGCACCAAGTACACTTCTCATTGTGTACACACCCTGAGACATTCACAAAGAAGGACACATTTACAGCCACAAAACTCCCCCATTGGGCAGGTCGCTCACACTGCACTGCAACACTACAAAAAAAAACACACACACATCTGACCATCTCAGGCACAGGGACAGTAAAGTGTACACAACATTGTGTCACACAACACCGACAACACAGCAACATGACACCTACTAATACAACTGACACCCTCACATTCCTCACACACTACAGTCTGCTGTTACATTCAACATACAGATGTATGTATATGTCATAGAACACAAACACCACTGCCTTGACACATTCCTGATATGGACCCACACTTCACCCACATTGCAACACAATGGAAAGACAATGGGATGCACAATAGACAGAGAGACAAATATGCAAAGCTCACTATGCAAACAATACCTGCACAACAGGGATGGGGCATCCTGAGCACTCAGGGAAAGATGCTGCACTGGGACACATTTCACTTTGCATATGCCCCTAAAACAACATTTGTATAGGAACTGGCCCTTCAGGTATCTTAGGGACAAACAATAGTGGAACCAAGTGACATGCCTATCTACACAATGGGGAAGTGCAAGTCAAGAAACACATACAACTGCAACTGCATGGGTCAGCCATCTAGGTAAAGTAACTGCAAGATACACACAGAAAAATGAACGCATGCACAGTCAGATGTTAATGAAGCTAGCATAATTGAACACTCTCCAGGTCTGCAAAAGCAACACATGAGAAGAATGTACAGTACATATTAGGGGGACAAGCCTAACACCATACATGCTCACATTGGACAACGCAAGATGAAATACTTACCATACTAAAGTGAACACAGTGCACCACTATTGCATTTACACCCACATACTCATATAGTCAACATAAACCTTTGTCTTGGGTGACACCAGCGATGTCCACAAAGTGAAAAGTTGTAAACAACAGCAAAAGGATCAGCAGGCAGGCTGAAACACACACACCTGTAGGCAGACAACACAAGTTAGTCATGAATAGCATAAAGGTAGAAAAGGAATTGCAGGACAAATGTGTACCGAAAAAAACAACAATTGGATTTATTTTATAAGAAATTGGAAATGTCCAAGGCCATTGGCCAGTCTATCAGTCTTTAAAGTGCACAGTACTGTGCCACCACTTGACTCCTATCACTGACTGGGAATCTTCAGAGGAAGGGCCATCAAGGGATCATCCTTGGGGGGGGGGGTTGTATTTGGGATGGGGGATTGAGTTTGAGAGGGGTGGACTCTTTCTTAGGGGGTGGGCTTCTTCTCGGGGTGAAGGGGTATGGGTGCTTGTAGGGGTGGGGGTACTTGTGACAGGGGAGGTGGAAGGGATTGGTTGGGATGTGGGTTGGGCCTCTTGGGTTTGGGACAGGAGGTGAAGGGAAAAAGGGAAAGGGCAAGGAAAAAAATACCCGTCCTTAGGAACAAGGGACAGTCATCAGAAGGGGGTGGAAATTTGAAGGTTGAGGGTGTGTGGTGTGTCGGTATGGATGTTTTGGGTGTGTGCGTATGTGAGGTATGCTTGTGTTTGGATGGTGTCTGTTGCATGTGTGAGTGTGAATGTGGGTGTTTGCATGTCATGGGGTTTGGGAGGTGGAGTTGCTGGGTAATGTGGGAGTGATGGATGTGTGTCTGTTGGGGTGGTGTCTGTGGGTATGTTTGTAGTGATGGATGTGTGTGTGTCTGTTGGAGTGGTATCTGCAGGTATGGTGGATTTGGTGGATGTCTGTGTGTCTGTTGAGGTGGTGCCTGTGGGTATAGTGGGTGGGGTGGATGTCTGTGTGTCTGTTAGGGTGGTGTCTGTGGGTATGGTGGGTGTGTCACTGACTGTTGTGGTGGTGCCTGTGGGTATGATGGATGTGGTGTGTGGGCCGGTGGGGATGTTGGGGGTGTTTGGGGAAGTGGTCGCTGATGTGTGTGTTGGTATCTGTTGAGTGCTTGTGTGCCAGTGTGTTTTGTGGTGTTATGCTTATGTGTGCCGATCTGTCTGAACGTGTGGGATAGGTAGGGGTATGGGGGATTTGGATTGGGACAAGGGAGGTGGAGAGGAGATGGAAGGTGGGGGTGACTGGCTGCCATCAGTAAGAAGGCCAGAGCCTGAAAAGATCTCTGTATGCCAGATATGGCACAATGAATGCCTTTCAGGTAAGCATTGGTCTGCTAAAGTTGGCAGGCCAACCCCTGGATGGCATTCACAATGGCAGTCTGGCCCATATACTCCTCAAGAGGTCAATAGCCCCCTCACTCAGGGCAGCAGGGGCAACAGGAGCGGGGCGGAGGTGCCTGAGGCAAAGCAGATACCCACCATCTTGGGTGAGCAGGCATGGCTAACTAGGTGGGGAGCAACAAGGATGGTAGCAATGGAACTGGGGGTGGCGGACACGGATGGTACTGGAGTATGTCCCGATGGGTCCGCCACCACTAGGGAGGGGCCACTGGAGGACGAATCAGACGATGATGATGTAGATCCTGTCTCCTCTGTGGCACTCTCCTCTGTGTTGGTGGTATCTTGACTCGCGGTCCCGTGGCCAGATGCTTACCTACTTAGTTGTGCCCTGTCTCCTTCATGTCCCTGGGCTGATGCTGCAAAACAAAGAGAAATAGGATCATCAAATGTCCATGATCACAATTAAAAAATAGCTCTGATCAGCAAACATTACCATGATGTCAAGTAGGTCCCAGCAACAAACCCCACCTAAGTGGCCCATACATGTGCCATACCATATACGTGCATACCATCTGAACTGTCAACAGTTGCCCACTGGAAAATCAGGGTCTCAGACAACTACAACTGTATACCTTCAGCTGTGCAATCGCAGTAACCATTGAACAAGTAGGAGACCACATCACATTCAATGCTTTGCCTCATAGAGCATACCTCAGATATCTATTGTTATACAATAGTAGGTCAATTCCAACTTCAATCCCACAGATCCAGCACAAGGTCATGCAGACATACATTTGTCACATACACAATAAGAGAACAATGTGAAATGGTGCTCCCAGAGCATGCCATGTTGCTGACAACAGCACAATAGCCCAGAGAAGGTGACATGGAAATACTTATGTCACACTGGAAACATATCAACAATGCGCACTTCACCATGTGAACTTTGTCCCATTGGGGTCATGGATGTAGTACCAATGTTGTTCAGATATGACACACATTTGGCATGGAGATCTACATTGTAGACATAATGTGTAAAATGTCAGGGAGATTTGTGCCAGATATACAAATAATTTTTTCGGTTGCAAATGGGGGTCATTTGTGACCGGAAAAATGCTTATTTCCATGTACTAAAGCAAAATGCAACTCAGTAACTTGTTTAACGAATCACATTTTGCTTTTGTGATTTGGTATTAAGAATGGGCGTGTTTAGGGTGTCCCTTCCTAATACCAAATCGCACTGGCATGTAGGAATGTTTTGCAACTGTGAATGCCATCGCAAAACATTCTCAGTTACCACCAACTTCAAATTGGTGGTAACCCACTCGCAAACAGGAAGGGGTCCCAGGTGACCTCTTCCCCTATAGGAATGGTGGCAAAAACATTTTTTAAGAGCAGGAAGTGGTCCCACGGACTACTGCCTACTCTTAAAAAATGAAAAGAAAGTTGTCATTGTTGTGAGTAGGTCGGGTATTGCGGACGGCCACTGGTGCAATGCAAAGAGACAGACATCACTGGAGCTGTGATTTGGCAGTCACAGCTGTCATTGTCAGCATGTCAGTGCTGATCTTGCGGTGCAGTGTCTGTGGACGGTTGCGTTGGTGCAAAGAGGAGGTCTTGCTGGAGTGCCACATAGACAGTCATCATGGGTAATCAATTCTCAGCATGAAGAGCTCACTTTGGAGTTGCAAAGAGCTCAACATTTCTGTATCTTTACCTTTATATCTGGAGGAGTATACTCTGATGCTATCCAAGTGTCCAGGACATGGGGAGCACCTCTTAGGGCCCATGGCTCACTCCAGCAGCAGGGCTCAGGCAGATTTAGCAGGTCCAGTTGGTGAAGGTCAGCTGGGCAGTTGTTGGGAGGCCTCTGGAAGCTTGTTGTGTCTGTAACTGAAACCCTTGGTGTCACTTCTGGACAGCCTGTGTTCAAAACAAGCATGCCCAATCTTCCTTTTTCAGACAGCGCTCTGAATCCTACACAGGCCCAGGAGTGTTCTGATGAGAGGCTCTGAAGGTCCCACTTTTATACCTGGTGCCAGCCTTTGTGGAGGGGATTTTCTTGACCTACCCCCAAAACTGGTTCTGGTCAGTTGTTCCACTTCCTCTAGTCCTGGCTCCAAATTGTCTAGGGTGACAAAGGGAAGGGAAAGCCTGGTGTCAGGGTCCTTTGTGTGTGTTGCAGGCAGGGCCCTTTGAGGTGTAATCAAAGCAGGGCACAGCTCCTCCCCTGCCATTCTGTCTGGAAGCCCCACTCCCCTCACACGTAGGACTATTTTGTCTCATTGTTTGGAAGCAATACACAAACCACAACAAGAGAGCCATTCACAATCATATGACCGAGGACAGTGACACAAAGACACATTTTATTTAGGCAGAAAAATGTCAGCTTTCTAAAAGTGACAGTTTTGGAATAGTAACTTACAGTGCTACTTCACCATTAAAAGGATTAAAAGTTACAATGTGTTTGAGTGTAAACTGCATTTATTTGTTCCAAGTCTGAAGCTGTCATTTAAGTGTAATAAAATAATCCTAGTCTATAGTAGAGATAGCCTTACAACAGTGAAAATAATTTTAGGAGTTTTCACAACCAAGATATTTAAAACATATACCCACATGTCCTACTTTTCAAATACCATACAGCCTGTCCTATGAGCCATTAGAGCCTACTGTGGGGGGTGACACAGGTCAAAATGGCAATTTGAAACTACACTACAGACTGCAGCAGCAGGCTGGAGGCATTTTTTAAAGTGCTATTTTAGTGGGTGGAACAATGTGTGTTGAAGCCCATTTGTATCATTTTAATTTACAGGCCCTGGGTACATTTAGTAACATTTCGTACGGACCTAACTAGTAATATCAATAGTAAATTGAAAGTGCCAATTAGGTGAATGCTAATTTTACCAGGTTTAGAGGAGAGAGCAGAAGCACTTTGCCCCTGTTAGCAAGAAGGAAATGCACAGAGTCCTAATGCCTACAAAACAAGTTCAGCAAAATCAAGAAGTGGAGGCAAAATATTGGAGGGAATACCACATCAAGCATGTCAGGCCTAATAGCGTGTCACAGTCCCATTGCACTATTTCTGAAACAATGGCCACTGATTGTAAAATATGCTAGTGGTTGTTTTTCTGGAAGCCTGAATAAATGTCAATAAACCATGTGAGAGGCGAAGTTACTGCAGTACGACTCTCGGGGGTTTAATCCCAATAAGCACACATGCTACCACTAAAGAGTTAAAAAGATTAGCTGTGAAAGTGGACTTGAATCCCATGGAAGCTCCTACTATGGTGCTTCAATGTGAATATTCATCTCCTTAGAATTCAAAACTCCACTATGAAGAACTGAGCCCACACAGTTATTGCACATTCTGTGTGGAATAACGTGTAATAAGCATATTTAGGTGTGGAGATATCAGTGAAAAACCTTAATTCTTGCCACCCATAGTCTCCACAACCAACTATGCCCTACTTATCACTGGGGCCTATGAGTAAAGTAACTAAAGTTTATTTATGATGATGTGCATTCAATCTTCTTTTTTATATAGCATGGACAGGTATAGTGTCACAGTTTGATAATACTGTGATTTTCATGGGTTACTATAACACAACTCAATGGTACTTACTAAATATTGTACAATTAAAGTTAATAATAGAAAATCTATCCAAATTAGGGTGATATTATTTTGATATTATTTTGAAGATATGTGGGACACAATATTTCTTTTAGACAGTACTTATATAAATTATAGTCAGCCATGTAACCATCCTATACTGGCATCCACTATTCGAAATCTTCAAATGTACTATGTAAAAATGCACTAAAATGAAATACAAGTAGGCAAAATTGAAAGGGTTTGTTCATAATGATTTGTATGCTGAAAACATTAATGGCTAAAAAGCATTTGCACCATGGTTTCTGTAACTCCCAGGTATACAAATTTACAGTTGGGAAATATAGCACGGACCACATGAAAAGAGTTTCAAAATAGCGGTATGTTCTTAGCTGTATGATCTGGCATACGGGTAGTATATGGGTTAACCCCTTCGCTGCCAGGCCTTTTACCCCTCCTGTGCCGAGCCTTTTTTTGGCTATTTGGGGCAGTTCGCGCTTAGGCCCTCATAACTTTTTGTCCATATACGCTAGCCAAGCCAAATTTGCGTCCTTTTTTTCCAACGTCCTAGGGATTCTAGAGGTACCAAGGGGCATATTTATACTCCGTTTGCGCCGAATTTGCGTCGTTTTTTTCGACGCAAATTCGACGCAAAACTAACTCCATATTTATACTTTGGCGTTAGACGCGTCTAGCGCCAAAGTTCATAGAGTTAGCGTCATTTTTTTGCGTGAACACCTTCCTTGCGTTAATGATATGCAAGGTAGGCGTTCCCGTCTTAAAAAATGACTCCGATGCATATGCGTCGTATTTATACTCCCGGGCAAAAATGACGCCCGGGAGTGGGCGGGTCTAAAAAACCTGCATTAGCGCCGGATTTTAGCGCCAGGCCAGGCGTTAAGGGACCTGTGGGCTCAGAATGAGCCCAGAGGTGCCCTCCCCTGCCCCCAGGGACACCCCCTGCCACCCTTGCCCACCCCAGGAGGACACCCAAGGATGGAGGGACCCACCCCAGGGACATTAAGGTAAGTCCAGGTAAGTATTTTTTTTTGTGGCATAGGGGGGCCTGATTTGTGCCCCCCTACATGCCACTATGCCCAATGACCATGCCCAGGGGACAGAAGTCCCCTGGGCATGGCCATTGGGCAAGGGGGCATGACTCCTGTCTTTGCTAAGACAGGAGTCATTTCAATGGGGGATGGGCGTCGTTAAAAAATGGCGCAAATCGGGTTGTGGCGATTTTTTTGCCTCAGCCTCACTTGCACCATTTGTGGACGCCCATACGCCATTTTCCCCCTACGCCGGCACTGCCTGGTGTACGTCGTTTTTTTCAACGCACACCAGACAGCGCCGGCGGCTAACGCCGGCTAACGTCATTGAATAAATACGGCGCCCGCACGGCGCTTCAGAATGGCGTTAGCCGGCGCTAATTTTTTGGGCGCAAAACTGCGTTAGCGCAGTTTTGCGTCAAAAAGTATAAATATGGCCCCCAGACTTTGTGGGTTTCCCAGAAGGAGGCCAAAAAATTAGCCAAAATACAGTGAAAATTTCGTTTTTTTCAAAACAATTGGGAAAAGGGGCAGCAGAAGAAGGCTTGTGTTTTTTTCCCTGAAAAGGGCATCAACAAAGGGTTTGCGGTGCTAAAATCACCAGCTTCCCAGCTTTCAGGAACAGGCAGACTTGAATCAGAAACCCCAATTTTTCAACACAATTTTGGCATTTTACTGGGACATAACCTATTTTTACGATTTTTTGTGCTTTCTGCCTCCTTCCAGTCAGTGAGAGAAATGGGCATGAAACCAACGATGGATCCCAGAGACCTCAACATTTCTGAAAAGTAGACAAAATTCTGAATTCAGCAAGGGGTAATTTGTGTAGATCCTACAAGGGTTTCCTACAGAAAATAACAACTGAAAAAGAAAAATATTGAAATTTAGGTGAAAAAAACATCAATTTTTCTCTACGTTTTACTCTGTAACTTTTTCCTGCAATGTCAGATTTTCGAAAGCAATATACTGTTACGTCTGCTGGACTCTTCTGGTTGCGGGGATATATAGGGCTTGTAGGTTCATCAAGAACTCTAGGTACCCAGAGCCAATAAATGACCTGCACCCTGCAGTGGGTTTTCATTCTATACCGGGTATACAGCAATTCATTTGCTGAAATATAAAGAGTAAAAAATAGCTATCAAGAAAACCTTTGTATTTCCAAAATGAGCACAAGATAAGGTGTTGAAAAGCAGTGGTTATTTGCACATCTCTGAATTCTGGGGTGCCCATAATAGCATGTGAATTACAGGGCATTTCTCAAATAGACGTCTTTTTTACACACTGTCTTACATTTGGAAGGGAAAAATGTAGAGAAAGACAAGGGGCAATAACACTTGTTTTCCTATTCTATGTTCCCCCAAGTCTCCCGATAAAAATTATACCTCAATTGTGTGGGTAGACCTAGCGCCCGCGACAGGATATGCCCCAAAACACAACGTGGACACATCACAGAATACAGAGCTGTTTTTTGCAAAGTGCCTACCTGTAGATTTTGGCCTCTAGCTCAGCCGGCACCTAGGGAAACCTACCAAACCTGTGCATTTTTGAAAACTAGAGACCTAGGGGAATCCGAGATGGGGTGACTTGTGGGGCTCTGACCAGGTTCTGTTACCCAGAATCCTTTGCAAACCTCAAAATTTGGCTAAAAAAACACATTTTCCTCACATTTCGGTGACAGAAAGATCTGGAATCTGAGAGGAGCCACAAATTTCCTTCCACCCACCGTTCCCCCAAGTCTCCCGATAAAAATGATACCTCACTTGTGTGGGTAGGCCTAGCGCCCGCAACAGGAAATGTCCCAAAACACAAAGTGGGCACATCCCATTTTTTGACAGAAAACAGAGCTGTTTTTTGCAAAGTGCCTACCTGTAGATTTTGGCCTCTAGCTCAGCCGGCACCTAGGGAAACCTACCAAACCTGTGCATTTTTTAAAACTAGAGACCTAGGGCAATCCAAGATGGGGTGACTTGTGGGGCTCTGACCAGGTTCTGTTACCCAGAATCCTTTGCAAACCTCAAAATGTGGCTAAAAAAACACATTTTCCTCACATTTCGGTGACAGAAAGTTCTGGAATCTGAGAGGAGACACAAATTTCCTTCCACCCAGCGTTCCCCCAAGTCCCCCGATAAAAATGATACCTCACTTGTGTGGGTAGGCCTAGCGCCCGCGACAGGATAAGCCCCAAAACACAACGTGGACACATCACAGAAAACAGAGCTGTTTTTTGCAAAGTGCCTACCTGTAGATTTTGGCCTCTAGCTCAGCCGGCACCTAGGGAAACCTACCAAACCTGTGTATTTTTTAAAACTAGAGACCTAGGGGAATCCAAGATGGGGTGACTTGTGGGGCTCTGACCAGGTTCTGTTACCCAGAATCCTTTGCAAACCTCAAAATTTGGCTAAAAAAACACATTTTCCTCACATTTCGGTGACAGAAAGTTCTGGAATCTGAGAGGATCCACAAATTTCCTTCCACCCAGCGTTCCTGCAAGTCTCCCGATAAAAATGATACCTCACTTGTGTGGGTAGGCCTAGCGCCCGCGACAGGATAAGCCCCAAAACACAACGTGGACACATCACAGAAAACAGAGCTGTTTTTTGCAAAGTGCCTACCTGTGGATTTTGGCCTCTAGCTCAGCCGGCACCTAGTGAAACCTACCAACCCTGTGCATTTCTGAAAACTAGAGACCTAGGGGAATCCAAGATGGGGTGACTTGTGGGGCTCTGACCAGGTTCTGTTACCCAGAATCCTTTGCAAACCTCAAAATTTGGTTAAAAAAACACATTTTCCTCACATTTCGGTGACAGAAAGTTCTGGAATCTGAGAGGAGCCACAAATTTCCTTCCACCCAGCGTTCCCCCAAGTCCCCCGATAAAAATGATACCTCACTTGTGTGGGTAGGCCTAGCGCCCGCGACAAGATGAGCCCCAAAACACAACGTGGACACATCACAGAAAACAGAGCTGTTTTTTGCAAAGTGCCTACCTGTAGATTTTGGCCTCTAGCTCAGCCGGCACCTAGGAAAACCTACCAAACCTGTGCATTTTTGAAAACTAGAGACCTAGGGGAATCCAAGATGGGGTGACTTGTGGGGCTCTGACCAGGTTCTGTTACCCAGAATCCTTTGCAAACCTCAAAATTTGGCTAAAAAAACATGTTTTCCCCACATTTCGGTGACAGAAAGTTCTGGAATCTGAGAGGATCCACAAATTTCCTTCCACCCAGCGTTCCCCCAAGTCTCCCGATAAAAATGATACCTCACTTGTGTGGGTAGGCCTAGCGCCCGCGACAGGATAAGTCCCAAAACACAACGTGGACACATCACAGAAAACAGAGCTGTTTTTTGCAAAGTGCCTACCTGTGGATTTTGGCCTCTAGCTCAGCCGGCACCTAGGGAAACCTACCAACCCTGTGCATTTATGAAAACTAGAGACCTAGGGGCAATCCAAGATGGGGTGACTTGTGGGGCTCTGACCAGGTTCTGTTACCCAGAATCCTTTGCAAACCTCAAAATTTGGTTAAAAAAACACATTTCCTCACATTTCGGTGACAGAAAGTTCTGGAATCTGAGAGGAGCCACAAATTTCCTTCCACCCAGCGTTCCCCCAAGTCCCCCGATAAAAATGATACCTCACTTGTGTGGGTAGGCCTAGCGCCCGCGACAGGATAAGCCCCAAAACACAACGTGGTCACATCACAGAAAACAGAGCTGTTTTTTGCAAAGTGCCTACCTGTAGATTTTGGCCTCTAGCTCAGCCGGCACCTAGTGAAACCTACCAACCCTGTGCATTGTTGAAAACTAGAGACCTAGGGGAATCCAAGATGGGGTGACTTGTGGGGCTCTGACCAGGTTCTGTTACCCAGAATCCTTTGCAAACCTCAAAATTTGGCTAAAAAAACACATTTTCCTCACATTTCGGTGACAGAAAGTTTTGGAATCTGAGAGGAGCCACAAATTTCCTTCCACCAAGCGTTCCCCCAAGTCTCCCGATAAAAATGATATCTCACTTGTGTGGATAGGCCTAGCGCCCGCGACAGGATATGCCCCAAAACACAACGTGGACACATCACAGAAAACAGAACTGTTTTTGCAAAGTGCCTACCTGTAGATTTTGGCCTCTAGCTCAGCCGGCACCTAGGGAAACCTACCAAACCTGTGCATTTTTGGAAACTAGAGACCTAGGGGAATCCAAGATGGGGTGACTTGTGGGGCTCTGACCAGGTTCTGTTACCCAGAATCCTTTGCAAACCTCAAAATTTGGCTAAAAAAACACATTTTCCTCATATTTCGGTGACAGAAAGTTCTGGAATCTGAGAGGAGCCACAAATTTCCTTCCACCCAGCGTTCCCCCAAGTCCCCCAATAAAAATGATACCTCACTTGTGTGGGTAGGCCTAGCGCCCGCGACAGGATAAGCCCCAAAACACAACGTGGTCACATCACAGAAAACAGAGCTGTTTTTTGCAAAGTGCCTACCTGTAGATTTTGGCCTCTAGCTCAGCCGGCACCTAGTGAAACCTACCAACCCTGTGCATTGTTGAAAACTAGAGACCTAGGGGAATCCAAGATGGGGTGGCTTGTGGGGCTCTGACCAGGTTCTGTTACCCAGAATCCTTTGCAAACCTCAAAATTTGGCTAAAAAAACACATTTTCCTCACATTTCGGTGACAGAAAGTTTTGGAATCTGAGAGGAGCCACAAATTTCCTTCCACCAAGCGTTCCCCCAAGTCTCCCGATAAAAATGATATCTCACTTGTGTGGATAGGCCTAGCGCCCGCGACAGGATATGCCCCAAAACACAACGTGGACACATCACAGAAAACAGAACTGTTTTTGCAAAGTGCCTACCTGTAGATTTTGGCCTCTAGCTCAGCCGGCACCTAGGGAAACCTACCAAACCTGTGCATTTTTGAAAACTAGAGACCTAGGGGAATCCACGATGGGGTGATTTGTGGGGCTCTGATCAGGTTCTGTTACCCAGAATCCTTTGCAAACCTCAAATATTCGCTAAAAAAACACATTTTCCTCATATTTCGGTGACAGAAAGTTTTGGAATCTGAGAGGAGCCACAAATTTCCTTCCACCAAGCGTTCCCCCAAGTCTCCCGATAAAAATGATATCTCACTTGTGTGGATAGGCCTAGCGCCCGCGACAGGATATGCCCCAAAACACAACGTGGACACATCAAAGAAAACAGAGTTGTTTTTTGCAAAGTGCCTACCTGTAGATTTTGGCCTCTAGCTCAGCCGGCACCTAGGGAAATCTACCAAACCTGTGCATTTTTGGAAACTAGAGACCTAGGGGAATCCAAGATGGGGTGACTTGTGGGGCTCTGACCAGGTTCTGTTACCCAGAATCCTTTGCAAACCTCAAAATTTGGCTAAAAAAACATATTTTCCTCACATTTCGGTGACAGAAAGTTCTGGAATCTGAGAGGATCCACAAATTTCCTTCCACCCAGCGTTCCCCCAGGTCCCCCGATAAAAATGGTACCTCACTTGTGTGGGTAGGCCTAGCGCCCGCGACAGGATAAGCCCCAAAACACAACGTGGACACATCACAGAAAACAGAGCTGTTTTTTGCAAAGTGCCTACCTGTAGATTTTGGCCTCTAGCTCAGCCGGCACCTAGGGAAACCTACCAAACCTGTGCATTTTTTAAAACTAGAGACCTAGGGGAATCCAAGATGGGGTGACTTGTGGGGCTCTGACCAGGTTCTGTTACCCAGAATCCTTTGCAAACCTCACAATTTGGCTAAAAAACCACATTTTCCTCACATTTCGGTGACAGAAAGTTCTGGAATCTGAGAGGATCCACAAATTTCCTTCCACCCAGCGTTCCCCCAAGTCTCCCGATAAAAATGATACCTCACTTGTGTGGGTAGGCCTAGCGCCCGCGACAGGATAAGCCCCAAAACACAACGTGGACACATCACAGAAAACAGAGCTGTTTTTTGCAAAGTGCCTACCTGTAGATTTTGGCCTCTAGCTCAGCCGGCACCTAGGGAAACCTACCAAACCTGTGCATTTTTATAAACTAGAGACCTAGGGGAATCCAAGATGGGGTGACTTGTGGGGCTCTGACCAGGTTCTGTTACCCAGAATCCTTTGCAGACCTCAAAATATGGCTAAAAAAAAACATTTTCCTCACATTTCTGTGACAGAAAGTTCTGGAATCTGAGAGGAGCCACAAATTTCCTTCCACCCAGCGTTCCCCCAAGTCTCCCGATAAAAGTGATACCTCACTTGTGTGGGTAGGCCTAGCGCCCGCAACAGGAGACGCCCCAAAACACAACGTGGACACATCCCATTTTTTGAAAGAAAACAGAGCTGTTTTTTGCAAAGTGCCTACCTGTAGATTTTGGCCTCTAGCTCAGCCGACACCTAGGTAAATCTACCAAACCTGTGCATTTTTTAAAACTAGAGACCTAGGGGAATCCAATATGGGGTGACTTGTGGGGCTCTGACCAGGTTCTGTTACCCAGAATCCTTTGCAAACCTCAAAATTTGGCTAAAAAAACACATTTTCCTCACATTTCGGTGACAGAAAGTTCTGGAGTCTGAGAGGATCCACAAATTTCCTTCCACCCAGCGTCCCCCCAAGTCCCCCGATAAAAATGATACCTCACTTGTGTGGGTAGGCCTAGCGCCCGCGACAGGATAAGCCCCAAAACACAACGTGGACACATCACAGAAAACAGAGCTGTTTTTTGCAAAGTGCCTACCTGTAGATTTTGGCCTCTAGCTCAGCCGGCACCTAGGGAAACCTACCAAACCTGTGCATTTTTTAAAACTAGAGACCTAGGGAAATCCAAGATGGGGTGACTTGTGGGGCTCCGACCAGGTTCTGTTACCCAGAATCCTTTGCAAACCTCAAAATTTGGCTAAAAAAACAAATTTTCCTCACATTTCGGTGACAAAAAGTTCTGGAATCTGAGAGGAGCCACAAATTTCCTTCCACCCAGCGTTCCCCCAAGTCCCCCGATAAAAATGATACCTCACTTGTGTGGGTAGGCCTAGCGCCCGCGACAGGATAAGCCCCAAAACACAACGTGGACACATCACAGAAAACAGAGCTGTTTTTTGCAAAGTGCCTACCTGTAGATTTTGGCCTCTAGCTCAGCCGGCACCTAGGGAAACCTACCAAACCTGTGCATTTTTTAAAACTAGAGACCTTGGGGAATCCAAGATGGGGTGACTTGTGGGGCTCTGACCAGGTTCTCTTACCCAGAATCCTTTGCAGACCTCAAAATATGGCTAAAAAAAAACATTTTCCTCACATTTCTGTGACAGAAAGTTCTGGAATCTGAGGGGAGCCACAAATTTCCTTCCACCCAGCGTTCCCCCAAGTCTCCCGATAAAAATGATACCTCACTTGTGTGGGTAGGCATAGCGGCCGCAACAGGAGACACCCCAAAACACAACGTGGACACATCACAGAAAACAGAGCTGTTTTTTGCAAAGTGCCTACCTGTAGATTTTGGCCTCTAGCTCAGCCGGCACCTAGGGAAACCTACCAAACCTGTGTATTTTTGATAACTAGAGACCTAGGGGAATCCAAGATGGGGTGACTTGTGGGGCTCTGACCAGGTTCTGTTACCCAGAATCCTTTGCAAACCTCACAATTTGGCTAAAAAAACAGATTTTCCTCACATTTCGGTGACAGAAAGTTCTGGAATCTGAGAGGAGCCACAAATTTCCTACCACCCAGCGTTCCCCCAAGTCTCCGGATAAAAATGATACCTCACTTGTGTGGGTAGGCCTAGCGCCCGCGACAGGATAAGCCCCAAAACACAACGTGGACACATCACAGAAAACAGAACTGTTTTTGCAAAGTGCCTACCTGTAGATTTTGGCCTCTAGCTCAGCCGGCACCTAGGGAAACCTACCAAACCTGTGCATTTTTGAAAACTAGAGACCTAGGGGAATCCAAGATGGGGTGATTTGTGAGGCTCTGACCAGGTTCTGTTACCCAGAATCCTTTGCAAACCTCATATTTTGGCTAAAAAAACACATTTTCCTTACATTTCGGTGACAGCAAGTTTTGGAATCTGAGAGGAGCCACAAATTTCCTTCCACCAAGCGTTCCCCCAAGTTTCCCGATAAAAATGATACCTCACTTGTGTGGGTAGGCCTAGCGCCCGCGACAGGATATGCCCCAAAACACAACGTGGACACATCAAAGAAAACAGAGCTGTTTTTTGCAAAGTGCCTACCTGTAGATTTTGGCCTCTAGCTCAGCCGGCACCTAGGGAAATCTACCAAACCTGTGCATTTTTGAAAACTAGAGACCTAGGGGAATCCAAGATGGGGTGACTTGTGGGGCTCTGACCAGGTTCTGTTACCCAGAATCCTTTGCAAACCTCAAAATTTGGCTAAAAAAACACATTTTCCTCACATTTCGGTGACAGAAAGTTCTGGAATCTGAGAGGATCCACAAATTTCCTTCCACCCAGCGTTCCCCCAAGTCTCCCGATAAAAATGATACCTCACTTGTGTGGGTAGGCCTAGCGCCCGCGACAGGATAAGCCCCAAAACACAACGTGGACACATCACAGAAAACAGAGCTGTTTTTTGCAAAGTGCCTACCTGTAGATTTTGGCCTCTAGCTCAGCCGGCACCTAGGGAAACCTACCAAACCTGTGCATTTTTATAAACTAGAGACCTAGGGGAATCCAAGATGGGGTGACTTGTGGGGCTCTGACCAGGTTCTGTTACCCAGAATCCTTTGCAGACCTCAAAATATGGCTAAAAAAAAACATTTTCCTCACATTTCTGTGACAGAAAGTTCTGGAATCTGAGAGGAGCCACAAATTTCCTTCCACCCAGCGTTCCCCCAAGTCTCCCGATAAAAGTGATACCTCACTTGTGTGGGTAGGCCTAGCGCCCGCAACAGGAGACGCCCCAAAACACAACGTGGACACATCCCATTTTTTGAAAGAAAACAGAGCTGTTTTTTGCAAAGTGCCTACCTGTAGATTTTGGCCTCTAGCTCAGCCGACACCGAGGGAAATCTACAAAACCTGTGCATTTTTGAAAACTAGAGACCTAGGGGAATCCAAGATGGGGTGACTTGTGGGGCTCTGACCAGGTTCTGTTACCCAGAATCCTTTGCAAACCTCAAAATTTGGCTAAAAAAACACATTTTCCTCACATTTCGGTGACAGAAAGTTCTGGAGTCTGAGAGGATCCACAAATTTCCTTCCACCCAGCGTTCCCCCAAGTCCCCCGATAAAAATTATACCTCACTTTTGTGGGTAGGCCTAGCGCCCGCGACAGGATAAGCCCCAAAACACAACGTGGACACATCACAGAAAACAGAGCTGTTTTTTGCAAAGTGCCTACCTGTAGATTTTGGCCTCTAGCTCAGCCGGCACCTAGGGAAACCTACCAAACCTGTGCATTTTTTAAAACTAGAGACCTAGGGAAATCCAAGATGGGGTGACTTGTGGGGCTCCGACCAGGTTCTGTTACCCAGAATCCTTTGCAAACCTCAAAATTTGGCTAAAAAAACAAATTTTCCTCACATTTCGGTGACAAAAAGTTCTGGAATCTGAGAGGAGCCACAAATTTCCTTCCACCCAGCGTTCCCCCAAGTCCCCCGATAAAAATGATACCTCACTTGTGTGGGTAGGCCTAGCGCCCGCGACAGGATAAGCCCCAAAACACAACGTGGACACATCACAGAAAACAGAGCTGTTTTTTGCAAAGTGCCTACCTGTAGATTTTGGCCTCTAGCTCAGCCGGCACCTAGGGAAACCTACCAAACCTGTGCATTTTTTAAAACTAGAGACCTTGGGGAATCCAAGATGGGGTGACTTGTGGGGCTCTGACCAGGTTCTCTTACCCAGAATCCTTTGCAGACCTCAAAATATGGCTAAAAAAAAACATTTTCCTCACATTTCTGTGACAGAAAGTTCTGGAATCTGAGGGGAGCCACAAATTTCCTTCCACCCAGCGTTCCCCCAAGTCTCCCGATAAAAATTATACCTCACTTGTGTGGGTAGGCATAGCGGCCGCAACAGGAGACACCCCAAAACACAACGTGGACACATCACAGAAAACAGAGCTGTTTTTTGCAAAGTGCCTACCTGTAGATTTTGGCCTCTAGCTCAGCCGGCACCTAGGGAAACCTACCAAACCTGTGTATTTTTGATAACTAGAGACCTAGGGGAATCCAAGATGGGGTGACTTGTGGGGCTCTGACCAGGTTCTGTTACCCAGAATCCTTTGCAAACCTCACAATTTGGCTAAAAAAACAGATTTTCCTCACATTTCGGTGACAGAAAGTTCTTGAATCTGAGAGGAGCCACAAATTTCCTACCACCCAGCGTTCCCCCAAGTCTCCCGATAAAAATGATACCTCACTTGTGTGGGTAGGCCTAGCGCCCGCGACAGGATAAGCCCCAAAACACAACGTGGACACATCACAGAAAACAGAACTGTTTTTGCAAAGTGCCTACCTGTAGATTTTGGCCTCTAGCTCAGCCGGCACCTAGGGAAACCTACCAAACCTGTGCATTTTTGAAAACTAGAGACCTAGGGGAATCCAAAATGGGGTGATTTGTGAGGCTCTGACCAGGTTCTGTTACCCAGAATCCTTTGCAAACCTCATATTTTGGCTAAAAAAACACATTTTCCTTATATTTCGGTGACAGCAAGTTTTGGAATCTGAGAGGAGCCACAAATTTCCTTCCACCAAGCGTTCCCCCAAGTTTCCCGATAAAAATGATACCTCACTTGTGTGGGTAGGCCTAGCGCCCGCGACAGGATATGCCCCAAAACACAACGTGGACACATCAAAGAAAACAGAGCTGTTTTTTGCAAAGTGCCTACCTGTAGATTTTGGCCTCTAGCTCAGCCGGCACCTAGGGAAATCTACCAAACCTGTGCATTTTTGAAAACGAGAGACCTAGGGGAATCCAAGATGGGGTGATTTGTGGGGCTCTGACCAGGTTCTGTTACCCAGAATCCTTTGCAAACCTCAAAATTTGGCTAAAAAAACACATTTTCCTCACATTTCGGTGACAGAAAGTTCTGGAATCTGAGAGGATCCACAAATTTCCTTCCACCCAGCGTTCCCCCAAGTCCCCCGATAAAAATGATACCTCACTTGTGTGGGTAGGCCTAGCGCCCGCGACAGGATAAGCCCCAAAACACAACGTGGACACATCACAGAAAACAGAGCTGTTTTTTGCAAAGTGCCTACCTGTAGATTTTGGCCTCTAGCTCAGCCGGCACCTAGGGAAACCTACCAAACCTATGCATTTTTGAAAACTAGAGACCTAGGGGAATCCAAGATGGGGTGACTTGTGGGGCTCCGACCAGGTTCTGTTACCCAGAATCCTTTGCAAACCTCAAAATTTGGCTAAAAAAACACATTTTCCTCACATTTCGGTGACAAAAAGTTCTGGAATCTGAGAGGATCCACAAATTTCCTTCCACTCAGCGTTCCCCCAAGTCCCCCGATAAAAATGATACCTCACTTGTGTGGGTAGGCCTAGCGCCCGCGTCAGGATAAGCCCCAAAACACAACGTGGACACATCACAGAAAACAGAGCTGTTTTTTGCAAAGTGCCTACCTGTAGATTTTGGCCTCTAGCTCAGCCGGCACCTAGGGAAACCTACCAAACCTGTGCATTTTTGAAAACAAGAGACCTAGGGGAATCCAAGATGGGGTGACTTGTGGGGCTCTGACCAGGTTCTGTTACCTAGAATCCTTTGCAGACCTCAAAATATGGCTAAAAAAAAACATTTTCCTCACATTTCTGTGACAGAAAGTTCTGGAATCTGAGAGGAGCCACAAATTTCCTTCCACCCAGCGTTCCCCCAAGTCTCCCGATAAAAATGATACCTCACTTGTGTGGGTAGGCCTAGCGCCCGCAACAGGAGACGCCCCAAAACACAAAGTGGACACATCCCATTTTTTGAAAGAAAACAGAGCTGTTTTTTGCAAAGTGCCTACTTGTAGATTTTGGCCTCTAGCTCAGCCGGCACCTAGGGAAATCTAACAAACCTGTGCATTTTTGAAAACTAGAGACCTAGGGGAATCCAAGATGGGGTGACTTGTGGGGCTCTGACCAGGTTCTGTTACCCAGAATCCTTTGCAAACCTCACAATTTGGCTAAAAAAACACATTTTCCTCACATTTCGGTGACAGAAAGTTCTGGAATCTGAGAGGATCCACAAATTTCCTTCCACCCAGCGTTCCCCCAAGTCTCCCGATAAAAATGATACCTCACTTGTGTGGGTAGGCCTAGCGCCCGCGACAGGATAAGCCCCAAAACACAACGTGGACACATCACAGAAAACAGAGCTGTTTTTGCAAAGTGCCTACCTGTAGATTTTGGCCTCTAGCTCAGCCGGCACCTAGGGAAACCTACCAAACCTGTGCATTTTTAAAAACTAGAGACCTAGGGGAATCCAAGATGGGGTGATTTGTGGGGCTCTGACCAGGTTCTGTTACCCAGAATCCTTTGCAAACCTCAAAATTTGGCTTAAAAAAAACACATTTTCCACACATTTCGGTGACAAAAAGTTCTGGAATCTGAGAGGAGCCACAAATTTCCTTCCACCCAGCGTTCCCCCAAGTCCCCCGATAAAAATGATACCTCACTTGTGTGGGTAGGCCTAGCGCCCGCGTCAGGATAAGCCCCAAAACACAACGTGGACACATCACAGAAAACAGAGCTGTTTTTTGCAAAGTGCCTACCTGTAGATTTTGGCCTCTAGCTCAGCCGGCACCTAGGGAAACCTACCAAACCTGTGCATTTTTTAAAACTAGAGACCTAGGGGAATCCAAGATGGGGTGACTTGTGGGGCTCTGACCAGGTTCTGTTACCTAGAATCCTTTACAGACCTCAAAATATGGCTAAAAAAAACATTTTCCTCACATTTCGGTGACAGAAAGTTCTGGAATCTGAGAGGATCCACAAATTTCCGTCCACCCGGCGTTCCCCTAAGTCCCCCGATAAAAATGATACCTCACTTGTGTGGGTAGGCCTAGCGCTCACGACAGGATAAGCCCCAAAACACAACGTGGACACATCCCATTTTTTTAAAGAAAACAGAGCTGTTTTTTGCAAAGTGCCTACCTGTAGATTTTGGCCTCTAGCTCAGCCGACACCTAGGGAAATCTACAAAACCTGTGCATTTTTGAAAACTAGAGACCTAGGGGAATCCAAGATGGGGTGACTTGTGGGGCTCTGACCAGGTTCTGTTACCCAGAATCCTTTGCAAACCTCAAAATTTGGCTAAAAAAACACATTTTCCTCACATTTCGGTGACAGAAAGTTCTGGAGTCTGAGAGGATCCACAAATTTCCTTCCACCCAGCGTTCCCCCAAGTCCCCCGATAAAAATGATACCTCACTTTTGTGGGTAGGCCTAGCGCCCGCGACAGGATAAGCCCCAAAACACAACGTGGACACATCACAGAAAACAGAGCTGTTTTTTGCAAAGTGCCTACCTGTAGATTTTGGCCTCTAGCTCAGCCGGCACCTAGGGAAACCTACCAAACCTGTGCATTTTTTAAAACTAGAGACCTAGGGAAATCCAAGATGGGGTGACTTGTGGGGCTCCGACCAGGTTCTGTTACCCAGAATCCTTTGCAAACCTCAAAATTTGGCTAAAAAAACAAATTTTCCTCACATTTCGGTGACAAAAAGTTCTGGAATCTGAGAGGAGCCACAAATTTCCTTCCACCCAGCGTTCCCCCAAGTCCCCCGATAAAAATGATACCTCACTTGTGTGGGTAGGCCTAGCGCCCGCGACAGGATAAGCCCCAAAACACAACGTGGACACATCACAGAAAACAGAGCTGTTTTTTGCAAAGTGCCTACCTGTAGATTTTGGCCTCTAGCTCAGCCGGCACCTAGGGAAACCTACCAAACCTGTGCATTTTTTAAAACTAGAGACCTTGGGGAATCCAAGATGGGGTGACTTGTGGGGCTCTGACCAGGTTCTCTTACCCAGAATCCTTTGCAGACCTCAAAATATGGCTAAAAAAAAACATTTTCCTCACATTTCTGTGACAGAAAGTTCTGGAATCTGAGGGGAGCCACAAATTTCCTTCCACCCAGCGTTCCCCCAAGTCTCCCGATAAAAATGATACCTCACTTGTGTGGGTAGGCATAGCGGCCGCAACAGGAGACACCCCAAAACACAACGTGGACACATCACAGAAAACAGAGCTGTTTTTTGCAAAGTGCCTACCTGTAGATTTTGGCCTCTAGCTCAGCCGGCACCTAGGGAAACCTACCAAACCTGTGTATTTTTGATAACTAGAGACCTAGGGGAATCCAAGATGGGGTGACTTGTGGGGCTCTGACCAGGTTCTGTTACCCAGAATCCTTTGCAAACCTCACAATTTGGCTAAAAAAACAGATTTTCCTCACATTTCGGTGACAGAAAGTTCTTGAATCTGAGAGGAGCCACAAATTTCCTACCACCCAGCGTTCCCCCAAGTCTCCCGATAAAAATGATACCTCACTTGTGTGGGTAGGCCTAGCGCCCGCGACAGGATAAGCCCCAAAACACAACGTGGACACATCACAGAAAACAGAACTGTTTTTGCAAAGTGCCTACCTGTAGATTTTGGCCTCTAGCTCAGCCGGCACCTAGGGAAACCTACCAAACCTGTGCATTTTTGAAAACTAGAGACCTAGGGGAATCCAAAATGGGGTGATTTGTGAGGCTCTGACCAGGTTCTGTTACCCAGAATCCTTTGCAAACCTCAAAATTTGGCTAAAAAAACACATTTTCCTCACATTTCGGTGACAAAAAGTTCTGGAATCTGAGAGGATCCACAAATTTCCTTCCACTCAGCGTTCCCCCAAGTCCCCCGATAAAAATGATACCTCACTTGTGTGGGTAGGCCTAGCGCCCGCGTCAGGATAAGCCCCAAAACACAACGTGGACACATCACAGAAAACAGAGCTGTTTTTTGCAAAGTGCCTACCTGTAGATTTTGGCCTCTAGCTCAGCCGGCACCTAGGGAAACCTACCAAACCTGTGCATTTTTGAAAACAAGAGACCTAGGGGAATCCAAGATGGGGTGACTTGTGGGGCTCTGACCAGGTTCTGTTACCTAGAATCCTTTGCAGACCTCAAAATATGGCTAAAAAAAACATTTTCCTCACATTTCTGTGACAGAAAGTTCTGGAATCTGAGAGGAGCCACAAATTTCCTTCCACCCAGCGTTCCCCCAAGTCTCCCGATAAAAATGATACCTCACTTGTGTGGGTAGGCCTAGCGCCCGCAACAGGAGACGCCCCAAAACACAAAGTGGACACATCCCATTTTTTGAAAGAAAACAGAGCTGTTTTTTGCAAAGTGCCTACCTGTAGATTTTGGCCTCTAGCTCAGCCGGCACCTAGGGAAATCTAACAAACCTGTGCATTTTTGAAAACTAGAGACCTAGGGGAATCCAAGATGGGGTGACTTGTGGGGCTCTGACCAGGTTCTGTTACCCAGAATCCTTTGCAAACCTCACAATTTGGCTAAAAAAACACATTTTCCTCACATTTCGGTGACAGAAAGTTCTGGAATCTGAGAGGATCCACAAATTTCCTTCCACCCAGCGTTCCCCCAAGTCTCCCGATAAAAATGATACCTCACTTGTGTGGGTAGGCCTAGCGCCCGCGACAGGATAAGCCCCAAAACACAACGTGGACACATCACAGAAAACAGAGCTGTTTTTGCAAAGTGCCTACCTGTAGATTTTGGCCTCTAGCTCAGCCGGCACCTAGGGAAACCTACCAAACCTGTGCATTTTTAAAAACTAGAGACCTAGGGGAATCCAAGATGGGGTGATTTGTGGGGCTCTGACCAGGTTCTGTTACCCAGAATCCTTTGCAAACCTCAAAATTTGGCTTAAAAAAAACACATTTTCCACACATTTCGGTGACAAAAAGTTCTGGAATCTGAGAGGAGCCACAAATTTCCTTCCACCCAGCGTTCCCCTAAGTCTCCCGATAAAAATTATACCTCACTTGTGTGGGTAGGCCTAGCGCCCGCGTCAGGATAAGCCCCAAAACACAACGTGGACACATCACAGAAAACAGAGCTGTTTTTTGCAAAGTGCCTACCTGTAGATTTTGGCCTCTAGCTCAGCCGGCACCTAGGGAAACCTACCAAACCTGTGCATTTTTTAAAACTAGAGACCTAGGGGAATCCAAGATGGGGTGACTTGTGGGGCTCTGACCAGGTTCTGTTACCTAGAATCCTTTACAGACCTCAAAATATGGCTAAAAAAAACATTTTCCTCACATTTCGGTGACAGAAAGTTCTGGAATCTGAGAGGATCCACAAATTTCCGTCCACCCGGCGTTCCCCTAAGTCCCCCGATAAAAATGATACCTCACTTGTGTGGGTAGGCCTAGCGCTCACGACAGGATAAGCCCCAAAACACAACGTGGACACATCACAGAAAACAGAGCTGTTTTTTGCAAAGTGCCTACCTGTAGATTTTGGCCTCTAGCTCAGCCGGCACCTAGGGAAATCTAACAAACCTGTGCATTTTTGAAAACTAGAGACCTAGGGGAATCCAAGATGGGGTGACTTGTGGGGTTCTGACCAGGTTCTGTTACCCAGAATCCTTTGCAAACCTCACAATTTGGCTAAAAAAATACATTTTCCTCACATTTCGGTGACAGAAAGTTCTGGAATCTGAGAGGATCCACAAATTTCCTTCCACCCAGTGTTCCCCCAAGTCTCCCGATAAAAATGATACCTCACTTGTGTGGGTAGGCCTAGCGCCCGCGACAGGATAAGCCCCAAAACACAACGTGGACACATCACAGAAAACAGAGCTGTTTTTTGCAAAGTGCCTACCTGTAGATTTTGGCCTCTAGCTCAGCTGGCACCTAGGGAAACCTACCAAACCTGTGCATTTTTAAAAACTAGAGACCTAGGGGAATCCAAGATGGGGTGATTTGTGGGGCTCTGACCAGGTTCTGTTACCCAGAATCCTTTGCAAACCTCAAAATTTGGCTAAAAAAACACATTTTCCTCACATTTCGGTGACAAAAAGTTCTGGAATCTGAGAGGAGCCACAAATTTCCTTCCACCCAGCGTTCCCCCAAGTCCCCCGATAAAAATGATACCTCACTTGTGTGGGTAGGCCTAGCGCCCGCGTCAGGATAAGCCCCAAAACACAACGTGGACACATCACAGAAAACAGAGCTGTTTTTTGCAGAGTGCCTACCTATAGATTTTGGCCTCTAGCTCAGCCGGCACCTAGGGAAACCTACCAAACCTGTGCATTTTTGAAAACTAGAGACCTAGGGGAATCCAAGATGGGGTGACTTGTGGGGCTCTGACCAGGTTCTGTTACCTAGAATCCTTTGCAGACCTCAAAATATGGCTAAAAAAAACATTTTCCTCACATTTCTGTGACAGAAAGTTCTGGAATCTGAGAGGAGCCACAAATTTCCTTCCACCCAGCGTTCCCCCAAGTCTCCCGATAAAAATGATACCTCACTTGTGTGGGTAGGCCTAGCGCCCGCAACAGGAGACGCCCCAAAACACAACGTGGACACATCCCATTTTTTGAAAGAAAACAGAGCTGTTTTTTGCAAAGTGCCTACCTGTAGATTTTGGCCTCTAGCTCAGCCGGCACCTAGGGAAATCTAACAAACCTGTGCATTTTTGAAAACTAGAGACCTAGGGGAATCCAAGATGGGGTGACTTGTGGGGCTCTGACCAGGTTCTGTTACCCAGAATCCTTTGCAAACCTCACAATTTGGCTAAAAAAACACATTTTCCTCACATTTCGGTGACAGAAAGTTCTGGAATCTGAGAGGATCCACAAATTTCCTTCCACCCTGCGTTCCCCCAAGTCTCCCGATAAAAATGATACCTCACTTGTGTGGGTAGGCCTAGCGCCCGCGACAGGATAAGCCCCAAAACACAAAGTCGACACATCACAGAAAACAGAGCTGTTTTTTGCAAAGTGCCTACCTGTAGATTTTGGTCTCTAGCTCAGCCGGCACCTAGGGAAACCTACCAAACCTGTGCATTTTTAAAAACTAGAGACCTAGGGGAATCCAAGATGGGGTGATTTGTGGGGCTCTGACCAGGTTCTGTTACCCAGAATCCTTTGCAAACCTCAAAATTTGGCAAAAAAAACACATTTTCCTCACATTTCGGTGACAAAAAGTTCTGGAATCTGAGAGGAGCCACAAATTTCCTTCCACCCAGCGTTCCCCCAAGTCCCCCGATAAAAATGATACCTCACTTGTGTGGGTAGGCCTAGCGCCCGCGTCAGGATAAGCCCCAAAACACAACGTGGACACATCACAGAAAACAGAGCTGTTTTTTGCAAAGTGCCTACCTGTAGATTTTGGCCTCTAGCTCAGCCGGCACCTAGGGAAACCTACCAAACCTGTGCATTTTTGAAAACTAGAGAGCTAGGGGAATCCAAGATGGGGTGACTTGTGGGGCTCTGACCAGGTTCTGTTACCTAGAATCCTTTACAGACCTCAAAATATGGCTAAAAAAAACATTTTCCTCACATTTCGGTGACAGAAAGTTCTGGAATCTGAGAGGATCCACAAATTTCCGTCCACCCAGCGTTCCCCTAAGTCCCCCGATAAAAATGATACCTCACTTGTGTGGGTAGGCCTAGCGCTCGCGACAGGATAAGCCCCAAAACACAACGTGGACACATCACAGAAAACAGAGCTGTTTTTTGCAAAGTGCCTACCTGTAGATTTTGGCCTCTAGCTCAGCCGGCACCTAGGGAAATCTAACAAACCTGTGCATTTTTGAAAACTAGAGACCTCGGGGAATCCAAGATGGGGTGACTTGTGGGGCTCTGACCAGGTTCTGTTACCCAGAATCCTTTGCAAACCTCACAATTTGGCTAAAAAAACACATTTTCCTCACATTTCGGTGACAGAAAGTTTTGGAATCTGAGAGGAGCCACAAATTTCCTTCCACCAAGCGTTCCCCCAAGTCTCCCGATAAAAATGATATCTCACTTGTGTGGATAGGCCTAGCGCCCGCGACAGGATATGCCCCAAAACACAACGTGGACACACCACAAAAAACAGAACTGTTTTTGCAAAGTGCCTACCTGTAGATTTTGGCCTCTAGCTCAGCCGGCACCTAGGGAAACCTACCAAACCTGTGCATTTTTGAAAACTAGAGACCTAGGGGAATCCAAGATGGGGTGATTTGTGGGGCTCTGATCAGGTTCTGTTACCCAGAATCCTTTGCAAACCTCAAATTTTCGCTAAAAAAACACATTTTCCTCATATTTCGGTGACAGAAAGTTTTGGAATCTGAGAGGAGCCACAAATTTCCTTCCACCAAGCGTTCCCCCAAGTCTCCCGATAAAAATGATATCTCACTTGTGTGGATAGGCCTAGCGCCCGCGACAGGATATGCCCCAAAACACAACGTGGACACATCAAAGAAAACAGAGTTGTTTTTTGCAAAGTGCCTACCTGTAGATTTTGGCCTCTAGCTCAGCCGGCACCTAGGGAAATCTACCAAACCTGTGCATTTTTGGAAACTAGAGACCTAGGGGAATCCAAGATGGGGTGACTTGTGGGGCTCTGACCAGGTTCTGTTACCCAGAATCCTTTGCAAACCTCAAAATTTGGCTAAAAAAACAAATTTTCCTCACATTTCGGTGACAGAAAGTTCTGGAATCTGAGAGGATCCACAAATTTCCTTCCACCCAGCGTTCCCCCAGGTCCCCCGATAAAAATGGTACCTCACTTGTGTGGGTAGGCCTAGCGCCCGCGACAGGATAAGCCCCAAAACACAACGTGGACACATCACAGAAAACAGAGCTGTTTTTTGCAAAGTGCCTACCTGTAGATTTTGGCCTCTAGCTCAGCCGGCACCTAGGGAAACCTACCAAACCTGTGCATTTTTTAAAACTAGAGACCTAGGGGAATCCAAGATGGGGTGACTTGTGGGGCTCTGACCAGGTTCTGTTACCCAGAATCCTTTGCAAACCTCACAATTTGGCTAAAAAACCACATTTTCCTCACATTTCGGTGACAAAAAGTTCTGGAATCTGAGAGGATCCACAAATTTCCTTCCACCCAGCGTTCCCCCAAGTCTCCCGATAAAAATGATACCTCACTTGTGTGGGTAGGCCTAGCGCCCGCGACAGGATAAGCCCCAAAACACAACGTGGACACATCACAGAAAACAAAGCTGTTTTTTGCAAAGTGCCTACCTGTAGATTTTGGCCTCTAGCTCAGCCGGCACCTAGGGAAACCTACCAAACCTGTGCATTTTTATAAACTAGAGAGCTAGGGGAATCCAAGATGGGGTGACTTGTGGGGCTCTGACCAGGTTCTGTTACCCAGAATCCTTTGCAGACCTCAAAATATGGCTAAAAAAAAACATTTTCCTCACATTTCTGTGACAGAAAGTTCTGGAATCTGAGAGGAGCCACAAATTTCCTTCCACCCAGCGTTCCCCCAAGTCTCCCGATAAAAGTGATACCTCACTTGTGTGGGTAGGCCTAGCGCCCGCAACAGGAGACGCCCCAAAACACAACGTGGACACATCCCATTTTTTGAAAGAAAACAGAGCTGTTTTTTGCAAAGTGCCTACCTGTAGATTTTGGCCTCTAGCTCAGCCGACACCTAGGTAAATCTACCAAACCTGTGCATTTTTTAAAACTAGAGACCTAGGGGAATCCAAGATGGGGTGACTTGTGGGGCTCTGACCAGGTTCTGTTACCCAGAATCCTTTGCAAACCTCAAAATTTGGCTAAAAAAACACATTTTCCTCACATTTCGGTGACAGAAAGTTCTGGAGTCTGAGAGGATCCACAAATTTCCTTCCACCCAGCGTCCCCCCAAGTCCCCTGATAAAAATGATACCTCACTTGTGTGGGTAGGCCTAGCGCCCGCGACAGGATAAGCCCCAAAACACAACGTGGACACATCACAGAAAACAGAGCTGTTTTTTGCAAAGTGCCTACCTGTTGATTTTGGCCTCTAGCTCAGCCGGCACCTAGGGAAACCTACCAAACCTGTGCATTTTTTAAAACTAGAGACCTAGGGAAATCCAAGATGGGGTGACTTGTGGGGCTCCGACCAGGTTCTGTTACCCAGAATCCTTTGCAAACCTCAAAATTTGGCTAAAAAAACAAATTTTCCTCACATTTCGGTGACAAAAAGTTCTGGAATCTGAGAGGAGCCACAAATTTCCTTCCACCCAGCGTTCCCCCAAGTCCCCCGATAAAAATGATACCTCACTTGTGTGGGTAGGCCTAGCGCCCGCGACAGGATAAGCCCCAAAACACAACGTGGACACATCACAGAAAACAGAGCTGTTTTTTGCAAAGTGCCTACCTGTAGATTTTGGCCTCTAGCTCAGCCGGCACCTAGGGAAACCTACCAAACCTGTGTATTTTTGATAACTAGAGACCTAGGGGAATCCAAGATGGGGTGACTTGTGGGGCTCTGACCAGGTTCTGTTACCCAGAATCCTTTGCAAACCTCACAATTTGGCTAAAAAAACAGATTTTCCTCACATTTCGGTGACAGAAAGTTCTGGAATCTGAGAGGAGCCACAAATTTCCTACCACCCAGCGTTCCCCCAAGTCTCCCGATAAAAATGATACCTCACTTGTGTGGGTAGGCCTAGCGCCCGCGACAGGATAAGCCCCAAAACACAACGTGGACACATCACAGAAAACAGAACTGTTTTTGCAAAGTGCCTACCTGTAGATTTTGGCCTCTAGCTCAGCCGGCACCTAGGGAAACCTACCAAACCTGTGCATTTTTGAAAACTAGAGACCTAGGGGAATCCAAGATGGGGTGATTTGTGAGGCTCTGACCAGGTTCTGTTACCCAGAATCCTTTGCAAACCTCATATTTTGGCTAAAAAAACACATTTTCCTTACATTTCGGTGACAGCAAGTTTTGGAATCTGAGAGGAGCCACAAATTTCCTTCCACCAAGCGTTCCCCCAAGTTTCCCGATAAAAATGATACCTCACTTGTGTGGGTAGGCCTAGCGCCCGCGACAGGATATGCCCCAAAACACAACGTGGACACATCAAAGAAAACAGAGCTGTTTTTTGCAAAGTGCCTACCTGTAGATTTTGGCCTCTAGCTCAGCCGGCACCTAGGGAAATCTACCAAACCTGTGCATTTTTGAAAACTAGAGACCTAGGGGAATCCAAGATGGGGTGACTTGTGGGGCTCTGACCAGGTTCTGTTACCCAGAATCCTTTGCAAACCTCAAAATTTGGCTAAAAAAACACATTTTCCTCACATTTCGGTGACAGAAAGTTCTGGAATCTGAGAGGATCCACAAATTTCCTTCCACCCAGCGTTCCCCCAGGTCCCCCGATAAAAATGTACCTCACTTGTGTGGGTAGGCCTAGCGCCCGCGACAGGATAAGCCCCAAAACACAACGTGGACACATCACAGAAAACAGAGCTGTTTTTTGCAAAGTGCCTACCTGTAGATTTTGGCCTCTAGCTCAGCCGGCACCTAGGGAAACCTACCAAACCTGTGCATTTTTTAAAACTAGAGACCTAGGGGAATCCAAGATGGGGTGACTTGTGGGGCTCTGACCAGGTTCTGTTACCCAGAATCCTTTGCAAACCTCACAATTTGGCTAAAAAACCACATTTTCCTCACATTTCGGTGACAGAAAGTTCTGGAATGTGAGAGGATCCACAAATTTCCTTCCACCCAGCGTTCCCCCAAGTCTCCCGATAAAAATGATACCTCACTTGTGTGGGTAGGCCTAGCGCCCGCGACAGGATAAGCCCCAAAACACAACGTGGACACATCACAGAAAACAGAGCTGTTTTTTGCAAAGTGCCTACCTGTAGATTTTGGCCTCTAGCTCAGCCGGCACCTAGGGAAACCTACCAAACCTGTGCATTTTTATAAACTAGAGACCTAGGGGAATCCAAGATGGGGTGACTTGTGGGGCTCTGACCAGGTTCTGTTACCCAGAATCCTTTGCAGACCTCAAAATATGGCTAAAAAAAAACATTTTCCTCACATTTCTGTGACAGAAAGTTCTGGAATCTGAGAGGAGCCACAAATTTCCTTCCACCCAGCGTTCCCCCAAGTCTCCCGATAAAAGTGATACCTCACTTGTGTGGGTAGGCCTAGCGCCCGCAACAGGAGACGCCCCAAAACACAACGTGGACACATCCCATTTTTTGAAAGAAAACAGAGCTGTTTTTTGCAAAGTGCCTACCTGTAGATTTTGGCCTCTAGCTCAGCCGACACCTAGGGAAATCTACAAAACCTGTGCATTTTTGAAAACTAGAGACCTAGGGGAATCCAAGATGGGGTGACTTGTGGGGCTCTGACCAGGTTCTGTTACCCAGAATCCTTTGCAAACCTCAAAATTTGGCTAAAAAAACACATTTTCCTCACATTTCGGTGACAGAAAGTTCTGGAGTCTGAGAGGATCCACAAATTTCCTTCCACCCAGCGTTCCCCCAAGTCCCCCGATAAAAATGATACCTCACTTTTGTGGGTAGGCCTAGCGCCCGCGACAGGATAAGCCCCAAAACACAACGTGGACACATCACAGAAAACAGAGCTGTTTTTTGCAAAGTGCCTACCTGTAGATTTTGGCCTCTAGCTCAGCCGGCACCTAGGGAAACCTACCAAACCTATGCATTTTTTAAAACTAGAAACCTAGGGAAATCCAAGATGGGGTGACTTGTGGGGCTCCGACCAGTTTCTGTTACCCAGAATCCTTTGCAAACCTCAAAATTTGGCTAAAAAAACAAATTTTCCTCACATTTCGGTGACAAAAAGTTCTGGAATCTGAGAGGAGCCACAAATTTCCTTCCACCCAGCGTTCCCCCAAGTCCCCCGATAAAAATGATACCTCACTTGTGTGGGTAGGCCTAGCGCCCGCGACAGGATAAGCCCCAAAACACAACGTGGACACATCACAGAAAACAGAGCTGTTTTTTGCAAAGTGCCTGCCTGTAGATTTTGGCCTCTAGCTCAGCCGGCACCTAGGGAAACCTACCAAACCTGTGCATTTTTTAAAACTAGAGACCTTGGGGAATCCAAGATGGGGTGACTTGTGGGGCTCTGACCAGGTTCTCTTACCCAGAATCCTTTGCAGACCTCAAAATATGGCTAAAAAAAAACATTTTCCTCACATTTCTGTGACAGAAAGTTCTGGAATCTGAGGGGAGCCACAAATTTCCTTCCACCCAGCGTTCCCCCAAGTCTCCCGATAAAAATGATACCTCACTTGTGTGGGTAGGCATAGCGGCCGCAACAGGAGACACCCCAAAACACAACGTGGACACATCACAGAAAACAGAGCTGTTTTTTGCAAAGTGCCTACCTGTAGATTTTGGCCTCTAGCTCAGCCGGCACCTAGGGAAACCTACCAAACCTGTGTATTTTTGATAACTAGAGACCTAGGGGAATCCAAGATGGGGTGACTTGTGGGGCTCTGACCAGGTTCTGTTACCCAGAATCCTTTGCAAACCTCACAATTTGGCTAAAAAAACACATTTTCCTCACATTTCGGTGACAGAAAGTTCTGGAATCTGAGAGGATCCACAAATTTCCTTCCACCCAGCGTTCCCCCAAGTCTCCCGATAAAAATGATACCTCACTTGTGTGGGTAGGCCTAGCGCCCGCGACAGGATAAGCCCCAAAACTCAACGTGGACACATCACAGAAAACAGAGCTGTTTTTGCAAAGTGCCTACCTGTAGATTTTGGCCTCTAGCTCAGCCGGCACCTAGGGAAACCTACCAAACCTGTGCATTTTTAAAAACTAGAGACCTAGGGGAATCCAAGATGGGGTGATTTGTGGGGCTCTGACCAGGTTCTGTTACCCAGAATCCTTTGCAAACCTCAAAATTTGGCTTAAAAAACACATTTTCCACACATTTCGGTGACAAAAAGTTCTGGAATCTGAGAGGAGCCACAAATTTCCTTCCACCCAGCGTTCCCCCAAGTCCCCCGATAAAAATGATACCTCACTTGTGTGGGTAGGCCTAGCGCCCGCGTCAGGATAAGCCCCAAAACACAACGTGGACACATCACAGAAAACAGAGCTGTTTTTTGCAAAGTGCCTACCTGTAGATTTTGGCCTCTAGCTCAGCCGGCACCTAGGGAAACCTACCAAACCTGTGCATTTTTTAAAACTAGAGACCTAGGGGAATCCAAGATGGGGTGACTTGTGGGGCTCTGACCAGGTTCTGTTACCTAGAATCCTTTACAGACCTCAAAATATGGCTAAAAAAAACATTTTCCTCTCATTTCGGTGACAGAAAGTTCTGGAATCTGAGAGGATCCACAAATTTCCGTCCACCCAGCGTTCCCCTAAGTCCCCCGATAAAAATGATACCTCACTTGTGTGGGTAGGCCTAGCGCTCACGACAGGATAAGCCCCAAAACACAACGTGGACACATCACAGAAAACAGAGCTGTTTTTTGCAAAGTGCCTACCTGTAGATTTTGGCCTCTAGCTCAGCCGGCACCTAGGGAAATCTAACAAACCTGTGCATTTTTGAAAACTAGAGACCAAGGGGAATCCAAGATGGGGTGACTTGTGGGGTTCTGACCAGGTTCTGTTACCCAGAATCCTTTGCAAACCTCACAATTTGGCTAAAAAAATACATTTTCCTCACATTTCGGTGACAGAAAGTTCTGGAATCTGAGAGGATCCACAAATTTCCTTCCACCCAGTGTTCCCCCAAGTCTCCCGATAAAAATGATACCTCACTTGTGTGGGTAGGCCTAGCGCCCGCGACAGGATAAGCCCCAAAACACAACGTGGACACATCACAGAAAACAGAGCTGTTTTTTGCAAAGTGCCTACCTGTAGATTTTGGCCTCTAGCTCAGCCGGCACCTAGGGAAACCTACCAAACCTGTGCATTTTTAAAAACTAGAGACCTAGGGGAATCCAAGATGGGGTGATTTGTGGGGCTCTGACCAGGTTCTGTTACCCAGAATCCTTTGCAAACCTCAAAATTTGGCTAAAAAAACACATTTTCCTCACATTTCGGTGACAAAAAGTTCTGGAATCTGAGAGGAGCCACAAATTTCCTTCCACCCAGCGTTCCCCCAAGTCCCCCGATAAAAATGATACCTCACTTGTGTGGGTAGGCCTAGCGCCCGCGTCAGGATAAGCCCCAAAACACAACGTGGACACATCACAGAAAACAGAGCTGTTTTTTGCAGAGTGCCTACCTGTAGATTTTGGCCTCTAGCTCAGCCGGCACCTAGGGAAACCTACCAAACCTGTGCATTTTTGAAAAATAGAGACCTAGGGGAATCCAAGATGGGGTGACTTGTGGGGCTCTGACCAGGTTCTGTTACCTAGAATCCTTTGCAGACCTCAAAATATGGCTAAAAAAAACATTTTCCTCACATTTCTGTGACAGAAAGTTCTGGAATCTGAGAGGAGCCACAAATTTCCTTCCACCCAGCGTTCCCCCAAGTCTCCCGATAAAAATGATACCTCACTTGTGTGGGTAGGCCTAGCGCCCGCAACAGGAGACGCCCCAAAACACAACGTGGACACATCCCATTTTTTGAAAGAAAACAGAGCTGTTTTTTGCAAAGTGCCTACCTATAGATTATGGCCTCTAGCTCAGCCGGCACCTAGGGAAATCTAACAAACCTGTGCATTTTTGAAAACTAGAGACCTAGGGGAATCCAAGATGGGGTGACTTGTGGGGCTCTGACCAGGTTCTGTTACCCAGAATCCTTTGCAAACCTCACAATTTGGCTAAAAAAACACATTTTCCTCACATTTCGGTGACAGAAAGTTCTGGAATCTGAGAGGATCCACAAATTTCCTTCCACCCTGCGTTCCCCCAAGTCTCCCGATAAAAATGATACCTCACTTGTGTGGGTAGGCCTAGCGCCCGCGACAGGATAAGCCCCAAAACACAACGTCGACACATCACAGAAAACAGAGCTGTTTTTTGCAAAGTGCCTACCTGTAGATTTTGGCCTCTAGCTCAGCCGGCACCTAGGGAAACCTACCAAACCTGTGCATTTTTAAAAACTAGAGACCTAGGGGAATCCAAGATGGGGTGATTTGTGGGGCTCTGACCAGGTTCTGTTACCCAGAATCCTTTGCAAACCTCAAAATTTGGCTAAAAAAACACATTTTCCTCACATTTCGGTGACAAAAAGTTCTGGAATCTGAGAGGAGCCACAAATTTCCTTCCACCCAGCGTTCCCCCAAGTCCCCCGATAAAAATGATACCTCACTTGTGTGGGTAGGCCTAGCGCCCGCGTCAGGATAAGCCCCAAAACACAACGTGGACACATCACAGAAAACAGAGCTGTTTTTTGCAAAGTGCCTACCTGTAGATTTTGGCCTCTAGCTCAGCCGGCACCTAGGGAAACCTACCAAACCTGTGCATTTTTGAAAACTAGAGAGCTAGGGGAATCCAAGATGGGGTGACTTGTGGGGCTCTGACCAGGTTCTGTTACCTAGAATCCTTTACAGACCTCAAAATATGGCTAAAAAAAACATTTTCCTCACATTTCGGTGACAGAAAGTTCTGGAATCTGAGAGGATCCACAAATTTCCGTCCACCCAGCGTTCCCCTAAGTCCCCCGATAAAAATTATACCTCACTTGTGTGGGTAGGCCTAGCGCTCGCGACAGGATAAGCCCCAAAACACAACGTGGACACATCACAGAAAACAGAGCTGTTTTTTGCAAAGTGCCTACCTGTAGATTTTGGCCTCTAGCTCAGCCGGCACCTTGGGAAATCTAACAAACCTGTGCATTTTTGAAAACTAGAGACCTCGGGGAATCCAAGATGGGGTGACTTGTGGGGCTCTGACCAGGTTCTGTTACCCAGAATCCTTTGCAAACCTCACAATTTGGCTAAAAAAACACATTTTCCTCACATTTCGGTGACAGAAAGTTCTGGAATCTGAGAGGATCCACAAATTTCCTTCCACCCAGCGTTCCCCCAAGTCTCCCGATAAAAATGATACCTCACTTGTGTGGGTAGGCCTAGCGCCCGCGACAGGATAAGCCCCAAAACACAACGTGGACACATCACAGAAAACAGAGCTGTTTTTTGCAAAGTGCCTACCTGTAGATTTTGGCCTCTAGCTCAGCCGGCACCTAGGGAAACCTACCAAACCTGTGCATTTTTAAAAACTAGAGACCTAGGGGAATCCAAGATGGGGTGATTTGTGGGGCTCTGACCAGGTTCTGTTACCCAGAATCCTTTGCAAACCTCAAAATTTGGCTACAAAAACACATTTTCCTCACATTTCGGTGACAAAAAGTTCTGGAATCTGAGAGGAGCCACAAATTTCCTTCCACCCAGCGTTCCCCCAAGTCCCCCGATAAAAATGATACCTCACTTGTGTGGGTAGGCCTAGCGCCGCGTCAGGATAAGCCCCAAAACACAACGTGGACACATCACAGAAAACAGAGCTGTTTTTTGCAGAGTGCCTACCTGTAGATTTTGGCCTCTAGCTCAGCCGGCACCTAGGGAAACCTACCAAACCTGTGCATTTTTGAAAACTAGAGACCTAGGGGAATCCAAGATGGGGTGACTTGTGGGGCTCTGACCAGGTTCTGTTACCTAGAATCCTTTGCAGACCTCAAAATATGGCTAAAAAAACCATTTTCCTCACATTTCTGTGACAGAAAGTTCTGGAATCTGAGAGGAGCCACAAATTTCCTTCCACCCAGCGTTCCCCCAAGTCTCCCGATAAAAATTATACCTCACTTGTGTGGGTAGGCCTAGCGCCCGCAACAGGAGACGCCCCAAAACACAACGTGGACAGATCCCATTTTTTGAAAGAAAACAGAGCTGTTTTTTGCAAAGTGCCTACCTGTAGATTTTGGCCTCTAGCTCAGCCGGCACCTAGGGAAATCTAACAAACCTGTGCATTTTTGAAAACTAGAGACCTAGGGGAATCCAAGATGGGGTGACTTGTGGGGCTCTGACCAGGTTCTGTTACCCAGAATCCTTTGCAAACCTCACAATTTGGCTAAAAAAACACATTTTCCTCACATTTCGGTGACAGAAAGTTCTGGAATCTGAGAGGATCCACAAATTTCCTTCCACCCAGCGTCCCCCCAAGTCTCCCGATAAAAATGATACCTCACTTGTGTGGGTAGGCCTAGCGTCCGCGACAGGATAAGCCCCAAAACACAACGTGGACACATCACAGAAAACAGAGCTGTTTTTTGCAAAGTGCCTACCTGTAGATTTTGGCCTCTAGCTCAGCCGGCACCTAGGGAAACCTACCAAACCTGTGCATTTTTTAAACCTAGAGACCTAGGGGAATCCAAGATGGGGTGATTTGTGGGGCTCTGACCAGGTTCTGTTACCCAGAAGCCTTTGCAAACCTCAAATTTTGGCTAAAAAAACACATTTTCCTCACATTTCGGTGACAGAAAGTTTTGGAATCTGAGAGGAGCCACAAATTTCCTTCCACCAAGCGTTCCCCCAAGTTTCCCGATAAAAATGATACCTCACTTGTGTGGATAGGCCTAGCGCCCGCGTCAGGATAAGCCCCAAAACACAACGTGGACACATCACAGAAAACAGAGCTGTTTTTTGCAAAGTGCCTACCTGTAGATTTTGGCCTCTAGCTCAGCCGGCACCTAGGGAAACCTACCAAACCTGAGCATTTTTGAAAACTAGAGACCTAGGGGAATCCAAGATGGGGTGACTTGTGGGGCTCTGACCAGGTTCTGTTACCTAGAATCCTTTACAGACCTCAAAATATGGCTAAAAAAAACATTTTCCTCACATTTCGGTGACAGAAAGTTCTGGAATCTGAGAGGAGCCACAAATTTCCTTCCACCCAGCGTTCCCCCAAGTCTCCCGATAAAAATTATACCTCACTTGTGTGGGTAGGCCTAGCGCCCGCAACAGGAGACGCCCCAAAACACAACGTGGACAGATCCCATTTTTTGAAAGAAAACAGAGCTGTTTTTTGCAAAGTGCCTACCTGTAGATTTTGGCCTCTAGCTCAGCCGGCACCTAGGGAAATCTAACAAACCTGTGCATTTTTGAAAACTAGAGACCTAGGGGAATCCAAGATGGGGTGACTTGTGGGGCTCTGACCAGGTTCTGTTACCCAGAATCCTTTGCAAACCTCACAATTTGGCTAAAAAAACACATTTTCCTCACATTTCGGTGACAGAAAGTTCTGGAATCTGAGAGGATCCACAAATTTCCTTCCACCCAGCGTTCCCCCAAGTCTCCCGATAAAAATTATACCTCACTTGTGTGGGTAGGCCTAGCGCCCGCAACAGGAGACGCCCCAAAACACAACGTGGACAGATCCCATTTTTTTAAAGAAAACAGAGCTGTTTTTTGCAAAGTGCCTACCTGTAGATTTTGGCCTCTAGCTCAGCCGGCACCTAGGGAAATCTAACAAACCTGTGCATTTTTGAAAACTAGAGACCTAGGGGAATCCAAGATGGGGTGACTTGTGGGGCTCTGACCAGGTTCTGTTACCCAGAATCCTTTGCAAACCTCACAATTTGGCTAAAAAAACACATTTTCCTCACATTTCGGTGACAGAAAGTTCTGGAATCTGAGAGGATCCACAAATTTCCTTCCACCCAGCGTCCCCCCAAGTCTCCCGATAAAAATGATACCTCACTTGTGTGGGTAGGCCTAGCGCCCGCGACAGGATAAGCCCCAAAACACAACGTGGACACATCACAGAAAACAGAGCTGTTTTTTGCAAAGTGCCTACCTGTAGATTTTGGCCTCTAGCTCAGCCGGCACCTAGGGAAACCTACCAAACCTGTGCATTTTTTAAACCTAGAGACCTAGGGGAATCCAAGATGGGGTGATTTGTGGGGCTCTGACCAGGTTCTGTTACCCAGAAGCCTTTGCAAACCTCAAATTTTGGCTAAAAAAACACATTTTCCTCACATTTCGGTGACAGAAAGTTTTGGAATCTGAGAGGAGCCACAAATTTCCTTCCACCAAGCGTTCCCCCAAGTTTCCCGATAAAAATGATACCTCACTTGTGTGGATAGGCCTAGCGCCCGCGTCAGGATAAGCCCCAAAACACAACGTGGACACATCACAGAAAACAGAGCTGTTTTTTGCAAAGTGCCTACCTGTAGATTTTGGCCTCTAGCTCAGCCGGCACCTAGGGAAACCTACCAAACCTGAGCATTTTTGAAAACTAGAGACCTAGGGGAATCCAAGATGGGGTGACTTGTGGGGCTCTGACCAGGTTCTGTTACCTAGAATCCTTTACAGACCTCAAAATATGGCTAAAAAAAACATTTTCCTCACATTTCGGTGACAGAAAGTTCTGGAATCTGAGAGGATCCACAAATTTCCGTCCACCCAGCGTTCCCCTAAGTCCCCCGATAAAAATGATACCTCACTTGTGTGGGTAGGCCTAGCGCTCGCGACAGGATAAGCCCCAAAACACAACGTGGACACATCACAGAAAACAGAGCTGTTTTTTGCAAAGTGCCTACCTGTAGATTTTGGCCTCTTGCTCAGCCGGCACCCAGGGAAATCTAACAAACCTGTGCATTTTTGAAAACTAGAGACCTAGGGGAATCCAAGATGGGGTGACTTGTGGGGCTCTGACCAGGTTCTGTTACCCAGAATCCTTTGTAAACCTCACAATTTGGCTAAAAAAACACATTTTCCTCACATTTCGGTGACAGAAAGTTCTGGAATCTGAGAGGATCCACAAATTTCCTTCCACCCAGCGTTCCCCCAAGTCTCCCGATAAAAATGATACCTCACTTGTGTGGGTAGGCCTAGCGCCCGCGACAGGATAAGCCCCAAAACACAACGTGGACACATCACAGAAAACAGAGCTGTTTTTTGCAAAGTGCCTACCTGTAGATTTTGGCCTCTAGCTCAGCCGGCACCTAGGGAAACCTACCAAACCTGTGCATTTTTAAAAACTAGAGACCTAGGGGAATCCAAGATGGGGTGATTTGTGGGGCTCTGACCAGGTTCTGTTACCCAGAATCCTTTGCAAACCTCAACATTTGGCTAAAAAAACACATTTTCCACACATTTCGGTGACAAAAAGTTCTGGAATCTAAGAGGAGCCACAAATTTCCTTCCACCCAGCGTTCCCCCAAGTCCCCCGATAAAAATGATACCTCACTTGTGTGGGTAGGCCTAGCGCCCGCGTCAGGATAAGCCCCAAAACACAACGTGGACACATCACAGAAAACAGAGCTGTTTTTTGCAAAGTGCCTACCTGTAGATTTTGGCCTCTAGCTCAGCCGGCACCTAGGGAAACCTACCAAACCTGTGCATTTTTTAAAACTAGAGACCTAGGGGAATCCAAGATGGGGTGACTTGTGGGGCTCTGGCCAGGTTCTGTTACCTAGAATCCTTTACAGACCTCAAAATATGGCTAAAAAAAACATTTTCCTCACATGTCGGTGACAGAAAGTTCTGGAATCTGAGAGGATCCACAAATTTCCGTCCACCCAGCGTTCCCCTAAGTCCCCCGATAAAAATGATACCTCACTTGTGTGGGTAGGCCTAGCGCTCACGACAGGATAAGCCCCAAAACACAACGTGGACACATCACAGAAAACAGAGCTGTTTTTTGCAAAGTGCCTACCTGTAGATTTTGGCCTCTAGCTCAGCCGGCACCTAGGGAAATCTAACAAACCTGTGCATTTTTGAAAACTAGAGACCTAGGGGAATCCAAGATGGGGTGACTTGTGGGGCTCTGACCAGGTTCTGTTACCCAGAATCCTTTGCAAACCTCACAATTTGGCTAAAAAAACACATTTTCCGCACATTTCGGTGACAGAAAGTTCTGGAATCTGAGAGGATCCACAAATTTCCTTCCACCCAGCGTTCCCCCAAGTCTCCCGATAAAAATGATACCTCACTTGTGTGGGTAGGCCTAGCGCCCGCGACAGGATAAGCCCCAAAACACAACGTGGACACATCACAGAAAACAGAGCTGTTTTTTGCAAAGTGCCTACCTGTAGATTTTGGCCTCTAGCTCAGCCGGCACCTAGGGAAACCTACCAAACCTGTGCATTTTTAAAAACTAGAGACCTAGGGGAATCCAAGATGGGGTGATTTGTGGGGCTCTGACCAGGTTCTGTTACCCAGAATCCTTTGCAAACCTCAAAATTTGGCTAAAAAAACACATTTTCCTCACATTTCGGTGACAAAAAGTTCTGGAATCTGAGAGGAGCCACAAATTTCCTTCCACCCAGCGTTTCCCCAAGTCCCCCGATAAAAATGATACCTCACTTGTGTGGGTAGGCCTAGCGCCCGCGTCAGGATAAGCCCCAAAACACAACGTGGACACATCACAGAAAACAGAGCTGTTTTTTGCAGAGTGCCTACCTGTAGATTTTGGCCTCTAGCTCAGCCGGCACCTAGGGAAACCTACCAAACCTGTGCATTTTTGAAAACTAGAGACCTAGGGGAATCCAAGATGGGGTGACTTGTGGGGCTCTGACCAGGTTCTGTTACCTAGAATCCTTTGCAGACCTCAAAATATGGCTAAAAAAAACATTTTCCTCACATTTCTGTGACAGAAAGTTCTGGAATCTGAGAGGAGCCACAAATTTCCTTCCACCCAGCGTTCCCCCAAGTCTCCCGATAAAAATGATACCTCACTTGTGTGGGTAGGCCTAGCGCCCGCAACAGGAGACGCCCCAAAACACAACGTGGACACATCCCATTTTTTGAAAGAAAACAGAGCTGTTTTTTGCAAAGTGCCTACCTGTAGATTTTGGCCTCTAGCTCAGCCGGCACCTAGGGAAATCTAACAAACCTGTGCATTTTTGAAAACTAGAGACCTAGGGGAATCCAAGATGGGGTGACTTGTGGGGCTCTGACCAGGTTCTGTTACCCAGAATCCTTTGCAAACCTCACAATTTGGCTAAAAAAACACATTTTCCTCACATTTCGGTGACAGAAAGTTCTGGAATCTGAGAGGATCCACAAATTTCCTTCCACCCTGCGTTCCCCCAAGTCTCCCGATAAAAATGATACCTCACTTGTGTGGGTAGGCCTAGCGCCCGCGACAGGATAAGCCCCAAAACACAACGTGGACACATCACAGAAAACAGAGCTGTTTTTTGCAAAGTGCCTACCTGTAGATTTTGGCCTCTAGCTCAGCCGGCACCTAGGGAAACCTACCAAACCTGTGCATTTTTAAAAACTAGAGACCTAGGGGAATCCAAGATGGGGTGATTTGTGGGGCTCTGACCAGGTTCTGTTACCCAGAATCCTTTGCAGACCTCAAAATATGGCTAAAAAAACACATTTTCCTCACATTTCGGTGACAGAAAGTTCTGGAATCTGAGAGGAGCCACAAATTTCCGTCCACCCAGCGTTCCCCTAAGTCCCCCGATAAAAATGATACCTCACTTGTGTGGGTAGGCCTAGCGCTCGCGACAGGATAAGCCCCAAAACACAACGTGGACACATCACAGAAAACAGAGCTGTTTTTTGCAAAGTGCCTACCTGTAGATTTTGGCCTCTAGCTCAGCCGGCACCTAGGGAAATCTACCAAACCTGTGCATTTTTGAAAACTAAAGACCTAGGGGAATCCAAGATGGTGTGATTTGTGGGGCTCTGACCAGGTTCTGTTACCCAGAATCTTTTGCAAACCTCAAAATTTGGCTAAAAAAACACATTTTCCTCACATTTCAGTGACAGAAAGTTCTGGAATCTGAGAGGATCCACAAATTTCCTTCCACCCAGCGTTCCCCCAAGTCTCCCGATAAAAATGATACCTCACTTGTGTGGGTAGGCATAGCGGCCGCAACAGGAGACACCCCAAAACACAACGTGGACACATCACAGAAAACAGAGCTGTTTTTTGCAAAGTGCCTACCTGTAGATTTTGGCCTCTAGCTCAGCCGGCACCTAGGGAAACCTACCAAACCTGTGTATTTTTGATAACTAGAGACCTAGGGGAATCCAAGATGGGGTGACTTGTGGGGCTCTGACCAGGTTCTGTTACCCAGAATCCTTTGCAAACCTCACAATTTGGCTAAAAAAACACATTTTCCTCACATTTCGGTGACAGAAAGTTCTGGAATCTGAGAGGATCCACAAATTTCCTTCCACCCAGCGTTCCCCCAAGTCTCCCGATAAAAATGATACCTCACTTGTGTGGGTAGGCCTAGCGCCCGCGACAGGATAAGCCCCAAAACACAACGTGGACACATCACAGAAAACAGAGCTGTTTTTGCAAAGTGCCTACCTGTAGATTTTGGCCTCTAGCTCAGCCGGCACCTAGGGAAACCTACCAAACCTGTGCACTTTTAAAAACTAGAGACCTAGGGGAATCCAAGATGGGGTGATTTGTGGGGCTCTGACCAGGTTCTGTTACCCAGAATCCTTTGCAAACCTCAAAATTTGGCTTAAAAAACACATTTTCCACACATTTCGGTGACAAAAAGTTCTGGAATCTGAGAGGAGCCACAAATTTCCTTCCACCCAGCGTTCCCCCAAGTCCCCCGATAAAAATGATACCTCACTTGTGTGGGTAGGCCTAGCGCCCGCGTCAGGATAAGCCCCAAAACACAACGTGGACACATCACAGAAAACAGAGCTGTTTTTTGCAAAGTGCCTACCTGTAGATTTTGGCCTCTAGCTCAGCCGGCACCTAGGGAAACCTACCAAACCTGTGCATTTTTTAAAACTAGAGACCTAGGGGAATCCAAGATGGGGTGACTTGTGGGGCTCTGACCAGGTTCTGTTACCTAGAATCCTTTACAGACCTCAAAATATGGCTAAAAAAAACATTTTCCTCTCATTTCGGTGACAGAAAGTTCTGGAATCTGAGAGGATCCACAAATTTCCGTCCACCCAGCGTTCCCCTAAGTCCCCCGATAAAAATGATACCTCACTTGTGTGGGTAGGCCTAGCGCTCACGACAGGATAAGCCCCAAAACACAACGTGGACACATCACAGAAAACAGAGCTGTTTTTTGCAAAGTGCCTACCTGTAGATTTTGGCCTCTAGCTCAGCCGGCACCTAGGGAAATCTAACAAACCTGTGCATTTTTGAAAACTAGAGACCTAGGGGAATCCAAGATGGGGTGACTTGTGGGGTTCTGACCAGGTTCTGTTACCCAGAATCCTTTGCAAACCTCACAATTTGGCTAAAAAAATACATTTTCCTCACATTTCGGTGACAGAAAGTTCTGGAATCTGAGAGGATCCACAAATTTCCTTCCACCCAGTGTTCCCCCAAGTCTCCCGATAAAAATGATACCTCACTTGTGTGGGTAGGCCTAGCGCCCGCGACAGGATAAGCCCCAAAACACAACGTGGACACATCACAGAAAACAGAGCTGTTTTTTGCAAAGTGCCTACCTGTAGATTTTGGCCTCTAGCTCAGCCGGCACCTAGGGAAACCTACCAAACCTGTGCATTTTTAAAAACTAGAGACCTAGGGGAATCCAAGATGGGGTGATTTGTGGGGCTCTGACCAGGTTCTGTTACCCAGAATCCTTTGCAAACCTCAAAATTTGGCTAAAAAAACACATTTTCCTCACATTTCGGTGACAAAAAGTTCTGGAATCTGAGAGGAGCCACAAATTTCCTTCCACCCAGCGTTCCCCCAAGTCCCCCGATAAAAATGATACCTCACTTGTGTGGGTAGGCCTAGCGCCCGCGTCAGGATAAGCCCCAAAACACAACGTGGACACATCACAGAAAACAGAGCTGTTTTTTGCAGAGTGCCTACCTGTAGATTTTGGCCTCTAGCTCAGCCGGCACCTAGGGAAACCTACCAAACCTGTGCATTTCTGAAAACTAGAGACCTAGGGGAATCCAAGATGGGGTGACTTGTGGGGCTCTGACCAGGTTCTGTTACCTAGAATCCTTTGCAGACCTCAAAATATGGCTAAAAAAAACATTTTCCTCACATTTCTGTGACAGAAAGTTCTGGAATCTGAGAGGAGCCACAAATTTCCTTCCACCCAGCGTTCCCCCAAGTCTCCCGATAAAAATGATACCTCACTTGTGTGGGTAGGCCTAGCGCCCGCAACAGGAGACGCCCCAAAACACAACGTGGACACATCCCATTTTTTTAAAGAAAACAGAGCTGTTTTTTGCAAAGTGCCTACCTATAGATTATGGCCTCTAGCTCAGCCGGCACCTAGGGAAATCTAACAAACCTGTGCATTTTTGAAAACTAGAGACCTAGGGGAATCCAAGATGGGGTGACTTGTGGGGCTCTGACCAGGTTCTGTTACCCAGAATCCTTTGCAAACCTCACAATTTGGCTAAAAAAACACATTTTCCTCACATTTCGGTGACAGAAAGTTCTGGAATCTGAGAGGATCCACAAATTTCCTTCCACCCTGCGTTCCCCCAAGTCTCCCGATAAAAATGATACCTCACTTGTGTGGGTAGGCCTAGCGCCCGCGACAGGATAAGCCCCAAAACACAACGTCGACACATCACAGAAAACAGAGCTGTTTTTTGCAAAGTGCCTACCTGTAGATTTTGGCTTCTAGCTCAGCCGGCACCTAGGGAAACCTACCAAACCTGTGCATTTTTAAAAACTAGAGACCTAGGGGAATCCAAGATGGGGTGATTTGTGGGGCTCTGACCAGGTTCTGTTACCCAGAATCCTTTGCAAACCTCACAATTTGGCTAAAAAAACACATTTTCCTCACATTTCGGTGACAGAAAGTTCTGGAATCTGAGAGGATCCACAAATTTCCTTCCACCCTGCGTTCCCCCAAGTCTCCCGATAAAAATGATACCTCACTTGTGTGGGTAGGCCTAGCGCCCGCGACAGGATAAGCCCCAAAACACAACGTCGACACATCACAGAAAACAGAGCTGTTTTTTGCAAAGTGCCTACCTGTAGATTTTGGCCTCTAGCTCAGCCGGCACCTAGGGAAACCTACCAAACCTGTGCATTTTTAAAAACTAGAGACCTAGGGGAATCCAAGATGGGGTGATTTGTGGGGCTCTGACCAGGTTCTGTTACCCAGAATCCTTTGCAAACCTCAAAATTTGGCTAAAAAAACACATTTTCCTCACATTTCGGTGACAAAAAGTTCTGGAATCTGAGAGGAGCCACAAATTTCCTTCCACCCAGCGTTCCCCCAAGTCCCCCGATAAAAATGATACCTCACTTGTGTGGGTAGGCCTAGCGCCCGCGTCAGGATAAGCCCCAAAACACAACGTGGACACATCACAGAAAACAGAGCTGTTTTTTGCAAAGTGCCTACCTGTAGATTTTGGCCTCTAGCTCAGCCGGCACCTAGGGAAACCTACCAAACCTGTGCATTTTTGAAAACTAGAGAGCTAGGGGAATCCAAGATGGGGTGACTTGTGGGGCTCTGACCAGGTTCTGTTACCTAGAATCCTTTACAGACCTCAAAATATGGCTAAAAAAAACATTTTCCTCACATTTCGGTGACAGAAAGTTCTGGAATCTGAGAGGATCCACAAATTTCCGTCCACCCAGCGTTCCCCTAAGTCCCCCGATAAAAATTATACCTCACTTGTGTGGGTAGGCCTAGCGCTCGCGACAGGATAAGCCCCAAAACACAACGTGGACACATCACAGAAAACAGAGCTGTTTTTTGCAAAGTGCCTACCTGTAGATTTTGGCCTCTAGCTCAGCCGGCACCTAGGGAAATCTAACAAACCTGTGCATTTTTGAAAACTAGAGACCTCGGGGAATCCAAGATGGGGTGACTTGTGGGGCTCTGACCAGGTTCTGTTACCCAGAATCCTTTGCAAACCTCACAATTTGGCTAAAAAAACACATTTTCCTCACATTTCGGTGACAGAAAGTTCTGGAATCTGAGAGGATCCACAAATTTCCTTCCACCCAGCGTTCCCCCAAGTCTCCCGATAAAAATGATACCTCACTTGTGTGGGTAGGCCTAGCGCCCGCGACAGGATAAGCCCCAAAACACAACGTGGACACATCACAGAAAACAGAGCTGTTTTTTGCAAAGTGCCTACCTGTAGATTTTGGCCTCTAGCTCAGCCGGCACCTAGGGAAACCTACCAAACCTGTGCATTTTTAAAAACTAGAGACCTAGGGGAATCCAAGATGGGGTGATTTGTGGGGCTCTGACCAGGTTCTGTTACCCAGAATCCTTTGCAAACCTCAAAATTTGGCTACAAAAACACATTTTCCTCACATTTCGGTGACAAAAAGTTCTGGAATCTGAGAGGAGCCACAAATTTCCTTCCACCCAGCGTTCCCCCAAGTCCCCCGATAAAAATGATACCTCACTTGTGTGGGTAGGCCTAGCGCCGCGTCAGGATAAGCCCCAAAACACAACGTGGACACATCACAGAAAACAGAGCTGTTTTTTGCAGAGTGCCTACCTGTAGATTTTGGCCTCTAGCTCAGCCGGCACCTAGGGAAACCTACCAAACCTGTGCATTTTTGAAAACTAGAGACCTAGGGGAATCCAAGATGGGGTGACTTGTGGGGCTCTGACCAGGTTCTGTTACCTAGAATCCTTTGCAGACCTCAAAATATGGCTAAAAAAACCATTTTCCTCACATTTCTGTGACAGAAAGTTCTGGAATCTGAGAGGAGCCACAAATTTCCTTCCACCCAGCGTTCCCCCAAGTCTCCCGATAAAAATTATACCTCACTTGTGTGGGTAGGCCTAGCGCCCGCAACAGGAGACGCCCCAAAACACAACGTGGACAGATCCCATTTTTTGAAAGAAAACAGAGCTGTTTTTTGCAAAGTGCCTACCTGTAGATTTTGGCCTCTAGCTCAGCCGGCACCTAGGGAAATCTAACAAACCTGTGCATTTTTGAAAACTAGAGACCTAGGGGAATCCAAGATGGGGTGACTTGTGGGGCTCTGACCAGGTTCTGTTACCCAGAATCCTTTGCAAACCTCACAATTTGGCTAAAAAAACACATTTTCCTCACATTTCGGTGACAGAAAGTTCTGGAATCTGAGAGGATCCACAAATTTCCTTCCACCCAGCGTCCCCCCAAGTCTCCCGATAAAAATGATACCTCACTTGTGTGGGTAGGCCTAGCGCCTGCGACAGGATAAGCCCCAAAACACAACGTGGACACATCACAGAAAACAGAGCTGTTTTTTGCAAAGTGCCTACCTGTAGATTTTGGCCTCTAGCTCAGCCGGCACCTAGGGAAACCTACCAAACCTGTGCATTTTTTAAACCTAGAGACCTAGGGGAATCCAAGATGGGGTGATTTGTGGGGCTCTGACCAGGTTCTGTTACCCAGAAGCCTTTGCAAACCTCAAATTTTGGCTAAAAAAACACATTTTCCTCACATTTCGGTGACAGAAAGTTTTGGAATCTGAGAGGAGCCACAAATTTCCTTCCACCAAGCGTTCCCCCAAGTTTCCCGATAAAAATGATACCTCACTTGTGTGGATAGGCCTAGCGCCCGCGTCAGGATAAGCCCCAAAACACAACGTGGACACATCACAGAAAACAGAGCTGTTTTTTGCAAAGTGCCTACCTGTAGATTTTGGCCTCTAGCTCAGCCGGCACCTAGGGAAACCTACCAAACCTGAGCATTTTTGAAAACTAGAGACCTAGGGGAATCCAAGATGGGGTGACTTGTGGGGCTCTGACCAGGTTCTGTTACCTAGAATCCTTTACAGACCTCAAAATATGGCTAAAAAAAACATTTTCCTCACATTTCGGTGACAGAAAGTTCTGGAATCTGAGAGGAGCCACAAATTTCCTTCCACCCAGCGTTCCCCCAAGTCTCCCGATAAAAATTATACCTCACTTGTGTGGGTAGGCCTAGCGCCCGCAACAGGAGACGCCCCAAAACACAACGTGGACAGATCCCATTTTTTGAAAGAAAACAGAGCTGTTTTTTGCAAAGTGCCTACCTGTAGATTTTGGCCTCTAGCTCAGCCGGCACCTAGGGAAATCTAACAAACCTGTGCATTTTTGAAAACTAGAGACCTAGGGGAATCCAAGATGGGGTGACTTGTGGGGCTCTGACCAGGTTCTGTTACCCAGAATCCTTTGCAAACCTCACAATTTGGCTAAAAAAACACATTTTCCTCACATTTCGGTGACAGAAAGTTCTGGAATCTGAGAGGATCCACAAATTTCCTTCCACCCAGCGTTCCCCCAAGTCTCCCGATAAAAATTATACCTCACTTGTGTGGGTAGGCCTAGCGCCCGCAACAGGAGACGCCCCAAAACACAACGTGGACAGATCACATTTTTTGAAAGAAAACAGAGCTGTTTTTTGCAAAGTGCCTACCTGTAGATTTTGGCCTCTAGCTCAGCCGGCACCTAGGGAAATCTAACAAACCTGTGCATTTTTGAAAACTAGAGACCTAGGGGAATCCAAGATGGGGTGACTTGTGGGGCTCTGACCAGGTTCTGTTACCCAGAATCCTTTGCAAACCTCACAATTTGGCTTAAAAAACACATTTTCCTCATATTTCGGTGACAGAAAGTTCTGGAATCTGAGAGGATCCACAAATTTCCTTCCACCCAGCGTCCCCCCAAGTCTCCCGATAAAAATGATACCTCACTTGTGTGGGTAGGCCTAGCGCCCGCGACAGGATAAGCCCCAAAACACAACGTGGACACATCACAGAAAACAGAGCTGTTTTTTGCAAAGTGCCTACCTGTAGATTTTGGCCTCTAGCTCAGCCGGCACCTAGGGAAACCTACCAAACCTGTGCATTTTTTAAACCTAGAGACCTAGGGGAATCCAAGATGGGGTGATTTGTGGGGCTCTGACCAGGTTCTGTTACCCAGAAGCCTTTGCAAACCTCAAATTTTGGCTAAAAAAACACATTTTCCTCACATTTCGGTGACAGAAAGTTTTGGAATCTGAGAGGAGCCACAAATTTCCTTCCACCAAGCGTTCCCCCAAGTTTCCCGATAAAAATGATACCTCACTTGTGTGGATAGGCCTAGCGCCCGCGTCAGGATAAGCCCCAAAACACAACGTGGACACATCACAGAAAACAGAGCTGTTTTTTGCAAAGTGCCTACCTGTAGATTTTGGCCTCTAGCTCAGCCGGCACCTAGGGAAACCTACCAAACCTGAGCATTTTTGAAAACTAGAGACCTAGGGGAATCCAAGATGGGGTGACTTGTGGGGCTCTGACCAGGTTCTGTTACCTAGAATCCTTTACAGACCTCAAAATATGGCTAAAAAAAACATTTTCCTCACATTTCGGTGACAGAAAGTTCTGGAATCTGAGAGGATCCACAAATTTCCATCCACCCAGCGTTCCCCTAAGTCCCCCGATAAAAATGATACCTCACTTGTGTGGGTAGGCCTAGCGCTCGCGACAGGATAAGCCCCAAAACACAACGTGGACACATCACAGAAAACAGAGCTGTTTTTTGCAAAGTGCCTACCTGTAGATTTTGGCCTCTTGCTCAGCCGGCACCCAGGGAAATCTAACAAACCTGTGCATTTTTGAAAACTAGAGACCTAGGGGAATCCAAGATGGGGTGACTTGTGGGGCTCTGACCAGGTTCTGTTACCCAGAATCCTTTGTAAACCTCACAATTTGGCTAAAAAAACACATTTTCCTCACATTTCGGTGACAGAAAGTTCTGGAATCTGAGAGGATCCACAAATTTCCTTCCACCCAGCGTTCCCCCAAGTCTCCCGATAAAAATGATACCTCACTTGTGTGGGTAGGCCTAGCGCCCGCGACAGGATAAGCCCCAAAACACAACGTGGACACATCACAGAAAACAGAGCTGTTTTTTGCAAAGTGCCTACCTGTAGATTTTGGCCTCTAGCTCAGCCGGCACCTAGGGAAACCTACCAAACCTGTGCATTTTTAAAAACTAGAGACCTAGGGGAATCCAAGATGGGGTGATTTGTGGGGCTCTGACCAGGTTCTGTTACCCAGAATCCTTTGCAAACCTCAACATTTGGCTAAAAAAACACATTTTCCACACATTTCGGTGACAAAAAGTTCTGGAATCTAAGAGGAGCCACAAATTTCCTTCCACCCAGCGTTCCCCCAAGTCCCCCGATAAAAATGATACCTCACTTGTGTGGGTAGGCCTAGCGCCCGCGTCAGGATAAGCCCCAAAACACAACGTGGACACATCACAGAAAACAGAGCTGTTTTTTGCAAAGTGCCTACCTGTAGATTTTGGCCTCTAGCTCAGCCGGCACCTAGGGAAACCTACCAAACCTGTGCATTTTTTAAAACTAGAGACCTAGGGGAATCCAAGATGGGGTGACTTGTGGGGCTCTGGCCAGGTTCTGTTACCTAGAATCCTTTACAGACCTCAAAATATGGCTAAAAAAAACATTTTCCTCACATGTCGGTGACAGAAAGTTCTGGAATCTGAGAGGATCCACAAATTTCCGTCCACCCAGCGTTCCCCTAAGTCCCCCGATAAAAATGATACCTCACTTGTGTGGGTAGGCCTAGCGCTCACGACAGGATAAGCCCCAAAACACAACGTGGACACATCACAGAAAACAGAGCTGTTTTTTGCAAAGTGCCTACCTGTAGATTTTGGCCTCTAGCTCAGCCGGCACCTAGGGAAATCTAACAAACCTGTGCATTTTTGAAAACTAGAGACCTAGGGGAATCCAAGATGGGGTGACTTGTGGGGCTCTGACCAGGTTCTGTTACCCAGAATCCTTTGCAAACCTCACAATTTGGCTAAAAAAACACATTTTCCTCACATTTCGGTGACAGAAAGTTCTGGAATCTGAGAGGATCCACAAATTTCCTTCCACCCAGCGTTCCCCCAAGTCTCCCGATAAAAATGATACCTCACTTGTGTGGGTAGGCCTAGCGCCCGCGACAGGATAAGCCCCAAAACACAACGTGGACACATCACAGAAAACAGAGCTGTTTTTTGCAAAGTGCCTACCTGTAGATTTTGGCCTCTAGCTCAGCCGGCACCTAGGGAAACCTACCAAACCTGTGCATTTTTAAAAACTAGAGACCTAGGGGAATCCAAGATGGGGTGATTTGTGGGGCTCTGACCAGGTTCTGTTACCCAGAATCCTTTGCAAACCTCAAAATTTGGCTACAAAAACACATTTTCCTCACATTTCGGTGACAAAAAGTTCTGGAATCTGAGAGGAGCCACAAATTTCCTTCCACCCAGCGTTTCCCCAAGTCCCCCGATAAAAATGATACCTCACTTGTGTGGGTAGGCCTAGCGCCCGCGTCAGGATAAGCCCCAAAACACAACGTGGACACATCACAGAAAACAGAGCTGTTTTTTGCAGAGTGCCTACCTGTAGATTTTGGCCTCTAGCTCAGCCGGCACCTAGGGAAACCTACCAAACCTGTGCATTTTTGAAAACTAGAGACCTAGGGGAATCCAAGATGGGGTGACTTGTGGGGCTCTGACCAGGTTCTGTTACCTAGAATCCTTTGCAGACCTCAAAATATGGCTAAAAAAAACATTTTCCTCACATTTCTGTGACAGAAAGTTCTGGAATCTGAGAGGAGCCACAAATTTCCTTCCACCCAGCGTTCCCCCAAGTCTCCCGATAAAAATGATACCTCACTTGTGTGGGTAGGCCTAGCGCCCGCAACAGGAGACGCCCCAAAACACAACGTGGACACATCCCATTTTTTGAAAGAAAACAGAGCTGTTTTTTGCAAAGTGCCTACCTGTAGATTTTGGCCTCTAGCTCAGCCGGCACCTAGGGAAATCTAACAAACCTGTGCATTTTTGAAAACTAGAGACCTAGGGGAATCCAAGATGGGGTGACTTGTGGGGCTCTGACCAGGTTCTGTTACCCAGAATCCTTTGCAAACCTCACAATTTGGCTAAAAAAACACATTTTCCTCACATTTCGGTGACAGAAAGTTCTGGAATCTGAGAGGATCCACAAATTTCCTTCCACCCTGCGTTCCCCCAAGTCTCCCGATAAAAATGATACCTCACTTGTGTGGGTAGGCCTAGCGCCCGCGACAGGATAAGCCCCAAAACACAACGTGGACACATCACAGAAAACAGAGCTGTTTTTTGCAAAGTGCCTACCTGTAGATTTTGGCCTCTAGCTCAGCCGGCACCTAGGGAAACCTACCAAACCTGTGCATTTTTAAAAACTAGAGACCTAGGGGAATCCAAGATGGGGTGATTTGTGGGGCTCTGACCAGGTTCTGTTACCCAGAATCCTTTGCAAACCTCAAAATTTGGCTAAAAAAACACATTTTCCTCACATTTCGGTGACAGAAAGTTCTGGAATCTGAGAGGAGCCACAAATTTCCGTCCACCCAGCGTTCCCCTAAGTCCCCCGATAAAAATGATACCTCACTTGTGTGGGTAGGCCTAGCGCTCGCGACAGGATAAGCCCCAAAACACAACGTGGACACATCACAGAAAACAGAGCTGTTTTTTGCAAAGTGCCTACCTGTAGATTTTGGCCTCTAGCTCAGCCGGCACCTAGGGAAATCTAACAAACCTGTGCATTTTTGAAAACTAGAGACCTAGGGGAATCCAAGATGGGGTGACTTGTGGGGCTCTGACCAGGTTCTGTTACCCAGAATCCTTTGCAGACCTCAAAATATGGCTAAAAAAAAACATTTTCCTCACATTTCTGTGACAGAAAGTTCTGGAATCTGAGAGGAGCCACAAATTTCCTTCCACCCAGCGTTCCCCCAAGTCTCCCGATAAAAATGATACCTCACTTGTGTGGGTAGGCCTAGCGCCCGCAACAGGAGACGCCCCAAAACACAACGTGGACACATCCCATTTTTTGAAAGAAAACAGAGCTGTTTTTTGCAAAGTGCCTACCTGTAGATTTTGGCCTCTAGCTCAGCCGGCACCTAGGGAAATCTACCAAACCTGTGCATTTTTGAAAACTAAAGACCTAGGGGAATCCAAGATGGTGTGATTTGTGGGGCTCTGACCAGGTTCTGTTACCCAGAATCTTTTGCAAACCTCAAAATTTGGCTAAAAAAACACATTTTCCTCACATTTCAGTGACAGAAAGTTCTGGAATCTGAGAGGATCCACAAATTTCCTTACACCCAGCGTTCCACCAAGTCCCCCGATAAAAATGATACCTCACTTGTGTGGGTAGGCCTAGCGCCCGCGACAGGATAAGCCCCAAAACACAACGTGGACACATCACAGAAAACAGAGATGTTTTTGCAAAGTGCCTACCTGTAGATTTTGGCCTCTAACTCAGCCGGCACCTAGGGAAACCTACCAAACCTGTGCATTTTTTAAAACTAGAGACCTAGGGGAATCCAAGATGGGGTGACTTGTGGGGCTCTGACCAGGTTCTGTTACCCAGAATCCTTTGCAAACCTCACAATTTGGCTAAAAAAACACATTTTCCTCACATTTCGGTGACAGAAAGTTCTGGAATGTGAGAGGAGCCACAAATTTCCTTCCTCCAAGCGTTCCCCCAAGTTTCCCGATAAAAATGATACCTCACTTGTGTGGATAGGCCTAGCGCCCGCCACAGGATATGCCCCAAAACACAACGTGGACACATCAAAGAAAACAGAGCTGTTTTTTGCAAAGTGCCTACCTGTAGATTTTGGCCTCTAGCTCAGCCGGCACCCAGGGAAATCTACCACACCTGTGCATTTTTGAAAACTAGAGACCTAGGGGAATCCAAAATGGGGTGACTTGTGGGGCTCTGACCAGGTTATGTTACCCAGAATCCTTTGCAAACCTCAAAATTTGGCTAAAAAAACACATTTTCCTCACATTTCGGTGACAGAAAGTTCTGGAATCTGAGAGAATCCACAAATTTCCTTCCACCCAGCGTTCCCCCAAGTCCCCCGATAAAAATGATACCTCATTTGTGTGGGTAGGCCTAGCGCCCGCGACAGGATAAGCCCCAAAACACAACGTGGACACATCAAAGAAAACAGAGCTGTTTTTTGCAAAGTGCCTACCTGTAGATTTTGGCCTCTAGCTCAGCCGGCACCTAGGGAAACCTACCAAACCTGTGCATTTTTGAAAACTAGAGACCTAGGGGAATCCAAGATGGGGGGACTTGTGGGGCTCGGACCAGGTTCTGTTACCCAGAATCCTTTGCAAACCTCACAATTTGGCTAAAAAAACACATTTTCCTCACATTTCGGTGACAGAAAGTTCTGGAATCTGAGAGGATCCACAAATTTCCTTCCACCCAGCGTTCCCCCAAGTCTCCCGATAAAAATGATACCTCACTTGTGTGGGTAGGCCTAGCGCCCGCAACAGGAGACGCCCCAAAACACAACGTGGACACATCCCATTTTTTGAAAGAAAACAGAGCTGTTTTTTGCAAAGTGCCTACCTGTAGATTTTGGCCACTAGCTCAGCCGGCACCTAGGGAAATCTACCAAACCTGTGCATTTTTAGAAACTAGAGACCTAGGGGAATCCAAGATGGGGTGACTTGTGGGGCTCTGACCAGGTTCTGTTACCCAGAATCCTTTGCAAACCTCACAATTTGGCTAAAAAAACACATTTTCCTCACATTTCGGTGACAGAAAGTTCTGGAATCTGAGAGGATCCACAAAATACCTTCCAACCAGCGTTCCCCCAAGTCTCCCGATAAAAATGATACCTCACTTGTGTGGGTAGGCCTAGCGCCCGCAACAGGAGACGCCCCAAAACACAACGTGGACACATCCCATTTTTTTAAAGAAAACAGAGCTGTTTTTTGCAAAGTGCCTACCTATAGATTATGGCCTCTAGCTCAGCCGGCACCTAGGGAAATCTACCAAACCTGTGCATTTTTGAAAACTAGAGACCTAGGGGAATCCAAGATGGGGTGACTTGTGGGGCTCTGACCAGGTTCTGTTACCCAGAATCCTTTGCAAACCTCAAAATTTGGCAAAAAAAACACATTTTCCTCACATTTCGGTGACAGAAAGTTCTGGAGTATGAGAGGATCCACAAATTTCCTTCCACCCAGCGTTCCCCCAAGTCCCCCGATAAAAATGATACCTCACTTGTGTGGGTAGGCCTAGCGCCCGCGACAGGATATGCCCCAAAACACAACGTGGACACATCACAGAAAACAGAGCTGTTTTTTGCAAAGTGCCTACCTGTAGATTTTGGCCTCTAGCTCAGCCGGCACCTAGGGAAACCTACCAAACCTGTGCATTTTTTAAAACTAGAGACCTAGGGAAATCCAAGATGGGGTGACTTGTGGGGCTCCGACCAGGTTCTGTTACCCAGAATCCTTTGCAAACCTCAAAATTTGGCTAAAAAAACAAATTTTCCTCACATTTCGGTGACAAAAAGTTCTGGAATCTGAGAGGAGCCACAAATTTCCTTCCACCCAGCGTTCCCCCAAGTCCCCCGATAAAAATGATACCTCACTTGTGTGGGTAGGCCTAGCGCCCGCAACAGGAGACGCCCCAAAACACAACGTGGACACATCCCATTTTTTGAAAGAAAACAGAGCTGTTTTTTGCAAAGTGCCTACCTGTAGATTTTGGCCTCTAGCTCAGCCGGCACCTAGGGAAATCTACCAAACCTGTGCATTTTTGAAAACTAGAGACCTAGGGGAATCCAAGATGGGGTGACTTGTGGGGCTCTGACCAGGTTCTGTTACCCAGAATCCTTTGCAAACCTCAAAATTTGGCAAAAAAAACACATTTTCCTCACATTTCGGTGACAGAAAGTTCTGGAGTATGAGAGGATCCACAAATTTCCTTCCACCCAGCGTTCCCCCAAGTCCCCCGATAAAAATGATACCTCACTTGTGTGGGTAGGCCTAGCGCCCGCGACAGGATATGCCCCAAAACACAACGTGGACACATCACAGAAAACAGAGCTGTTTTTTGCAAAGTGCCTACCTGTAGATTTTGGCCTCTAGCTCAGCCGGCACCTAGGGAAACCTACCAAACCTGTGCATTTTTTAAAACTAGAGACCTAGGGAAATCCAAGATGGGGTGACTTGTGGGGCTCCGACCAGGTTCTGTTACCCAGAATCCTTTGCAAACCTCAAAATTTGGCTAAAAAAACAAATTTTCCTCACATTTCGGTGACAAAAAGTTCTGGAATCTGAGAGGAGCCACAAATTTCCTTCCACCCAGCGTTCCCCCAAGTCCCCCGATAAAAATGATACCTCACTTGTGTGGATAGGCCTAGCGCCCGCGACAGGATAAGCCCCAAAACACAACGTGGACACATCACAGAAAACAGAGCTGTTTTTTGCAAAGTGCCTACCTGTAGATTTTAGCCTCTAGCTCAGCCGGCACCTAGGGAAATCTACCAAACCTGTGCATTTTTGAAAACTAGAGACCTAGAGGAATCCAAGATGGGGTGACTTGTGGGGCTCTGACCAGGTTCTGTTACCCAGAATCCTTTGCAAACCTCAAAATTTGGCTAAAAAAACACATTTTCCTCACATTTCGGTGACAGAAAGTTCTGGAATCTGAGAGGATCCACAAATTTCCTTCCACCTAGCGTTCCCCCAGGTCCCCCGATAAAAATGGTACCTCACTTGTGTGGGTAGGCCTAGCGCACGCGACAGGATAAGCCCCAAAACACAACGTGGACACATCACAGAAAACAGAGCTGTTTTTTGCAAAGTGCCTACCTGTAGATTTTGGCCTCTAGCTCAGCCGGCACCTAGGGAAACCTACCAAACCTGTGCATTTTTGCAAACTAGAGACCTAGGGGAATCCAAGATTGGGTGACTTGTGGGGCTCTGACCAGGTTCTGTTACCCAGAATCCTTTGCAAACCTCACAATTTGGCTAAAAAAACACATTTTCCTCACATTTCGGTGACAGAAAGTTCTGGAATCTGAGAGGATCCACAAATTTCCTTCCAACCAGCGTTCCCCCAAGTCTCCCGATAAAAATGATACCTCACTTGTGTGGGTAGGCCTAGCGCCCGCAACAGGAGACGCCCCAAAACACAACGTGGACACATCCCATTTTTTGAAAGAAAACAGAGCTGTTTTTTGCAAAGTGCCTACCTGTAGATTTTGGCCACTAGCTCAGCCGGCACCTAGGGAAATCTACCAAACCTGTGCATTTTTAGAAACTAGAGACCTAGGGGAATCCAAGATGGGGTGACTTGTGGGGCTCTGACCAGGTTCTGTTACCCAGAATCCTTTGCAAACCTCAAAATTTGGCTAAAAAAACACATTTTCCTCACATTTCGGTGACAGAAAGTTCTGGAATCTGAGAGGATCCACAAATTTCCTTCCACCCAGCGTTCCCCCAGGTCCCCCGATAAAAATGGTACCTCACTTGTGTGGGTAGGCCTAGCGCACGCGACAGGATAAGCCCCAAAACACAACGTGGACACATCACAGAAAACAGAGCTGTTTTTTGCAAAGTGCCTACCTGTAGATTTTGGCCTCTAGCTCAGCCGGCACCTAGGGAAACCTACCAAACCTGTGCATTTTTGAAAACTAGAGACCTAGGGGAATCCAAGATGGGGTGACTTGTGGGGCTCTGACCAGGTTCTGTTACCCAGAATCCTTTGCAAACCTCACAATTTGGCTAAAAAAACACATTTTCCTCACATTTCGGTGACAGAAAGTTCTGGAATCTGAGAGGATCCACAAATTTCCTTCCAACCAGCGTTCCCCCAAGTCTCCCGATAAAAATGATACCTCACTTGTGTGGGTAGGCCTAGCGCCCGCAACAGGAGACGCCCCAAAACACAACGTGGACACATCCCATTTTTTGAAAGAAAACAGAGCTGTTTTTTGCAAAGTGCCTACCTGTAGATTTTGGCCACTAGCTCAGCCGGCACCTAGGGAAATCTACCAAACCTGTGCATTTTTAGAAACTAGAGACCTAGGGGAATCCAAGATGGGGTGACTTGTGGGGCTCTGACCAGGTTCTGTTACCCAGAATCCTTTGCAAACCTCAAAATTTGGCTAAAAAAACAAATTTTCCTCACATTTCGGTGACAGAAAGTTCTGGAATCTGAGAGGATCCACAAATTTCCTTCCACCCAGCGTTCCCCCAGGTCCCCCGATAAAAATGGTACCTCACTTGTGTGGGTAGGCCTAGCGCACGCGACAGGATAAGCCCCAAAACACAACGTGGACACATCACAGAAAACAGAGCTGTTTTTTGCAAAGTGCCTACCTGTAGATTTTGGCCTCTAGCTCAGCCGGCACCTAGGGAAACCTACCAAACCTGTGCATTTTTGAAAACTAGAGACCTAGGGGAATCCAAGATGGGGTGACTTGTGGGGCTCTGACCAGGTTCTGTTACCCAGAATCCTTTGCAAACCTCACAATTTGGCTAAAAAAACACATTTTCCTCACATTTCGGTGACAGAAAGTTCTGGAATCTGAGAGGATCCACAAATTTCCTTCCAACCAGCGTTCCCCCAAGTCTCCCGATAAAAATGATACCTCACTTGTGTGGGTAGGCCTAGCGCCCGCAACAGGAGACGCCCCAAAACACAACGTGGACACATCCCATTTTTTGAAAGAAAACAGAGCTGTTTTTTGCAAAGTGCCTACCTGTAGATTTTGGCCTCTAGCTCAGCCGGCACCTAGGGAAATCTACCAAACCTGTGCATTTTTGAAAACTAGAGACCTAGGGGAATCCAAGATGGGGTGACTTGTGGGGCTCTGACCAGGTTCTGTTACCCAGAATCCTTTGCAAACCTCAAAATTTGGCAAAAAAAACACATTTTCCTCACATTTCGGTGACAGAAAGTTCTGGAGTATGAGAGGATCCACAAATTTCCTTCCACCCAGCGTTCCCCCAAGTCCCCCGATAAAAATGATACCTCACTTGTGTGGGTAGGCCTAGCGCCCGCGACAGGATATGCCCCAAAACACAACGTGGACACATCACAGAAAACAGAGCTGTTTTTTGCAAAGTGCCTACCTGTAGATTTTGGCCTCTAGCTCAGCCGGCACCTAGGGAAACCTACCAAACCTGTGCATTTTTTAAAACTAGAGACCTAGGGAAATCCAAGATGGGGTGACTTGTGGGGCTCCGACCAGGTTCTGTTACCCAGAATCCTTTGCAAACCTCAAAATTTGGCTAAAAAAACAAATTTTCCTCACATTTCGGTGACAAAAAGTTCTGGAATCTGAGAGGAGCCACAAATTTCCTTCCACCCAGCGTTCCCCCAAGTCCCCCGATAAAAATGATACCTCACTTGTGTGGATAGGCCTAGCGCCCGCGACAGGATAAGCCCCAAAACACAACGTGGACACATCACAGAAAACAGAGCTGTTTTTTGCAAAGTGCCTACCTGTAGATTTTGGCCTCTAGCTCAGCCGGCACCTAGGGAAATCTACCAAACCTGTGCATTTTTGAAAACTAGAGACCTAGGGGAATCCAAGATGGGGTGACTTGTGGGGCTCTGACCAGGTTCTGTTACCCAGAATCCTTTGCAAACCTCAAAATTTGGCTAAAAAAACACATTTTCCTCACATTTCGGTGACAGAAAGTTCTGGAATCTGAGAGGATCCACAAATTTCCTTCCACCCAGCGTTCCCCCAGGTCCCCCGATAAAAATGGTACCTCACTTGTGTGGGTAGGCCTAGCGCACGCGACAGGATAAGCCCCAAAACACAACGTGGACACATCACAGAAAACAGAGCTGTTTTTTGCAAAGTGCCTACCTGTAGATTTTGGCCTCTAGCTCAGCCGGCACCTAGGGAAACCTACCAAACCTGTGCATTTTTGAAAACTAGAGACCTAGGGGAATCCAAGATGGGGTGACTTGTGGGGCTCTGACCAGGTTCTGTTACCCAGAATCCTTTGCAAACCTCACAATTTGGCTAAAAAAACACATTTTCCTCACATTTCGGTGACAGAAAGTTCTGGAATCTGAGAGGATCCACAAATTTCCTTCCAACCAGCGTTCCCCCAAGTCTCCCGATAAAAATGATACCTCACTTGTGTGGGTAGGCCTAGCGCCCGCAACAGGAGACGCCCCAAAACACAACGTGGACACATCCCATTTTTTAAAAGAAAACACAGCTGTTTTTTGCAAAGTGCCTACCTGTAGATTTTGGCCTCTAGCTCAGCCGGCACCTAGGGAAATCTACCAAACCTGTGCATTTTTGAAAACTAGAGACCTAGGGGAATCCAAGATGGGGTGACTTGTGGGGCTCTGACCAGGTTCTGTTACCCAGAATCCTTTGCAAACCTCAAAATTTGGCAAAAAAAACACATTTTCCTCACATTTCGGTGACAGAAAGTTCTGGAGTATGAGAGGATCCACAAATTTCCTTCCACCCAGCGTTCCCCCAAGTCCCCCGATAAAAATGATACCTCACTTGTGTGGTAGGCCTAGCGCCCGCGACAGGATATGCCCCAAAACACAACGTGGACACATCACAGAAAACAGAGCTGTTTTTTGCAAAGTGCCTACCTGTAGATTTTGGGCTCTAGCTCAGCCGACACCTAGGGAAACCTACCAAACCTGTGCATTTTTTAAAACTAGAGACCTAGGGAAATCCAAGATGGGGTGACTTGTGGGGCTCCGACCATGTTCTGTTACCCAGAATCCTTTGCAAACCTCAAAATTTGGCTAAAAAAACAAATTTTCCTCACATTTCGGTGACAAAAAGTTCTGGAATCTGAGAGGAGCCACAAATTTCCTTCCACCCAGCGTTCCCCCAAGTCCCCCGATAAAAATGATACCTCACTTGTGTGGATAGGCCTAGCGCCCGCGACAGGATAAGCCCCAAAACACAACGTGGACACATCACAGAAAACAGAGCTGTTTTTTGCAAAGTGCCTACCTGTAGATTTTGGCCTCTAGCTCAGCCGGCACCTAGGGAAATCTACCAAACCTGTGCATTTTTGAAAACTAGAGACCTAGGGGAATCCAAGATGGGGTGACTTGTGGGGCTCTGACCAGGTTCTGTTACCCAGAATCCTTTGCAAACCTCAAAATTTGGCTAAAAAAACACATTTTCCTCACATTTCGGTGACAGAAAGTTCTGGAGTATGAGAGGATCCACAAATTTCCTTCCACCCAGCGTTCCCCCAAGTCCCCCGATAAAAATGATACCTCACTTGTGTGGGTAGGCCTAGCGCCCGCGACAGGATATGCCCCAAAACACAACGTGGACACATCACAGAAAACAGAGCTGTTTTTTGCAAAGTGCCTACCTGTAGATTTTGGCCTCTAGCTCAGCCGGCACCTAGGGAAACCTACCAAACCTGTGCATTTTTTAAAACTAGAGACCTAGGGAAATCCAAGATGGGGTGACTTGTGGGGCTCCGACCAGGTTCTGTTACCCAGAATCCTTTGCAAACCTCAAAATTTGGCTAAAAAAACAAATTTTCCTCACATTTCGGTGACAAAAAGTTCTGGAATCTGAGAGGAGCCACAAATTTCCTTCCACCCAGCGTTCCCCCAAGTCCCCCGATAAAAATGATACCTCACTTGTGTGGATAGGCCTAGCGCCCGCGACAGGATAAGCCCCAAAACACAACGTGGACACATCACAGAAAACAGAGCTGTTTTTTGCAAAGTGCCTACCTGTAGATTTTGGCCTCTAGCTCAGCCGGCACCTAGGGAAATCTACCAAACCTGTGCATTTTTGAAAACTAGAGACCTAGGGGAATCCAAGATGGGGTGACTTGTGGGGCTCTGACCAGGTTCTGTTACCCAGAATCCTTTGCAAACCTCAAAATTTGGCTAAAAAAACACATTTTCCTCACATTTCGGTGACAGAAAGTTCTGGAATCTGAGAGGATCCACAAATTTCCTTCCACCCAGCGTTCCCCCAGGTACCCCGACAAAAATGGTACCTCACTTGTGTGGGTAGGCCTAGCGCACGCGACAGGATAAGCCCCAAAACACAACGTGGACACATCACAGAAAACAGAGCTGTTTTTTGCAAAGTGCCTACCTGTAGATTTTGGCCTCTAGCTCAGCCGGCACCTAGGGAAACCTACCAAACCTGTGCATTTTTGAAAACTAGAGACCTAGGGGAATCCAAGATGGGGTGACTTGTGGGGCTCTGACCAGGTTCTGTTACCCAGAATCCTTTGCAAACCTCACAATTTGGCTAAAAAAACACATTTTCCTCACATTTCGGTGACAGAAAGTTCTGGAATCTGAGAGGATCCACAAATTTCCTTCCAACCAGCGTTCCCCCAAGTCTCCCGATAAAAATGATACCTCACTTGTGTGGGTAGGCCTAGCGCCCGCAACAGGAGACGCCCCAAAACACAACGTGGACACATCCCATTTTTTGAAAGAAAACACAGCTGTTTTTTGCAAAGTGCCTACCTGTAGATTTTGGCCTCTAGCTCAGCCGGCACCTAGGGAAATCTACCAAACCTGTGCATTTTTGAAAACTAGAGACCTAGGGGAATCCAAGATGGGGTGACTTGTGGGGCTCTGACCAGGTTCTGTTACCCAGAATCCTTTGCAAACCTCAAAATTTGGCTAAAAAAACACATTTTCCTCACATTTCGGTGACAGAAAGTTCTGGAGTATGAGAGGATCCACAAATTTCCTTCCACCCAGCGTTCCCCCAAGTCCCCCGATAAAAATGATACCTCACTTGTGTGGTAGGCCTAGCGCCCGCGACAGGATATGCCCCAAAACACAACGTGGACACATCACAGAAAACAGAGCTGTTTTTTGCAAAGTGCCTACCTGTAGATTTTGGCCTCTAGCTCAGCCGGCACCTAGGGAAACCTACCAAACCTGTGCATTTTTTAAAACTAGAGACCTAGGGAAATCCAAGATGGGGTGACATGTGGGGCTCCGACCAGGTTCTGTTACCCAGAATCCTTTGCAAACCTCAAAATTTGGCTAAAAAAACAAATTTTCCTCACATTTCGGTGACAAAAAGTTCTGGAATCTGAGAGGAGCCACAAATTTCCTTCCACCCAGCGTTCCCCCAAGTCCCCCGATAAAAATGATACCTCACTTGTGTGGATAGGCCTAGCGCCCGCGACAGGATAAGCCCCAAAACACAACGTGGACACATCACAGAAAACAGAGCTGTTTTTTGCAAAGTGCCTACCTGTAGATTTTGGCCTCTAGCTCAGCCGGCACCTAGGGAAATCTACCAAACCTGTGCATTTTTGAAAACTAGAGACCTAGGGGAATCCAAGATGGGGTGACTTGTGGGGCTCTGACCAGGTTCTGTTACCCAGAATCCTTTGCAAACCTCAAAATTTGGCTAAAAAAACACATTTTCCTCACATTTCGGTGACAGAAAGTTCTGGAATCTGAGAGGATCCACAAATTTCCTTCCACCCAGCGTTCCCCAAGGTCCCCCGATAAAAATGGTACCTCACTTGTGTGGGTAGGCCTAGCGCACGCGACAGGATAAGCCCCAAAACACAACGTGGACACATCACAGAAAACAGAGCTGTTTTTTGCAAAGTGCCTACCTGTAGATTTTGGCCTCTAGCTCAGCCGGCACCTAGGGAAACCTACCAAACCTGTGCATTTTTGAAAACTAGAGACCTAGGGGAATCCAAGATGGGGTGACTTGTGGGGCTCTGACCAGGTTCTGTTACCCAGAATCCTTTGCAAACCTCACAATTTGGCTAAAAAAACACATTTTCCTCACATTTCGGTGACAGAAAGTTCTGGAATCTGAGAGGATCCACAAATTTCCTTCCAACCAGCGTTCCCCCAAGTCTCCCGATAAAAATGATACCTCACTTGTGTGGGTAGGCCTAGCGCCCGCAACAGGAGACGCCCCAAAACACAACGTGGACACATCCCATTTTTTGAAAGAAAACAGAGCTGTTTTTTGCAAAGTGCCTACCTGTAGATTTTGGCCTCTAGCTCAGCCGGCACCTAGGGAAATCTACCAAACCTGTGCATTTTTGAAAACTAGAGACCTAGGGGAATCCAAGATGGGGTGACTTGTGGGGCTCTGACCAGGTTCTGTTACCCAGAATCCTTTGCAAACCTCAAAATTTGGCAAAAAAAACACATTTTCCTCACATTTCGGTGACAGAAAGTTCTGGAGTATGAGAGGATCCACAAATTTCCTTCCACCCAGCGTTCCCCCAAGTCCCCCGATAAAAATGATACCTCACTTGTGTGGTAGGCCTAGCGCCCGCGACAGGATATGCCCCAAAACACAACGTGGACACATCACAGAAAACAGAGCTGTTTTTTGCAAAGTGCCTACCTGTAGATTTTGGCCTCTAGCTCAGCCGGCACCTAGGGAAACCTACCAAACCTGTGCATTTTTTAAAACTAGAGACCTAGGGAAATCCAAGATGGGGTGACTTGTGGGGCTCCGACCAGGTTCTGTTACCCAGAATCCTTTGCAAACCTCAAAATTTGGCTAAAAAAACAAATTTTCCTCACATTTCGGTGACAAAAAGTTCTGGAATCTGAGAGGAGCCACAAATTTCCTTCCACCCAGCGTTCCCCCAAGTCCCCCGATAAAAATGATACCTCACTTGTCTGGATAGGCCTAGCGCCCGCGACAGGATAAGCCCCAAAACACAACGTGGACACATCACAGAAAACAGAGCTGTTTTTTGCAAAGTGCCTACCTGTAGATTTTGGCCTCTAGCTCAGCCGGCACCTAGGGAAATCTACCAAACCTGTGCATTTTTGAAAACTAGAGACCTAGGGGAATCCAAGATGGGGTGACTTGTGGGGCTCTGACCAGGTTCTGTTACCCAGAATCCTTTGCAAACCTCAAAATTTGGCTAAAAAAACACATTTTCCTCACATTTCGGTGACAGAAAGTTCTGGAGTATGAGAGGATCCACAAATTTCCTTCCACCCAGCGTTCCCCTAAGTCCCCCGATAAAAATGATACCTCACTTGTGTGGGTAGGCCTAGCGCCCGCGACAGGATATGCCCCAAAACACAACGTGGACACATCAAAGAAAACAGAGCTGTTTTTTGCAAAGTGCCTACCTGTAGATTTTGGCCTCTAGCTCAGCCGGCACCTAGGGAAATCTACCAAACCTGTGCATTTTTGAAAACTAGAGACCTAGGGGAATCCAAGATGGGGTGACTTGTGGGGCTCTGACCAGGTTCTGTTACCCAGAATCCTTTGCAGACCTCAAAATATGGCTAAAAAAAAACATTTTCCTCACATTTCTGTGACAGAAAGTTCTGGAATCTGAGAGGAGCCACAAATTTCCTTCCACCCAGCGTTCCCCCAAGTCTCCCGATAAAAATGATACCTCACTTGTGTGGGTAGGCCTAGCGCCCGCAACAGGAGACGCCCCAAAACACAACGTGGACACATCGCATTTTTTTAAAGAAAACAGAGCTGTTTTTTGCAAAATGCCTACCTGTAGATTTTGGCCTCTAGCTCAGCCGGCACCTAGGGAAATCTAACAAACCTGTGCATTTTTTAAAACTTGAGACCTAGGGGAATCCAAGATGGGGTGACTTGTGGGGCTCTGACCAGGTTCTGTTACCCAGAATCCTTTGCAAACCTCACAATTTGGCTAAAAAAACACATTTTCCTCACATTTCGGTGACAGAAAGTTCTGGAATCTGAGAGGATCCACAAATTTCCTTCCACCCAGCGTTCCCCCAAGTCTCCTGATAAAAATGATACCTCACTTGTGTGGGTAGGCCTAGCGCCCGCGACAGGATAAGCCCCAAAACACAACGTGGACACATCACAGAAATCAGAGCTGTTTTTTGCAAAGTGCCTACCTGTAGATTTTGGCCTCTAGCTCAGCCGGCACCTAGGGAAACCTACCAAACCTGTGCATTTTTAAAAACTAGAGACCTAGGGGAATCCAAGATGGGGTGATTTGTGGGGCTCTGGCCAGGTTCTGTTACCCAGAATCCTTTGCAAACCTCAAATTTTGGCTAAAAAAACACATTTTCCTCACATTTCGGTGACAGAAAGTTTTAGAATCTGAGAGGAGCCACAAATTTCCTTCCACCAAGCGTTCCCCCAAGTTTCCCGATAAAAATGATACCTCACTTGTGTGGATAGGCCTAGCGCCCGCGACAGGATATGCCCCAAAACACAACGTGGACACATCAAAGAAAACAGAGCTGTTTTTTGCAAAGTGCCTACCTGTAGATTTTGGCCTCTAGCTCAGCCGGCACCTAGGGAAATCTACCAAACCTGTGCATTTTTGAAAACTAGAGACCTAGGGGAATCCAAGATGGGGTGACTTGTGGGGCTCTGACCAGGTTCTGTTACCCAGAATCCTTTGCAAACCTCAAAATTTGGCTAAAAAACACATTTTCCTCACATTTCGGTGACAGAAAGTTCTGGAACCTGAGAGGATCCACAAATTTCCTTCCACCCAGCGTTCCCCCAAGTCCCCCGATAAAAATGATACCTCATTTGTGTGGGTAGGCCTGGCGCCCGCGACAGGATAAGCCCCAAAACACAACGTGGACACATCACAGAAAACTGAGCTGTTTTTTGCAAAGTGCCTACCTGTAGATTTTGGCCTCTAGCTCAGCCGGCACCTAGGGAAACCTACCAAACCTGTGCATTTTTGAAAACTAGAGGCCTAGGGGAATCCAAGATGGCGTGACTTGTGGGGCTCCGACCAGGTTCTGTTACCCAGAATCCTTTGCAAACCTCAAAATTTGGCTAAAAAAACACATTTTCCTCACATTTCGGTGACAAAAAGTTCTGGAATCTGAGAGGAGCCACAAATTTCCTTCCACCCAGCGTTCCCCCAAGTCCCCCAATAAAAATGATACCTCACTTATGTGGGTAGGCCTAGCGCCCGCGACAGGATAAGCCCCAAAACACAACGTGGACACATCACAGAAAACAGAGCTGTTTTTTGCAAAGTGCCTACCTGTAGATTTTGGCCTCTAGCTCAACCGGCACCTAGGGAAACCTACCTAACCTGTGCATTTTTGGAAACTAGAGACCTAGGGGAATCCAAGATGGGGTGACTTGTGGGGCTCTGACCAAGTTCTGTTACCCAGAATCCTTTGCAGACCTCAAAATATGGCTAAAAAAAAACATTTTCCTCACATTTCTGTGACAGAAAGTTCTGGAATCTGAGAGGAGCCACAAATTTCCTTCCACCCAGCGTTCCCCCAAGTCTCCCGATAAAAATGATACCTCACTTGTGTGGGTAGGCCTAGCGCCCGCAACAGGAGACGCCCCAAAACACAACGTGGACACATCCCATTTTTTTAAAGAAAACAGAGCTGTTTTTTGCAAAGTGCCTACCTGTAGATTTTGGCCTCTAGCTCAGCCGGCACCTAGGGAAACCTACCAAACCTGTGCATTTTTGAAAACTAGAGACCTAGGGGAATCCAAGATGGGGTGACTTGTGGGGCTCTGACCAGGTTCTGTTACCCAGAATCCTTTGCAGACCTCAAAATATGGCTAAAAAAAAACATTTTCCTCACATTTCTGTGACAGAAAGTTCTGGAATCTGAGAGGAGCCACAAATTTCCTTCCACCCAGCGTTCCCCCAAGTCTCCCGATAAAAATGATACCTCACTTGTGTGGGTAGGCCTAGCGCCCGCAACAGGAGACGCCCCAAAACACAATGTGGACACATCCCATTTTTTTAAAGAAAACAGAGCTGTTTTTTGCAAAGTGCCTACCTGTAGATTTTGGCCTCTAGCTCAGCCGGCACCTAGAGAAACCTACCAAACCTGTGCATTTTTGAAAACTAGAGACCTAGGGGAATCCAAGATGGGGTGACTTGTGGGGCTCTGACCAGGTTGTGTTACCCAGAATCCTTTGCAAACCTCACAATTTGGCTAAAAAAACACATTTTCCTCACATTTCCGTGACAGAAAGTTCTGGAATCTGAGAGGATCCACAAATTTCCTTCCACCCAGCGTTCCCCCAAGTCTCCCGATAAAAATGATACCTCACTTGTGTGGGTAGACCTAGCGCCCGCGACAGGATAAGCCCCAAAACACAACGTGGACACATCACAGAAAACAGAGCTGTTTTTTACATAGTGCCTACCTGTAGATTTTGGCCTCTAGCTCAGCCGGCACCTAGGGAAATCTACCAAACCTGTGCATTTTTGAAAACTAGAGACCTAGGGGAATCCAAGATGGGGTGACTTGTGGGGCTCTGACCAGGTTCTGTTACCCAGAATCCTTTGCAAACCTCAAAATTTGGCTAAAAAAAAACATTTTCCTCACATTTCGGTGACAGAAAGTTCTGGAATCTGAGAGGAGCCACAAATTTCCTTCCACCCAGCGTTCCCCCAAGTCTCCCGATAAAAATTATACCTCACTTGTGTGGGTAGGCCTAGCGGCCGCAACAGGAGACACCCCAAAACACAGCGTGGACACATCCCATTTTTTGAAAGAAAACAGAGCTGTTTTTTGCAAAGTGCCTACCTGTAGATTTTGGCCTCTAGTTCAGCCGGCACCTAGGGAAACCTACCAAACCTGTGTATTTTTGAAAACTAGAGACCTAGGGGAATCCAAGATGGGGTGACTTGTGGGGCTCTGACCAGGTTCTGTTACCCAGAATCCTTTGCAAACCTCACAATTTGGCTAAAAAAACACATTTTCCTCACATTTCGGTGACAGAAAGTTCTGGAATCTAAGAGGAGCCACATATTTCCTTCCACCCAGCGTTCCCCCAAGTCTCCCAATAAAAATGATACCTCACTTGTGTGGGTAGGCCTAGCGCCCGCGACAGGATAAGCCCCAAAACACAACGTGCACACATCACAGAAAACAGAACTGTTTTTGCAAAGTGCCTACCTGTAGATTTTGGCCTCTAGCTCAGCCGGCACCTAGGGAAACCTACCAAACCTGTGCATTTTTGAAAACTAGAGACCTAGGGGAATCCAAGATGGGGTGATTTGTGGGGCTCTGATCAGGTTCTGTTACCCAGAATATTTTGCAAACCTCAAATTTTGGCTAAAAAAACACATTTTCCTCACATTTCGGTGACAGAAAGATTTGGAATCTGAGAGGAGCAACAAATTTCATTCCACCAAGCGTTCCCCCAAGTCTCCCGATAAAAATGATACCTCACTTGTGTGGATAGGCCTAGCGCCCGCGACAGGAAATGGCCCAAAACACAACGTGGACACATCACATTTTTTCATAGAAAACCGTGCTTACCTGTGGATTTTGGCCTCTAACTCAGCCGGCACCGGGGGAAACCTAGCAAACCAGCGCATTTTTGAAAACTAGAAACCCAGGGGAATCCAGGATGGGGTGAATTGTGGGGCTCTGACCAGGTTCTGTTACCCAGAATCCTTTGCAAACCTGACAATTTGGCTAAAAAAACACATTTCCCTCACATTTCGGTGACAGAAAGTCCTGGAATCTGAGAGGAGCCACAAACTTCCTTCCACCCAGCGTTCCCCCAAGTCTCCCGATAAAAATGATACCTCACTTGTGCGGGTAGGCCTAGCACCCGCGACAGGATAAGCCCCAAAACACAACGTGGACACATCACAGAAAACAGAACTGTTTTTGCAAAGTGCCTACCTGTAGATTTTGGCCTCTAGCTCAGCCGGCACCTAGGGAAACCTACCAAACCTGTGCATTTTTGAAAACTAGAGACCTAGGGGAATCCAAGATGGGGTGATTTGTGGGGCTCTGATCAGGTTCTGTTACCCAGAATCCTTTGCAAACCTCAAATTTTGGCTAAAAAAACACATTTTCCTCACATTTCGGGGACAGAAAGTTTTGGAATCTGAGAGGAGCCACAAATTTCCTTCCACCAAGCGTTCCCCCAAGTCTCCCGATAAAAATGATACCTCACTTCTGTGGATAGGCCAAGCGCCCGCGACAGGATATGCCCCAAAACACAACGTGGACACATCAAAGAAAACAGAGCTGTTTTTTGCAAAGTGCCTACCTGTAGATTTTGGCCTCTAGCTCAGCCAGCACCTAGGGAAATCTACCAAACCTGTGCATTTTTGAAAACTAGAGACCTAGGGGAATCCAAGATGGGGTGACTTGTGGGGCTCTGACAAGGTTCTGTTACCCAGAATCCTTTGCAAACCTCAAAATTTGGCTAAAAAAACACATTTTCCTCACATTTCGGTGACAGAAAGTTCTGGAATCTAAGAGGATCCACAAATTTCCTTACACCCAGCGTTCCCCCAAGTCCCCCGATAAAAATGATACCTCACTTGTGTGGGTAGGCCTAGCGCCCGCGACAGGATAAGCCCCAAAACACAACGTGGACACATCACAGAAAACAGAGCTGTTTTTTGCAAAGTGCCTACCTGTAGATTTTGGCCTCTAGCTCAGCCGGAACCTAGGGAAACCTACCAAACCTGTGCATTGTTTAAATCTAGAGACCTAGGGGAATCCAAGATGTGGTGACTTGTGGGGCTCCGACCAGGTTCTGTTACCCAGAATCCTTTGCAAACCTCAAAATTTGGCTAAAAAAACAAATTTTCCTCACATTTCAGTGACAGAAAGTTCTGGAATCTGAGAGGATCCACAAATTTCCTTCCACCCAGCGTTCCCCCAAGTCCCCCGATAAAAATGATACCTCACTTGTGTGGGTAGGCCTAGCGCCCGCGACAGGATAAGCCCCAAAACACAACGTGGACACATCACAGAAAACAGAGCTGTTTTTTGCAAAGTGCCTACCTGTAGATTTTGGCCTCTAGCTCAGCCGGCACCTAGGGAAACCTACCAAACCTGTGCATTTTTTAAA